>NC_133755.1:81802131-82452399 GCF_036562045.2 Rhinolophus sinicus
CCAGCCAGGGGAGCTGGGAGTAGGATGCAAGTGGGAGGGGAAAGCAGCAGGCAGCAGGGCCCTGGACACTCCAGGACCCCATGGCTCTGAAGATCTGGGCCAGAGGGTTAGGTCACGTCTTGACATCCAGCAGGGGCATCCGCTTGTGCTGGTAGCCACTCTGCCAGCCATGTACCACCTGTGGGGGAGGAAAATGTGCCACAGCTAGGCTCTGGCCCCTGGGGGTCCACAGCACAACCTTGGAAGAGGTACCCCACTACTCAGGGCCCAAATGGGGGGAGCAAGGGCAGAACCAGGTTCTGGTTTTGCGTGGGTAGTGGGCGGGGAGAACAGACCCACCTCTGCCGAGTGTGTCCAGAGTGCTCACCTTGGGGTCTCCGATGTCAGAGAGGAGCTCCTGCTCAGCCTCGTGCAACTCCTCGGCGGGGTCGTAGCTGTACATGGGGAGCAGGTGATGGCGAAGCCGGTCCACTCTGGGGAGCAGGCGAGGGGGGCTCAACCCAGGGTGCCCACCCCTTCCCCAAACACCTGACTGCTGTCTCCACTCCCCCAGGTAGGGGCACTTCCAGTGCGTGCCTTTTGGGGCACACTAGGGCTCTAAGAACACGTCTAATTCTGTTCCCCTAGGGGGAAAGCTGAGCTTGACCTAACAATGGAGTGTAGGGGATTTCAGGCTTCTATCAGGATGGCTGAGGGGCATCTTACATGTATGTAGAGAACTCAGATCCTATGGGAAGAAACTGAAGCTGAGTGTGGGGGAGGTAGAACTGGGGCAGGGACACTCACCGCTTTTTCTTCTGGACATACATTACCTGTAACAGAGACACACACTGGAGGCTGTGAGCCCAGGACGGTCCACCGCCCTCCACACCCTCTGCTCCCATTAACAGCAGGACAGCTGAGATGCTGTACGCAGGCTGGACCAGGCCCACCCAGTGCTGCTTAGCAAAGGTGTGGGTGTATATGTGTGAATGTGGGGGCTCCTTACCACAGCCACCACCACCCCGACCAGGGTGATGAGGAAGAAAGGCCCCAATACATAGCCCACCAAGGAGTCGCTGTTGGCCTGGGGGGCATTGGGCACTGTGGTGTTACTCATGACATCGGCAGCCGGAGGGCTGGGTACTCAGCATGGGCAGTGGTGCCTCGGGAGGGCGCCTCCACTGGGCTCCCTGGGGAGGAGGAAGGGAGGTTATCAATTTCACCTAGGGTGACATCCAGGCTCTGGACCCCTCCCCAAGTGCGGGTGTGTGAAAACTTAGGTCAGGCACTGGGATGAAGGATGCTTCAGGCAGGGCAATGTGCTGGGTGTAACCCTCCAACGACTCAGCAAATCCGGGTGCGGAGTACTAGGAGAGGCGCTGACGGAGCGCCTGAATCTGCCCAGCTCCTATCCCCAAATCAGGGTGGGGCCCAGCTCAGGTGCTGGACAAACATTTGCCGATTTCAACTTCTGGGGAAGGGTTAGATGTTGGTTCCAGCTCCTGTCTTGACCTCCTGGGGCACTAGGCTGCCAGCACCTAGCCGGTGAAGCAAAATGGGGAGATTTGGTAAAAATGGGAGGGTCCTGCAGTGTGGCCTAAGGGGTAAGGTAGGAGCATTTGGAGGAGCCTGCCTCACTCCTGGTCCAGTCCCCACATTTCAGGCTATAGACTCTATGCCCTCCTCGTCCCTGGTGTCACTAGACATATAGCCTGGACACCTTCTCCTCCATCTGTCTCCTGCAGGGTGGACACAAGTGGGCAGGACTGGACTATCTACGAGGTGATGTCACCTTCTGGTCCCCACCCAGGACTCCGCCCAGGTCCCTCCCTCCCTCCTGGCCTGGGCTGAGAAGCGGAGAAGAGGGGCAGCTCCCATCGACAGGTGCAAGAAGACTGTCCATGGGCGGCTGCACAGATGCCCCGATGTCCCTGACCCCAGGTCGCCTGTGTCGCCACATAAGCTACCTGTCCCGGTGTCCGTGGGGTCACCGGGCTTGCCCAATCGCACGCATACCGTCCCATGGTCGAGGATACATTTCGAGGTGGGGAGGGTGTCAGGCCGCTCCTAGGATGCGGACCAGCAAACGGCGAGCGGGAGGTTGGTCCCACGGCTCTGGGAGGCTCAGGCCGGGGAGGGGGGCTTGGGGGTGACGCCGAGGGGCCCGGGCATCCTGGAACCCCGGCACCCCAAGGCGTGGACCTGTGCCAGCGCCCTGCAGCCCATCCAACCCGGTCACGCCTTACCTCCCGCCGCTGCAGCCCGGACAGGAACGCCCTCGGTTGGCTCCCTGGCCCCGGAAGAGCCAGGAGGCGCGTGATCAAAGGACCCGGGAAAATGGGCGGAGCCTCAGCACCCAGGCGCAGCCAATCCGGTGGCGGAAGGCGGCCGGCCTGGAGACTTCTGGAGCGGCCAATCCGGAGGCGGGGAGTGGGCGGTGCTAAGGCGGGGACTGCCCAGGTTGCAGGGTCCATCCTGCAGCGGCAGGGGGCGGCCGAGGGTTGCGCAGCGGGGGGAGGAAAGCGCACGGGGAAGGGGCGGAGCGCGCGGTTTCCCAGCGTACCCCGGGGCGGATCCCAGCTGATCGCCTGCCCCTGAGACTGAGATTTCCGGGCGAGACCTGGCGTTCTGCCCGCTGCCCCTCTGGTTGGAGCCCAGGTACGGGGCCAAGCCACGCTCTAACGTTTAGCCCAGGCATGCGGTGCGTCTGTCACGGCAGGACCCTGCACCGGGATGGCCTCCATTAGTCCGTGTTGAGTCCTCCACGTTTCCTAGGCAGACTGACCCTCTGGGCTGGGTACAGAGGGTGGAACAGGCTGGCTGGGTTAGCTCCTGCCTCCAGCCTTGGGCCCTCCCATACTTTCTGCGCTCCATTCTTAATGTCTATAAAACAGGCTTCTGGGAGGATTAAACGATGACGGGCGAGGAACCTAGCATACAGCAGGCCCTGGATGTTAAATTCCCCGCTGACCTCTTTGGGGGGCAGGGGACAGACGGAGCAGCGGGGCAAAGTCCCCTGGGTTACAGAAAACTTGCTAAGTAGGTAAGCTTGGGTCAAAGCTTTCGTGTTCTGATAATTGAAATATCACACATTTACTGGAGAAATCTGAGTAAGATTGGTGGATTTTGCCAATGTCAGTATCCTGGTTATAATATTATACTGTAGTTTTGCAAAAGTTATCATTGGGAGGAGCTAAGCAAAGTGTACAAGGGATCTCTATTATTTCTTAAGCTGCAGGGGAATCTACAGTTACCTCAAATTGTGTGTGTGTGTGTAGAGTTTTTTTTTTTACCAAACTCCCCCCTGTGCCACACTTACACGCAATTGGGAAAACTCCAGACTGGGAGGTGATGGAAACCACCTAAGAATGTAAAGGTGAGGCAGCTCAAACAGATCGAGGCCCTCCTGGGTCCTCGGGTGCTACTGGAGATACAGGGATGGCCTGGGTCATCCTATTTTTTGCCAGAGGCAGCCAATGGCATGGACATAGTTAAACCCCTTGGTCTGGTCTGACCTCAGTTTTTTCAGGCTATTCCAGAGAAGGCTGGTTGAAGGCAGGTCTGGTGCAGAGATGACCCAACGAGGAACCAGAGGGCAGATGGGAACTCTGGCCTCTTGTCTCCAGACACCACCATCTGACTGTGATGGGGAATCACTCTGAAAGATAGCCTTCTTCATGTCCTCAAAGTCTTTCATGGAATCATAATTTCTGTAGAAATCTGTGCAGGCCGTCTTTCTTATAGAAAGAAGCAAACTTACAGAAAGCTGCAACCCCTAGGAATACAGTGAATGCTCCAATATGAAATCATAGAGACTTGATCTAAAGGCCACACATCTGAGGTTTTGTCAAAGCACTGGGAGCCATGGTAGTTATTCTCCTCAACACCAACTCCTTCGGGACTCAAATGATAGGTTTTAGAACCCACGCCCCCTTGGTTGCCCCACACACCTAACCCTTGTCCCCATCCTCAGGGCTTCCACCCATATATCTTGAGGGCCTAGTGGTCACATGAACTAGGCCAGTGTGTGGAAAGGACTGGGGTCTCAGTGTCAGAGACTTAGCATGATTTTACTCCCCTCACTCCCATGACAACACCATTCTGAGCGAGACAGGACAGGTGGGCAACCCCAACTTAAAAATGAGTAAGCAGGGGCCGGCCCTGTGGCTCAGGCCGTTAGAGCTCCATGCTCCTAACTCCGAAGGCTGCCAGTTCGATTCCCACATGGGCCAGTGGGCTCTCAACCACAAGGTTGCCCGTTCGATTCCTCGAGTCCCGCAAGGGATGGTGGGCTCCACCCCCTGCAACTAAGATTGAACATGGCACCTTGAGCTGAGCTGCCGCTGAGCTCCCAGATGGCTCAGTTGGTTGGAGTGCGTCCTCTCAACCACAAGGTTGCCAGTTCAACTCCCGCAAGAGATGGTGGGCTGTGCCCCCTGCAACTAGAAATGGCAACTGGACCTGGAGCTGAGCTGTGCCCTCCACAACTAAGACTGAAAGGACAACAACTTGACTTGGAAAAAAGGCCTGTAAGTACACACTGTTCCCCAATAAAGTCTTGTTCCCCTTCCCCAATAAAAACATCTTAAAAAAAAAAAAGAGTAAGCTGAGGCCCTGAGTAGTGTGATGACTCCCCAATGGTAGGGCAGAATTGGATGACAAATGGGCCTTCTTCCTGGACAGTATTGTGCTGGCAGCTGCTCCAGGGCTGCATTTGAGACCTGGTTTGTTCCTGTGATGAGGTGGACTGTGGTAAATTATAAACCCTATAAATCCTAAAGCAACTAGTACAATAACAGAGTTATAACTAATAAGCCAATGAAAGAAAATGGAATAAAAAAATACTCAAGTAATTCCAAAGAAAGTAGAAAAAGAGGAAAAGGGGAACAAAGAATAGATGAGAGAACTAGAAAAAAAAATTGGATGATAAACTGAAACCTAACTGTATCAAAATCACATTTAAGATAAATGGTCTAAACAACCCAATTAAAAGGCAGAGATTGCGGTTGGAGCTCCATGCTCCTAAAGCCTGAAGACTGCCGGTTCAATTCCCACGTGGGCCCATGGGCTCTCAAACCACAAGGTTGCCGGTTTGACTCCCGCAAGGGATGTTGGGCTCCGCCCCCTGCAACTAAGATTGAACACAGCACCTTGAGCTGAGTTGCCACTGAGCTCCCAGATGGCTCAGTTGGTTGGGGCACATCCTCTCAACCACAAGGTTGCCAGTTCGACTCCTGCAAGGGATGGTGGGCAGCACCCCCTGCAACTAACAATGGCAACTGGACCTGGAGCTGAACGGTGCCCTCCACAAGTAAGATTGAAAGGATAACAACTTGACTTGGAAAAAGTCCTGGAAGTACACACTGTTACCAATAAAATATTTTTTAAAATAAATAAAATAAAAGGCAGAGATTGTCAGAATGGATAAAAAAGCAAGACCCAATTATATGCTGCCCACAAGAAATGTACTTTGAACATTAAGTAGGGATTTGGACAGATATTTGTACACTCGTGTTCACAGTAGCATTATTCACAATAGTCAAAAGGTGGAAGCAACCCAAGTGGCCATCAACAGATAAATGGATAAACAAAATATGATCTATATGTTCGAGTGCAATGGAATATTATTCAGCCTATAAAGGATTGAAATTTTGACACATCTACAACATGGATGAACCTTGAAGACATTATGCTAAATGAAATGAACCAGTCACAAAAGAACAAATACTGTATGATTTGACTTATATGAGGTATCTAGAGTAGTCAAATTCATAGAGACAGAAAGTAGAATGGTAGTTACCAGGGGCTGGGAGGTGAGGAAGAATGAAGAGTTACTGTTTAATGGGCCTGGAGTTTCAGTTTGGGAAGGTGAAAAAAGTTCTGGAGCTGGATGGTGGTGATGGTTGCACAACAGTGTAGTTAATGCCACTGAACTGTACACTTAGAAATGGTTAAAAATGTAAAAAATAAAAAGATCCAAGTATATGCTGCTTGCAAGAGACCCACTTTAGGCCTAAAGACACAAATAAGTTGCAAGTGAAAGGATGGAAAAGATATTCCATGCAACGAGTAACCACAGAGAGCTAGACTGGCTACCCTAATATCAGACAAAACCGATTTTAAGTCAAAAACTCTTACAAGAGACAAAGGGGAACATTTTACATTGATGAAAAGGTCAATTCATGAAGAAGCTATACCAATTATATACGCACCCAAAGGAGTCCCAAAATACATGAAGCACACATTGAAAGAATTGAAGGGAGAAATAGACAGTTCTACAAAAATGGTTGGAGACTTCAATACCCTACTTTCAATATGGATAGAATATCCTATACAGAAGATCAGTAAAGAAATAGAGTGCTCGAAAAACACTATAAACCAACTAGACCCAACGGAACACTCCTCCCAGTAACAATATACATGTTCTCAAGCACACATGGAACATTCTCCAAGACAAATCATACATTAGGCCACACAACAAATCTTACTTAATTAGAAAACCTTCTAACGAAGAAAAGCCCAGGACCAGATGGTTTCACTGGTGAAATCTACCAAACATCTAAAGGAGAATTAGCACCAATCCTTAAGCTATTCCAAAAAACTGAAAACGAACACTTCCTAACTAATTTTAACTCAGCATTGCCCCGATACCAAAGCCAGACAACACAAAAGAAAAAGCTACCGGTCAATATCTCTTATTAATATAGATGCTAGGCCATAAAAGAATTCTCAATAAATTTAAAAGGATTGAAATTATACAAAGTATTGTTGACCACAGTGTAATGAAGCTATTAGGTTGGTGCAAAAGCAATTGCGGTTTAAAAGGTTAAAAATAATTGCAAAAACTGCAATTACTTTTGCACCAACCTAATAGAAACCAATAACAGAAGGGAAACTGGAAAATTAGCAAATACGCAGAAAGTAAACAACACACGCTTGAAAAACTAATGGGTCAAAGAAAAAACCACTAGGGAAATTAGAAAATACTTTAAGACAAATGAAGATCTGCCCAAATTTACGGGATGCAGTAAAAGCAGTAAGTACTCAGGGTGAAATTTATAGAGGATCTCAAATCAACAACCTAAATTACACCTTCAGGAACTAGAAAAAGAAGAGCAAACTAACCCAAAACCTGCAGATGGAAGAAAATAATAAAGACCAGAGAACAGAGAGCTGAAATAGGAAAAAAAACCCAAAGCAATAGAATCAACAAAACCAAAAGCTGGTTCTTTGAAAAGATAACAAAATTGACAAAACTTAAGTTAGACTGACTGAAAAAACAGAAGATGCTAATAACCAAAATTACAAATGAAAGCTGGTACATTACTACTGACTTTGCAGAAATTAAAAGGATTGTAAGAGAATGCTATAAACCACTGTATGCCAACAAGAGAATCTGGATGAAATGAACAAATTCCTAAAAGCATGCAAATTATCAAAACTGACTCAAGAAGAAATAGAAACTCTTAACAAACCTATATAAGAAAGAAGATTAGATCAGTAATCCAAAACCTCCCAACAAAATCCAGGACTAGATGGCTTTGCTGGGCAATTATACTAAACATTTGAAGACGAATTAACATCAATTCTATTCCAGCTCTTCTAAAAATTAAAAAAGAAAAAGGAGGAAGAGGAGGAGGAGGAGGAACAGGAGGAGGAGGAGGAGAACACTTGCAATCACGTTCTATGAGGCCAGCATTATACCGATACCAAAGCCAGAGAAAGACTCCATTAAGACAATTACAGGAACAGCCAGGTGGCTCAGTTGGTTAGAGCGCGAGCTCTCAACAGCAAGGTTGCCAGTTCAATTCCCTCACGGCCAGTGAGCGGCGCCCTCCACAACTAGATTGAAGGACAACTACTTGGGGCTGATGGGCCCTGGAGAAACACACTGTTCCCCAATATTCCCGAATAAAATTTATATATATATATATATATATATATATATATATATATATATATATATATATATATAAAGATAACTATAGACCAACATTCCTTATGAATATACATACAAAATCCTCAACAAAACACTAGTAAATCAAATCCAATGGCACATTAAAAAGGATTATACACTATGACCAAAGGATTATACACTATACGAGTATGAAAATCTTAGAATTTATCCTAGGAATGCAAGGGTGTTTCAGCATGGGGAAATCAATGTAATACAGCACATTAACAGGACAAAGGAAAACAACCGCACGATCATTTCGTAGATGCAGGAAAGCATCTGACAAAAATTCAACACCATTTCATGATAAAAAATACTCAGCCAACTAAGAATAGAAGAATAGCCTTTTCAGCAAACATTGCTGGAACTGGATATCTAGTATATGATAAATTACCAATTTGAATCCATACCTTGCAACATATACAAAATTTATGATGTATGATTCTATTTATATAAAATGCTAGAAAATGCAAACCGTCGTGACAGGAAGATTAGTGTTTGCTTGGGGATAGAGGCATGAGGGTCAGGAGAGAGGAATCACAAAGAGGCATCTCGGTTGTGATAGTTTCATAGGAACCCGTATGTCAAGACTTCTCAAATTGTATACTTCAAGTATGTGCAGCTTATTGTATGTTAATTACATCTCAATAAAGCTTTTAAAAATATGATGAATAAAGGATGCCTTAAAAATAATGGAGCACACAGGGGGTGATCAATGTATATTTATTTATGGAGTTAATGACAGGCCAGTTGATGGCCAACACCCAGGGACCGGGAAGGGAGACGCATAAAGAAAGGAACGAAGACTATAGGGGAATCTTGTTGGCCACCATCATGATGAGCACCCTGCCAGCCAGGCCCGAAGTGCCCTCACCCCCTACTCACTATCTTTGTGGCTTCAAGTAAGTCACTCAACAACTTGGAAACTCCAAAATGTAACTAATAATAATATCCATCTCATACAAAGATTATTGTTGATTGAAAGAAGGAACATATGGGATATATACTGGTAAATAATAAAATGCTCCATAAGTGTGAGGGACTATTTCCTTTCTGATTGCAAAACGAAATTCCTCTCAAGAGTTGGAAAATATATAAAATCACAGAGAAGAAAATGATTCATAATCCCAACTTCAAGAGGGTGCTTCCTGCCAGGATTTTTCTTACCCTGGCTTATTTTTTTGAAGTTAGTTGGTGCTCTGCATGCATGTAGCCTCTGTTATTTTCCCACCTCCACTTCTTCCAGAAGCCCATGGGACTCTCTCTTTCAGGAGGGCGGAGACGGGGGCCGGCTCCAGGGCGAGGGAGGAGTCAAGGGAGAGCTTCTAAGGAGACATTGGCCATGGAGTAGGGTCAACCTTGGCCCCCATCCCATTTTGGGATAAAAGTCAGCAGGGTTGAGGCAGAGAGGGACCCATAGTTCCCAGCCCTGCCATTGTGACACCAATGGCAGCCTGAGGAGGTGAGCCTGTTGTTTTGGGGCTCCCTCTGTTTCAGGGTCATCACAGGTATTGAAAGGAGTGCCAGGAGCAGAGCCCCTCCTCACCCAGGCCCCTGCCTCTGTCCAGCCCTGACGTGGCCCTGACGTAGCCCAGGTTCCTCCATGGTGGATCCGCCCCAGGCCCCTGAACTGCAGAGGTCCCTTCCACACAGGTAACTTCTCTCTAACAGGAGGCTGACCCTCCTTCCAAAGCGGGGCAGCGCCAAGGCCAGTCGGTGAGGGCCCATGAGATGTCCCCGCTGGGCGTGCATATCCCGAAGGAATAAGTGAGGAGGGGCTAAGTGGGTCCTTAAGATGCACTGGAGAGAAGGGGTGGCTGGAGGGGACAGCTTACTGGCCAACGGACTGACTTGCAGGGTATTTGTTTCCCTCCAGCTCCCTTCACCTTCACCTGCCCCACACCCAAACTATTTCCCCCTTGTTCTCCCATCTCCTCCAGCTTCAGCTCCCTCAACCATGAGATGGGGATCGAATTACCTGGCTCTCAGGGCAGATGTGAAGGTCAGGGCCCTGGGCCCTGGCCCGAGTCAGGCAGTAGGTATTCAAGGATTTGTCTGAACTGGTGGGACAGGACTTCGGAAACTGGAAAGCACTAGTCAGAGGTCAGCTGTTATAGCTGATCCACTCAGCTTCCTCACATCAAGTTGCCCCACGTAAAACAAATTCCCCTTGACTCCACCCCCAAACTGAAAATCCCCATAACTGCCCCTTCCTTCTCCAGTCTCACCCCCATCTTTGCCACTCTCAGACATAGGCCCTCCAGGAAGAGACCCTTAGATCCTGCCCTAGGCCTGCGAAAGTTCACAGGCTCCTGGGCTGACAGACAAAGGGGAGTAGCAGGAACTGGGGGTTTCCTCCCCCTGAAAAAGCACCGTTCCCTCTCACCCGCAAACTCAAGCCAGAAGGAGAAAGCTGGGGAAGGGGCCTCAGCGGACAGGCTTCCAATCGGTATTTGTTCTGGCTGGTCCGTGGGTGCCACGCTGGCTGAACGTCACCCTTACCCCAAAGGGAAGGGCCTCTTTGTTATGGTGTCCCCCCTCCACCCGCTCCAAACGTCTCCCTCCCCAGATCTCTGAGGGCAGTCCTGCATCTGCTTCCAGGTTGGGGGAAAGTGAAGGGATGTTTTGGGGGGCAGTTGTTGAGAGGACAGGGTGACACTTGGCAGACATTCTCTGTGCTGTGGGCATTCCCAAGATGCCATCTGGCGCTTCGCTTCTTCCCACCTACGTTTCTTAGGTAGCCGCTCTGAACCACAGCTGGACACCACTGGCAGAGCTTTTCCCTGCCTTCAGCAGGTGGCTTCAGCGGGGGGCTTGCCCGGGAGTCACACAGCGCCGCCTAGGAGAGAGGATCGCAGAGAACTTTCCCAACGGAGGGAGAGCACAGCACTGGTGAATCGTGAGGCCACGCGGTGTACAATGCATCTGGAGAACTTGAGGCCAGGGGAAAGAAGGGCGGAAGTGAGCAGGGCCCAAATCACAAAAAGGTGCTGGGTACTCTTCTAAGGAGCTGCACCTTTTCTCTGAAAGCTAAAGCTATGGGTGGGAAGAGAACCAGAAATGTTGCCAGGGACACCACGGGGGAGAGAAGGGTCAGTGAAGTCAGGTTAGACAAGTGGCCTTTGGACTTGTCAATCAACAGAGGCTCAGTGTGTGGGGGGGAAGGCGTGAACCCATGGCGACCCTACAGCCTAGGGTTTTCTCTGGAAGGGCTCAGCTCATGCGTAGGGGATAGGAATGGATGGATGAATTCCGGGTGGTGCTTATGAAGGGAGGCTGCAGGGGAAGAATGTGGGGACAAGAAAGATGGAGTCAAGAATGAGGAATGAGTGATGAAGTGATGGACATGGGGTTAGACCTGGCACGGACTGGATAGAGTTTGGTGGCCAGAGCAGGATAACCATTAAAAAAAAGAGATTTTCATGCCAAGGACAGAGGAGCTGGCTATTTACAGCATGGCCAGGGACCTGTACTCTTTCCTCAGGATTCATCTAGAACAGTGATGAAGTCCCTCCTCACTGTGCCTATTTCCCAATCTGTAAAATGACAGCATTGGACTAGACGATCCCTAAAATCCTTCCAGCCCTGTCACACAACAATTCACTGCTGTTGCCTTATTTTTATCCTCTTCACACCTATCCAAGTGTCATGACCACCCACTCACTGTCAGTAAATGTTTGTTGAGTTCCTGATGGTTTCTCTCACACAGACACCTGGCAGTGTCTGGGTACCATCATTGGTGCCCAACCTGCTGACTGAGTGATGGTGATGTAAGAGGAAGTCCCTCCGTCTGAGGTGTTTGGGGACCAGACGCGGATCCAGCCTTCACTCACCACCTCCCTGCCTTCAGTTTCCACTTGCCCTGGTCCAGCTTACACTCTAAAGGGACCAGGAGAGAGCACTACCGAGTGGGCATGAGGGCAGGCTCTGGTGTCAGACCCCTCAAGTTTGACTACAGTTTTTCCATTTATATAACCTGTGTGACTCAGGAGATATATATAACATGACTTCTGTATTTTCTTCTGAAAGTTTTATTACTCATTTTACACAAACATTTGTGAATTTATTTTCAGGTATGCTGTGAGGTAGGGATCTAATTTTCTTTCTTTCCATTGAGCTAGTCAATTGTTCCTACACCATTTACTGATGAACCCATCCACCCTGCCTGCACTCAGGTGCGTTCCCTCCGGCTCTTACCATATTCCCGGATGCACAGGTCTGGCTCTTGGTCACCTGTCGTCTCCTAATTTATTTCTCTATCTAGCTATTCCCTTTTATCATGTTGTTTTATTACAGTTACTGTATCTTTATACTGTCTTGAGACTAATAGAACGTCCCTTTTTGTCCTGTGTTTTTCCTTGTAGTTTTCCAACATTGTCTTAGCCGTCATCCGTGGCAGTTTACCTTATGATTTTTCAAATTTGTTTGCTTTCCTAAGCCTCCACCTCCTTTACCGTACGATGGTAGTGACCCGGCCCTGTGCATTACAGGGCCGCAGACTAAATGCAAAGCAGGGAACGCAGCCTGGCTTCAGGCCCGAAGCCCAAGCAGCCATCAGCGGACCGTAGTATCATCTTCCCCAAACGCAGATGCAGTCACCACGCTGTTTTAAAAGCTTTGTTGGCTCCCCAGTCATGCGGAGTAAAGTTCAAACAGCCTGCCAAGCCACCTGACCCCAGCTGACCTTTCCCATGGCACCTGCTGCCTCTTCCTCCTCCCGGCCCACTGTCGCTATCATGTTCCAGCCCCAGCAAACTCGCCATGACCGGAGCACGGCGCCTTGCCCGTGCAATGCCGTCCCCTTAGCCAAGAATTCCTTCATCCCTCCTGACTCCTGATGGTCCCTCAGCCTTCTTCTTAATGCATTTGTCACTTTGCCTTGTGATCACTTGTGTCTGTTGGGACTTGTCTTAGTGAACTTGGCACAGCCGGTGGCATTTCCCAAATAGGTGTTCACTCCGCAGCCACCATTTACGGTCACACACCAACTTTGGCGTCACATACACTCGTTTACTAGAACACTCACAACAGGCCTGCACAGTAGACTTGTCCACCACTGAATAGGAGGGGACAGGGATGGTGACTTTGTCCAAGACCACAGAGCTTAGCGACAGCTGAGCTGCTCTAATTCCAGGGCTCACACCTTCTGTTCTAGCAAGCAGCCTTCTGATGCGTAGCTGTCCTTCCTGCCTTTTCTGGATCCCTTACTCCATCCCACCCTCCCCATGGTCCTCTTGCACGAGCTCTCTCCATCGTCCCCTCAGCCTACCTCCAGTGGCTTACCTCTCTCATTTCATGCCATGTGTCACCCAAGCAGGCGCCTGCGAGGACTAAGTGTCCTGGTATTCAGGACACAGAACACGAAGCCTCATGGCTACAGCCTCAGATGCTGTGAGATGTTAGCTGGGTGTCACAAGACCAAGGAGATAAAATAAACCTTTCATACCCTAAATGTGTCTGAAACCAGAAAGCAAACAAGTCCATGGTTGATACCAGACTTTCTTGGGCACGAGAGGATAGGAGCCCGCCTGCCTTGGAGACGAGCAGGAATTCTGCCACCTCCATCGGGCGTGGATGGTCAGAGCTGCCAGCCAGCATAACACAGGGCATAGGAAGTGCAATGCATGCTGTGGCACACTGTCCCCGGTGCTGGGTCCAGCAGTGTCAGAGCTGCACTGCTGTCCTTTGGGCTTTCTCTCGTCACCCACGCTCAAAGTTTTGGGGTCCCTTTAGATTTCTGTCTCTAGCCAGTCTTGCAGGCAGGGCTAGGAGGCTGGGCTGCAGCAAGACAATCCCAAAGTTTGTATTTACTCTGACAATGTAGTAAATGTGACAGACCACCTGTAGAATGGCCCACCATGATCTGACACGGGTGAGTGGAGAGTTTCCAGTATCCCAGATCTCAACAGAGGTGGCCATTTGGTGGTCTCCTGAGTATTAACATTAGCACCAGCATTCATAAGCTCGGAGCCTCACTACACACACTAAATCTGGGGAAAAAAGAATCCTTTGATACAGGAAGAAGGGGTGATCATCGTAGGATGGAAGAAAAAGGCCTGCAGAGTCCGATTTTATGGGGAAAGAGTACCCTGACCAGCTGACGGGGAGTCTGCCCTGGGTTGAAGGAAGTCATCAGGCTATTGTTCAGAAATAACTTCCTGCCTATTTTTGGACAGACAGCAGGGGGACTAACCAGATAACTTGACATTTCTCATCATATAAATGAGTCACCTGTCATCCCGGCACACACACCTGTCTCATCCTAGTAGCGACCCTCGGGGGACATCGACCACATCAGGTTTCCTTGCTTACAAAACTTGGGCATGTCACCCGAGTCCCCGAGGCCAGCCTGCCTCAGTGGAGGGACAGGTTTCTCTGATGGTGATATGCTGCCTATTCGTGCCTCTGTCCCCCTTTTCTTCATCCCCAGGTCTACTCGCTGAGTGTATCGCTCATGGAGTTATCACAAGCTTCCAGACTGCTCTTCTCCACCCTCTCCTGCGGCCTCCTCCTCACACATGGCTGATAGCACATGACCGCCTTGTTCAAGAATGCTTTAGATGTGTGAAGCCAGATTCCTGGGCCTGACTTTTGTGACCTTCTGTAATGTGACCTCATGCTTTAGTTTTCATTCCAGCTCAAAATGCTCCCTTGTCTTGGGCCTGGGGGCAACAGCTCACTTAATGTTGCCCTCCCTGATCCCCGCCTCCAGTCCTGCCACACACACCTTCACACCACCACCCCTCCAGCCTCCTGACTCCAGCGTGGCCAGCTCCTGCTTCCACACAGGAAGCAACTTCTGGCTGTGCTCCCTTGTTATCTTGGATGTGGCTCCCTGTCGCCTCGTGCCTCTTTGGGCTCCTAGTGAAAGCTCCCTGACTGAGGAGGGCAGGCCCTCTCTGCAGTACTGGGCACTGACAGTCTGCCAGGGGGTCTCCCTGGGCACCCTGTAGCAGTGATTGACAAGAGGAAACAAAACGCGGATTTTGTCTGTCACAGGCTTCTCTAATTTGTCCCTCACTTGAACTTCCTGAACCGCCAATCTCCCCTGGGGCCGCCTACGGCCTCTGGGGCAACTCCTAAGAACCCAGCAGAGAGGGGAGCCAAATCAAGACGGACGTGTAACACTCAAGGGCAACCTCTGGGAAGAAGAGACCAGACACTAAGCAGGGATGTGTGTGAAATACTGGTTTTTATTGGTTGGCACAAGATTACAACCTACAATTCCAACGCCCTTCCCTCCCACACAGCTCAAATAGAAGGAAACTGATTAACACAAAGGAATAGCACGCTCACAGGTTTAGCCATTTCTGTACAAAAGGGAGCGGGATGTGGGGTGGTGGAATTTTAGGAGTACCAAAGCTATTTAGACCACGGGGTGGGGGGCGGGGTCTGCCTGTCCTGTTGCTGGCACCACGCGCGTCGACGCTTTAGTCAAGAAGGGGAATGGTTACCTATGGCTGGCCTGCTACTAGGGGGGAGTGGGGCTCACATCTGCTGTGCACCGGTCTCGGACCCAAACGTGGGGCTGCACCCAGTTCCCCTCTTTTCAGCCCTCCTCTTCAGTCCAGCTGTGCTCAGAGGAAAGAGAACCGTGAAGGAAGCCTAAGAACACCCTTCCTGAGCAAAGGACGCAGGAAAACAGTTCCTTCCGCTTTCTCTGGACCAAACGCCTCCGAGCACGAGGTCTTCCTTAGGAGTGCTGTGAAGACACCGGCACAGGCCGGCCTGGCACGTGGCCCAAGTGGGCAGGAGGGAAACTTATCTCCCAGGCGATACCAAGCAAGTTGTTTTGGAAACAAACAAACAAGACAAAAACAAGGCCACGCCCCACGGGTTAGCACTTAGGTCCTGGAGTGCATCTGAACAGGGCTGAGGGCGGTATTATTCTAAACCCGGTGTCCTAAGGCAGCGCCAGATCCCAAGAGGTTGAGTGACCATAACCAACCCTTCCTCTCACGCAAACGCTGTTCCTTGGATTCCCCCGTTTTGTTGCGCTCATTCAGGGCTCTTTTTGCCAACATCTCCAAGGACATGAGTGAGCACTCAGCCCACTGGTTCTTCCCTTTCTGCCCGTCTGACAAATCCTCAGCCCACTGCCTACGCTGGCGATACACGCAGCGACTCTGTAGACTGGTCCAGGGACTAGGTGACCTAACGATGGGAGGGGACAGCAGCAGGGTTCTGGTGTGATCACGACAGTCTAGTGTGAGCCTGTGTGATTCCCAGCAGACTGGTCTCTGGGCGTGTGGGCTCCTGGCTCTGCCTAAGTTCTGGGGAAGACGACTAGACTTGGCCATTTAGGCCTCAGCTAAAATGTATGAGCACTAGGGGGAAGGGACAAATACTTCTGTCCTTTGGAAAAGTTAAACTCAATACATCTTACCTCCTTTGCCTCAACCCAAAGGGTTCCCTGGAAATACCTGAACTTGCCCAAAGGTAGACTGCAATCTGAGCGCAAGACTTGCGACAAGGAAGGAAGCACATCTAGTTCATCTGTTTTAGGACTGGAATGGTCCCAGGGATTTGAACCTTTCTGATGCTGATGGGAGATGATGGAGTGGAGGTGATCCTAGGGTGGAAACACCTTAAATAAACCTCCTGCTGTCTGGAGACCATGCTCGGCAGCTGAGCAAACAGGGCTGCAGCCTCGCAGACTCTTCAGCACCCATCCAATGTCACTGGAGAGGATGGGAGACAAGGCCCTGGAGATGAAGGCTATGCTGGCAAGAGCAAGTATGAAGATGCTCCCAACAGGCTCCCACTTCCTCTCTGAGAACAATACGCTCGGGCAGGCCGGAGACACTCGCTTTACTTTTACAACAGCTCCCAACATCCTCAAATACTCCTGACTTCCGTAAGCACATGGCAAACTGGAAGCTGTCTTCCCTAAGACAGACGCACTAAATGAAACTGTCCTTATTCTAACCACCAACCTTTTGATTATAAACCAGTTTGAAAGTTTTCAGACCACAACAGTAAAAACAGACCTGACATGTACAAAACTGTACCACATACTGTATTTCTTTTACGAGAGTGGACCAGTTGTTTAAACGCACCGCTCCGCCACAGGGCTGCGACTCACTCGCGCATCACACCCTGAGCACAGCTGTCCCTCCGTGGGCGGAAGTGAAAGGGGGAGGTTCTCAGAGACTAAACACAACACCTGAAGCTAATCCCCTTTGGAGGGGAGTCCCCGTGGATTCTGAGCAAAGATGCGTGCAGCCCCCTGGCCAAAGGGCGGGGCGGTGCCTGTCCACGGTGGCTCAGCCGCCAGTCACTTCTGTGGAATTCCGTCCTGTTCTTGGGAGAACACAAGCCGCCTGCTTGCTGAGCAGAGACCCTCCACGTCCTCCCCTCACTCCAGTGCTTGGGAAGCGCTCCCCAACCCAACTTCAGCTCTGTCCCTGGAGGAGGCTTTACGTGGGGCAGACACATTGTTCTGGCCCCGGGTGTCTCCGTAATCAGGCTCTTCCTTCCTTGACACAAGTCGTACCTGTTACGCCGCTGGAATCAACTAACCCAGACTAGATATCTTCTTTGGTCATTTGTTAGTGAGCCTGAAAGCTTTTCTTTTTCACAGGACAAGAAAGAGGTGAAAGAGGCTACGTGATCTGTTGCTGCTTTAGGTTAACATTTCAACTCAGCACAGAAGTGCTCAGAAAGACCGGCTTGCATCGGTATTCTATAGGGATTTACCGGCGATCTCACCGCGAAAATGGTTTCCTGAAGGTAAGCCACTGCACCCCTACTACAGAGAAGAAAGGACATTCTCAAGGCTGGGCATCGGGACTGACGCATCTCGCTCTTTTCCTAAGGAGTTCCAAAGACAGATTTTGATCTACATACCTGATTGGGACCTCAAGCCCAGAGGGTGATTTTACTGCACTGTAGAGATTTCTCTGAAAGGTACACCCCACAGATGGTAGGGGATTAGTAGTAGGTAACTGTTCCAGAACCAGAATTTATGTTCCCCAACTCGATGACTAATAAAACCTTCACATCTGGCCTGGCTGCAATAGGGGTGAAGGACGGGTAGCACATCAGAATGGTGATGAACCTGGAAAATGACCAGGCTGCAGTTTTGCTCTTTCGATGCCTATCTGCGGGGTTTTCAATGCTTTTTCTAGTGGCCCCTGTGCGGGTTAAGAACTGGGACTGTAAACCAAAGGAAACCTAGACTAACTACTTAGACAACTGACTGCTGGAGGAACACAAGCTTACTTTTTCGGCCCGAAACACTTGCTTCCTCAGCAGAGTCCCCACTGGTGTGCTGGCTCCTGAGTTAGCTCGGTTTGTGTGTGAGCGCCCCTTGCCGTGCGTCGGCTGCCTCATTTTCTAAGACAAGCTCAAACTCACCAACCCATCATTACAAACAAAGCTCCAGGGGAGAGACATGCCGTTTTTACTTAGAAAGCCTCATATTGCAGAGGCACACAAAATCATGTTACCGCTAGCCTCAACTCAAGGAATCTGTCCACATCAACACCACACAGGATTCTTTCTTTCTCAATTATTAATTTTTAAGGGGAACAGGAGGACCAACTAATTGATTAATCTGAAGGTGAGAGGTATCCTTTTCTCAGATGTCCTGATTAGGCTCCTCACATCCTGGAAAGGTTGTCAGCTAATGCAAGAACATGGCCAGATGTGGAGTTGCCCTTTTAGAGGCAGGAGCAGGGCTGCTGGCTTCCAAAGGAGAACCTGCCGAAAACCTCCGGGTTCCCAGGACATGTGTAATCTCAAGTCTGCCCGATACACGTTCCACGGAATCTTCCACAGACTGTATCAGTGCTTCCCAATTTACAATTGACCTGAAAACTCCAGTGTCTCACTGCTTTAGGTGACATCTGACGTGGCATGGGACACACAGCTCTTCTGGGTGGAAGAAATCTCTGCTGCAAGGCTCAGCCTGGAGTGTGGTGGTTGACTGGATGCTTTTCCACTTACTCCCAGTGAGGTCATGGGCAGGGCTGAGGTCACCGGCGTGGACAGCTGAACGAGCCGGGTTAAGAGGTGCCATGCCAGCGGGGCTCAGAAGACATGGCTGCCACCTCAGAGGGGGGGTATGAACTGCAGCACCTCAGCTCTACCCTCTTTAGCTTCAAGAACCAGAACCAGGAGAGCTCTCTGCACTGCTCAGTCACTCTTAAAGAATCTCCTCGACCCAGAACTGCGGGAGGTAACTGTCCTGCATGTCTATTTCTTCTTTTTTTTTGGGAGGGGTAAAAATGCGGATTATTTTCTGAAATGCAGATGTGGGACCAGGATGAAGCGATACTGTCAACAGCTAACCCTCATTTCCCTTAAAGCAAAAATTCACTCCACTGTGGTCATATCTCCAGGTATTTCTTCTAACTCTAAATCTACTCTCAACTAAGAAGGGCTTACAGAACACTTCAGAAATATTAAAAATCACAGTTGTGGCAAAAATCACATTGTAGTTATTAAATCCTTTTTGTAAACTAAAAATAAAAAAATGTGGCTCAGGCTAAGCTGTTTTTAAAAAAACACCAGGTGGGGAGACTAACAAAGGCGTTAATATAGCACTAGATGGAAATGACACATGCGTGTGAAACGCACAGCTGGGCTCAGAAGGAGCCCTGAGGAGCAAGGGGTGTGGAGAAGAGAAACGGGGAGGAGAACGAGAAAGAACGGTTCTGAGTGGAACTTTTTTCTTCTAAAAACAAAAGGTGACTTTTTCCTTCTAAGCAAGTCTTAGAGACTTTCCGTGGGTTGACTCCTAATATCAAAACACTTTTTTTGACAGGAAGGAACCTGACTATGTAGCAATATGTTTACGAAACTGCTGCAAAACACTCTAGAGGGCAGGGACCCACGCTGCCCCCAGAGGCTGAGAGAAGTAAGGCCTGAAGCGCCTCCGGCTGCGGCTGCGCCCACAGAACTGCGCGCCGCACCGCAGAGGGCGGAAATCCCGCGGCAGGCCCCCTTCCAGCCCTCCCCGGCCGGCCGGCCGCACAGGGGGGACACTTCCATGTTCTTTGATCCCTCCAGATGGCCTCTCAGTGAGAGAGTCCTCTCCATGCAGGGCAGATGGAGCAGCAGACACTTGTGAAAACAAAACAGTCAATTCATGAACATTTATATCCTGTTAGGTTTGCTACAAGAAAAATCAAGACTCCTGTTTCATAGGCTGCATCGTTCTGGAAGGCTACAAATAATCTAACACGGCTGACTTCTGAGGGTAGCCTCTCTCTCTCTCTCTCTCTCTCTCTCTCTCTCTCTCTCTCTCACACACACATACACACACACACACACATACACACGAAAAGTCCTGCTCCAAAAAGATGGCATGACCTCACTGGTGTTTCCCCAATGGCTGTAATTTATAAACTAAAAACAAATTTTAATTAAGAAAAAAAACTCCATTGCTATCTTTCTCCATCCTGAGGATGGTGGACTCTGATGGATGCCCTAGTAATAACCAGAATCTAGGACATGCAAATTCACTGTGAGAAAGACTTTCTTTCTGTCCTGAATACAGGAAACTATGTCAAGCCTGAATAAGTACTTGCAGAATTACTGGTAAATCAGTGTCAATGAAATATTTTGCAAGAACGGTGATTTTTGTGCTTTCTTTTGTTTCTCCTCGCTTTCTTTGGGAAGATATGTTTACTGTAACCATCGGTCTAAACAACGTATCACCAAGGGCTGTGAGCACACATCAGTAAGGGCAGCCATGCTGTTTATGGTGCCAGGGAGGGAAAAACACCGATCCCTGCTCACCAGAATCCCAGTGCGACAGAAACATCAGCAGTATCACCAGTTCTGGTGGTGGACAAAGCCTCCTTTTGTCACTCAAGAAAGCATCAGCACAATCTCTCCAGTTGACTGCATTAATAGATCCATTCATGTCACCGAAAAACACTTCTTGGCACAGTTCACTTTCCTGACCCAAAGACGCCAACAACAATCCCAACAGGCCTTTTTGGGCAGTATATTGTGACACCAGCACAGGACAAACCTGCAGCTGATCACGAAGTGCACACACTGCTATTAACACTGCAGCTCCCTTTTCAGGAGTACGGACTAGTTTCCTGCAAAGCACTTTCAATCCAAGTCATAAAGGTAGAATTTATTTGGAAGAATGTGCTTTTGGGATTCCACTTGGTGCTTAGTTGGACTTATTCTATTTCCCCCTTTATGTATTTGAACAGAACCTTAGGATGCGCTAAATCAGGCAACAAGCAAGCAGTGTGTTCATTTTTAAGTAGGGCATGTGAACACTGAGTTAGCATTTAGACTCAAATCTCAGGTGCGGTTTCTATCCACTGGGACCCTGACGTGGGGATAGAATTCCTTTTCCAGAGACAGGATGGGATCCTACGGAAACTGCCAGCACTGTTTGGGTTCTGTGTTTCAGACTGGGAGAAAAGATGCAAACCAAGAGGAGATGGCAAAATTTAAATTCACCAACTGATGTCCCCCAAATGCTGAACACTAAATGACACAGGCCTATCAGATACATACATTTCTTTAGTGGGAGGGAAGAGCAAAAGCTTTGCAACATTTGAGTATTTATTATACTTTTTAAATAGAGAGCACTATGGTTCTAATTTCACATCTCGCTATGTTTTGACAAGGAGGTGCCACCAAGAGCGCAGCAACCAGCAACTTCCGTACCAAGCCGGGACCGATCGGTGTCTCCCCTCCCAGCCGCACCTCTGTATCTCATGACCCCTTTCTGCTTACTTCCCAACTGAACCACACAATTGGCAAACGAAGCCGGCACGAAACCTGTGTCAAAACCCAACAAGACAGCTTGCAGGGAGCCGATGCATTATGCAGCTGTGCTAGTAAATGATTAAGCATCTCTCGTATCACTTCTCAGCAGAAGACAGACCTTTCACATCCCAGCGGGAGACAGATGCAGTATTTCTGAGCGTGCTCTATAATGCAGTTACAAGCGCTGTAACGTTACGAAGACAAGCAAACACTCGAACTTTGCTCCTGTGTACTTTTCAGGAACTCAGCACGGAGGGGACAGGACCGTCCCGCTGCACTTGCCGAGGCGAGTCGCATGTTTCAGAGCACAGGACAATGTCCAGTCGGCTCGCTGTAAGGCGTGTGTGCACAAGGAGAGGCCGTTCTCGGTGCTAAGTAGCATATGGAAAAAATCCCAAACCAGCAGGAGAGGAACAGTGCTTGACACTCCAGTTTTTTAGATAGTAATCCCAAGAATCCAGTTCAAATCCCTACTGTCAACATGCGGGGAGGAATTCAATTTCTATCATTGTTTCTCCAGATCTGAGCTGAGGCCATTTGCTCCTGGCTTGGTAATAGAAAAGAGAATAGGTTTCTTCCTGTTTCTTTCTTGGCATGGAAACACAGCTTGGAGCAGAGATGGCCGTGAGGCCCGGGAGCGCCAGGAAGGGAGCGCCATCACTCTCCTGGGCCCTGCACACCTCAGCCAGTGACTGGGGAGCAGACACAGGACAGGGACACTTATCTAGCACTAGAACGAAAAACAAAACGGAAATTGGGAGGCTCTCCATTTCAGAAACACCCCCAATTTGAAAAACAAAAACCAAAACAAAACCTTGGAAAATTTGAACAGTTCAAGTCCTCTTCTAGTCATTTACATATTATATGCCCAGTATATAATGTGTAGATAAATGGATCTTGCAGTGAGAGTGACCGACCTGCTGGACTGAATAATAGCACATTATAGAACAAATTTTTGAAAGGTTTCATCTCATACCAGTATCTTTTAATTAAAAAAAAAAAAAAAAAAAATGAAAAATCAAAGAAAAATGTCTGGCCAGGGCTGGGATGAGATAAACAGGAATACTTCAGAATCCAAGGCAGAGGGAAAGCTGTTTGCCGCTTTTTAGAGGCTTGTAGGGGTGTGGAAAGGGAGGGACACATCATGCACAGAAGTACTTACAAATGACACACCCCACCCCCACCCCCCTCAATAAAAAGAGAAGCAAAAGCCCCATCACTTAACACCAAACAGCAACATTACCAAGAAACCCTTCTCTGCTGCCCATCACGCCTTATTTGAAAGAGGAGGCCTGTGAGGAGAGGTGGAAAGAGCAAGGGTGAGAGGGAAGGGCTGCACTTCAGTCTCGTTTCCAATTTCCATTCTCTGACAGGAAGTCTTCAGTCATCTGATGCCTGACATGGAGCTCTGAGCAGAAACCGAGTACGCGCTGGCCACGGCCGGGGTGCCGTTGTTGGCCGAATAGCCTTGCCTCAACGTTTCAAAGTACGACGCCTGCACGGGCTTGTGGTACTGCAGCACTTTTATGGCATCCTCTATTTTAAACCATTCCCTCTTCCTTCCTGTGGAGGCGGAGAAAAGGAAATCGGTACAAAGGGCAGCAATGAAAAGGTTTCTGATCTTATACAGCTTTTGAGAAAATGTAAGAAAACATGACAGCAATGGTTGTTAGTATTTTTAAAATATGTATTATAAATATATTTTCCTTATTTTCTTTTCTTCTAGGAGTAATGCAAACACACATTAGATGCTTCAAATACTGTACAAATGCCTAACGCAGAACATAGGTAAGAAACCTGCAAACTAAAGAGCGAGCAGCAATGGCAGGAAACTGCCCTCCGGAGAGAACCATTGCTTGTGGTTTCCTCTTGCGCTCCGGGGCCTCGGGGCCTTTCTCGGCTTGCATGTAGGTGCCTGAAGCCCAGCCAGCATCGCTCTCTGTTGCAAAAATCAACATGAACATCAAGCTTCCAGAATTACCAGAGTGGCTGGCTTATAATCAGTTATTTTAAAAAAATTTATGAGTGTTACAGCTACATAATAGAAAATATTTAAAAAAAAAACAACCCCAACACAATCACTATTAACTTTTCAGTCTATTTTCTTACTTTTTGTAAATGTGTGCTACATGCCACTGAATACATTCTGACTCCTGACGATGCTACAAATGAGTGACGTCCACAGTGTCCTGTGCTCAGCAGCCCTGCTCAGCCCCTGTAGACTCAGGCCTATGGCTTCTTAATGGAATCAGTCCATCTCATTTTTGGTCTTCTTAATGTGTTTTAAAATCCTTTATTATTTTTTCTCTTATAATAAAAGATCACTGCTTAAAATTGGGAAACTGGAGGAAAGTATAAATATAATTACCCATAATCTTATAAACCAGAAATGACCACTCTCAATACCTTTGTGTATTTGCTTTTCTTTCATTATATAGAAAAAGACACTATTTGAACAGCTGTAACTGGGACCATGCTTTACGGTGCTCCAAATCGTGAAAGGCTCTAATGGAAGGTTCTGGTTAGGAACATGGATGCTGAAGCCGATATGCTGGGCTGTAACCACGTCTATGGCTTTAATAAGCTGTGCAGCTTTGGGCAAGTTACTGAACCTCTCTGTGCATTTTCCTCATCTATAAAATAAAGATAGTAAGTAATACCCAGCTCAAAAGTCTGTTGTGAGAATTTTTTTTTTTTTTTTATTGGGGAAGGGGTATAGGACTTTATTGGGGAACAAACAGTGTATACTTCCAGGACTTTTTTCCAAGTCAAGTTGTTGTCCTTTCAGTCTTAGTCGTGGAGGGCGCAGCTCAGCTCCAGGTCCAGTTGCCGTTGCTAGCTGCAGGGGGCGCAGCCCACCATCCCTTGTGGGAGTCGAATCGGCAACCTTGTGGTTAAGAGGATGCGCTCTAACCAACCGAGCCATCCGGGAGGCAGCTCAGCTGAAGGTGCCGTGTTTAATCTTAGTTGCAGGGGGCACTGCCCACCATCCCTTGCGGGACTCGAGGAACTGAACTGGCAACCTTGTGGTTGAGAGCCCACTGGCCCATGTGGGAATCGAACCGGCAGCCTTTGGAGTTAGGAGCATGGAGCTCTAACCGCCTGAGCCACCGGGCCGGCCCATGAGAATTTTTTTTAATTAGTTTCAGGTAATGATTAGACATTTACACCCCTCACAAACTGATAACCCCAAGTCTACCACCCATCTGACACTGTATAGTTATTATAATACCATTGACTATACTCCCTATGCTGTACTTTACATCCCACAATGTAAAGTTGTACAGCACAGTCGTTAGGTATTTATATAATTTAGGAAGTGATTCCCGATAAGTCTAGTACCCATCAGACACCACAGTTTTTACATTACTGACTACATCCCCCAGACTGTATTTCACATCCCCATGACTACTTTGTGACTACCCATCTATACTGCCTAATCCCTTCACCTTTCTCACCCATTCCCCCAATCTCCCTCCCATTTAGCAACCATCAGTTTGTTTTCCGTATCTGTGAGTCTATTTCTGTTTTGCTTGTTGGTTTATTCTGTTCTTTAGATTCCACATTTAAGTAGATCATATGGTATTGTGTTTCTCAGTCTGACTTATTCAATTGGCATAATACCCTCTAGGTCCATTCATGTTGTTGCAAATGGTAAGATTTCTTTTTTATGGCAGAGTAATACTCCATGTATAAATGTACCACCTCTTCTTTATCCAATCGTCTACTGATGGGCATTTCAGTTGCTTCCATATCTTGGCTATTGTGAAAAGTGCTGCAGTAAACATAGGGGTGCATATATTTTTTTGAATTAGTGTTTTGGATTTCTTTGGATAAATACCCAGGAGGGGAATTGCTGGGTCATATGGTAGTTCTAGTTTTAATTTTTTGAGGAACCTTGATACTGTTTTCCACAGTGGCTGCACCAACACTGCACAAGGACTCCCTTTTATCTACATCCTTGCAAACACTTTTTGTTTGTTGATTTATTATTGATAGCCATTCTGACAGGAAGGAGTAAGGTGATATGATATCTCATTGCATTTCTCTGATCATTAGTGACGTTGAGTATCTTTTCATATGTCTATTGGCCATCTGTATGGAGAAATATCCGTTCAGGTCCTCTGCCCATTTTTTTTGCGGGGGGGTGGAAGGGGAACAGGATTTTATTGGGGAACAGTGTGTACTTCCCGGACTTTTTTCCAAGTCAAGTTGTTGTCCTTTCAATCTTAGTTGTGGAGGGTGCCGTTCAGCTTCAAGTTGTTGTCCTTTCAGTCTTAGTCGTGGAGGGTGCAGCTCAGCTCCAGGTCCAGTTGCCGTTGCTAGTTGCAGGGGGCGCAGCCCACCATTCCTTGCGGGAATTGAACCGGCAACTTTGTGGCTGAGGACATGCTCCAACCAACTGAGCGATCCGGGAGCTCAGCGGCAGCTCAGCTCAAGGTGCCGTGTTCAATTTTAGTGCAGGGGGCGCTGCCCACCATCCCTTGCAGGACTCAAGGAACTGAACTGGCAACCTGTGGTTGAGAGCCCACTGGCCCATGTGGGAATCGAACCGGCAGCCTTCGGAGTTAGGAGCACGGAGCTCTAAACGCCTGAGCCACCGGGCCGGCTCGCCATTTTTTTTTAAAAACTTTTATTTAAGTGTTTTTCCAAGACCCATCAGCTCCAAGTCAAGTAATTGCCTCAATCCAGCTGTGGAGGGCGCAGCCCACAGCAGCCCATGTGGGGATCAAACCGGCAACCCTGTTGTTAAGAGCATCGTGCTCTAACCAACTGAGCTAACTGGCCACTCCATCTGCCCATTTTTTAATTGGATTGTTTGTTTTTGTTGTGTTCAGTTGTATGAGTTAGTTTTATAAATTTTGGATATTAACCCCTTATCAGATGCATCATTGGCAAATGTCTTCTCCCCTTCAGTAGGATGTCATTTTGCTTTGTTGATGGTTTCCTTTGCTGTGCAAAAACTTTTCAGTTTGATGTAGTCCCATTTGTTCATTCATGCTTTTGTTTCCCTTGCTCAAGGAGATACACCAGTAAAAATATTATTAGGGATAATGTCTGGCTGTTTACTCCCTATATTTTCTTCTAGGAGTTTTATGGTTTCGGGTCTTACATTCAAGTCTAATTCACTTTGAGTTTATTCTTGTATCTATGGCATAAGAAGGTAGTTCAGTTTCATTTTTTTGCATGTATCTGTAGTTTTCCCAGCACCATTTATTGAACAGACTATCTTTACCTCAATGTTTATTCATGCTTCCTTTGTTATAGATTAAATGACCATATAGGCATAGATTTATTCCTGGACTCTCTATTCTGTTCCATTGATTTATGCGTCTGTATGCCAGTACCATGCTGTTTTGATTACTATGGGCTTGTAGTATAATTTGATATCAGGTAGCATGATACCTCCAGCCTTGTTCTTTCTCAGGATTTCTGTGTCTATATTTGGGGTCTTCTATGGTACCATATAAATTTCAGGATTATTTGTTCTAGTTCTGTGAAAAATGTCATTTGTATTTTGAAAGGGATTGCATTGAATCTATAGATTGCTTTGGGTAGTATGGACATTTTAACTATATTTCTTCCTATCCATGAGCATGGTATATGTTTCCATTTATTTGTATCTTCTTTAATTTCTCTCTTCAATGTCTTATAATTTTCTGAATACAGGTCTTTTACTTCCTTGGTTAAATTTATTCCTAAGTATTTTATTATTCTTTTTTTGATACAACTGTAAATGGGTTTTTCTTAATTTCCCTTTCTGATAGTTCATTATTGGTGTATAAAAACACAACCAGGGTTCCAGGCAAGATAGCACAGTAGGTAAAAGCTGTGCTTACCTTCTTCCACGACCACATCAAAATTATAACTAAATTACAAAACAACCATCATTGAGAATTGCCTAAAATATTGCTGAACTGGGACACTACAACTAAGGACATGCAGAAGCAGCCACCTTGAGACTGGTAGGAAGGGCAGAGACGCAGAACGGGATGGGTTCACACCTGTGTGTGACCATTTAAAATTGGGAGGGATATCTTGGCTGCAGAGGTCCCTAGGGAGGAGCGAGGGGTCCCATCCCCTCCCCAGCCCAGAGTTACAGTACTGGGAAGAGAAGTCCCCACAACTTCTGGATGTGAAAACCAGCAGAGATTGTGACTGAGTGAGATGGAAGGCAGCTGGAGTCCTAGGCGCTCCTCTTAAAGGGACTTCGCATGGACTTATGCACTGATGCAATCACTGGCTCTGAGCCCCAGAGCTGGGGCAGCAGCTGGAGAGGCAGCAGGGACATGGGTGGGGGGAACGGAGTTGTCTGGCTTCAGGATGGTGGCTGGAGGGGCAGCTTTCTCCTGGATGGAGGAGCTGGCGGTGGCCAGTGTTTCTTTGTTGAGCCCTTCATCTTCCCGGCGTGCAGATGCAAGCCGCTGCCATGTCTGAATCTCCATCAAGCTGACTGACATCATTCATTCACCACGCCCTAGTGATTGGAGACACCACCCCATCCAACTTTTGAGTATACCCAAGCCACTTCCAGTGGCTTTTTTGTACAAACTGCCTGCCTTGGCTCATGATGCAGGCTTTCCTAGGATCTTGCAGAGGTTCACAGAACCCAGACAAGCAGCATCTGGCTTGAGGGGTCTTCTACCTCTGGCTGAGCAGCCCTAAGCCTGGCACTAGTGGCAGCCAGCCTCTATTTGCGGCTTGGCCTCTCAAGCCACTTCCAAGCACAGCACAGGTGGCAGCCACCTGTGGATTTCTTTGTGGCTCCTGCAGGGTGGCCCCCGGTCGGGCACTGGATGCAGCTGAACTTGACCTGGAGTAGGTCCCCTCCCAGGTGGCCCTGGGCCTGGTGCCCTGCAGCAGTCAGCTTCTAAATGATCTGGAGCTGTCTCCAAGAACACCACATTCAAGGGGCAGATCGGGCAGGCACCTGAGTCCTGCTGAGGCAGATCCTGCTCTGTAGTCACAGCCAGTCCTCACAACCAGTGAGCCCAAGCGTCAGGCCCTCACATTGATGTGCAAATAGCAACCAAGGCTCAACTACAAGAGCAGGGCACACACACCCACACAAGGGACACACCTGGAGTATGTGGCTCAAGTGACCAGGAAGATTGCGCCACTGGGCCACCCAAGACAGCTACTACATAAGGCCACTCTACTAAGAACGGGAGACACAGCAGCCCTACCTAATACATAAAAACAAACACTGGGAGGCAGTCAAAGTGGGGAGACAAAGAAACATGCCCCAAATAAAAGAACAGAACAAAGCTCCAGAAAAAGAACTAAACAAAATGGAGACAAGTAATCTGCCAGGCACAGAGTTCCAAACACTGGTTATAAGGATGCTCAATGACCGCAGGGAGAACTTCAACAAAGAGCTAGGAAGCATAAAAATGGAGATAGAAAACATAATTAAGAACCAATCAGAAATAAAGAGTACAATAACTGAAATGAACAATACATTACAGGCAATCAACAGATTAGAGGAAGCAGAGGCTCAAATCAGTGATTTATCGGCCAAAGATGAAATAGTACCTTTTGTGACAACACGGATGGATCTTGAGATCATAATACTAAGCGAAATAAGTCAGACAGAAACAGTAGAGAACCATATGATTTCCCTGATATGTGGTATATAAAACTGAAAAATACGCAAAAGAACAAAACACTGGGCGGCCAGTTGTCTCAGTTGATTAGAGTGCAGTGCTCATAACACCCAGGTCGCCAGTTCAATTCCCACATGGGCCAGTGAGCTGCACCCTCCACAACTAGAGTTAAAAACAATGGCTTGACTTGGAGCTGAGCTGCCGGTGGGGGGGCAGGTTGGCTCAGTTGGTTAGAGCGCAGTGCCACAGTGCTCCAAACACACTGGTCGCCGGTTCGATTCCCACATGGACCAGTAAGCTGTGCCCTCCAAAACAAGATTGAAAGAAAGAATGACCTGACTTGGAGCTGATGAGTCCTGGAAAAACATACTGTTCCCCAATAAAAATAAAAAAATAAAAAAAAGAACAAGACACAAATGAAGAAACAAAAACTCATAGACACAGACAATAGTTTAGTGGTTACCAGAGGGTAAGGGGGGAGGGGGGTGGTAGATGAGGGTAAGGGGGATCAAATATACGGTGATGGAAGGAGAACTGACTCTGGGTGGTGAACACACAACATGATATACATCGATGATGTATTACAGAATTGTACACTTGAAATAATTATAACTTTACTAACAAATGTCACCCCAATAAACTTTAATTAAAAAAAAAACCTATAAAAAATCAGAGATTTAGAAGATAAAGTAGCAGAAAACACCCAGTCTGAACAGCAAAAAGAACCTCAAAAATTGAGGCATGTTTAAGGGGCGTCTGGGACAACCTCAAGCATGCCAACATTTACATTATAGGGGTAACAGAAGAAGAGAGAGAATAAGGAATTGAAAACCTATTTGAAGAAATAATGGCAGAAAACTTCCCTAACCTGGTAAAATAAATAGACATACAAGCCTAGGGAGCACAGAGTGTCCCAAACAAGATGAACCCAAACAAGCCAACATTAAGACACATCATAATTAAGACGCCAAAGATTAAAGGCAAAGAAAGAATTTTAAAAGCAGCACGAAAAAAGCAGTTACTTACTTATAAGGGAGCTCCCATAAGACTATCAGCTGATTTCTCAACAGAAACTTTGCAGGCCAGAAGGGATTGGCACAAAATATTCAACATGATGGAAAGCAAGGACCTACAACCAACACTACTCTATCCAGCAAGGCTATAATTTAAAATCGAAGGACAGGTAACAAGCTTCCCAGACAAGATAAAGCTAAAGGAGTTCATCAACACCAAACAAGTATTATAAAGAATCTTAAAGGGACTGCAAGATGGAAAATAAAAAATATGTATAATAAAATGGGAACAACTATATACCTATCAACAATTACTTTCAATGGAAATGGGTATAATGCTCCAATCAAAAGACAGGGGAGCTGAATGGATAAGAAAACAAGGCCCTTACATATGCTGCTTACAAGAGACTCACTTCAGATCAAAAGACACACACAGACTGCAAGTAAAGGGACGGAAAAGATATTTCATGAAAATGGAAACAAACAAAAAAGCTGGGGTAATGATACTTATACCAGAAATAATAGACTTTAAAACAAGGACTATAACAAGAGACAAACAAGGACCCAGTAATCCCACTTCTGGGTATTTATCCAAAGAAACCCAAAATGCTACTTTAAGGGGATGTGCTCATCCATATGTTTATTGCAGCATTGTTTACAACAGCCAAGACATGCAGGCAACCTAGATGAATGGATGAAGAAGAGGTAGCACATATATACAATGGAGTATTACTCAGCTGTAAAAAAGAACGAAATCTTGCCATCTGCGACAACATGGATGGCATTGGGCTGAGTGTAGCGAAAGACACAATGTCATATGATTTCACTTATAAGTGGAATCTAAAGAACAAAATAAACAAACCAACGAAACACAAACAAACTCATAGATACGGAGAACATTTTGATGGTTGCCAGATGGGAGGGATGTTAGGGGTAGGTGAAAAGGTGAAGGGAATAAGAAGTACAAATTAGTTGTTACACAGTAGTCATGGGGATATAGAGTACAGCATAAGGACTATAGTCAGTAATATTGTAATACCTGTTTATGGTGCCAGATAAGTACTAGATCTATCGGGTTGATAGATGGGAGGGGGGTTGGGGACAGGGTTAAAAGGTGAAGTGATTAAGAAATACAGACTGGTAGTTACAAAATAGTCACGGGGATGTAAAATATAGGGAATATAAGCAATAATATGGTAATAACTATGTATAGTGCCAGGGGGTACTAGTCAGGGGGATTAATTCCTAAGTTATATAAATGTCTAACCACTATGCTGTACACTTGAAACTAATCTAAAATATATTGACTGTCTACTCTAATTGAAAAATTAAAAAGGGGGGGAAGATAAGTAAGAATAAGAGATTCAAAGTTCCAGATATAAAACAAGTCTTGGAGACGTAATATACAGCACAGATACAGTCATAATACTGTGATAGCGTGGCACAGTGTCAGATGGTTGCTGGACTTATAGTGATCACTTCTTTAGCATTGCAAATATAATCATTAAGGTGGTAATAACTCTTTAGTGCCAGGTGGGTAATGACGAATAACTATGAGGTATATCTGAAGCTAATGTAATATTGTATGTTAGCTGTATTTTAATAAAAATCTGTTTTAAAAAATAAAAATGCAACTGATTTCTGGATATTAATTTTGTATCCTGCTACTTTCACTAAATTATCAGTTCTAACAGTTTTCTGGTGGAATCTTTCGGGTTCTCTATGTATAGTATTATGTCATCTGCAAATAAGGACAGTTTTACTTCTTCCTTTCCCATTTGGATGCCTTTTATTTCTTTTCCTTGTCTGACAGCTGTGGCTAGGACTTCCAGCACTATGTTAAATAACAGGGGTGAAAGTGGGCAACCATGTCTTGTCCCTCATCTTAAGAGGAATGATTTTAGCTTTTCCCCGTTGAGTATGATGTTAGCTGTGGGTTTGTTATATATGGCCTTTATTATGTTGAGTGTTGTGAGATTAATATGTAAAGTACTTGAATACCTGGCACATAGTATGTGCTATAAGAATTTGCTTTTTATTGTTATTGTTTCTTTTTTACTTCACACTATTTCTTAAGCATTCTTCTGTTATAAAAAATAGAACATTTAATGGCTATGCATTACATCATAACATCTAGCATGGATGTACTGTCATGCATTTAACAATTTCTCTATCATTGAACACCATTATCCTGCAATTTTAGTTATTATAAATTATGCTATAATTAAAAAAATATATATTTATTTTTTTAACCTCCCAGGGAAAGATCCCTAGAATTGAGATTATAAGAATATCACATCTGAACTCTAAAGGGTTCATAATCTATAGGGCCAAACTGTTTTCCACGAAGGCCATACCAATCCCCAATCCTGCTTGTGTGTCAGCATGTTGGTCTCATCACACTCCTGCCATCACTGTTACCTTTTCTTGGACACCGCAAATTCTTTAGGTGAAAACTAGTATCACATTTTTGTTCTCATTTCAAATTCCTATTTTAATGTAGCTCTAACTAGTGTATATACCTTAAAATGTATATACATTTTAAGAGATGTTATCTATGTATTACTTTTCAAAGTTAAAATGAATTACAGTAGCAAAGTGTAGTATGTTCGCTGAGAAGATGGAATTAATCAGGGCCGGCCCAGTGACTCAGGCGGTTGGAACTCTGTGCTCCTAACTCCGAAGGCTGCCGAGGCTGCCGGTTCGATTCCCACATGGGCCAGTGGGCTCTCAACCACAAGGTTGCCAGTTCAATTCCTCGAGTCCCGCAAGGGATGGTGGGCTCTGCCCCCTGCAACTAAGATTGAACATGGCACCTTGAGCTGAGCTGCCGCTGAGCTCCCGGATGGCTCAGTTGGTTGGAGTGCGTCCTCTCAACCACAAGGCTGCTGGTTCGACTCCCACAAGGGATAGTAGGCTGCGCCCCTTGTAACTAGCAACGGCAACTGGACCTGGAGCTGAGCTGCGCCCTCCACAACTAAGACTGAAAGGACAACTTGACTTGGAAAACAGTCCTAGAAGTACACACTGTTCCCCAATAAAGTCCTGTTCCCTTTCCCCAATAAAATCTTAAAAAAAAAAAAAAAAAAGATGGAGTTAATCAAATGAATGCTAACACCACGCAGGACAGTCAAAGAAAATGGCAGAAGTACGGCTGTTGTTCGAGAAGCGTGAGACCATTTTGAAGTGGTATTTGAAATTCGAGCAAGTTGTGGAAGTACGACGACAATGGAGGCGTGAGTATGCAACAGAACCTCCAACACGCCTAACAACCGTACGCATTCATGATGAGTTTGAGATGCATGGTACTGTGTGAAGAAATTGAAACGGCATGTGTGTGATACAAATGTACACACACTGGTGAACGTTGGTCAAGCAGTTGTTCACCTTAATCAGAAGTGTCTGGACGCTGATGGGAACCACTCTGAGCACCTCTTGTCATTGCAGACGTCAAGCGTGCCTTGTACTCATCTTTTGTTATCAGTATATATTGAGTATTACAATTTTAATACAGTTTTTTTCCTTTCTTAAAATGTGTATACATTTTTTTGGCACCTCTGTATAATTCTATACCCTGGTTTTCTCATCTACCAACAATGTTTCATGAGCAGTTTTCCATGGTATATAGTTTTCAAAGTATGTGTTTAATAGCTGTATAACATTCCATCAGATGAATGTACCTTAAAACACTTACCATTCACTGAGTTGTACATTTAAGACCTAATTTTTCATCTGAAAAAGGCTCATCTGAAGGAAGGCTCGTAGGCTTATTCCCCATGTTTTAGATGACTTCATTAGGGTCAATTCTCAGAAGTGGGAGTACTAAGTGAAAGGCTTTTTGGATATTAATAGAGCAATGGTACCTTAAAAATTCCTATCACAAGTGTACGATTCCCACCCAGCAGAGGACAGGACCACACCACACTCACCTCTGCTTCCTCTTCAGGCCCCAGCATCAGCTGTCGAGGAGTCTATTTTTAACAATCGCCACTGAATTTAGTTGCTTAAGCATATTACATTCTGACCAGATACAAAGCCATTAAAAGCTGAAGGGCCAGGAAATGCCCAGATGAGCAGTGCGAGGGGCCTGGTGGCAAAGCACACACTCATAATAAAGGGAAAGGTTTTGGCAAGTGAATTTTACCCCTTTGCCAATTGATAACAGAAACTAATTAATTTATACTTTTCTAGAATGTAGTTTCCTTCAGAGGTTAAAGATTAATCCATGAAGTAACCATGAAGTCACTTCAGTTTTCAGTTCAAAAGACATACACCCAACAATGAGCTGCGAGATTTAAAAAAATGGCTCCTTAGGAGAAAGCCAGGTGCCCCTGAAGGGTAATGTGAATAAAACTGGAAACTTCTGCCACTACTTTGCATCTACTGAATGACTGGAGAGTGGCTCAACCACCAAATCAACAGTTCTCTCCGACAGTAATAATAAGCATCATAAGGAACCACGAAGGTCCTGCTCTCACCTGGGTCTCCGTGGCCGGCGGCGGGCCTGGCCGTGGGGAGGCCCTGATCAGTATCTGCTGAGGAGGATCCAATCTGATTTTAAAAACATTTCTTATTTTTATGGGCCCTGTTTCTATTGGTTGACCATGTACCAACTTTAGCTTCCTTTTAAACATTTCAAATTACTAACTTCCACAAGTTCAAAAATGGACATGCCCATTTTATTAAACATTATCTTTCTATTATTTTGTTTCCTTATTAGGCTCGTTTCTGGTTCTGAGGAGTGACGTGTGGTGTGGCAAAGCCGGTGACGGGCAGCATTTGGGAGACTTACCAATGTTGACTGAGTCTTCCCAGTCTTCCAGCACTTCCGTGACAATGAGCACATACACATACGTTCGGTGCTTCCGCTCCTGGTTCTGAGGGCAAAGGGGGAAGGACAGAGGAAGTTTTTCCTTAAAGAGCTGAGATTACTTAAATGTAGCACACCCTTATACGTATGTCCAGAGAGCTTAGAGAGCAGAATTCGTTTTACTTTTTACTGTCCCACAATCAAACATGAACTAGTACCAGATGGCCTATTTAAGACATGCCACACTTGCATTTGAGGTTATGTTCTTTGGCTGGATTTCTAAGGCCAAGGCTTTACTCTCTTTTTCTCCTTCTCCTTCTCCTAAGTGCAACTTCACAGGAATGCTGTGAGAAGGAAGTTCGTGACCTTTTAAGAACAAGCCACCAAGTCAATTTAACTAGCTGGGCCACCAGAAGGAGAAGGGACCATGGACGGGTATCATCAGTGCAAGCAACTGGTGATCTCACACAGCTCCCTTCCCACTGGACTCGCTCGTCTTTATTCCCTGATTTCTCACTTCTTTCCACCGGAATTCCCCCAAATCTCTACCCCAGCCCATTTCCTTGTTTCTCTCTCTCCTCTGCCATGGCTATTTTTATTTTTCCTCTGTCTTCTCCACACTTATCTATCCCTCCTCACATCTTAGGAGGAAAGGAAGAGAGGCAGGGATGGGATAAATAATACTTACAAATTATATTGTAGCTGTTTGGAGACTATGGGATTTACAAAGAAAGCAAGCTGGTGCTGCTTTGTTTTGAAAACTTGGTGAAACAAAGATGGCATCTTTCCTAGATTAAGACTGCAGTGGACTGAACATTTATGTTCCCCCCAAATCCATCTGCTGAAATCTTAATCCCCAATGTGATGGTATTACGAGGGGGGCCTTTGGGAGGTGATTAGGTTACGAGGGCTGACCCCCACGAATGGGATTAGTGCCCTTACAACAGAGACCTAGAGTGTAATCTACAGAGAAACAGCCATCTATGAACCAGGAAGCGGGTCCTCAACCAGAGACCGAATCTGCTGGCACCTTGATCTGGGACTTCCTAGCCTCCAGAACTGTGAGAAAACAATTTTTACTGTTTATAAGTCACCAGTTTGTAGTATTTTGTTACTACAGCTTGAATGGGCTAAAACAAAGATATATGTGGTTACTAATATGATACCAAATGCGCCAAAGATTTTAATAGACTTACCGCAAAAATTCCAACTAATCTTCCCAATGTCCCTTTTACTCCAGCCTGAAAAGTGGGGGGAAAAAAATTAACACATTGATATTGTTTATATTGCTGGTCTCATTCTGAATCTTCTTGAGCAGTTTGTAAAATAGAAATAATAAAGAAGACATAGCTCGGGCGGACTCCAGTTTGGTGGCGGTGAGTCACACCAGTGTTTCCTGAGAAGAGCAGGTGCACTCTGGGGAGGGAGAACCCCTCTCAGCTCCTCTCAGTCTCTCTCCCCACTGCAAAGCTGCCCAAACAGAGCAGATAACCAAGCCCATGAATTACTGCACTCATTTATTCATTCAGGCAACAAAAAAACACTGACTGCCTCATGTGAGCCAGATAACACCGTGGGTGCCAGAGATACGGTGATGACCAGGCTAGAACCAAAGATCCATGAGAGCAAGACCCTTACCTGACTTGTTCTCGGATATGTGTCCAGAATGCCCAGAACCCCGCAGGAACTGAGTAGAGCATAAGTCAACAAAAACATTAAACTGGTAATTCTGCCAGCGACAGGCAGTGACCGAGATGCACAGAACACATGTGCTGAGGCGCGTTACAACTTCATGCAGCACTTAGGTCTCTGCGTTTATACTCTGTGTCTCCCATCTGCACTTTGGTGTTTAGATCGGTGTCTTTCTGATGCATTATAGGTAAATTTTTCAGTCTACTTCCTAATTTTCTTTTAAACTGTATCCGGGCTAGAGTTATCCCATCTCTAGTATATTTTTTATTTGGTATTTTTCATTTCTACCTGTTCTTTACATGTCTACCTGTTTCCACTGCGTATGCCTTTGTTTCCATATTTTCTTTTAAAATAGAAGTTATTCCTTGACTTACTTTTTGAACATCCTGAACATACTTGAGTATTCTGTCAGGCCATGCTATAAAATTCACTTCATCTGAAGTAAATTCATGTTCCAGCTGGTGAAGCGTTCACCAGGCTCTCCAGAACCAGGCCTTACACGACAGCCTAGGGCTCCTGCTCCAAGGTGATAGGACACTACTGCAGAGAGAGCCACTGAGTCACAGGGTGGTGGCTCCATCCTTTATTTTGCACTGCAGCTGTGTCCTCTCCCATCTAGGCCCACATCTGTCTCAAAGTCTCAGCTCTTGATGTCCTTTCCATTGGGCACCTGGGCTCCCCTTACTCCAGGGGGTCTAACCATTTAGCTACCCAAGGCGCGGCAGGCTGCAGGTTTCCCGGCTGCTCCGCAGTTCTGCTGTTTCTGATCTAGGGAGGTGGTGTCCACCTTGCTGCTTTTGAGCCAGGCTATTTCTTTTTAGCTTTTGCTTTTTATAGTTTATATCTGTTTCTGCTAGGAATAGAAGGGCTCAAAGGTGAGGGAAAGATGACCCCTGGGAAATGCTGTAACTTGCTTTCTATTACTATTGCCCTGTTATTTGCATAATAAATTAAAAACTAAGGCAAAAATACTTTCTAAACACAGTAGGTGCTCAATAAGTTTGTACAGAATGAACAAAAATTTAAAACAAGTACTCTAAAATTTCTTAAGAATAACAGAAAAACAAATCAATTTAAAGGCCCTACTGGGTGAGCTTTGTTTTGAAATTAATTTTTGCTAATTATCTGTCAAGGAATTCTATTCCTTTCTCTTGCCAACATGCCTGTTTCTTTACCCATTCTTTTTCCATCCATTCTTGTTCCCATGTGGCTTTTGGTATACCTGAATGGAAATGTGTATCTTTTCTTATTTAAATTGCTTCTCTATACTTTTAGAAATAATTGCACTCCTTAGCCAGCTAAGACCGGTTAGATTGTACATCATAAATTAACCAGTAAAGGTGCCTGAACATGGGACAGGCTGGCAGGCCAACCAGGGCTGGAAAGCCACTTGTGTCCTCTGCTGTTGGGCAGCCCGAACATGCTCAGACGACCTGTCTGAGATGTATCTGTCGCCTGTGCCCTTGCCACAGGTCTCTACTGACAGGGCCTGGGAATAGGGCTGTCAGAGAGGGTAAGGAAAGGTTCACAGAGGGTTATAGAGGCCATCATTCACTTTTTGCAAAGTGGAGAGAGATCTCTTTAGTAGTTTTTCTCCAGTTAATTTTATCTTAAAGAAGCCAAAAGTTTAGAAAAGAAAATGGTCTTCACATTTTAAGGGCCCAAGTCAAATTTTAAGGGCACAATAGAATATTATAACAATTCAGTATCATTTATTTAAAACTTTTGTTTAGTAATAGTAATTTCTATACTCAACAGCGACATACATCTATGATTTACTCTGTGTCAGAGGCAGTTGGCCAAAATTATAAAAGCATTTTTCTTTATGAAATAAGATGCATTCTTATAAAGTCTAGTGTAAATCAAATCTGCCACCTGTACTGAAATTTCAGTGGCATTTATTTTCTTTTCTCATTAATCTTCCAGTTGCAGAAACTAACAACAGTTTCATTTGTCTCTTAGTGTTTATTTCAAGTTTTATACTAACACTTAGGGGATCTACCTAAGGTGATTTTACCAATGATTCCAATGGTAAAAAGCAAGGAAATATTCCTGTATTTACCAGTGTTTAAAATTGAGATTTAGCAGTTTTCATAGGAGGAGGAGGAGGCTCTTCTTTAGAAAGAAAGAGGATTTCAGTTCTTAAACGTCATCGTGCTGGAGAGACAGATTGCGCAGAGGCACGGCCGCCAAGACAGAGTACACTGGCACCACTTTACCTTTCCATCATTCCCACAGTCCAGCTCTCAGCTCTCTCTCAAATGCTGCCACAAGCAATTGGACAGTTATTTTTATCTCTTACATGGGGTAGATGTCAGGGTCACATCTGACAGATATTTGGCTCAGACACTGGGGACAAGATTTGATTCAGGGTAGATGTAAGTTGGTCCAGTCAGGGTGCTGTTATGAACCTGTTTTTCTCAAAATCATTTGAAAGCAGTTATAATTTCGATACGTATGTCAAAGCCCATAATCTGGAGAAGGAGACTGTTTAAAAGCCCGTCTTCGCTAGTAGTAGGAATTCCAAATAAAATAGCTATTGGCCTTTATCATTCCACCTGACGCAGGTGAGTGCTTCCTTGAACTTCGAAGTAAGCAATATGAATTCCAGCACTTCAGGTCTAGTTAACAAAAATAATTTGAGCATGTCCTTTCTAAACAGAAAAAAATCACAAATGTCTTTTTTCTTTCAGAGTGTTTTACTGATCTTGGACTGATCAGGGAGACGTCAGTGATTCCATCTTCCCTCCAGTAGTCTCCTCAAGTGTGTACATGAGGCTCAGACAGCGGCACTAACATGGATGGGCCTCTGAGCCTGCCCCTAAAAGGATCTCCCGCCACAAAGGACCTGGCTTTGTTGTTCAGTTGGGACGGGTACAAAGGGGACCACTACCTTTGGAAACAAACTTTTCACTCTAGGGTAGACATTTTGGCAGACACTGATGGCTGTCTAGCCCACAGGCTTTCCCCCTCCACCTTGCTACCAGGAAGACCCAGACTCTATCGGGTGAGAACTCTGGCGCAATTGGAGCGACAGGGAATTCTGCTTCCCTCTGCAGTGACAGGTTCAGAGGTGCGCCTGTGACTCAGTTCTGGATAAAGAAGTGGCTCCTGAGAGGATGTCTCTGGGGGCTTCCGGGAAAGATTTCCCACCATGATAAAAAGAGCTGCACAAAAAGAAACCCTACACCTCCTTGCTTGTCAAGTCAGGACCCGAACCGCGGAGCTGCTACAGCCATCTTGTGATCGTAATGGGAAGGCCAAGAGAATTACTGCGAAGCTGAACCCAAGTCCTGACACGCTGAGCCGCTGAAGCAGTGCAGTAACGGCCACGTTCTACCTTCCTACGTGAGAAGAAGAACAGGGGCTGTTGAGGCCACATTTAGTCAGGTATGCTGGTACTTGTATCTGAAAGCTACCGGCTACTTCCCTTGATTTAAAAGGTAGCTCTGTGAGGAAGACTGAGTATCAAAATAAAAACAAAAATTCTGAACATTCAAGAGAGCTCTAGTATAAAAGCTTCCTTTATTAGAGCAGTAAACCCGCCCCAAAAGGAGCACAGGGGAGCAACTCTAATGCGAGTGTTTGTATGAGGAAACCCACAAACAAAAACACATGGTCTCCAATGCACACAACTTTTTGCTACCTGCCAAACTTAGTTGTTACAGAAGCAAAAAACCACAGTGAAGACAGATGGAAGTAGATGGGAAGCCAGTGTTAAGTCCAGCGAAATGCATTCCCAAGGGTTTTTGTTTTGTTTTTTAAATGAAATATTTCAAACATCCAAAAAGCAAAGAAAATAATAAACATTCAGTAGCCAGCTTTGTCAAATAGTAATGTATCATTTTATGTATTTTTTAAAAAAGAAATAAAACTACTACCGTGTTTCCCCGAAAATAAAACCTAGCTGGACAATCAGTTCTAATGCATCTTTTGGAGCAAAAATTAATAAGACCTAGTATTATATATTATATTATACCTGGTCTTATATAAGACCCAAGATTTATTATATTATATATCATATCATATTATATTATACCCGGTCTTATAGTAAAATAAGACCGGGTCTCATGTTAACTTTTGCTCCAAAAGACGCATTAGAGCTGACTGTCCAGCTAGGTCTTATTTTCAGGGAAACACAGTAGTAGACCTGAAGCCCCTTTTGTACTCACGTGCCCTGCCAAAGGCAACTACGCACTCACCCGAATTTGATGTTTATCATTCTCTTGCATGTTTTTATACTTTCACAACTTAGGTATGTAGCCACTATTAAGGGTATAGTGTTTTGTGCATGTTTCTCTACTCGGTAAAAAAAACAAAATGATCTTCTGCAATTTCCCCTTAATATCATATTTCTGAGTTTTAGCTTTATTGATACATGTAGCTCTCATTAATTCATTTTAATTATTGAACAGTAATCTATTTTAGGGACTTACCCCAATTTATTAATTCATTTACTTGTTGGCAGACATTTAGTCTTCCTATTATAAAAAACACTACCAAAAACTCGCTTGTAAATATCATTACCCACCATGTGTGGGAGTTTCTTTAAGATCTACACTAAAAGTCAAATTTCTGAATCACAGGGTAAAAGCACCTCCCAGTTCCCCCCGTATTAAGTTGTTCTCTGCAGATCAACTGCAGAAATGGCTGCGACTCGCCATCTCTCGCGGTGTCCACATCCTTTGAAAGGCAATTTTTTTTTTTTTTAAGATTTTATTGGGGAAGGGGAACAGGACTTTATTGGGGAACAGTGTGTACTTCCAGGCCTTTTTTCCAAGTCAAGCTCTTGTCCTTCAATCTTACTTGTGGAGGGCGCAGCTCAGCTCCAGGTCCAGTTGCCGTTGCTAGTTGCAGGGGGCGCAGCCCATCATCCCTTGCGGGAGTTGAACCGGCAACCTTGTGGTTGAGAGGACACGCTCCAACCAACTGAGCCATCCGGGAGGCAACTCAGCTCAAGGTGCCGTGTTTAATCTTAGTTGCAGGGGGCGGAGCCCACCATCCCTTGCGGGAGTCGAGGAATTGAACTGGCAACCTTGTGGCTGAGAGCCCACTGGCCCATGTGGGAATCGAACCGGCAACCTTTGGAGTTAGGAGCATGGAGCTCTAACCGCCTGAGCCACCGGGCCAGCCCCTGAAATGTAATTTTACGGCTCCTCTTATCAAGAGATAGAATCTGTTCCCCCACTCCGGTATTCGGCTGCCCTTGTGCCTTGCTCTGGCCAGCAGAATGCAGAAAGATAAAGATGGTGATGTACCAGTTCCCAGCCTAGGCCTTCAGAAGCCCTGCAGTTTCCTCTTTTTCTCTTGGAATCCTGCCACTGCCATGAGAGCTAGTTTCCTAAAGGATGAAAAACCGCTCTTAGCTGTAGATATTACAAAGCAGCCTATAGCCAGCTAACGTGCAAACTGTGAGGGAGCCTCGCCAAGATGGCAGAGCAGCCTACCTGACCCAGAGCTGGCCGTGCACATCTGAGTAGTCCATCTGAAGCCAGAGGCTGACCCACCCGCTTGTGAGCAAATTATCAATACTATTTCAAGCCACTGAGTTTTAAGATAGTTTGTTACACAACAATAACTAACTGATATATCTTCCAAGTACACAGGCAGCGTGTACAAACCCTCATCACTCCTGTTCCTCTCTAATATTTGATAGTTGTCAGGCTTTTTATTTTGGGTCATATTTATAATGAGTGTAAAATTACACTGCATAATCTTTATACTGAAATCGTGTACTTTTTCCTATGTTTAATGAACATTCAGGTTTCTTCTTTTGGGAATTCATTCTTTATCCACTTTTCTTATTTGATTATTGATGATTTTAATGACCTCAATGCCAGAAATGACATCTTCTTAATACTTATCCTGTGTGGTAAAATATCTGCTTCCAATCTGGCACTTGTTTTTTATCTTTGTTTTTGATGTTCTTTGCTAAACATGCTTTATAAGACATTGCTGATTTTACTGATCTTTTCCTTTTGTGTATTTAGTCTCTTTTTAAGAAGCACATTCCTATCCCAATGGCATAAAGTTAGTTTCCTGTATTTTTTCCAGTAGTTTGAGAGTTTTATACTATGATCCACCAAAATAAATTTAGGAACTTATTCTCAAATAGCCAATGGTCTAGACACTCCAGAATAAACCCATGGGTATTATTTTGTTTTACTAATCTAGTTGTTAATTTATGTACTAATATCACATGGTTTTAACTAATACAGCTTTATCTTAATACCTGGAAAGGTAGTCCCGTTTTCTGTTCTTTTTCAGAAACTCTGAAGCCATTTTCGTACCTTTATTCTTCCACATAAATTTCACAAATCAGTTTTTCAGATCTCTTGAAAAATACTTTGGGATGTTTATTTTTATTATTGAATTTTTAGATTAATTTGAGAAAAACTCACATCTTTATAATATTCAATCTTCTCATCCAAGAATAGACTATACCTCTCCATTTACTCAGGTCTCTTTTGATTCCTTCAACAAAGTTTTATTGTTAAGATCCTGCATTCCTTTAATCTACAGCAAGGTATTTTAGTGTTAATTTAGTTTTGTTGCTATTGTGAATGGTATATATATATATATATATTTAAAGTTACATATTTTCTAATTTATTACTGCCAGTTTAAAGAAACATTGCTGGTTTCTGTATATTAATCTTATGTCTTACAATCTTCCTAAATGTTCTTACTAGTTTTACTAGTTTCTGCTGTGTTCCTTTGGTTTTCTAAATTAATACATCATCTGAAAATAATGACAATTCTGTTTCTTCCTTTTGAATTTTTAAAATTTGTATTTATTTTTGTCTTACTGCAGGGGCTAGAACCCCAGTTCAATATTAAATGGCAGCATGCTAGCAAACATATTGTTTTTTTCCTGTCTGCCATGAGAATGCTTTGAAAAATTATTAGACATTCCTACGTTAAGGAATTTCCTTTTATTTTCAGTTTGCTAATAGTTTTTTAAATAAATGGGTATTGAATTTTAATAATTTTTCCTCATTTGAGTTTTTTTCTTTCTTTTAATCTCTTAGTAAACTAAATTACATAAATATATGTTCTAAGACCGAATTATCCTTGTACTCATGGAATAATCTAGTTGTGTGATACTTTGAGAAAGCTTTAGATGCTATTTGCTTTTATTTTACTTGGAATTTTTACATCCATGTTCATAAATGAGAATTGATTCTTCTTTTCTACTCTTAATTATCAAGATCAGAAGTCAGCAAACTATGGCCCACAGGCCAAATATGACCTGCCATTGGTTTTTTGTAAATAAAGTTTTATTGGAACATAGCCACACTCATTTATTTAAGTATTGTCTACGGGTGCATTCACATTACAACAGCAGAGCTGAATATTTGTGACAGATACTATATGATTTCTAACGTCTAAAGTATTTATTATCTGGCCCTTTTACAGAAAAAGTTTGCTGACTGTTGATCAAGAATATACCAGCCTTACAAAGAGGTCTGTAGTTATCATTTTTAGCATAGTTTGTTAAGATAAGTATATACATTTTTGGAAATTTTGGTAAAATTCATCTAGTCTGATCTTGGCATTTTCTTGTTGGAAAAGAAGGGTGATTACCACTTAATTTCCATAAGGATTAATGATCTATATACAGTTTTCTAATTTTTTAAAAGTAAATTTGGATAGTTTTCTTCTAGAAAATGTTATCAAAGTTTTCAACTTTTGTTTGTAGCTCTTCATAGCATTCTCTTAATTTGAAACTCTCTATTATATCTGTGGTTATTTCCTTTTTGTTCCTTATTTATTTGTTGCCTTTCTCTTGGAATTTCCCTTTATATGTCCTATGAGAGGTTTGTCAATTTTATTAGACAAATAAAAATACCTACTTTTGGTTTTGTTCATCACTTCTACTATTCTCCATTAATTTTTGCCTTTTTCCTTGTTAGTTCCTTCCTTTTACTTTCTTGGAGCATACCCCCTTGTTTTTTTCCTAGCTTCTTGAATTGATTGCTTCATTCATTTAATGTCTATTTTTCTTTCTAATCAAAGCCTCTCAGGCTCAAAGAACTGAATAAGCTGCACCCCATAAGTCATGATATGCTTTCATAATTGTTCAGCTCTATTTACTTACTAATTTTTACCGTGATTTGTGCTTTAACTCAAGGATTATTTAGAACATTTTTTTTCTGTTTCCAAATACATGTTTCTCTGTTGACTGGTCTCTATTGTTGACTTCTAATTTTACTGTGCTGTGTCAAAAGTACATATAATAGTCTATGTTATTGATGCACTGGGATTTTTAACACTTCTTTTATGGCTTAATATACGGTTAGTTTTTATAATTCTTCCACGTGTGCTTGAAAAAATTATATATTCTTTGTTGGATACCAGTTTATCTCTTAATATAGCTATTTGATCAACCTTGCTAATGGTGTTAATCCTCTTTTCCTTATTGTTTGCCACTTTTTCTATCAGTTTCTAAATATGTTTTAAAGTCTTCAATATGGCTGTGCATTTGTCCATTTCCCCCCATAACTCTGTCAATTTTGCTTTATCTGGATGAAGAGTTTGCTAGATGCACATAAGTTCATGTCTTGGTAGAGTGTTCTTTTTAATCAATATTAAATGTCCCTCTTGTCCTTTTAAATGTTTTTCACCTAAATTCTACTTTGTCTGCTATTACAATTACTATCCTAGTTTTCTTTTGGTTATATATACACCTGATAAACCGCTTCCCATCCCTCCATTCTTAGTCACTCAGTATTACTGTGTTTGAAAACAACATTTGGCAAGTTTTATTTTCTTTTTAATCCAAGTACATGTCTTTTAGTTTAGTAAGTCTAAGTGAAATCAAGTTAAATTTATTGTGATTTAACGTGGAAACTTAGCTTTTCACTGAGCCACATGGGGTCCCTTCAACATAGGTTAGAATCAGAGTCCTTAAATCTATTTCCTGTGCAGCAAGCTCTGTGTTAGGCAGTTCGCATTTGTAAGTTCCCTGAATCAAGAGGAAGTTAAGTGGCACCCTGTCCAGATAAGTTAGACCTGCCCAGGTCCAGTGGCTACAGGTAGTTTAAAGATCATGGAGTCTCTAGAGGCAAGAGTTGCATTTAGTATTTGCTGAGACCACTGTGAATTGTATTGGAGTCAATGGAAAACTAAGCTGTGGCTATACTTCCTAATGACTAAAAATCCTTTCCTGGAATGTGGAGCTGGGTGGGAAAGCAAATACAAATGTTTTGGAAGTCATCTGGACTTAATTCATTTAGCAGAAGGCAACTGGCTCCTGTCCCAGTAATTCAGTCTCTATTCAAAGTTCCAACACAAACCAGCTCAAACACAGCACCATATTCTCTAACAGGGCAGATTCTAATCTTCACACTAAGCCACTGAATTAACTGTTCATCCATGGGTAGCATTCAAGTATGTGTGATAATGTAGACAGATAAACTGAATAATGGTATCTTTTATTCCAGTTTTTTTTTAAAGTAATTTAGTAGTAATTATTTGCAGCAAAAGAGAGCTAAGCTTTAAATTAAGTTCTCCTAGTGAGTTTAATATAAATAATAAACGATAAATAAAATATATAATTTTTTGATAAAAGGATGCTTTTTAAAAAAAAGCAGCTAGTAATTAAGATAAATCATACATAAAGACAACTGAATTTACAAAACCGTGACCTACTTAGAATTTTTTATCTATTGAAAGCAAGTATCTTAGATGATTACCTTAGAAAAACAAAAAATATTTATAGCATTACTTCAGAGTCAAAGGAAATGAGAGGAGATATAATTCTAGAAAAAAATCAACTAAAAATATGTAGTAGTAGACTAACTAAGCATATACCTCTTCTTCTTCCTGAGACCCCATCAAAATGGAAGTAGAGGAATAAGACGAAAGAGGAGAAAAGCAATTTAAAAAAAAATTCCAAGAAGATGCAAAGTGAGGCCTGAGGATTGAAAGATGAAGTAAAGCAAAAGAAGCAGCTCAGCTTCAGACTCTGCAGAGGTTCCAGGATAGGAAACGGCAGGAACACAGAGAGTGGAAGTGAGAAGGGGTCCTGAAAGCCAAGGGTCTCAATACCAAACAGCTATCCCCAGACAGGGAGAATGGCCGAGAGCCAGTCACCCATCACCCAGCCAACTCTGCGAGAAAGACAGAAAAACTGGGAAGAACTGTAGCTCATTATCTATAAACACCCCAGAATAAAGTCCCCCTGTTCTGGCCTTCTTTTAAAAGGCCTCTGCCACCACAGCCCCACTTCCCTCCAGGTGCCCATTTCCCCAGAGCCCCCTCCAGTCAGTGCTGCTACAGCCTCCATCATAACGGGGCAGGACAACCACGAGTCACCTGACAGCCAAAGAAAGTCACCAAAAGGAAAGAAAGATCAAAATAAGGAAATGAAAACTAGCTCTGGTCAAAAGAAAAACATAAGGAACAGGAGAAAACTTGGGGAAAATTAGTTCTTATCCTTAAAGAAATCTGAGAAGCTATGGCATCCTAAGCAAGAACAAAATGTATATAAAAGCAACCAATAATAACAATGGTATCTCAGAATTTAAAAATATGATTGCTGAAATAAAATATTCATTTAGAAGGGGTAGAAGATCAGGCAATGAGACTTCCTAAAACATATCACAGAAAATAAAGAGATGGAAAACATGACCAGAAAAGAATAAAGGCTTAATCTAGGGGGTCTGATATCTAATTAATAGAAATTACAGACAAATCACGGATTATTTCAAAACCTAAGGGATAAATAGAAGGAAAAAACAGGTTATCTCCAGAAGAATAAGAACAAAATTAGTATTAAACTTATTATCCACAACGTTAATAATAATATACTTTTAATTTTAAGGGAAAGTGATATTCAATAAAAAATTCTATTTAGCAGAACCTTCAGAGAGACAATGAAAGTATGAGGCAAGAAATAATATTTTAACTATTGTGCATTTTTCCTTAGCGAATTAGTTAAGGAATGTTTCTTTTCGTTCTAAGTCTTCAGTCTTATTTTATTTTTGAACTAGGTACCATGCACAAACATGATTTTTCTACAATTTTAGAACTCAGGGGAAAAGGCTATCTTAAAAAAACATACTAGATGGATAGGGTTATGCCCATATATTTGATTCCCTCAAGTCTTAATTTCCTTCTGTGGCAGTCAACATATGTGACATTTTGAATCTTGGCAGGTAAGAGAGTGGAGTGGATGGAAAAGCATCAACCACAACAAGAACTGTGAGGAAAGGAAAGGCATCTTCTGCCCCCAGCCCAACACTCCCTGACATCGCTCCGACACACACTAATCCTGGTGAACTCTGCAGGCTTGAGCAGGAACGGAGCAGTCAGCAGAACTCTAACCCTGCCGTGTACGGAGAATGGGAGCCTGCGAGACCGATGAGTTTATAAGGAGCAGGCTGGTGGAACGTGGTCACTTCTGAGGCACATGAGCTGGAGAAAAGCGAAGATGGCCAGGAAGAGATGGCTCCTACAGAAAAGATCTATAGTCACTGGAAGAGTTTATTTCAGTTACAATGACTAAACAAATTCATATTTCACTCTAAAAACAAGCACTCAAAGTCAAGTATATGAGGGAACCAATCTGGTAATTCAAAACACATGGTTATTACAAGAAAAAATGAATTCTTATTCAATAGGATTCAAGATGATGTCACAATAAGAAAACAATGTCAAGCTGGCACAAAGAGGGAGTAAATGTAAAAATAGAGGCGTTCTTAAATAACATCACATTATTAAAAACTAATAACCCGAGAGAAGGCAACAAACAGCTAACTGAATACAGCAGAAAACTGGAGATACCGACACTCCCCGACATCGCTCCGACACACACTAATCCTGGTGAACTCTGCAGGCTTGAGAGTTCTAAGGCCAAAATTAGAAGAATTCTCCCAGCATGCAGAGTAAAAGTGTAGAGATCAAAATTATAAGAGAGAAAAGACTATTATGTACAGGTCGTTCCTGACCTAACAATGGTTTGACGTTACAGAGGTGCGAAAGTGATCCGCATTCAGTAGCAACTGCACTTTGAATTCTGAAAACTGTCTGGGCAGCAATCTAGAGAACGATACTCTTTTCTGACGCTGGGCAGGAGCAGCAGGGCGCAGCTCCCGGTGAGTCACGCCATCAGGAGGGTGAACAACTGGCACTCTAAGTGCACTGTGTTGCCAGCGTTCTGTGGGTACTGTGCTTTGTGTTTTCGCATCCCATCATGTCTAAAAACACCCATTTGTGTCTCTTGCTTCTTGTAAGAAGAGGAAGGCAATTACTCTTGAGATGACACTAAAGATAAAGGCCCAAGTGTAGGCTAATGTAAGTGTTCTGGGCCCATTTAAGGCCAGCGGGGCTAAGCTGTGATGTTTGGCAGGTTCAGTGTATTAAATGCACTTTTGGTTTACGATGTTTGTAACTTATGATGAGTTTATCGGGACGTAACCCAAACGTTAAGTAGAGGGGCATCTATCTGTAATAGGAGTTTAGCAGAAGAAAATTAAATAGATGAAGGTGGGACAATAACTGAAGAAGAAAGAAGAAAATTTCCAAAAGCTAAGCAAAGATACAAACATTCCTATCAAAAGGGCTCACCAAGTATGACGGAGTCACACTCCACTGACATTTCTGAGTTTCAACAGAGAAAAAGTTTTAATGTATTTACACAGGGGAACATTCTTTTTGATACCAGACTTTTCCTCTACAATACCAAATGTTTGAAGTCAAGAGACCTGAGGAAAAGGATTATTATTCCGGGGGTCTATAGTTAGGCAAACTCTTCACGTGTGGAGAAAAATATTTTTTCAAACATGTAATGTGCTCACTATACTTTTCTTAAAAATAATTACCTAACATACTACAGTCAACCAATAATAAATGAGAAAAAACACACGTAAAACATTTTAGTGGCATTCAAGGAATCTTCTAACAACTGCCACCTCACCTGAAGGGCAGGACTGTTCAGTCTGAAGAGATCTAAATGAGCAAGAATGGCAGGCAGATGGATGAAAAGGTATTTTTCCTTTGGCACACATGTAAATCTACCTGCTACTTATTGTATAACTATTAATACATTACACCTATTTTTGAAACTGTTAATTTCCCATCCTCAACACCATGGCATTTCTTCACCAATAAAAGGTAATTACTACATAGCCCAGCAGAAAAAACCAGCAGGATTCAATGTTTAAGACTGCCAATACCATGGTGATTTAAGCAGAAGGAATAACAAGTACAAAGGCCCTGAGGGGGGGAAGGGCCTGGCTTCAGACAGTAAGGGGGTGCCGGTATGGGTGGAGCACCGTGAACGAGAGACAGGAGTGAGAATGAGGTCCCAAAGGGAGCCAGATTACAGGCCATCTAAAGGCTTCAGCTTAGAAAGCCCGAGTGACGCGATCTAACCTAGTTTAACAGGGTGTGGAAAGAGACTGAAGGGGTTAAGAGTAAGGGGCCGGGGGCGTTGGGCTGAGGAAGCGAGGTGAGAGGTGATGGTAACTTGGACCAGGTAGTAGTGAGAGATGGCGCGAAGTGGCTGGGTTCTGGATACATGTATTCTGAAGGTAGAGCCAATAAACTGGCTGATAACTAGATATTGGGTGTGTGAAAAAAAGAAATGAACAGTAACTCCTAGTTTTTTGGGGTAAGTCACTGAAAGGTTGGAGCTGCCATTCACTGAGACGGGGAAGATCACTGGAGGAGCAGGTCTGGGAGAAGACAGTGGAACCCAGGTTTAGTTTCATATACATTAAGTTTCAGGTGCCTAGTGGACTTCCAAATAGAAATATCAAGTAGTCACGTTAAGGAGAGCTGTGGCTGGGCATGGATGAGGGTCCTTCATTCATCCATCCTCCACCTACTTACCCACCAATCCAGCCACTCACCTACTATATTTAAAAGCCTTGAGACTGGATGAGCTCACCAAGGAGTAGACGAGACACTGACAAGAAAGAAAAGACAAAGAACTGACCTTCAGGATATTTAACCTTAAGGGAGGAACTAGCAAAGACAACTCAGATGCAAGAGAAAAATCAGGGAAGTGTGGAGCCCTGGAAGCCTCAGCAGAAAACGTTACTCAAGGTTTCTTTCCAACAGTAATTCTGCTTCCAGCCTTCGATGCCTCCAGCTGAGGTCTTACGTCGTGCACGAGCCTTCGCTGTCGTACCTGGTCAGAATTCACGTCTCACAGAAACTATGAGATAACATGATTTTTCTTGTTTTAGGTTTTATTAGGCAGCAATAAATAACGGACACAGTTTCTAAATTCATAGTTGTCAGCATCACCAACAAAAGAACTCAAATCCAACAGCGATATTCTTTAGTTCTCAGGCTGATTAGCACATCTGATGATTCTTCATGGATTATTCTACTCATACTCCTTTAAAGGTTACTTTGGTCATCTGGAAACACAGTGAACTGTGTCTATAATCTCCATGTGAACCAGCCCTTCCCCAACTACCTTATCTTTACCAATCACTTAAATTTAAATTAAAAATTCTAATAATGGCAAGATCAGATTTCAAAGCTAAAAATAAGCTTGCATCAAAGGCAAAAACAAAAACCTAACTGAAGCTTTGCTACCTGCCCCCAAAATGGCTTTTCTTTCATTTCCTTGCACCCAAGGAAAAGACAATACAAAACAGAATTTCAGCAATTCTAATTTTAACCTTTCTGAGACTATGTCCTTTTGGAATTCCTTGGGGGATTGGGACTACACCACTAAGTACTTTAAGTATTGACTTTTACAACTGCTTGATGGCTTCCCATTTCTGCCCAAACTCTAGAAAAAATGAGAGAGTTGTAACAAACCAAAAACATTTACATACAGCAAAATTTCCCTCCCCAGAGGTAATTACTCTACTCAGTTTAGTGTTTCCCTTTCCAGACTCATTCTGAACATTTACTTATATATGAACATATACAAACGTTTTAGGACATTTTATTTTACATCGATCATAGTTGCCATTTCATTTAACTAAATGTCTTAGAGGACTCTCCATATTGGGATTTATAGATTTCCTTTATTAGTTTTAAACTGCTAGATGATAACAGATAATATGAATGTGGTATAACTGACGTAATCATTCCCCTATTGATGGACACTTTGATTGTTTCCAATTGTTGCTATTACATATAAAGCTGTGATGAACCTCTTGTACATGCTTTTTAGCGCCCATGGATAAGCATTTCTCTGCAGATAGTTAGAAAGGAAAATGCTAGGCTAAGATATAAACCAAGAAGCACAGAAAGGTACAAAATTTGGTCCAAGTCTCCAAGCATGTGGTGAGAGAGGAGGGAGCAGGGCTGAGATAATAGAAAATGACAGCAAAGAGAAAAGTTAGAAAACCTCTGCCTCCTCCTCTTTTCTATTTTCTATTTTTTATGAACTTCCCAGCTCACATTCATGTCTGGTATTTCAGGATACTGCTAAGAAGCCTACAGTCAAAAACAAAGAAGGAAATACACCAAAACGTTACTAGTAGGGAATATGAAAATTTTAAGTTTGTTCTTACTTTTCCGTTTTTCAAAATGTCCACACTGAATGAGAATACACAGGAAAAACATACTTGAAACTTACGTTACAATGGAATGGTGGAAAAAGCACTTATACACATCAGCCTGGAAAGTCACAAAAGCTTCCATAAAATGTAGTGACTGGGCTGAAAACTCGAAAGAGTGGTGCCAAGGTAGTCAGGGGACAGGACTGGCTTCCTAGCTGGAGGCGACCACACCCATCATGTCAGATGTGTGGCGTGTCCTGAAATGGAAAGCAGTTGGAATGACGCGTACAATGTCCAACAGAGTATAGACACTTTTAAGGCTCTTAATACAGGCTGCCGCCTGCATCACCGATAGAATCAATTTTTTAGAATTTTAGCTAATTTGACAGAAGATATCAGCTTATTTTAACTGGCATTTATCTGATGACTAATGAGGTGGAATTCTTTTTTATTTAACTTATTTCCTCTCCACTTAGAGGTGAGAAAGTCCAGGGAAGAACAACCACATCCTTCCTTGAGCAGTATTATTCTTACCCATGTACCCAGGTCCTAGAACCTTCTCAACTGCATCCTCCTCTGCCAGGCCAGCCAGGTTCCCCACTCATGACCTGCTCTTTCCCTCTGCACCATCAGCCATGTTCGGGACATTAGCTCCACCCTACAGCAGGAGCTTAACAAGTTAGTTACCACGGAAGCATGCGTAACTAAGCACCCAGGATCTGGGGGACAAAAGAAACTCCCCGATCATTCAAAACAGTGTTTCCACCAGCGTGACTGCCCCCAGGGGCACCATGGAAATTGATGAGAGTGTTTTCAGTTGTGACAGTGACAGGCGGGAACGACTGGCCCTCAGCGGGAAGGGACCCGGAGGGCCAGGCATCCTGCAACACGAAGGATGGTCTCACCCAAGAACTGTTTGGCGTGATTTTTCAAAATCCTGCCACATATTTATGTGGGTGGGAAACTTGGTTTTAACTATCTGAGCCGAGAACTCAATTCTTTTCTAGCCTATGAACATTAATACAGGAGATTATTTGTATAATAATACATACATAAATATAAAAATATGTAAAGAAATATATTTAAAGAAACATATATATTATATTTAGTATAGAAAGGAGGTTATCAAGTCTGACAAGGTTGTGAACCACTCTGACCTAAGCAGTCATTTGCAAACGCAGGAGGAGAAGAACGGTTAACCGTGCATAAGGGCCGCCTGGAACGCCTGTAGCTCATCAACCCACATAATAAAGGGCACCTACAGGTCAGAGGTCTACACAGAAGCAATACACCCCCTGCCCCTCCAAGTTCTTAGGTTCTATTTCCTAATTTATTTTACTATTTCTATGTCTGAAAGGGACGCCCAAATGGGGTAAAAGAAGGGGTATATTAGGTACACTGTACCTAATGTAAACTATAATTCAGGTTTACGAAAAACAAGATAAGTATACGAGGTCAGACAATTAAGTTCACAAACTCATCCTAGAAAAGGTGCTACACACCTCATTGCTGAATATCACTAGGGTCACTTTCGAAGCACTCCCCTTGGGAAGCTATGTACCAATGCCAGCGCCTAGTCCACCCTTCAAAGCAGTTTTGGAACTCTTTATCTGGAATGGCCATCAGAGCTGTCGTTGTATTACCCTTGATGTCCTGAATGTCATCAAAATGTCTTCCTTTCAGTATTTCCTTTATTTTCGGGTAAAGAAAGAAGTCATTGGGGGCCAGATCAGGGGAGTAAGGAGGGTGTTCCAATACAGTTATTTGTTTACTGGCTAATAAATAACTCCTCACGGGCAGTGCTGTGTGAGCTGGTGCATTGTCGTGATGCAAGAGCCATGAACTGTTGGCAAAAAGTTCGGGTCGTTTGCGTCTAACTTTTTCACGCAGACTTTTCAGCACTTCCAAATAGTAAACTTGATTAACTGTTTGTCCAGTTGGTACAAATTCATAATGAATAATCCCTCTGACATCAAAAAAGGTCAGCAACATTGTTGCAACAAGTTCGCAAACTTAATTGTCAGACCTGTACCATCCTGCAGATGCCAATTATTTGTTCTTAAATGTTGTCTTGTCATTTACCACCAACTGAAAGCAACTCAGATCCAATCTCTAAATAATTCAAATTAGCACCAACGGCTACTCCATTCTACTCCTACTAGTAACCCTCCCTAAAACCCGTAAGTTCACATTAAATAGCTTAGAATACATCCTCAGGCTATATATATTGCTTCTCCAGATAGTATCAACAATGCAAATATATCCGTATTGTTTATAATATGATAAAGCACATGTTACTGAAAACCAGTATCTTAAAAGAGACACAAATATAAAAAAAAGTTAACATAAAACCTTTTCATGTTCAATTTGAAATGGAAATGTTACCATGAAATCATGATTTTTCTTTTTGCTGTTTTCTATTGCCATCCACTCAGAGAGCCTTGGAGCAGTCACATCCTAGCACCCTAACCTTGGTTTCTAAATAACATTCTCCACTAAAAGGAAACTCTCTGGAGAAACGCTTGAAAATTCAAGGTGAAAATTCAAAGTAAGCCTGGAATATCTTACTGCATTACAGAGCAAGGAAGTACTCAAACAATGAGAAGGTCATGCCAAAAGTACTCAGGAGGCTGCATAAAATGGTTCACACTAGCAAAGAGAATAAAGATTATAACTGATTGTAATACACTGAAAAAAAAAATCAAAATCCATGAGTCTAGAGGGGTATTTAAAATGAGAGACAGCACACGAGCACACACATGTGTGTGCAAATGGGGGGAAGACGAGAGCTTTCCTTTACAGAAGAATTTCAGCTAATACAAAAGTTAGAAAGACTCACTGTTCTGCAGTCTTTAGTGTAACATCCGACTTGCTAAGGCTCATCAGTAGATGCCAAGCTATTAGCTGAAAGCTCGCTCGGAGACGGGATATTCATACAGTGCAGAAGAATTCTCAACCGATTATGTACCAATTTTGCTGCATAGGGAGAAATATAATTCTACAGTGGAGAGATCTATCAGCTGTTACCGGATCAAATATTTTATCACTAATGGCACAGCAACCTGACACTTGCCTCCTGATGTTAGGTATTAGGAAGCACGGGCGGCATCGCCTGTCAAAATGCCTAGCCTAAATCTAATCAAGCCTCTAGACCTGTGCTGTTCAACATGGTGGCCATTTATTCACCGAGAGCTAATGAGCACTTAATATGCGGCTGGAATGACTGAGGAACTACATTTCAATTTTGTTTAATTTTAATCAATTTAAATAGCCATATATGACTAGTGGCTACCATACTGGGCGGTGCAGACACGGAACACTTCCATCACTTCAGAAAGGTCTCCTAGACAGCACTGCTCTAGCCTAAGGAATAGAGGGGATAAGGAAACAAGCTAAAGGACACCAAAAAGACAGGATCAAACAAACCCAGAATGTGAGACAGTCTATTAGACAACTACCCTGGACTCTCTTAAAAAGTATCATGAGGCGTGGGGGTGTGGGAAGGCTGGGATTATGGTTGTATGATAAAACAGCTTCAGAAGACATACAACCAATTGTAATTCGTGAACCTAGATTATGTCATGGTAAGGAAACATATAATAAACATTTCATAATTGGGGATATTTAAATGGAGTAAATATTAGATGATATTATGGAATTATAAATTTTCTTAGGTGTGGAAATGGTATGGGGCTGGTCTTATTCTAAAGAGATGCATGCTAAATAAAAAACAGAATTTAGAGGTGACTTGTCATGAAATCTACAACTTACTTTTTCAAATGGCATAGTAAAAAGGCATGCATATAGAGAGATAAAGCAAATATGCAAAAAAAGTCAACAGATATTACATCTATAAGAAGATAAAGTGTTTGTTTTACTATTTTAAAATATTTCTGCTTGAAAATTTTCATGATTAAAAAGTTGGGGGGAAAATAACCAGCCATGGAATTATGGTGATATACTGTCATCTCTGTGTTTTCTGGCTTTTCATTCTGCTAGGAACACGCTCCTTTTATATGCAGAAAAAAAGCCACCTACAATAGTCACCAGCTTAATCAAGTAATCAAACTGGCTACACCAATAGTATCACTACGTGCTAGAAGGAGAATTTAAAAGCCCTCAGAATAAGAGCCCTATTCATATTATACTGTTTCTATCTTTAAGGTTAAAAATTTTACAAACAACTCTAATGGAAATTCCTAGTCAAAAGCACCTATTTGTTTAAACTAAAATGGTTAGTTTACTAGCACAAACATGTAGTAACATTTTGAATATCACTTTTCACTAAGCCAAGAGTATCTAACTATTAAGTATTTTCTGTAAAAGCCAAAATGACAGTCACTAAAACTTCTCCTTCATTTTAAGGTTGCCCAGAAGTAATCATGAAAGTAACCCAAGAGCGGCCATTTGGCCATTTCGTAACAGCCTTGGAGGCAAGGCGCCCTCCTCTGAAAGAAGCCCTCAGAGCTGTGGGGCCAGAGCTGACGTACACCCTGGACCACGTGAGCACGGGGATTAGCACAGCGCCTCAACCAGGCCCCTCGCAGGAGGCAGTGTCTTTGCCAAGGTCTCCTTTCATCCCTGAACTATAACTGAGAGGAAAGGCCCTTTCTAAGTTCTCAGCTGCCAAAAACAAGAGGTTCAATATGGATTTACTTCAGGGCCTTTGCCAGAGACCTGCGGGATTCATTCTGTCCTCTAACGTAAAATGGCCTCATGTCAGCTTCCACACCAAGACCTGGTATGTTTTCCTCTGTTCATGTTATATATTCAAAATTATTTTTCCTAAGGAAAAGCTCTCAACTTCTTTTGCTATGTTTCTGTGTATATGCTTTCCTAGGAGGGCAGACTAAAGCTGCTTCCACACACAAAAATGTGTATCCATATTAGGTGAACAAAGGCTTTCCTGAAATGTTTCATCACTGAGCTACATTTCCTATTAAATTATTTAAAAAGAATGAATCATCAGAATAAGATCATTACATATGTATTAAGAGACATGATAATTTTTACATTTTATAATGCTGTCACCAAAGGAGCTAAAAATATCTGTCTTTTTATCAAGTAAAAATAAAGACACAAAAACACAATCTGTCTTAGGGAAAGTGGCGTCCACCATATTATTGCACTTCAGGTTCCTTCTCAAGATCCTGAATATGTTTGGCACATAATAAGTATTTATGCTTATTTTCTGCCCAATTTTTTATTTTGAAAAATTTCAAACATATAGAAAGGACTGAAAATGACTGTGCCTATTTTTAAGATAAGTCTATACGTGCATATAGCCATACATGTACATTAATTACCAACAGCTCATATTTGTGTGATTTAAAATTCCTTAAAAATTAAATCATGGAAATTCAGAGAATGTTATCTAAATAAAGCTGGCTTTTCAACAAACAAATGGGGTTGATTTATGATCTCTTTTGATTTACAGTAATTTACATCTGGATATATTTTCTCATATTAACAATTCCATTAAACTAAAATATTCCCAAGATTAAAAAGCTTTATGTGCTTTCACTTATCATTTGGAAACTAAAATAAATAAATAAATAAATAAAACTATGTTCTTCCAAGAGGTTGGAGCTTAGTTTACAGTTCAAAAGAAGTAAAAATCTGGAACACAACTCATTCACCTAATTAAGAACACGCCTTTTGGTTGTTTTTCATTATAAGTCTTTTAGTACTACTACTAGTGTTTCTTTTAATCTATATGCATGTACTATTTTGATTAACAAACTTTGTAAAATTAGTTGCCTACAGTGAAAGATCAGATCTCACATGGGAATCTAGCTTTCAAGTTTCTCTTGAAACATCAGAGCCACAGTGGGTCTTAACTGCCACGTGGCAACTACTACTGGCTGCTGGGCCAGGGAGGAAGGAGGGGCTGCCTCCCGAGGGGAAGGCTCTTCCTACTTGGTTAGAGACACCCACGCTGGTACTGGCTGCTCCCTTCCCTACAAGCTTATGAGCTGAAGACCCCTGGTCTACAACATTACTTCCCATTTTACTTATGCTGAAATGACTGAAAATATTCTAAACATATTATGATATATATTTTGTAATTAAAGTTCTGGATTTTTAAAAAATCATGTTATTTCCCTAATAAATTCTGTGATACCTTATTCCCCGCCTTCCATTTATAACTGTTCAGACTCGGCTAAAAAGTAAAGATGAAAATACAACACAGTCATACAGAGCATTCACTTTTTTTTCCATTTCGAATAGAGTCAAACACTTAGGAGCTAAGAAAAGGTTGACAAAACAGTATCTTAAATTATTCCCAAGTAGTCACAGGCTTTTTAAATGTTCTACTTGTGTATAACAAGTGATATGAAAAATAGCTTCCCTGTTAGAGACAGTTCTGAGATACCCTATGGAGACTTCTGGTTGCTATGATACATATGTAAGAGAGTACAACCATTTCTTTTGCAGGAACAGGGAACACATAGTACAGGAATTGGGATATGAAGATATAGATTTTTAAAATGAAGTTCACTATGGCGTTTTCCATGTTATGTGAAAGCACAAATGAGATCAGGAAGGGTTACAACAAGTTCCTGACAGGCTGACATGAGATCAGGAAGGTGAGAGGTAACTATGAAGCAGCTCTGAACTCTCGAGGCCCCGTGAGCCTCGATACTATATTAAGGGCATCCAAAAACTTCCTCAAATGGGGGGTGAATTAAGTCAAATACACTGTGAAATTTTTACTTTATGTGAGACGGTGCATCAAAAACTTGAGGGAGGTCCTCAAGGTACAGGGAAGTCCAAGGAGACACCCCTAAACTGAAGAAATTTCCAAGATGGTGAGTTTATATGGCAAAGCAACAGGCGGCAATAGCCAGAAGAGTAGCAGAAAAGTATGAGACTAAGACACAAGTGAGCAAGTCAGAGAAAAAGTTACTTTTTTTTTTAACCTTAGGCATACGTCACAGGTTAATTACCAGGCTACCCACAAATACTTTATAGTTTATACAAGCGCATGCTAGAAATGGTTCTGTGGATATAGGCCTTGCCCAGACATGAAACAGCAGATAAAAGGAACTGGCATTTGGCCACACATTCTCAATTATCATCACTGACTGCATTTCTTTAAAGGGAGAACATACCCAACTTTGTAACCCTTGAGGAGAATGCAGTTGAAGGTATACATGTAATTTTCTCCTTCTGGGTCTGTTTTCAGATGTCCTGTATCTTTGTAATAGTGCTCTCAGCTTGGCTGAGGTGAGACTGGATAAAAGCAATGGAAATGTAACAGGTGAACAGGAGGCAGAACATCTTCCCTCTTGTTTCCCTGTCCGCCAACAGTTTACCTTTCCCATTGAATTAGCAAGAAAGACTAGCTCTGCAAAGCACACAAAGAGGAGCTTTTCTTCTTTATTACAGAGCGTCACAGCTGGCTCACACGAGCCTTTGCAGCTCGCAGATGCGCGGTCACCAAGGCCCCTGCCTGGTCCTGGGAGAAAGCCTCCTCCCTCGAACCCTCCGAAGGTCACTAGAATAGGATTCTGACTGTAAGGAACTAAGAAATGGAGGCCAGCTTACAAAAGGGAATATTTGAGCAAATGCAATTGGTAGTTTCAAGTGCTACAGGTTTGTTTCTGAAATCCCTCCACTATGCTGAAATTTTTAAGCTGGGTTGAACAAAGCTTCCGAACAGGCTGAGTTGAGTGATATGTAGGCCTGCCAATGGCGTGCGGAGCTACTTAATAACCTCATTCCATTCCTGTTTATATAGAACATTTTTCCAGTAACAAAATTAATGTATGCTCAGTGCAGAAAACTAGATAACCTATGAACTAACCCAAAGATCACCACTTTGAACATTTGGGGAACATTCTTTCAGGGAGCACAGCATTAGGAGTGTGGGTGCTGTGACTAGATGTTCTGGATTCAAATTATACCTTGAGCACTTGAGTATATTTAGCTGGGCACAAGATGGACAAATGATTTAATCTCACCGAATCTGTTTTTCCTCACCTGCAAACTGTAGATAGTAACAGTTCCTATCTTGTAGGGTCCGGTGAGGATTCAACGAGGCAACATATGTAAAATGCTTAGAACAGAGCTTGACGCATAGTAAATGTACAAGCAGTGTTATCTATTCTTTCTATACAAATAGTTATATATATTTCTTCCCCAGCACATGGTTTAAGATCATAAATACTGTTTCATAATCTGCTTTGATCACTTCGGGATGCGGTGCAAACATTTTCCTGTGTTAGTAACTATCTCTTCACTCCACACACGGGATCCGTGGGAAAGCTGCTGTAGGCAGTTCCTAATGGCACAGCTTTTGGAGCCACTCCCAGCAGTGAGAGGACTAAGAAATCATAACTGATGCAAAGGTAAGGTGGAAATCTTCGAAACGGCCAGAAGCTGATGATGAGGCCTGGTAGCTCTGCCCAAAGGCCATAACTAGGTAAAACCAGTAAGATCCTCTCTCGGGAAGCCTGAATGCGAGATACACAGTCAGCGGGCAGGCTGAGTGGTGCACAAGGGAGGAGAAACGCAAAACAAAGAACAGTAAGCAGAAGCTGGAGGCTGAGAAGCGTTAGAAAGGCAGCTCCTCCCCAGTGGAAGGAAGGGGCTGGGCCACTGACCCCGCTTTCCCAATGTCATCCACCCTCTGTGACCCCACTTTCATTTCTGCACACACCAGCAGGGCAGCTGCTGTGACACTGTCACATTCTTCCTCATTTAACGGAGGGACCTGTAGGTATGCTCACTCCTAACAACCTGAAAGGGCCTACCTACCTCCACTGCTTTTATGTGGTGGCTCTAGTGGTCACGTCAATAATTTTAAGACACAAAAATTGTATTTTCTTAAGCACTTGCTGTGTCAAGCACTGGGGATTCAACAGTCAGCAAGAATGAATGGCACCTGACAACACAGGTTGAAGGCTAGCACAGAAGACAAACAAGCAGTACCAATAAAAGGTGATAAACACCCTGAAGCTAGAAGTACCGCCTGCAACGGAAACACACAGGAAGAACAAGGAATCTGCAGGGTGGAATCATAAAGACTTCATGAAAGAAGTGACCTTCAGCTTGAGGCACAAAGTCAGCCAGGTGTGACAGAAACTGCAGCCTGCTCGCTCAGTACCCACGCCCACCCACGGGGACTCCATGACCACCAGCCTTGTGAAGTAACAGAGTCCTGACTGGAAAAGTGAAGTGGCTCCGCGTTTCCTCTCAGGGCACCCAAGAGTCCTGGCCTCGTTTACCAGGGAGGGCCGGCCTCTTTGGTGGGAAAGCATCTTTCAATACTGGAAATATTTAGAATATCATACAGAAATGTGTAAGAGAATCAAAATCACAGTATAAATATGTCTATATTAAGGGAACCAGATATATTTTGTCACATTTAAAAGAATTTGGCCTACTAGATTGTAAGCTCAATTTTAAAAGTACAATTAAATGATTTCTTGGAAATGTAATGGCTGTGTGCGATGTCAGAGGGATAGTGGATGGGGGTAGGGGGGTTCACACAGTGTGAGGGATTTAAATGATAAACGTCTAAGTATTGCTTTGTCCTGTGCACCTGAAACCAATAAAATTTAAAAAGAAATGATTTCTGACATGACTTTAAGTTGAAAATCTTAAGTTTATGTACAATGTGGGAATATTTAAAGAATCAAAGGCTTCCTTATTTGTAAGTCCAATATATGAGATTCACAGGACTTTTTTGTTGAAGAGCTTCCTAAGGTTTGCATTTTTTTAAAGTCAGACAAGTGAATTTCTTTAAAAAGCAATCAAGTATATAAAATTGGCAAACGCAATCTGAAACATCTGGTCTAGGTATTATCCAAAGGCCCCTTAAAAATGACTGGTAAAATCTCCTACGCTTCAAGAGCAACCAGGTTTGTAAGCATTATGAAAGAACTAAGTCTTTGAATGTGTACACTAAAAAAGTCGTAACACTGTGAAAACTAAGTAAACCCCTGAATAGTGATTTCTGCTTACAAAAGCTACCTTTCAAGGGCAATAAAAAACATCAACCTACATCCTCTCTGATTCCAAGCCTTATTCTCTGTTGATGGACACGGAATTGGAAAAACCACCCCCACTATCTTATTTTGATGAAAGCCGCTGAAATGTTTGTTTTTGTAATGAGATATTTCTCTAATTGTTATTGTTTATGCAAACATGTATTTGATACCTTGTTCTGAAGTTCCAAGCAGTCCACGGACATTTCTCTATCCTCTCAATATGCTGGAATAAAGTACAGAGTATTGTATGCCTCTCTGACTGGCGGGGAATGGTGTTCAAAGCCAGGCGGGATTCTTCGGGGCTGAGAGTGGCAGGCTGAATGTAATGCCAAGCTGAGGGTTCCCTGCAGGCCAGCAGGCAGGTAAGACACTGAACATGTGAGTTTAATTACCTGTGCTACATCACTCACTTCTCCTGTCACAAGTACTTAATTCCTACTTCAGCTATTTTTCCCTTCTACCTACCGTGTTTCCCCCAAAATAAGACCTAACAGGATAATAAGCCCGAGCATGATTTTTCAGGAGGACATCCCCTGAACATAAGCCCTAATGCGTCTTTTAGCAAAAATTAATATAAGACGCATCTTATTTTCGGGGAAGCACGGTAGTGCTACTAAAGGACAGTGAATTTCCAGGAAACAGAAGGGTCAGCAGGGTGCCCTGTACCTTCCTACTCCCGTATAACCCAGGGAGAATTCAACCATAACACTCAAAACAAGAATAGTAACAACAGCTAATACAAGCTTACCTGAAACATGGTCAAATCCAAATGTCCTCTACAAAGGTAGAGCTGTCAGAGACCCACCTCCCCCACTGCCCCAACTCCTAAAACCAAGTAGCAAGTTTTACAAAAGGTCCCTGAACGTTTTCCTTCCCCTCTATTCTAGAACCATCACTCTATCTCAGGTCTTCCGACAACCTGTCTGAATCCGCAACCACAACTCTGTCAAACATCACTTTTGCCTTAGATGCCTTAGAACCTATAGGAACCAACTGGATTTAAATCAAAAGGAAGTAGTTTAGGTCCACCAACTGGTCCTACCACACTTATTTTAAAAGTCAAATCTTTGGGCTCCTCCAGAAAGAATGCTGATCATGTCCATTTGGAATATTTCTGCAGGACTTTTATTGTTCCGTCTGTCACAGACGCATGTATTAATCACTTTGTGTTCACCTAGCTGTGTACCAGGCACAGGAAAGGAGGATTTAAAATGTGAAACATAATCTTTGCCCTCAGAGATTATACTCTAGTTATGGACACCAGATGCATGATAAAACTGAGAGTGACATGAGCCAATGTACGCTTGTCAGAGCTGAGAGCGAGGAAAGAATTCCTTGAGTATTCCAAAGGAACGATTAGTCCAAGAGGACTTCGACAAGGGCTAGACCAAAAAAACACACACATAGAATTTAGATTTGTACTAAGCGTTATTTTATATGTCCTTAGAATCAGTCTGAAATCCCCTCTGGAACAAGGAAATGGTTCTATAACACTAGCCATGTGGTGAGGGCAAGGAAATTGGGCGATAAAATCCACACCACTGAGCAGGAGCCTGAAGTGAGATAACAAAGCAGAACAGAGCAAGGTGTCGCCACAGAGGCTCTGGGGAAACATTAGTTCCTTCCTCCTGTTTTGAACTGAAATCTCTTTCTCAGTTTCCCCAACCAAATTGTAAGCTCTTGCAGTAAGGGCACTAAGGGTGTAAGACTTTACTTCTCGTGACTATGTATGTTAGAGCATCTAGTAAGATATACTGGGCACGGTCCGGAAACTCAACTCATATATAGAGTATCATGTGACTAAATGAAAGAAAACACAATTATCTCTGGAGCTGCACCATTAAGAGCTCTGGCTAACAGAATTGTTGCTTTAGTGACTGTTTTATGGCCAGGACCCAGGAAGCACAGGAGAATAAAGGACGCCTCCTCCTGATCCAAAGGTTAATGAGAATGAGCCATTTATACCAACACTGCTTGTTCGTATTTCCTAGAACTGATGAACTCTTCGATTCTTGATCTTCTGCCCCAGGTGAGAGAGGCAGTCCTGGGACAGACCCATGGGAAATCACAAGGGGGGTCTGGTCTAACGAGACGCAGTCACTGCCTGAGTCCTAGCCCGGCACAGAGGGGTCCTGGCAAACATGAGCACGTCACAAGCTGCTCCCCCTTTAATCAAGGAGGCACATGGTAACTGTCACCTGCCTTCCTTCTGTGATCATGCGTATGTTTACTCGGGGAGTGGTGACAAATCACAGCACTGCACAGACATGGCAGGCTCACGATGACAGGGGACGGCGTGCGTACCTCCTCGCAGACTTCCCGGACGGCTGCCACACTCGGCTCCTCCTCGGGCTCCATGCCCCCTCCGGGGACAATCCATCGGTCTGGATGGCGACTGCTGCTCACCAGTAGTACCTGAAAGGCACAGGGGTCACACGGGTGGTTGAAAACTGAAACAAATCATCCAATTCAGAGCGTAAACACCCCAAAGCACAAGTACCTAAGACTCCTTTGTCTACACCTCTGCAAATCTTTCTTGTAAGGCAGCTTTTGTTTCTGTTTGGAAAAGCAGACAATCTGCCTGGTAAAAGCATCGAAAGCAGTGGCCACTACCTCTCCTTCCCCTTCAGACTGTCATTTGTCCTACCCATTCTCTCCTTCATCCCTTTCTCTAAAGCCCTCTGAATACAGAGCTGACAAAAGTCTACGCGAGCTTGTGAACACTGTGAAAGGCTGGCCTTCTACAAGGGAAGAAGTCCTTAGGCCTGGTTGGCACCACAGTCCCCACACGCTCCCTCCAAGGTTCTCACTCCCATGTGTCCTAGTTCTTCTCCATCATATGTCACAGGCCAATACAACGTGCCACCCGAAGCTCTAAGGCAGGGGTGTCCAAACTTTTTTCAACGTTTTTCACCAAGGGCCATATGCGGTAAAATACACCTACAGCCAGGCCACTCACTCGAGGTGAAGTACGTATTGCCTCACCTGGTTTATTTAAGTAAACTAAACATATTTTTGGAATTTGCTGCGGGCCAATTAACAATGGATTGCGGGCCGCAGTTGGCCTGTGGGCCGCAGTTTTGACACCCCTGGTCTACGGGAACGCTGAGAACCTAATTGTCTCACCTACACGAGAAGTAGAAAATTTTCTTTTCATGATGTTTTCAGCTGAGATAAAAATGGAATTTTTTAACTAGGAAATTTTATTAAGAAATGAAAAGCAAACACACACACACACACACACAATATTGATACACAATACGGTTTACTAATTCAAACTTAACCAGCATTCTAGTCACGGCTGAAGTAAAATCCAGAATTTCCCTAGTGCCTCTTCGTATCCTCTCTAGGACAGATGCTAAACACAATGAGCTGGACTCCTCATTTGGGGGTAGAGTTGGGCTGGCATATTTCCAAAACTAAAGGAATCCTCAACTGCTCCCTAAACCATCACTTTTGGATGATACGTTTTGAGTCTCCATCCTTACCGCAAACCATATCTAAGCTACCCTTCGTCTCCCCTGCGCGCCCCCGCACTTAACTTCAACTCCACACTCATCCTTGTTTTGCCCCAAAGAGAATATTACTTCCTCTTTAGCCTTACAGATTCCACCGCTGGCTTCCGGTTATCTACCTTCCCATGATCTCCTCTCTCTCCCTTGAGGTTTCTGCAGTGATGAGCCCTTGGAAATGCTACCTTTTTCTTCCCATCATCATAGATACTCCTGATGCTACTCTACAAAATCTGTGATCTGCAGTCCAGAAGGGACCACAGAGTTACGAGAAGGAAAGCCACGAATCCACACGTAACCACTAACAGACAGCCATGGGCTGAGAAATGTGTTATACTTGCAAGTATTATTTTTTAAATGTAAGTTCTGCTTTGATTAAAACAATGCAAACAAATTTAAAATAATACAAAATCCATAGTGATTTCTGGTTGGTATGTATATATGTTTAATCAAGAGATATTAAAAGTACAATGTGGAGGTTTCGTGAAATTTTACTTTTAAGTCAGAGTCGTCACTGGACTCCTACTTCACACCATATGCAAAAACTGACACAAACTGGATCAACAACCTAAATGTACGAGCTAAAACTATAAAACGGGGGTAAATCTTTATGACCTAGCATTTGGCAAGATATGCCAAATTCTTAGACATGACACCAAAAACATGAGCAATAAGAGAAAAAACAGATAAATTGGATTTCATTAAAAACTTGTGCGCATCAAAGGCCATTGCCAAGATGTGAAAAGACCTACAAAATGGGAGAAAATGTTCGCAAATTATCTATCTAATAAGGGTCTTGAGATCTAAAATATGTAAAGAACTCTTACAACTCAGTAACAAAAAGACAAACATTTCTCCGAAGAAAACATACAAATAGCCAACAGTCACAAGAAAAGATGCCACGTGATTAGTCACTAAGGAAGTGCAAAGTGAAACCACCATGAGATACCACTTTACACCCACTAGAATGGCCCTAATTTTAAAAATAACAAGTCCTGACAAGGATGGAGAGGCACTGGAACCCTCATACATTGCTGGTAGGAATGCAGAAGAGTTCAGGTACCGTGGAGAACAGTTTAGAGGTTCCGCCAAAAGTTAAACAAAATATCACATGATCTAGTAATTCTACTCCTGGGTATATACTCCAAAGAACTGAAAACAGGTACTCAAACACACACAAATGTTCATGGCAACATTACTCACAATAGCTAAAAAGTAGAAATAACTCAAATGTCCACCAATGGATGAGTGGATAAACAAAATGTGGCATATACATACATGGACAAGTACCCAGTCATAAAAATGAATGAAATACTGATTCACACTACACAGTGCATGAACTTCGAAAACATGGTGCTAAGTGAAAGCCAGACTCAAAACGTCACACATACTGTATGATTCCATTTATATGCAGAATAGGCAAATCCACAGAGACAGAAAGCAGATTGGTGGTGGCCAGGGCTGGGGAGGGAAAGAATGAGGAGTCACTACTTAATGGGTACCGGGTTTTATTTTGGAATGATCAAAGGGTTTTGGAACTATTAACAGATAAAAGTGGTGTTTGCTAAATGCCACTGACTTGTTCACTTTAAAATGGCTAATGTTATGTGAACTTCACCTCAATAAAATCAAGCTAGTTTTAAGCTCACAGTAATTCTTTTTTAAAGTTAAAGACGTCAGTGCCACTACTTTCTTCTTCAGAGTGTACACTCCAGGAGAGCAACCTTCCAGAAGTTTATCCTTAGTTTTATAACAAATTTTAAAAAGCTAAAATAATATACTATTTCCATAAAAGAAAAAGGGATCATTGCCACACCCATTCTCCTCTAAAACTATGTCCGGCCTTACATTTTAAAAAGGTCCTTATCAAAAGAAAAATAAACCCAAATATAATCATGTTTGTTAATTTGAGTTAAAAAGTTAAAAACAGAAGTCCTCCAAAGACAACTCCATTTAAGTCATATCTATCTCTAATCTGCAAGGAAGATTCAGAAAGAAAAAGTTTAAGGGGATTAATCCTTCATTGATTTGTTATATAAATACATAAAGTCTTTCTTCCTAGAGTTCTCCCACTTCCTGGCAAAATGTTTACCAGCCATTCTAAACCTAAGCATTTGCCTCAAAGACTGACTAGGGCCACCCAATTAGGTTGCAATCTAAATGAAAGACCTTTTCAGGGACATTTCAGAGCTAAGGCAAACAAAGGAAACCTCTAACATAAAATATAATTTAATCTCTAAATTTCAATCAATGTGAAATATTAATTAGTGAACCTAGTGTCATTGCTTCGCACGTTCAGAGCTTGACTACACGAGGTAAGACTGTGTAACAGGCTGGGGAAAGCAAGCAAGCTTCATGCTTTTGTAGTCACACTTCAAAGCAAACACTATTACCAGTAAATAGTTCTCAGTAAGTTTCCCTGACAACCCATCAAAAATTTACCGCAAAGGAACTAAACAAAACCAAATATTCTTTACTTTAGCAGAAGGCTTTACTCCTTTCCTACCTTATAAAATAGTGAGTGGGATTCTGGTCACTAAATTCTTATTCTGAAGCTTGATTTTTAAATATAAAATTATCTAAAAAAATAAAATGGCAAAGCACCTAAAAGATTCTAAAAATGACATAAGAAAAAAACGTAACTTGTCATTTATTCAACATTCATTAAGCATTATCATGAGCCAGGAACACGAGATGCAGAAATTAAAAGCTCTGCAATTTTGAGGCAGGTGGACGAGGGGGATCAGCCGACCAGGTATCAGACCTTTCATGAAGCTTTTGTCGTCGAGACAGTGCGTACAGAGATGGAGAAATGCACCCACAAAACACACCTCCCATACTACACAGAACTCTTGGATTCAGGACACAGGCAGCCCTGCTGGAACAACCTGTTATCCACATGGACACAGAGGAAAATCATTATATTGATTGGGGACACATGTGTTCAGTGAAAGAAGAAAGAAATGTGTGGGAATGACAAACCTAATGGGGAGAGGTTTACATAACCTGGAACAGTAATGTTTTATTTCCTAGTTTTTAAAAAATTGCTTTAATATTGCTTAATACAAATTTTCAAAAGAACATAAAAAAAGAAGGCCAGGGGCCGGTCTGGTGGCTCAGGCGGTTAGAGCTCCATGCTCCTAACTCCGAAGGCTGCCGGTTCGATTCCCACATGGGCCAGTGGGCTCTCAACCACAAGGTTGCTGGTTCGACTCCCGCAAGGGATGGTGGGCTGTGCCCCTGCAACGAGCAACGGCAACTGGACCTGGAGCTGAGCTGCACCCTCCACAACTAAGACTGAAAGGACAACAACTTGAAGCTGAACAGTACCCTCTACAACTAAGAATGAAAGGACAACAGCTTGACTTGGAAAAAAGTCCTGGAAGTACACACTGTTCCCCAATGAAGTCCTGTTCCCCTTCCCCAATAAAATCTTTAAAAAAATAATAATAAAATAAATAAATAAATTTTTAAAAAGCCACCTAAAGAAACTGAGTGGAGAAAGAAATAAAACAAAAAGTCGTAACCCAGGGTAAGGAGAGCTTTGGCTGAGGGGAGGCAGTAGAGGGATGGTGAGGGAAGGTTTCTTAAAAGAAGTGACTTGAGTTGAATCCAAGCTCAAGAAAGACATTTATTTTTTTAAAAAATCACCAGAAGCCTACTGTGTGCTCCTGTGCTTGGGACACAAAAGCAAGGCAGATACAGCCTCAGCTCTTGAGGGATGTGAAGTCCCGTTGATGAGACCAACAAGAAGTCAGGTGACTAAATACATCCGAGTGACTGTGCCTGAGACCCTAAAGCTCACTCGCTGTTTCATGTTCTTGCCTAGAGTATCCAGCGCCCTTTTCTGTTAGATGAGGCCATCTGACCAGTTCTGGCTCGTGAAATCTGAGCAGAAGGGACATGTGTCCTGCTGGGCAGAGGCAGGGAGAAGCCCATCCATTCTCTCTTCCTCTGTCACAGTGCCCAAAGACATGGCGAGCTCTGGTTGGTGCAGCTATGAGCCCGAATCCCTGCATGGAACAGAATTCCTATGTGAGCAGAGCTTCTGAAAATCCATGACTGACAGGCATCATAAAAAGGAATAAACCCTGTTGTGTTAAAACAGTGAGATTCGGATTCGGGGTAAATTCGTTACTGAACTGGAACCTAGTCTATATGCTGAGTAACAGCGGGAGCGGTCAGTGAAACGCCCAAGGATCTGTCCTGCTGACGGCCTCAAACCCAGGTCCTAAGCCTGGGGCCTGACCCGTACAAGTGGCCAATAGATGATGAGCAAATGAAAAGAATGGACCAACGACTGAACTGACAAACAAATGCTTTTAAAAAAGGAAATGCAGGGAGCATACAGAAGGGGTTACTTACGGAGGCTGAAAAAGGCAAGGGTCCAATTATGCAGAGTTTGGATCACAATCTGAAGGCAGCAGGTAAGTCACTGAACTGTTTAAGCACAGAAATGATATAGCCCAATCTGGGTTTTAGAAAAGTCACTTTGACTTGGGCTGGATGGACAAGCCTAGTAATAGAATACGTTTCTGCAGTGAATTCAAGCTGAGAAAGAATGAGGACAGAAGTGGGAGTTGAGAGGAAGTGGCAGGATTCCAGGTATACACACATGAGGAAAAATCCGCAGGAGCAGGTGACTGACAGGATGTGGGCGGAGCCCGTGGTGGAGCTGCCTTGGGAGGAGAATGTGGAAGGTCAGTGGAGGAGGGAACTACAGGGAGGCTGTCCTCCAACACAGGAACTGGAGAGTTCCGTGAGCTGTCTAATGAGTATTTCTAGTGGACAATCACAAACGTGGGACTGGAGCTAAGGAGATGGAAAGAGACTGAGATCTGGAAAACAGCAGTCTCAGGCTCTTCCAGCCTGGGTGAGACTAAGCGAAGGAGAATACGGACATTTGCAAAGCTTTAGCCAGAGGAGCTATCCCCATTCCCTCTACCTACCCTGCACCCCACTTGGTGTCATGTAAGTTTCCATGCCCATCACCAAGAGTATAGTAGTGGTAGGTACATTCCAGGTAACCCAGGTTAAAGTTCTGGAAATCTCTTCCTTAAGAATTAGATTATCTGTGGGAATAATCGCCATCATGGGAAATCCTGATTAGCAAGCTATGTAGCTCAGACATCTTACTAACTTCCAGCAAACTGCATGCAGTAATGGCTCACGTGGTCTCACTTCCAACAACGTGATGCCCGCCGCATCTGACAGCCCCTCAGCACCGCCATTACTGTCAGAGAGGTCGGCTGGTACCCGGGGGGTACAAGGGCTGCACCCCACCAACGCTGTGACATGCCCTGCAACCGGCTTCTACAGACAAACCCTTCCTAGTCTTCTGTGTGTCTCTCCTTAAAACTAAGACCAACATAATATGAACAATTATCTGCACTTGCTGGGCTCCAGGTAAACGGTTTACTTTTATAGCCTGTTTCACGGCACAGCTGCCACAAGTTCTTGTGCACACGGCCCTGCTAAAAAGATGAGTAAAGCTGTGTATGAGGTGAAGTAACTTGTTCATATTAAATCGGTGAATTATCACAGGGCTGAGCACTAGTAGTTTCAGTTCCTTGAGTTTTAAAACTATTTTCCCCATTAGCTGTTTTTTTTTCCTACACAGGAACTCAAAATATTGCTAAAAGGAAGAGCAAGTAGCATAAAGTCAGTTTATAAAATGCCTTATAAACATCCCTTCACTTTATCTAGCTAATCAGGTTGTTTATTTAACAAAAGAGGAAATACCCTGCCTTGTCCAAAGAAACACCACACTGCTGTGAACAGATAATCTGACAATTCTGACTTCGGGAGCAACAAGGTGTTTTAAGAACACTATGAAAAGGTAGTCAGAGGCAGCTGTTACTCCCAGGTCCCGTCCCTAAGCGCAAGTGCCAGGGTGTGGGCTGCGACACTAGCCTTCTGAGGGAGTGTCCTGCCCTAGCTTCCCCAAGTAATGTCCAAACGTTAAGGTAACCACAGGGAACACTCTATTGCCCAGTATCCAGTGACTTGATTGCTAAAAAGAAGACTAAAGAAACCAGTAAACCTGGCAGTATTTGCAGGTTGTATGAAAATAAAAACAAAGACTGACAGTTGTCGGATGACACTGACTATAACTCACGGGCCCCTGAGATGCTCCTGCAAACCTCCCCCTGCCCCCAACTCCTGTAAACCCTGAAAGAAAGCAGACTGCACTGGGGAGAGTACACAGGAACAATGGCAGGTCGTATTTACTCAGAGCCCACTTTAAGCCAGCTGCTGGGATTTTACATATTCTATTTTTAAGATACATCTCTCTACTTTTCCTGGAAGCCAGGTCGTATGTCATTCTCGCCATTATGGCCACGAGGGCACCGAGCCTTAGCTGGTTGGTGATGTGGTGAAGGCACAGGAAGGGCCCGTGTGGAGCCGGGGTTCAGACCACGGTGGGTCTCCAAACCTGTCTCGGACCACCAGGCCCCCGAGACCATTACAGCCATGAGGTAGGTAGACCCACGTGAAAAACCCGCTGAAAACTTCACTGCCGCTGGATAAAAGCCAAGATACAATTTTCTCCAGGCCAGGTATAAGCAAAAGGAAAAGATGGAGAAGGCATTTTAATCAAGTAGTTGATTCAATCCAAAGATTTGGAGCACTTTTCAGGAATCTCTTCCCTGACAGAGACGGACGGTCTGCTTATTTGTTAGCTCTTTCCTAGCAGAGCTGCCTCCTACACAGAGGTGTATTCCTCTATATTATGCAACCTTTTTACACTTGCTTTTCTGAAAATGTTTATTAATATATATAAAAAATGACTACTAACTCTCAGTATAAAGCTCCATTATTTTTCACATTTGTTTAGAAACAACAACATTTCAAGTAATTCCTTACTTAAGCATTTATTCCACAAACAACTGCTGTCCAGTCATTATTTGCTTAGAAATGAACTGAGGGATGAGGGTGGGGGTGGGGAACAGAGATGTACAAAAATATATAAAGCCTACCCTTGAACAGCCTACCCTCTAATGAAAGGACTGGAAGTGGTGGCCCACGAGCCACATCTAGCTTATCATCTGTTTCTGTATGGCCCATGACCTAAGAGTGGGCTTTACATTTTCAAAAGGTTGAAAAAACTCAAAAGAATATTCTGTGACATGTGAATTTATATGAAATTCAAAATTCAGTGCCTGTGAATAAAGAGTACTCGTACTGAAACCCAGCCATGCTCCTTCACTTACCTACAGTCTACAGCTGCTTTCTTTCTTTTTTTTTCAAGGAGGGCACAGCTCACAGTGGCCCTGCGGGGATCGAACCGGCAACCTTGGTGTTATCAGCACCACGCTCTAACCAACTGAGCTAACCGGCCGCCCCGTCAATGGCTGCTTTCAAGCTACAATGGCAAAGCTGAGTACGCTTGACAGATCATATAGTCCACAAAGCCAAAAATGTCTACTACTCTCTGGTCCTTTACAGAAAAAGTTTGCCAACCCTTGATGTGATGAAGGGCCCGGCCACATCATCGTGCTGATAAGAACTATTATGGGGGAAAGAAGATTCTGAGAGGGTCCCAGAACAGTTTTTAAGAGGGAACACTTGAGCTGGGCCCAGAGGAGGAATTTACTGAGCCTAGCAAGGAAAGGTATTCCAGGCAAGGGGCACTGCAATTGCAAAGGCAAGACGCAGGAAACAGTGTATCATATCCAGGAGCTGCTGAGAAATTCAAGTAGTTTGATATGGTGTAGGGTGCATGATGGGAAGGAGGCTGATAAATTAGATCTGGACCAGCATAAAAAGTTCATATAGCAAGTGCACCCAAAGAGCTATGGCAACTTGGAATCAATCCTTCTTGGTTTTGAGGAGAAGGGTCATCTCAGGTGTGTTTCAGAAGCCTGAGTCTGGAGGCTGAATGAGAGACGGACTGGAGGTGGAACAGAGAGGTCAGTGAGAGAGGATAAGGGAGCCGGATATAATCAGCGTCCCGGAGGAAGGGACAGGAAGTGGATTCCAGTCCTGTGCAGGAGACAGCAATGACAGGAACTGCGAACTAATCAGAGTGGGGGTGCCATGAAAGGGACCCAGAGGCGCTGGCGTCTTACTGGGGTCCACAGGCGACGAGAGAGAGAAATACAGGAGGGGGCCAGGTGGGAAAGGAAAAGTAGTTTGGGGTCCCTACAGGAGAAGTTAGGCTTCCTACAGCATCTGTGTATGATGGGAACTTCAAAACCTCAATTTAAATGTCCATTTGAAAGCATTCAGCCAAGAAACAACAAGGCCTCTGTACAGCACAATCGGTAGCGCTGAGGAGGAGGAGGATTTTACTTTAAAAGCTTGGGTTCAACTTGGATGTTTTAGAACAAGCATTTAAGACTTATAATTGGCCAAGAAGAATGTCAAGCATTATTCCTTAGGAAATTTCTCAAAGCCAAATGGAATGAATGAACTATTTGGAAAGTCACTAAGTTTCCTGAGGTCATTAAAGCAAACAAAGCCCAGCGACAGCATTCCTGACGCCATAAGCTATGTGTTTTTCAGTCTGGGAACGACAGGAATACACTGTAAAAAGGCAGGTATTCTCAGCCATAAAAAAGGAATGAAATCTTGTCATTTGCGACAACAGGGACGGACCAAGAGGGTGTTATGTTAGGTGAAGTAGGTCAGAGAAAGACAAATACTGTACCATTTCATTTACGTGGAATCCAAACAAAACAAATGAACAAACAAAACAAAACAAACAGACTCATCCATACAGAGAACAAAGCGATAGTTGCCAGAGGGCTGGGCAGTGGGTGGAATGGACAAACAATGTGACGGGGATTAAGAGATGCAAACTTACAACGTAAGTCAGTCCTGGGGTGTGGTGTACAGCATAGGGAACACAGTCAACAACATCGCAATAACTACGTCAGTGACAGATGGTTACTAGACGTCTCGTGGTGACCGCTGCTGCGTAAGGTATATAAATGTCGAATCATTATATTGTACACCTGAAACTAATATAATATTGTATGTCAACTATAATTAAAAAGAGCCTCACATTCCAGAATAAAAAATAAAGCGCATCATTCGTACCGTGTGCCCACAGTAGCAGCCACACTTTAATCACATTTCAACCTAAGTTAAGACGTTCAGGTTGAAGCCCCAGTTGGACGCTGTCTTCCTTCATAAAGGACAGTCAGGAGCCGGGGTGACGGTTCTGCCTCTTACACCAGTCAGCCACACAACTACAGAAACAGTTCTTCTCTCTAGACGTCAGCTTTCTCAGTTGTAAAACGAGGTGGTCCAAATCATCTCTAACCCCGCCCCCAGCATTAACATTCTATTGTCCTAAATTTACACAGGGGTGTGTGTCTAGAACTGTGCTTCCTAACTCTTTTTTAGAATCTCTTTTTTCAGTGGTACACACTGCACAAGCAGTGTCCCCAGAGGTGCTTCTTAGGAAGACTTCCTGAGATATTCTAGCTTCAGTATAAATATTTACTCTTTTCTTTCCCGTTAACCCAAATGGTAACCCGTCATTAACACTGTTCATCTTACTTTTCACTTAAATATGGAGATCATTTCATCAGTACCTACTGAAGAAACTCCTGGTTTTCAAAAAAATGACCATGTGGCATTATGTTGTTTTTTTTAAAAAAACTTCATTTTAGAAAATTCCAAACTTACACAAAAGTAGAGAGAAAATATAATGAATCTCCAAGTATTCATTACTCAGCTTCAGTGACTTATTAACATCTTGCCGATCATGTTTTATTTACCTACATCCCATGTGGAGTATTTTAAAGCAAATCCCAGACATCAATATATTCCACCACTAAACACTTCATTATGTATCACTAAGAGAGAAGGACTTTTTAAAAAATATACCATGATGTCATTATTACCCCTAGCAAAATTAATAATTCCTTATTCAAATTTCTTCAATTATTTCAAAAATGTTATTTTACAATTGGCTTATTCCTATGAAAATTCAAACCAGGTCCACACACTGCATTTGGTCACATCAGGCACTCAATCTAAAACACTTCCTTGAAAGAGTTCCCTCTCCTGGCCCTTTGTTTTCAAGTCATTGATTTGTTGAAGAAAACAGCATTTATCCTATAGGATTTCCCACACATTCCTGTGTTTGCTAATGCCTTCCCTTGTGGTAATATTCAACTTCCTCTTTTATCCCCCCGATTTCCTGTACCCCCGTCTATAGGTCTGTCTGGAAGCTTGATCAGATTTGGATCTGGTGTTTTGGCATGAAGACTTCACTGAAGGTGCCTACATACGTCCTATAGTGCTGCACTGTAAGACGCACTGAGATCTGACAAGATGAAACTGGTTTCACGTGTTGTCACATGACCTGCCCATCAGAGCTCACCATCAGCCTTCCGTCCAATGGTTTCACATCTATTACTGACAGCCAAGATTTCATTAGAGAGTGCAAGCGGTGATTTTCTAACGCTATCGTCCCTTCTGTATTTATTAATTAGCTGGAATTCTACAAGGAAATTTCCTTATCAACTATTTGATTACCCTAAAAAGGCAATGTAAATGCTTGATTTTTCTCCTTATTCACAAATTTTCAGAATAATGACAGTGTGCCTAAGCAACCTCCAAATATTTTTATTGTTGTATTAACTAGATTTTTCTACTTCATGTGTTTTAGCAACTGCAGTCATGAATCTTTTGTTGCTCCCATCTTTGACCAGCAAGAGCCGCTTCTGGTTGGCTTCTGATTGCGTCCTTTTTTCTCCAGTACTACACTATAAAAATTTCCAAACACATGGCTAAGTTGAAAGAATTGTACAGTAACCACCCAACGCCTACCACCTACATTCTACTAGTAATATTTTACAAATCTTGTTTATCTCATATCTTTTTTGACATAAATCTTTAATCTTGGAATTTTCTTACTTTTTGTCACTGTAACGTATCTCAGGCTCATCTTAAGCATTTCCTGCGCCAGACCTGAATTCAGCACTTCTCTAAGGAGCCCTGGTTCCTTTTAGTGGGAAATCATATTTAGAGACCTCAATTTAGGCACTGGTTGCTATTGTGTTGTCACTGTTTCTAAGGCTTTTCAAGACAGATAGGAGATATGTCTTATTAGAAATAAAAATAATAAAGAGAATAATAATTGAAGAGAAAAATTAACTGTGGGTCATACTAGTATTTCCCTGTCAGATTTAAAGTTACGAAGTTTTTCAACTTCTTGGATTTCTTGCTCTTTTGTTATGTCAAATATAACATTAATATAATTATCTATTTAAGCTGCCCTGTAATTAATAGTTTCAAATTAACAGTGCTATTAACCATAAAAGTACTAAGTACAGGTTAAGATTTCTTTGTAGCTCTTCTTCTAGCCTAAGGATACATCCCACTAGAGATGTTCAATCAAAACACTGTTTTAAAGTCATATGAAAAATCTATTTCTGTATGGTTATGCCACTAGCTTGATATACAAATTCGTTTGTTTCTGTTTGATTTTTGTTTTTTAGGAATTGCATTTTGTTGTAACAGAAGTACAATTCATGTACACTGGAATGTAGAGATTGCTGGGGTACAGTCTGATGAGTCTGACTAATGCACGCACCTGAACCTACACCCCATAGATACACGTTTCCAGAAGGTTCCCTATGCCTCTTTCCTGTCAATGCCCCCAAACCAGACGCAATCACTGGTGTGATTTGCGTATGCCACCGTAGATTAGTGTTGCCCGTTCTGGATCTTCACATAAATGAGACCAAACAGTAACCACCGGGGATTTTATTATACGGCTGCATCATAACATACTTACCCCATCCTCCTGATGGGCATTTTGGGCATCTCCAATTTCTGCTATCAAAACTGCTACAATAAACAGTCCTATTAGGAACCATCTCCCACATGTGCAAATATTGGTAGAATTCATACATTTACTCACTCATTCATTCCACTAATACTCACTGAATACCAGTGCCAATCACTGTTCTAGGTGCTGTGGATACAGCCGTGAACAGAACAAAGACTGTACTTGGCAGCAATTGGAGATCTTGCTTCCTGGCAACGGTCAGTCGTCAGTTTGGGCTAAAATAAACTCATAAAAATTAAAAAGGAAAAAAATACCCCAAAGACCGTGCTCTTGTGGAACGTACAATCTAATGGGAGAACAAGACAATAAACAACAATAATGTCAGGTGATCATAAGCACTAATAAGAAAACAGGCTGAATAAGGAAGTAGAAATTCACAGAGTACTCTTTCAGCCGAGAGGTCAGGAAAGGGCTCTCCTAAGAAATGATATTTGAGCACAAACCTGATGGAAGTGAGGAAACTAGCCTTTGGGCTCTCCAGGGCAAGGGCAGCCCAGGCAAAGGCGTCCTCAGGAGCAGAGGTCCTGCCCTTAGGCAACAGGTAGAGTAGTTAGAGCAGGATTAGCAAGTGAGAGAGTGGGGGGCAGGGGGGTCAAAGAGGGCTTCACAGAACAAGTTAAGGAGGTGATAAGGATTTGGGGTCTCCTCCCAAGTGAAGAACACCCCTAAGGGGTTCTGGGCAAACATTTTAACAGAGTCACTAGGGTGCAGTATAGAGAACAGACTGCAAGATGGAGCAAGGATGGAAATAGGAGACTAGTTAGGAGGGTCTGTAACAATCCAAGGAGAGAAGTGAAGATGCTTTAGACTAAAGAGGTAACAGGAGGGGCAGTGAGAGGTGATAAGATGCTGACTCTACTTTCAAAGGTAGAGGCGACAGAATTCCTGCTGTGGACTATGAGAAAAAGAAGGAAGTCAAGGGTGACTCCAGTTCCCAGGCCTGAGCAAATGGACAAAATGAGAAGACAATCAGAAGAACAGGTGTGGACAGTGATACAAGGAGTTCAGTTTTGCCCGTGTGAAGTCTAAGGCGCCTATCAACTCACAAATGGAGTTGCTCAGAGGGAAGGTGGGGAGATGAGTGCAGTTCAGCAGAGGTCAGAGCTGCAGATGAACGTTGGGCGGATGTGGAATCTGGAGCTGGATGAGATCACTTACAGAAGTCTGAGGCTCTCCTGGCTTGAGTCCTGGGGCTCTAATGCTTGGAAGGGGCCAACAAAGGAGCACGAGGAGGGACCAACAGCAAAGGAGAAAGAAACCAAGCATGGGGCATGCAAGACGCCAAGCCAAGTGTTTGAAAGAGGAGGGAATGATTAACTGGGTTAAATGCTACTTACTACCCAGAGGTCGAGTAAGGTGAGGAATGAGAACTGACTACTGGATTTGGCAACACACAGGTCCTTTGTGGCACGATCAAGGTAGTTTCTCTATTAAACCTAAGAACTGCTGAGTGAAAGACGCATTTGTAACTTCAGTAAAAATTGATGCTTTACCTTCCCTAGAGGATGTGCCAGTTCTTACACCTGCCAACAGCATATCAGACTGACTGTTCCCATAAATCCTGGTCAACGTGTGCTATTATCCAACTTCTGATATTAGCCAATCTGACAGGTGAAATGGAACATCACCTTCTAGTTTCAATTTACATTTCCCTTATTACAAGAAAGGTACAACATTTTTCATATATTTAAGAGTCACTTGTATTTACTTTTCATATCCATCGCCCATCTTTCTATTGGGTTATCAGTCTTTTTCTTACTGATTTAGAGAAGCTCTTTATGTATTAATTAACCTGGTGATTGTTTTGACATTATAGTGATTTTGCCATGTAGAAGCTTTCTGTTGCTACGTAATAATTGTGTAATTCTTTCTTTTTTGTCCGTCTGAATAGTGTCCTCCCCCCTTTAACGAGGTAATGTTACTTATGTGACAAAATTGTATAAATTTAAGGTGTACAATATGATTTAATATATGTATACATTATAAAATGACTATCGACAACATGGATGGATCTTGAGAGTATAATGCTAAGCGAAATAAGTCAGACAGAAAAAGCAGAGAACCATATGATTTCACTGATATGTGGTATATAAACCAAAAACAACAAAAGAAGAAGACAAACAAATGAGAAACAAAAACTCATAGACACAGACAATAGTTTAGTGGTTACCAGAGGGTAAGGGTGTGGGGGATGGGAGATGAGGGTAAGGGGGATCAAATATATGGTGATGGAAGGAGAACTGACTCTGGGTGGTGAACACACAATGGGATTTATAGATGATGTAATACAGAATTGTACACCTGAAATCTATGTAACTTTACTAACAATTGTCACCCCAATAAACTTAAAAAAAAATGACTATCATATCATTAGTGATAATCAATCACTAATGATTAACACATCCATCACCTCATATAGTTACCACTTTTTTGTGTGTGGTGAGACTATATAAAGTATAGAACACAGTACTGTAAACTACAATCACCATCTGTACATTAGATCCCCAGAACTTACTCAACTTATAACCTCAAGTGTGTACTCTTAAATCAACATCTCCCCATTTCCCCCACTCCCCAGGCTCTGGTAACCACCATTTCACTGTGTCTGAGTTCAACTTTTTAAGATTCCACATATAAATAAGTGAGATCATACAGTATGTCTTTCTCTGACTTATTTCACTTAGCATAATGCCCTCAAGGTTTATCAATGTTGTTGCAAATGGCAGGATTTCCTTCTTTTTTATGGCTAATATGTATAGGTGAGTGCACATGCCACATTTTCTTTATCAGTTCAACCATCAACACAAACTTAGGTTGTTGCCATGGCTTGGCTAGAGTAAATAATGCTGCAATGAATATGGAGGTGCCAAACAGCTCTTTGAGCTGATTTCATCTCTTTCAGATACACCCAGAAATGAGACTGCTGGATCACGGTGGTTCAAATATCTGAGGAGCCTCCACACTGTTCTCCATAACAGCTGTGCCAATTGATTAGGTTGGCGCAAAAGTAATTGCGGTTTAAAAGGTTAAAAACAACTGCAAAAACCACAATTATTTTGCACCAACCTAATACATTCTCTCTGGTGAGTGTTTAATGGCATTTCATTGTGGCTTTCTTTTGCATTTCTCTGATTATTAATGAGTACTTCAAAAAATGTTTCTAGCCATTTGCGTTTCCTCTTTTATCAAGAGCTTGCTCAATCAAGTCTAGGGCCCATTTTTGTATTGTGTTGTCTTCTGATGTGTAGTTCTTTATAGATTTTTGTTATATATTGCAAATATTTTCTTCTCATTCATTCTTTGCTATCTTTTGATGAACATAAGTTATTAATTTTGATGAGGACAAAATTTTTTCCTATGCTTAGTGTTTTCTGTTTCTTGTGTAAGAAATCCTCCCGTGGGCCGGCCCAGTAGCTCAGGCGGTTAGAGCTCCATGCTCCTAACTCCGAAGGCTGCCGGTTCGATTCCCACATGGGCCAGTGGGCTCTCAACCACAAGGTTGCCAATTTGATTCCTCAAGTCCCACAAGGGATGGTGGGCTCCGCCCCCTGCAACTAAGATTGAACATAGCACCTTGAGCTGAGCTGAGCTCCCGGATGGCTCAGTTGGTTGGAGCGCGTCCTCTCAACCACAAGGTTGCTGGTTCGACTCCCGCAAGGGATGGTGGGCTGTGCCCCCTGCAGCTAGAAACGGCAACTAGAAACGGCAACTGGACCTGGAGCTGAGCTGCGCCCTCCACAACTAAGACTGAAAGGACAACAACTTGACTTGGGAAAAAGGCCTGGAAGTACACACTGTTCCCCAATAAAATCCTGTTTCCCTTCCCCAATAAAATCTTTTTTAAAAAAAGATAAAAAGAAAGAAGAGAAAGAAGATGCAATTAAAAAAAAGAAAGAAATCCTCCCCTATCTCAAGGTCATAAAGCTCTTCTATACCAGGGGTCGGCAAACTTTATCTGTAAAAGGTCAGACGATATATATTTTCAGCTGTGTACTTTACGCTGCTGCAACTATCCCACTCTGTCACTGCAGCACAGAAGCAGTCATACACAATACGGCATGTAAACCAATGAACGTGGCTATGTGTCAATAAAACTTTACTTACAGAAATGGGTCATTGTTTGCCAATCTGTCTACTATCTTTTGATGCTATTTTAAATGGTACGTTAAAATTTTCAGCTTCTGTTAATGGCTAGTATACAGAAATATAACTGATTTCTATATATTGCCCTTATATCCGGTGCTTATACTAAATTTACTTTTAAAGTAGCTTTTTGTTCGATTCCTTAGGATTTTCTACATAGATGATCAAGTCATCTGCACAGACAGTTTTACTTCTTCTAATTTATGTATCTTTAATTTCTCTTTCTTGTCTTAATGTAATTAATAGGAATTTAAGAACAATGTTGAACAGAAGTGGTGAGAACAGACATAGCTGTCTTGTTCCTAATCTTAGGTATTTATTCTTCAATATTAAGTATGATCTTAGCTATTTTGAGTAAATATCTTTCACCATGTTTGGGCAATTCCTCCCTATTTCTAGTTTGCTGAGGTTTTTATAATAAATGGATGTTGGGTTTTGTCAAATGCTTCTTCTGAATCTATTGATAGGATATGGTTTTTCTTTTTGTAGTCCGTTAATGTGGTAAATTACATTGATTGATTTTCAAATGTTGAATCAGCCTTGCATTTCTGGAATAAACCCAGTTAATTAGTCATGGTGTATTATTCTTTCCTTATATTGCTGGATTCGAGTTGTTAATACTTAGTTAGGGGTTTTGAGGACTACGTTCATGAAGATAATGATCCAGAGTTTTCTTTTCTTGTAACATCTGGCAAGTGCTACCTCCTCTTATTTTCTAGAAGAGTTTGTATAGAATATTATTTCTTTCTTAAGTATTTGTTAGAATTCACCAGTGAAGCCATCTGGGCCTGGAGCTTACTTTGTGGGACAGTCATTAACCATAAATTCAATTTCTCTAACAGACAGAGGTTTATCTATTTCTTCTTGAGTGAGCATTGGCAGTTCGCAGCTTTCAAGAAATCTGCCTATTTCAACTATCAATTAAAAAAAAAGGTATCAACTTAATTGTCTTAAAACTCTTAACATTTCCTTATTACCCTTTTAACATCTGTAAAATCTGAACTGATTCTTTCTGTGGAATACTGTACTTTCATTCCTGATATGGTTAATTTCATGCCGGAGGCAGGAAATGTACAAGATAAATCTGACGTTGAGGAAGCTATCACAAAGCTTCAGGGTTACACTCTAGAGTCAATTTGAATAGGCTCATAATGGTCAAAAAATAGGCCAATAAGAAAAACTGCAATGGACGGAAACATCAAGTAAATGACTGTTATTTTCCCTTCAATTTGCCATTATTCCCAAATTAATCCATTAGTTCATATTGATAATTTAACAAAACAAAACTGGTAACCAATGAAGGATGCCAATGAACCAACTGATTAATTGAAACATACTTCAAATAATGAGTACATTAACTCATAATTTGGGCGATAATGGTAAATTGAGGGGAAAATATCATTTATCTTATCTTTCCCATATGAACTTTTTAAGGTATGATTATGTATTGTGTTTTTGTAGAGTGTTCTCTTTTAGAAGTACTTACTGAAATTTTATGGATGAGATCATTATATGATGTCTAAGATATGATCCAAGATAACACAGGAGGGGCAGAGGGGGCAGGGATACACAGGAAACAAAACCGACCATGTGTTGGTAACAGCTGAACTTGAGTAAGGGTATATGGGGGTTCCTTATACTACTCAGCCTACTTTTGTACAGATTTGAAATTTCCCATAATAAAAGATTTTTAAAAATGTTTTGTTTATTCTTAACCCTTTGTTAATTCCATGTATTTTTTTGGAACGAGTCTATTTAAAACAAAACAAAATAAACAATACAAAAAAAACCTGCCGGGATTTTGATTCGTAATACAAAACTAACATTAACTGGGAGAGAACTACAATGTCTTCTAATCCTTTAACAAAGTGTAGCTGTTCACTTACGTAGGTCCTTCAAATGTTTTCTTGTATGACTTGAATTAGATAGCATAATTAGAAGGTCCTGTTCCAGTTCAAGATTGTAATGAAATTACCTCATGTTTTCTTCTAACAATTTATGGTTTTGTTTTCCAAATATTTATACTTCCTATCTACAATGGAAATTATCCTGGTATAAACATGAATCCAACTTTATTTTTTTCTAGATGATCTGCCAGTTGTTCCTATATGCATTGATGTCTATTTCTGGACCATCTATCCTGTTCTATTGATTCGTTTGCATACGTGTGACCCCGGTTCCTAGCATTCTCAGTACTATAGCTTTGCAAAGTGGTTTAATTGGACTAGACAGCCCCACTCCCTCCGACCTTTCATCCTTTTTCAGAAGCTTACTGACTATTCTTCCGTGTGTGCTCATCCATTTGCACTTTAGAAACCGCTTGAGTGGTTTAAAGAAAACAACTTTTAACTTCTACAAGAATCAAGTTAATTCACAGATTAATTTAGCGAGAATTGACATTTTATGATGTTTATGAATCTTCTAAGAATACAGCCCATTTTTCCATTTATTCAAGTCCTCTCAGTAACATTTTTTGTTTTCTTTGCACATATCTTGTCCCTTTCTTCAGTTTATTCTTTTTGGTTACTGTAGTAATGGGGGTCCTAACTCTATTCTATTACTTGTTATTTCAAAGAAGCCACACCAAATTTTTGTAGGTTACTACTAAAATAATATTCATTTCATACATAAGTATAATCAAGTGATTAAGAAGAAATTAATTTTAAAAGGGATAAATGAATTTTAACCTCACACCAACACCTTGTACACCGTGACGGGACACAGCACGTGCAGCTGCCCAGCTGTGGGCACACGCAGATGCACAGGAAAACCAGGCCTGTGTCAGGGCCACAGGGGCCATAAGCAGGGGCGGGCACGTCACAAATCACTGTTCCTTTGCAACTCTGACTACGCATGTGCAAATTCCAGCTTGTACTTCCAACAAAAACGAGCAGGGAAAAAAGGGCCAAACATATATGTGCACCGGGAATAAACCAAATATTGAATATTTAGGAGAAAATTAAGATGGAAAGATCATTTTTATAGGGAAAATACTTTTATGTAATTTCAAGTACTACGTTGCACAAATTTTTGTGTTTCTAACTGAATTTAACTGTCAAACTGGTTTATTCTACTACAAATTACACTTTTAGTCTATTTAGGAAGATGGTGAATATCACTAGAAATCACAGAAAAAACTAGGTGACAACTTCACTAAGATTGAGAATTACTGGCTAAGAGTTCTTTACTTGAAGACAATCCATTGCTCTAAGACTCAGAATGAACAGAAGTAAATGTGGAGGGAGGTGGTTCATTAGAAACCAAGATGTTTTCATTATTCCAACTCAAAATATAAAAAAGTCTTATAAAATCAAATATCTATCGTAGGAGTCATAAGAAACCGATACCACTAGCTCTCTGTGGGGAAGGAAACTGGGTGACCGAGGGGACAAATATGGGAGGGAGAATTCTGACTATACCCCACCTGTGCCTTTTGAATTTTGAACCATGTAAATGTATTACATAATCAAAACTACACTTAAAAAACCCATTGAACATTATAAAACAAACAAATGTAGAACAATTCTGAATCTTTTATAAACCACATTTAAAGACATTGTCATTATAACACTCAAATTCCCTACATATGAGAATTTGCTCTAGACATGCATCTTAAAATGTATTATCAGGAAGTCTATTTCTGGACTACTTATATGTGTTCTTTTATCAGTCACTAAAAAAAGCCATTAGTCCCACCACATTTTCCTCCTTCTTTTTAGCTAACCCTTAAAAAGCTAGATTTTGTGGAGAACTGCCCATTCTGGGAACATTTCTTCTACTGGTCTTTTTAAACTTTTTCCAGATCTGTTTCATATATTTTTAATACAAGACCTCAAAAATATTTTCCTTAAAGAAAATAAAAATTGTAAATTATTCTTGACATACCTTTTTTCTTGAACCATTAAGAGGGCAAAATAAAATTCAGCCACATTTTTGTAGTGCCTCTAGAACTTTTATTTTAACAATTTGATATTAAATTTGTCTTTCAATTATATTTCAAAGCATTTGGAGAATGAAATAACCTCACAACACCCACCCAATGAAGTATGTAGAAAACAAATATTTTTATGCATGAAATTATAATGAATTATAATTTGCCATTAAATAACAGGCGACTCTAAAAGGCAAACTTTTAAGAGGATACTTTTTGACAATTACCATAATCTTAAAATTAGCATTTAAAAAAAAATGAGGTAAAACACCCATAACATAAAATTAACCATTTTAAAGTGAACAATTCAATGGCATTTAGTACATTCACAATGTTGTGAAACCACCACCTCTATTTCCAAAACACTTTTAAACCTCAAAATAAAGCCTCATGCCCATTAAGCAGTTACTCCTCATCCCAGACCACCAGCCTCTAACACCTAGTAACCCTCACTCTGCTTTCTGCATCTGACTCTTTACCTATCTTGCACATTTCATACAAATGGAATCATACAATGAATACATGACCAAAAGGTCTAGCTTCTTTCACTTAGCATGTTTCTGAGCTGTATCAGTACTTTATTCCTTTTTATAGCTAATGACAGACAGTCCATTCCATGTATAAACTACAATTTGTTTATCTATTCATTCCTTGAGGGACATTTGGTTGCTTCTACTGTGAATTGCTGCAGTACCTGTTTTCAGTTCTTTGGGGTACCTAGGAGTGGAATTGCCAGGCCACACAAAATTCTATATTTAACTTTTCTGCGGAACTACCAAGCTGTTTCCACAGAAATCATCTGACATTCCACCAGCAATAGACAAGGTATCCAATTTCTCCACATCCTCACTAACACTTGTAATTTTCCACTTTTTTTGTTACAGCTATCCTAGTGGGTGTGAAGTGTTAAAACTAGTTTTAAGAATGTCCTAATCATTACCTAACTTCTTCTGAAGGAAAGTAGAATGCCTGATCAATAATAATGGGAAATAATTAACTCCCAATTTCTTCCTCCTCTTTCCTTTACCATCACCCCCCAGAAAAGTCAAATAACTCTTGGATATCAAGAGAATAAGAAGACACGCCACAGACTGAGAGAAAACATTTGCAAAAGACACATCTGGGAGCTCTGGGCAGAGCAGGTAAACACTGTGCTCGCCGCCTCCCACAAAATTACCTCTGCATATAGAACCATCACCCCTGAGAACCACCTGACGACAGCTGAACCAGAACTCCTATAACCAAGGATATTCAAGAAGTCACACCGAGACAATGTCAAAGGTAACTGAAAAATTTTTAAATTTTTTTAAATAAAAAAAAAAAGTGTCTCATAAAGGACTTAAAAAGAACTCTTAAAACTCACAATAAGAAAATGAGTACTTGATTTTAAAAATGGGTCAAAGACCTGAACAGCCACCTCACCAAAGCAGATAAACAGATGGCAAAGAAGCGTATGAAAAGATGCTTAACGTCCACGTCATCAGGGAACTGCAAATTCAAACAGCGATGAGAACAAGCGCATAACCTACGAGAGCGGCCACAACCCAGGTCACTGGCAGCAGCAAAGGCTGGGGAGGACGTGGAGCAGTAAGAACTCTGATTGCTGGTGGGGATGCAAACGGTGCGGCCACTTTGGAAGACAGTTTAGCGGTTTCTTACAAAACTAAACGTCTTCTTACCATATGATCCAGCGATCATGCTCCTTTGCATTTACCCAAAGGAGTGGAAAACTATGTCCACACAAAACCTGCACATGAACGTTTATAACAGCTTCCTTCATAACTGCCAAAATTAGAAGCAACGAAGCTGCCCTTCAGTAGGTGGATGAATAAACCGTGGTCCATCCAGACAATGGAATATTACTCAACGCTAAAAAGAAATGAGCTATCAATCCATGAAAAGACATGGAGAAAACTTAAATACATATTAGTAAGTGAAAGTGGCCACTCTGAAAAGGCTACACACTGTATGATTCCAACTACGTGACGTTCTGGAAAAGGCAAAACTGCGGACACAGTGAAAAGATCAGGGGCGAGGGGAGGAGGGATGAACAGGCAGAGCTCTGAGGGTTTTCAAGGCAGTGAAACTCTTCTGTGTGATGTCACAGTGCTGGATGCATGTCCTTACACACAGAATGCACAGCACCACGAGTGAACCCAATGTAACTGGGCTCCGGGTGATGACGACGTGTCTGTAGGATGAGCAGCAGTAACACACGTGGGGGGGGGGCGGTTGCTGACAGTGTGGGGGGCGGAGTGGACATGGGCACTCTCGGTAGCTTCACTCAGTTTTGTTGTGAACCTAAAACTGCTCGATAAATAGTCTATTTTAAAAAGTATTAAAACACTTTTTAAAGTACTGGATATATCTTAAAATGCTCTTGCTGGATTTCTTTAATGGATTAAAGGCTCAATCTAAGCTCACAGAATTAGCAATATAGTTGTAACTAATTTCTACAGCAATTTAGAATGCCCCAAGTGCTATGCACGTAAATACATCTAACTTAATTCTCACAGTAATTCTAGAAATTAGACGTTAGTGGACGCATTTCTGTTTTACACTTGAAGAAACTGTGGGTGAGAGGTAACCCAGGCCTGACTCTAACCCCAGGCTCTTTCCACCACCACCCGCCCCCCCCCGCCCCGCCCCCCACTCCATCTGACCGCTGCAGCACTACCCACCATTAGCTAACGCTCAAATGAGTCCTGGGAACCTGCGTCTGGATAAAGGGCAAATTATACTAGTTGTATCTTCAGTTCTACAGCACAGGGTTGAAATCTGCAAAACGTGCTCAGTAAATACAGTAACAATTAATCACAACACTCAAACCAACAGGAGTATCATCTTCCTTCGTGCTTTTCTGGGTAACCCAAAGCTGACAGACGTTTATAGCTCGTTTATGAACTCGGAGGCTGCATTACAGGGTAGCAGCCGTACACGGTTCATTCAGTTCTAAGCCAGCAGGGCCTGGAGGCCCGCCAGCTCCACATACCTCCAACAGGATAAGGGGTTACGCGGGTCCTGTTGCAAGTTAACAAGTGCTGGCATTTCCTCTCCTCCACTAGAGGAAGGGAGCTATACAAAATGAATTCGCGAAAGTAGCAAATAATCAAAGGGAAATACAAACACAAAGGGCAGGCTTAACTGCTCATCCACCCCCAGTGCTGAAAAATAAGTGAATTTTTATCCTAGCCCATTAAGGGGAGTGAGGCAGGCTTGTCATTTAAGGGGAAGCAGCACACTCAGCAGTTGTGGGAGATTAGAGTCTTGGCAGTGGGAAAAGAGGGCCCAAAATAGACGCATTAAACATGGCTAGGTGAGAATTCTGATCAGCACGTATTTTTAGTAATTGCCCATTTATAACTTTCATATGTCCAGTTCAAAATCAGTCTATATATCAGTCTTTTGACACGCCGGACAGATTATTCCTACCTCCATAATCATTCTCACAATGGAAACAGTCACGCATTTGAAGCCCAGCACTGATTTGGCCACTGCCCTATAACCTTGTAAAGCCACCATGACAGTTAATTTTCACTGCTACCATTCACCTTCATTCACCCTGTACCCCCGCCTCCAGTCAAAAGGAACTTTATGGCCCACGTTTGATTTGTGGGTGGGCGTAATGGTGGGGCAGCCGAAGGAAAGCAGGAGAGGAACAGGAGAAATGTGGCGACTCCCGTGGTCTCCCAGTATCTGTTCTCAGCTTCATCCTTGGGAAGCTGAGCACGGAAGCCACACGCTAACTACCCAGATGGAGTCAAGTTCTGACGTAAGACTAAACTGGACTGACCACTCCTTGTTTCTGATCATAATTTCTCTGCTGGTATTTTCTATTGCTGTCAAACTATTCTGTTACAAAGTCTGCTTTTATCTACTGTTGGACATCAAGACTCGAGAAACACGTTTTAGATGATTGTAAAAAGTCAGAAAACAAGACTGGCATAGAAAACAGTAACAGTCTTAGCTTGCCTTTCTTGTCAATCATTGCAAATATGTATAACCGAATTTAGATGAACTTATTAAGGTTTTGATCTCATCTAGAAGCTCAACCCCTTTGTTCTCTAGCACTGAAAAAAACTCCTGCATCATTTCCAGTATTTCCAACAGCAGTTCAACCTGTTGTTTACTTTGTAGAAACTTAGAAAAAAAGGATTTGTATTTTTAAATTCTTGTATTTTTACTAATAACAATTTCCAAATTAAACTGCTAATGAAACTTTCTAAATCTAAACAACAGGGAATTGATACGTAAACCCTACCCATTCTTTGAGGCTCAAGACAAATGATTACTGTGTCACAAACCTATAATGGACCATTAGTTGAACACAGAATACAAAAGGAACACTTAGTGTAGAAATAAAAGTTTACAAGGAACATAAATATAATTCTACAAATTTCTTGCAAAATAATTTCTACCACATTTGCAAGTTGCATGTAACTGATCAAAATCACTGTATATGAGTATGTCCCCACACTTCAAGAGCTAATAGCGAAAGAAAAATATAACGATGAACATCTCTATCTTGATTTTTTATGAGTAGGAATTAGGGGTTACTCACATCTTCAATATTATTTACTCAAAGATACTTGCAAAAAAAGCATCCTGAAATCTCGTCTTTCATCATTTTGAAACAAAATTATTCTAAAAATATGAAATAAACCATTTTTTAATCCAAAAGTAAAAAATTCCAAACATTGTATCTTGTAAACAACTTGTGTCTGCTTTGTAAACTGTAACGCATAGTTACATTTCAATGTGCATTTTAATATGCATTAGGTACCAAATAATTTATTTGTTGACAAAGCACACTTTTCTTATGTGATTAAAGTAAATGTAACACTGAATTATCTGGTAAATGAAGGAAAGGTACAAATTTATGTATATATTGGCATCATTTATTCATTCCAAAAGCATTTCCTGGGAATGTGTGTCAGACTCTTGTCTAGAACTAGAGCTGTGCTGGTAAGCAAGACAAAGGAGACCACCCCTCCCGTGGAGCATGCAACAGGTAAATAAGGTAATATCAGCCAATAATAAGTGCCAGAAAGAAAAGGAAAGAGCGTGATATGACAGCGTCTGACTTGGAGAGCTGTATCAGAGAGCCAGGAAAGGCCTCTGAGAAAAACTAATAGATTGATCTAAAGTGATCCATCTTTTACTTAAAATCATTTGTCACCTGCTCCCTCAGAATGGTGACGAACGCTAGCCATGAGCTGGCCAGGTGCCCAGAGGGTCTTCTCAGGAACCTAGTGCGGTATTAAGCAGCGAGCTGGTAGAGACTCCAAGGACGGGAGACTCTAACCGTGACTTCTCCCTGGAAGGACTAACACAGGCGCCTGTGCTAAATCATCTTGGAGACGAGTCTGAGATTACCTACAGGCAGTTTACTATAAGCCTATTATTAACTGAAAGATTAAAAAGAAAAGGAATAGTTGAGGTGGATGGGTCGCTCAGTTGGTTAGAGCGTGAGCTCTGGGCAACGGGCTGCTGGTTCGATTCCCACATGGGCCAGCGAGCTGCGCCCCCCGCAACTAGAATGAAGTCAATGAGCTGCCGCTGAGCTCCCGGGTGGCCAGGTGGCTCAGTTGGCTGGGGCACAGGCTCTCAACCACAAGGTTGCCAGTTCGACTCTCACAAGGGATGGTGGGCTGCGCCCCCCCCCCCAACTAACAACGGCAACTGGACCTGGAGCTGAGCTGCGCCCTCCACAACTAAGACTGAAGGACAACAACTAGACTTGGATGGAGCTGATGAGTCCTGGGAAAAACACACTGTTCCCCAATTAAAAAAAAAAAAATCCTGGAAATACACTGTTCCCCAATAAAGTCGTATAAAAAAAAAAGTTAAATAAGGCCCTGAAAAACAGTATTAGAAAGTGTATTTTTTTCCTGGTTTATTTTTAAGAATTGGTGACTCATCAAAGAATACATTAAGTATTACTCAAAGTCCAAACATATTATTTAGAATATTTATGAAAACTTGCACCTGCCCTAATGGATAAATTTGGTTTTGCTGCCTTCTTGGCACCATTCCACAAGATGTTTCCAGGATGTTCTTTGAAACCAAACATAAGTGCACCCTTTGCTCCAAAGAAGGGTTAGAAGAACACAGTTCGAGTTCAGCTTAGTCCTTTGGCCTTAGTGTGAGACATCCTGTAACACGGAAAAAGGAAGTTTGAGGGGGAGATAAGATGGCGAAACCGGTTGCCTTCTTTCTTCCTGGGCTTGGTCTTCACACTGTATCGCCACCAACCATCTTAGGTTCAAGTTAGAAACCTAGGAGTCACCAGAGCCACCGCCCCACCTTCTGCACCCCCTATACCTAAGCTGTCACCAAGCCCGGGGACCTCTACATCTCTGCAAACTGTCCACTTCTCTCTGCCCCCGTGCCACTAACCTGTTGCAAGGTATTTCCTGGAGAGAACACCACAATAAACTGCCTAAGGGGTCTGCCACTATCTGTGCTCTGCCTCCTGCAAGCTATTCTCCAGTCTGCAGCCCAAATTAGCATTCAAAACAAAAATCTGGTCCAATTGCCCACCCACCCCTGCTTTTATTAAAACCCTTCGAATGCTTCCCATTACTTTTAAAACCACAACTATAATCATATGGGTGAAAATATAGATGAAATAAGACTGGCAGGGGCTGATTAAAGCTGGATGATGAGTACACTGAGCTGATTATACTAGTCTCTCTTCTGTGTATGTTTGGAATTTTCTACAAAATGTTAAAAAGTAAATAACAGCCCAAAAACCAAGGAAACATAAACCCAACGCCAAAGACCGTGGCCGACAAGGGTCTCTACAGTCTGCCCCCCGAGCTCGCTTCGTGCTGCTGCCCTGCACCTCCAATCCCACGGCTGAATTTCCATTCTTCAAATGCACCCGGATTGGCACGTGCTGTTCCCTCCATCTGGAATGCCCTTCCCAATGCCTGGTGAACGCCTACTCATCCTTCAGAGACCAGGGCAGCGCTCCCTGAGACACCCCTGCCCACCACCAAGGTCTTCTGTCCAATGCGCTCACGGACTGATAGTCTTTTCCTAGATAATGGCACTTGGGTTTGCGAGCAAACATTTCTGAATGTCAGATTAACTGTAAACTTCGTAAGAGCAGAGTCCATCCTGTGGCTCATCGGTGCACACAAGCATCCAGCATAGGACCTGGCAGAGAACCAGCTCTTTAAAAGTAGTTGTTGAATGATCTATTACCATCTAAGGCTGTCAAGACAACTGCTTTCAAATCTTTATAACAAAACACATTCTAAATTGTTAAAAAATGAATTTGCTATTTTGGTCTCCGTTTCACTCAAGTTGCTACAGAGAAATGTTCATCCTTATTCCCTTTGAAGAGCCTCTCCTTTGAGATACCGGAGTCCTCCACATTCCTGTGATGGCAGTATCATCATGACCAACCAAAAATAACCGCACAGATCCGCACCCGGTCTGTCACTCTCCTTTACAGTTGCTTCTCCTCCTCCCTCCCCAAACCAGCATCAAAGGACTGGGAGCGCGGGGATGAATGCCCTGCCAGCCCAGGCACTTCCCTGCAGCCCCGCTCCAGATGGCGCAGGCAGATCCACGAGGAGCCCCAGGACAGCCCGTCCTTCCCTGTCATCACCACTACCCCTCCTGCTGCACCACATGCCAGGCAGCGTCACAGGGCCATTAACTCGTTATCAGGTGCTAACCTGACATCCTATGAGCTCATCTTTTTATTTTATCAAAACTCTAGGTGATGGGCAGAAAGCAGAAGAGACTAGAAATTAAATCTGATTTTTAAAAGTTGGGTTATTTTATCACATTAGCATTCAGTAACAATTCATGTAACGAGCAAGTGATGTTTTGAACATTAATTTCAATAATCCTTAGAACCGCAGTGCTGGGACTAAGGACTCTTCAGTGCTTAGGACACTAAGAAATAAACGGCCAGCCAGGGCACTAAATTCATCAAAATATCATTTAGACAAAACGCTGCACGAGGCTTCTGGCACAGGCCTCACCACTGAATTCAGAGATCGTTAATCCAAAGTTACTGTTGAGGAGCCAAGTGAAAATTTAACTTTTATTCTATGACCTGCTAAGTAAGTCAATAGCAGCGTCCAAAACAACTGAAACACCCTTAAACGCTTGTTCGTGAGAAAATAATCCATGCTAACTACAAATCACGCTTCTCAGTTAAAGCTAGATGGTGAGGACCTTCACTGAGAAATAGTCTATTATATATATATATTCTATTAATCAAGAAAGCACCATAATATGTAGTTCAGACTATTAGCTAACATTATTACCAGCCTATAAGTCTGAGTTAAGAAGGACCTTTAAATACGAACAAAAGAGGAAGAAAGTCCGACTATAGTTTTAAATCAGATATTTAAACACAAAATTGGCCTCTAACACCAGAGCAGGAGAGTAAGTAAACCTTGAAATTCCTTTTTAAATATTTAGGGCAACGATTCTTCATAAATTTTAAGTCATTATTAAATTTTAAGTAAGACTGTATACTCAAAAGCTGAATAAGGGCATTGAAAGACCTTCACGCATTTTTAGAAAATTATTTGCCAAGTTCAATAAAAAGGTTTAACAGAAATTGTCTTCTAATCTAGTAAGGAAAGTTCTTAAGACTGCTCTATCATTTGCTGGTTATAAAACCAGGACTAAAGGGTAGAGCTTCTGAAAATGTGATCACTCTTTACCAGCAGGAAAGGCTGCGTTTCAGTGTCAGACAAACAGAGCCTGTCTTTAAGGAAAGACTTGATAGCCTGTTACAGTGTTTATTTGCTGATTGTCACCAGTCTCGGATGTTTGCCCTTGCACTTAACTAATTCCCTCTCTACGTATCATGAGTCCCATCCTGCTGTTTGTTGGAGGCTGAGCAAGCTGGTTATATATAAAGTAATCCATCTTCTGTTCTTCTCTTTTAGAAGTGTGGCTCTTTAGCTGGCAGTTACCAGGAGAAGATTTAAAATGGTAGCCTGTACTGCCAATTAATAGCATGTATGGCTGCTACGTGGCACTGAGCAAATGTTTAATAAGCCGTTCAGTGTGTCTATGCCACCTCCAGTCTCAGGGCCCTTGAGGAGACGGCTCAGGTCTACCGTTCCACAGCACTCTATGTGTCATATTCATTGTCCAATTTGCCTGCCAAGCTCTTAAATGTATACAGATTTTTTTTTTTAACTCAATCTTCTACTTCTTTATGTGTCAGCATATTGCCTACAGGTAGAATTGGGTGACAGCTTCCAGTTCTGTACTCCCAGGGGAAAGCTTTGACTGTACACAGGATTTTTCTGGTAAAGCCTGAGCGCTAACCTCAGCCATGTTCAGGATTACTGTCAGTCCACAACTCAGTGCTAGTTCTGCAGGATGAGCTGTGCTCTTCCCGGCACTACCAAGGCAATTATTATCAAGGAGCTCGGAATCACCACTCCAGGATGCAAAAGAAACAAGTCAAGGGCATTAAAACTTAACCTATGTAAGTTCTAAGTGTTTCAACACGCAGGGAAACAACTGCAACTCAGCTACTCGGCCTGATCACCAGCTGGGAGGGGTCGGCAGCGCTTTCCAAGCACAGTCACTGTGCTACCAAGAAGAGGTGACCCACCGAGAAGAGTTCCATAAACCCTGGACTTGGCCACACAGCAGCAAACTCTCTCCACATGCGAGTGAGAAAAGGGCTGATCGTCTGTGTTGTCTTTTCAAACTTACACATGAAATAATATGAGTCTACAGCATCATTACGAATACAAAACACGACAATATATGCAGGACACACTAAGGGCCAGGAGCAAAGGAAGAACTGCAAAAGCATGGATAATGAAGGGTTGCTTTTTGCTTATTTGTTTTGTTTTGTTGCTTCTCTTCAAGCTAACTGTTTAAAGGCTTTGGCTTCGATTATATATTTCAATAATGAAGATGAATCTGGATTTCACACAAAAAAGCAAATATTAAGCACATACTCTCAAATGTACAACACATCACTCTGATTAGGCAAAGTCCTTAAATAGTTCTAGGAATGGAGGACTTGATAAAAATGTGCTTTATGAATTTGTTTGCTTTTCTTCCTTCACTGGAAACCAGGCGGCCATTGGTTTTACAGATCTGCATCTTACATCCAAGTTCATTAACACACTTTACATAACTGATGGCCGATGTTTTCATTGGTGTTATTAACATATAAAACAAAGAGAGAGACCTGAGATAATCAACTGTTTCTACCCTTTCACTTTCCAGTTCACAAATTTTTCAAACACCTTTGTATGTTATTCACAAAAGACCGGTACAGGATGATGTGATCACTAAAACAAGGACAATTCTAAGGTGAAACGTGCTGTGAAAGCTAATCGTCTGAGCGCATGTAGGACGTCACACCCTCATCAGGCAGTACACTCAAAAATACCCCTTGATATGAAAGTTAAGATGTAAGAAATTTACATAAACTTAAAGAAATGTAAGTAAGCCTCCTTTGGTGAGAATCTGGAACCAAAGCGGAAGTTCTCTAATGGTTAACCTTCCAGTTCACCTGAGCTAACCAGATGGGAGCCTCACGAGCAGCCTGCCTGGGTATGTGACACTGCCCCGGACTGTCCTTTCGTGGCTTCTTCGCCATTTCACAGCTATCATGATGTTGCATATTACCCTTAACTGCTCCACCCTCACTCAGTTTTGGAGAATATAGAGCAATCTAAAAAGAACTGACACAGTTTCCATCTCTCCATCCGTCCCATACATCCGCCCCCTGGTACCAGGGAGGCGCTCTTCGTGCCCTAAGGGAAAGCCACGCCCTCCATCTGTGCACAAGGCTTCTCCCGGCCCCACTTAAAGACACTGCGCCAACCACTCTCCTCTCGCTTCTGCACCATACCATTTACCTATTTACCAGATCAGCTCATTGCCATTAACATAAAACATGCCATAATTTCTCTAAGAAAAAATGAAACAAAAACCTCTCTTGACTCCACATCTCCCTCTATCTACTGCCCCTCTTTATAGCAAAATTATTCAATAAAATTGTCTATCATTCCCGATTTACATTCTTCTTTCTCACTCTCTCCTGAACACACTTCAGACAGAATTTCTTCCCCTTATCAAGGTCATCAATTACCTTCCTGATGCTAAATCCAGTGGTAAATTCTTGGTCTTCATTTTACTTGATCCACCGTCCTTGTCATGGTGGCATTCACTCTGTCTTGAGTCACTCTTTCCTTGGCTTCCAGAACACATGCTCTTCTGGTTTTCTTGCTCCCTTGCCTGCTGCTCTCGCCTTATCTTCCCAGCCTCTAAATCACAGAATGCTGCAAGACTTAGTCCTCAGGTTGTCTTATCTTCTATACTCACTCTCTGTGTGATTCTGTCCACGCTTGTGGCTTAAAACACTACCGATAGGCTGCCAACTTCCAATACAATCTGCAGCCACACCTCTGCCCTGCAGGCCCATTTCTGTACGTAGCTGACCTTCTCCCCATCCCAAACTTGCTCCTCATTAGTCTTCTTCAGCTCAGGAAAGGGCAGCTCCCCCCTTCCAGTTACTGGGGTCAGAAACCTTAGGGCCCTCCTTGACCTGACTCACATCTCACACCCAACCAATCAACAAAACCCCACATTCAAATATAACCCAATGTGACCTCATGCAGCCTCCACTGTCACCATCCTGATCTAAGCAATCTTCAGCTCTTATCTCAATGAAAGCAGCAGCTCCGTAACTGGCGCCCCTGCTCCCATTCTCGGCCCTTCACCTTCACCGGCACAAGAAATGTTCAACGCAAATGCAAGGGTAATGCCTTTTCAGCGTAGTCAGACCACATCCCTCCTTCGCACAAAACCCTCCACGACTCTCCATCTCGCTCCAGAGGCAAGTCCGCATAGTTTATAGCCCAAGTCCTTACAAAGACCTCGACTACCTGAGATCACATCTTGTAAAGCTCCTAACACAGAGCCTGGCACAAAAAGCCCGTGACTAAGAGCAATGCCTTCCTCCCACCAGAGTTCCAAATCAGGCTGCAGTTACAATCACTTAGAATCACTTCTCAGACTCCTGGGGGACCACAGGCCTCCGAGGGGCCACGGCTATTTTCATATTAATACTAGGAGGTTATCTGCCTTTTCCACTCTTCTCTCATTGTGCTACATGACAGGTAATGTTGTTTTCCAGAGACTACATGGCAGGCAATGATGTCATCACTCAGACCACCAGTGGAATGTGTACTTATATATTCTTGTGTTAACTAGAATTTTCTAAGATAACAGGTTAAGTGTAAAAATATGTTTTTCAGAGATTAATAACTCAGTTTGATCACAGTTCTGTGCTCTTACCAGCTATCATCATTTACACCTGCTATAATTCCTGTACCCTGAATAATGTCCAACATATCATTAATTTCAAATTCTGAAGCTTTGCTTATTCCTACACAAAAACATAAGCAGTATATCCTGTTGTCTTGTTTTGCAATATTTTTAAAATTTTAAATTTTCTAAATGAAATTTTACCTAAAACTGTTATTTTAATGTTTTATGACTTTAATATTTTATTCTTAAGTAAAAGAAAACGTGTCTATAGTGTTTTTTTTAATGTTTAAGGATGGATAATTTCCTTAAGAAAGGAACATCAGAACACTTGATTCCTCAACCACAGCTACACCATCCATGTCTAAAGATGCTAAAAAAGATGAAATTGACCATATCAGCAAGTTTTCTAATTCTTGAAAGAGAGCAGTCTACTCCAAGGAAACTGGATAAAACTATAATAATAAATAAAAATATGATGAAAGCTCTTACCCTTACCTTTATAAATGTTAACAATTTACCTTATTCTAACCTATGTAACAAGACATATTCTAATATTATTACTGAGGCATCATTATGAGACTAATCATTCAAAAATTTTTAAAAATTGAGTGTTTTTGACACCATGACCAAGTGGGACTTATTCCAGGCATGCAAGGATAGTTCAACATCTGTAAGTCAATCAATGTGATATACCACATTAACAAAATAAAGAATAAAAATCGTATGGTCATCTCAATAAATGCAGAAAAAATATTTGACAAAATTCAACATCCATTCATGATTAAAAACTCTCAACAGGTGGATATAGAGAGAATGTACCTCAACATGATAAAGGCCACATATGCACATATGACAAGACCACAGCTAACACCATACTCAGTGGTGAAAAACTGAAAGCTTTTCCTTTAAACCATTCAGTCAAGTTTCAGGATACAAAGTCAATATACAAAAATCAATACACTAACAATGAACTATCAGAAAGAGAAAAAACTAATCCCATTTACACCTGCATCAAAAAGAATAAAATACCTAGAAATAAATTTAACTAAGGAAATGAAAGATATGCACCCTAAAAACTAAAAGACACTGTGCTCTTGGTTGGGGGCTGTCCTGCATCTAAGGCAGGAAGATGGTAGCCGAAAAGAAGATGAAAAAGTCGTTGGAGTGGATCAACTCTAGGCTCCAAATTGTTATGAAAAGTGGAAAGTACATGTTGGGATACAAGCAGACTCTGAAAATGATCAGACAAGACAAAGCAAAACTGGTCATCCTTGCGAACAACTGCCCAGCCTTGAAGAAATCTGAAATAGAGCTCAATGCCATGTTGGCCAAGACTGGTGTCCATCACTACAGTGGCAATAATATTGAATTGGGCAGTGTGGAAAATATTACATAGCATGCACAATGGCTATCATTGATCCAGGGGATTCTGATATCATTAGAAGCATGCCAGAACAGACTGGTGAAAAGTAAATCATGCAAAATTTTTCTTTAGTGCTCGCTTCGGCAGCACATATACTAAAACTGGAACGATACAGAGAAGATTAGCAAAAAAAAAAAAAAAAAAAAAAAAAAAAATTTCTTTAATAAAACTGACCAGAGCTCGGTTTAAAAAAAAAAAATAAAAAAATAAAACAAAACAATACAAAAAAAACTAAAAGACACTGATGAAAGAAACTAAGGAAGACACAAATAAATGGAAAGATATTCCATGCTCATGGGTTGGAAGAATACTGTTAAAATGTCCATATTACCAAAGCAATCTACACGTTCAATGCAATTTCTATCAAAATTCCAATGGCATTTTTCACAAAAATAGAAAAAATAATCTTAAAATTTGTATGGAACCACAAAAGACCTCAAATAGCCAAAGCCATCTTAAGAAAGAAGAACAAAGATGGAGGCATCATGTTTCCTGATTTCAAACTATATTACAAAGCTATAGGAATAAAAACAGAATGCTGCTGGCATCAAAACAGATACACAGATCAATGGGACAGAATAGAGCCCAAAAATAAACCCACGCATTTATGGTCAATTAACTTACAATAAAGGAGCCAAGAATATACAATGGGGAAAGGTTAGTCTCTTCAATACATGGTGTTAGGAAAACTGGGCAGCCACACACAAAAGAATGAAAATGGACCTATCTTACACCATACACTGAAATTAACTCACAATGAATTAAAGACTTGAATGTAAGACCTGAAACCATAAAATTCCTAGAATAAAACATAGGGGGTAAACTCCTTGACATCAGTCTTGGTAATGAGTTTTTGGATTTGACACCAAAAACAAAGGCAACAAAAGCAAAAATAAACAAGGGTGACTACATTAAACTAAAAAGCTTCTGCACAGCACAGGAAACCATCAACAAAATGAAAAAGCAATTTACCAAATGGGAGAAAATATTTGCAAATCATATATCTGATAAAGGGTAATATCCAAAATATATAAATAACTCATACAACTCAGTAGCAAACCGACAAACAATCTGATTAAAAAATGGGGAGAGGAACTAAATAAACATTTTTTCAAAGATGACATATAAATGGCCAACAAATACATGAAAAGGTGCTCAACATCACTAATCATCGGGGAAATGCAAATCAAAATCACAATGAGACATCAGCTCAGACCTCTTGGAATGGCTGTCCTTAAAAAGACAAAGGACAACAAGTGTGGGACGTGGAGAAAAGGGTACTGCCGTGCACTGCTAGTGGGAATGTAAACTGATGGAGCCACTTTGGAAAACAGTGTGGAAAAAATAAAAACATTAAAAACAGAACTACCATATGATCCAGCAATTCCACTTACGCCTATGTATCCAGAGGAAACAAAATCACTATCTCAAAGACATACTATCTACACATTCGTGTTCATTGAAGCATTACTTACAATAGCCAACACATGGAAACAACCTAAGTGTCCACTGACTAATATATGGATAAAGATGTGGTATATATACACACACACACACACACACACACACGAATATTACTCAGCCATAAATAAGGAAACCTTGCCATTGCAATAAAATGGGTGGACCTCAAGGGTATTATGCTAAGTAAGATACGTCAAACAGAGAAAGACAAATACTGTATGATTCACTTACATGTGGAATCTAAAAATGAATGAATTCATAGAAAAAGAACATATTGGTGGTTGCCAGAAGTCGGGGTTGGGGTAGGGGTGGGGTGGGAGGTGGGGAGTGAACATGGTCAAGATACAAACTTCCAGTTATAAATTAAGTCCTGGGGATGTAACGTACAGCATGGTTATTGTAGTTTCATAATACTGTATTATATATTTGAAAGTTATTGAAGACAATAAATCTTAAAAGTTCTCATCACAAGAAAAAAACATTGTGTGACTAAGTTACTGTGGAGAAACCAGACAGACACCTCAACCAAACCCTCCAGATTAACACCAACAGCAGGAAGCCCCTCTGATCTGATGTGCTGACCAGGGCACAACCCTTCTCTGATATTACTGCTATAAATGCATGACTTCAATCTAATCATGAGAAAACATCAGACCCAAATTACGGAACATTCTACAAAATAATTCACTCCATATCTGTGTGAGGCTCAATTTTCTTTTCTTTTTCTCCCCGCCATTTCTTCCGCCTCCCCCCCACCCACACTGGTTCCAGCCGTTGTTTCTCAGTCTAGTTGTGTAGGACACAGCTCCCTGGCCCATGCTGGTATTATGAGCCTTGCGCTCTCCCCGGCTGAGGCAGTCGGCTGCCGGTAGTTGGCTGGCGGCTCATAGCAGCTCACGGCAGCTCTTCCCGGCTGCTAGCTGCTCACATTGGCTGCCAGCTACTCACAATGGCCACCAGCAGCTCATGGCAGCACACAATAGCCCATGGCGGCACTCAGCAGCCCACGACAGCACTCAGCAGCCCACAGCAGCTCACACCAACCTCCGGCTGCTCACGACAGCCCAGCTCCAGGGAGAGCTGTTGTTCACAATCTTAGCTGTAGAGGGTACATCTCACTGGCCCATGTGGGAATCGAACTGGTGACCTCAGTGTAAGGAGCACCGCGCTCCAACTAGCTGAGCCACCAGGCCGCCCCTGAGGCTCAATTTTCTTGGTATTTCAAAACAACATATTGCAAGACACTTAATGCAAACACAGATACGAAAACCCAGCTATCTTCAATTAATCCAGACATTACAGAGATTTGTATAAAATGTAAAATACCACCACTCTTTTCACTAAATCTCACACTTTCTTGTTTTTAAAGTTTTAAAGATTTTTATTAAAATATAGCTAACATACATATTAGTTTCAGGTGTACACCAGTTATTCAACATTTATATGCCTAAAGAAGTTATCACCATGATCCAACAACCATGTGACACTGTACCATGCCATCACAATATTGACTATATTTCCTATGCTGTACATTACATCCCCATGACTTATTTGTTTTATACCTGGAAAGTTGGACCTCTTATTCCCATTCACTTTCTTCCCTTTTTCAATTTTTTAATTACAGCTGACAATTCAATATTATTTTATATTAATTTCAGGTGTACAGCATAGTGGTTAGACATTTATATAATTTAAGAAGTGATCCCCCTGACTAGTCTAGTACCCACCTGGCACTATACATAGTTATTACCATATTATTGACTATATTGCCTGCGCTTTACATCCCCATGACTATTTTGTAACTACCAATTTGTACTTCTTAACCCCTTCACCTTTTTCACCCTGCCACACAACCCTCCTCCCATCCATCACCATGATAAATCTAGTACCCATCTGCATCACACATAATTACATTATAATTGACTATATTCCTTATACTATACCCTACATCCCCATGACTACTGTGAGACAACCAATTTGTACTTCTTAATCACTTCCCCATTTTCACCCACCCTTAATCCCCCTCCCATGTGGCAACCATCAAAATGTTCTATCTATGAGTTTGTTTCTGTTTCGTTCGTTTTGTTCTTTAGATTCCACTTATAAGTGAAATCATATGACACTTGTCTTTCTCTGACTTACTACACTCAGCACAATACCCTCCTCTGGGACCATCCATGTTGTTGCAGATGGCAAGATTTCATTATTTTTTATGGAGTAATATTCCATTGTACTCATATATACCGTATTTCCCTGAAAATAAGATCTAGCCGGACCATCAGCTCTAATGTGTCTTTTGGAGCAGACATTAATATAAGACCGGGTCTTATATTATACTGTATTATATTATACCCGGTATTATATTATACCCAGTCTTATATTGTATTAAGTAAGACCCAGTCTTACATTATTTTACATAAGACTTGGTCTTACATTATAGTAAAATAAGACCAGGTCTTAATATCAATTTTTGCTCCAAAAGACGCATTAGAGCTGATGGTCCAGCTAGGTCTTATTTTCGGGGAAACACGGTATGTACCACCTCTTTATCCATTCATCCATTCAGGACACCCAGGTTGCCTTCGTATCTTGGCTATTGTAAATAATACTGCAATGAACATATGGATGCACATGTCCCCTCGAAGTAGCATTTTGAATTTCTTCAAATAAATACACAGAAATGGATTATTAGGTCCCTCTCTGACTCTTGTTATAGCCTCTGTTTTAAAGTCTATTTTGTCTGGCATAAGTATTGCTACCCCAGTTTTTGATTCCATTTTCATGAAATATATTTTTCCATCCCTTTACTTTCAGTCTGTGTCTTTTGATTTGAAGTGAGTCTCTTGTAAGCAGCATATGTATGGCTCTTATTTTCTTATCCATTCAGCCACACTTTTTTTTTAAATAAATTTTTTTAAAAATTGGGGGACATTGGACGACAGGGGAATATTGGGGGACAGTGTGTTTCTCCAGGGCCCATCAGCTCCAAGTGGTTGTCCTTCAATCTAGTTGTGGAGGGCGCAGCTCAGTTCCAAGTCCAGTAACCGTTTTCAATCTTAGTTGCAGGGGACGCAGCCCACCATCCCATGTGGGAATTGAATTGGCAACCTTGCTGTTGAGAGCTCGCGCTCTAACCGACTGAGCCATCCGGCTGCCCCTCCAGAAGCTGAGCGGCAGCTCGTTGTCTTCAATCTAGTTGTGGAGGACACAGCTCACTGGCCCATGTGGGAATTAAACCCGCAACCCTGTTGTTCAGAGCTCATGCTCTAACCAACTGAGCCATCCAGCTGCCCCCAGCTACCCTAACTTTTGATTGGAGCATTTAATCCATTAACATTTAAAGTAACTGTTGATATATAATTATCATTTTATTATTCATATTTAGAAGTCCCTCTAACATTCCTTGTAATACTGGTTTTGTGGTGATGAACTCCTTTAGCTTTTTCCTGTCTGGGAAGTTCTTTATCTGTCCTTCGATTCTAAATTTTAACTTTGCTGAGTAGTCTTGGTTGTAGGTCCTTTCTTTTCATCACTTTGACTATTTCCTGCCAATCCCTTCTGGCCTGCAAAGTTTCTGTTGAGAAATCAGCTGACAGTCTTATGGGGGTTCCCTTGTAGGTAACTGCTTTTCTCTTGGTGCTTTTAAGATTGTTTTTACCTTTTGGTATTTTAATTGACGTGTCTTGGTGTTGGCCTCTTTGGATTCACTCTGTTTGGGACTCTGCGCTTTCTGGGCTTAAATATACACTTCCTTCTCCAGGTTAGGGAAGTTTTCCATCATTATTTCTTCAAATAGGTTTTCAATTCTTTGCTCTCTCTATGATGAAAATGTTGGTAAGCTTGATGTCCCAGAAACCCTCAAACCACCCTCATTTTGGGGTTTCTTTTTTCTTTTTGCTGTTCTGATTGGGTATTTTCTGCTACCTTACCTTCTAAATCACTGATTCGATCCCGTTTCACCTAATCTGCTTTCTTCTAGTGTTTTTCATTTCATTTCTAACTGGTTCTTTTTTTATGGTTTCTACGCCCTGTTTAATGTTTACTTTTTTTAAAAAATGTTTTTATTGGGGAACAGTGTGTTTTTCCAGGATCCATCAGCTCCAAATCAAGTCATTGTTTTCAATCTAGTTGTGGAGGGCACAGCTCACTGGCCCATGTGGGAATTGAACTGGCCGCTGGGTGTTAAGAGCACTGCACTCTAACCCACTGAGCCAACCGGCCACCCTAATGCTTACTATCTCTTTGTTGAAGTTCTCCCTGAGGTCACTGAGCCTCCTTATAACCAGAGTTTTGAACTCTGTGCCTGGTAAATTACTTGTCTCCATTTTGTTTAGCTCTTTTTTTCTGGAGCTGTGCTCTGTTCTTTTATTTGGGACATGTTTCTTTGTCTCCCCATTTTGGCTGCCTCCCTGTGTTTGTTTCTATGTATTAAGTAGGTCTGCTATGTCTCCTGGTCTTAAGAGTGGCCTTATGTAGTAGGTGTCCTGCGGGGCCCAGTGGCCCAGTCTTCCTGGTCACCAGAGTAGTGTGCTCCAGGTGTGTCTGTGGTGTGGGCTGTGTGTGTCCTCCTGTTGTAATTGAGAGTTGGTTGCTGTTTGCACGTCAATGGAGGGACTGACCCTTGGGCTCATTGGTTGTGAGGACTGGCTGTGACTACAGTGGAGGAGCTATGGTGTGGGGGTGATCCTACAGAGCAGGATTTGCTTTAGCAGGGCACTGGGGCCTCCCCAATCTGCCCTTTGGGTGTATCATCCTTGGAGGCATCTGGGTGATGCCCCAGTTCGGTTTGAAGCTGACCACTGGGCATGCCAGCCCTGGGGCCTCCCACTGCAGGCCAAGTTCAGCTGCAACCTGAGCCTGCCTGGGGCCAACTGGCATGAACCACAAAGCAATCCACAGATGTCTTTCACCCGCGCTGTGCTTGGAGGTGCCTTGAGAAGCCAAGCCAGGAATTAAGGCCGGCTGCAACTAGTACCATGCTTAGGGCTGCTCAGCCAGAGCTACAGGACACGCTCAAGCCAGATGCTGCTTGTTTGGGTTTTGTGAACCTTTGAGAAATTTTAGGAAAGTCTACAGCATGCTCCAAGGTAGACCGTTTGTATGGAAAAGCCACTGGAAGTGGTTTGGATGTTGGATGGAGAAGGGTCTCAGAATCACCAGGACAGAGTGAAACGAACGGTGTTAGCCAGGTTGATGGAGACTCAGATATGGCTGCCGCCTGCATCTGCACCCCGTGAGCGCTCGACAAAGAAACAACGGCTTCTGCCAGCACTTGTGTCTAGGAGAAAGCTGCCCCCTCCAGCCCTCATCCTGGAACCAGACAACTCAGTTCCTCGCTGTAAGTCCCTGGCGCTGTCTCAGTGCTGGCTCTCAGAGTGAGTCCGTCAGCAAGTCTGTCCGTCTGTGGGCCCTTTATGAGGGTCACCTGGGACTACAGCCACCAATGTGTCACTCAGCCACAATCTCTGCTGGTTTTCACAAGAAGTTATGGAGGCTTCTCTCCCTGGCACTGAAATCCTGGACTGGGGAGCCTGGTGTGGGGCTGGGCCCCCTCGCTCCTCCAGGGGGGCCTCAGCAGCTGAGATATCCCTCCCAATTTTTAATGGTCACATGCGGGTGTGGGACGAGCCAGTTCTATGCCTCCACTCCGCCTATCAGTCTTGAAGTGGCTTCTTCTGTATTTCACACTTGCTTTCTTAGTGAACACTGGGGAAAGATGGTGGCAAATGGAGGGTTGAAATTCTGTAAGATATTACAGTTGGTTGTCATGTTTTTTAAATGTGTACTTCGTGAGGCTGGAGAAAAATAAACCAGTAATTACAAAATAAACTGGAATCACAAATACTATCTTCTTTTGTGATTTAACCATGTCATTTACAAGAACAAATAAATGTTTTCATCCACTCAATGGGCACATAGCAATAAAAAAGTATGCCAGGGCCAGCCCAGTGACTTAGGCAGGTGGAGCTCCATGCTCCTAACACTGAAGGCTGCCGGTTCGATTCTCACATGGGCCAGTGGGCTCTCAACCACAGGGTTGCCGGTTCGATTTCTTGACTCCCGCAAGGGATGGTGGGCTGTGCCCCTGCAACTAAGATTGAACACAGCACCTTGAGCTGAGCTGCCAGTGCACTCCCGGATGGCTCAGTTAATTGGAGCGCATCCTTTCAACCACAAGGTTGCCGGTTTGACTCCCGCAAGGGATGGTGGGCTGCGCCCCCTGCAACTAACAACAGCAACTGGACCTGGAGCTGACCTGCGCCCTCCACAACCAAGAAAGGACAACAACTTAGACAGCAACTTGACTTGAAAAAAGTCTTGGAAGTGCACACTGTTCCCCAATAAAGTCCTGTTCCCCTTCCCCAATAAAATCTTAAAAAAAAAAAAAAAAAAAGAGTTGCCAAGTTCAAGTTAGAAAAAAATTATCACACATGAAAAAAAAAACATAAAATTATATATAAATCAATCACCTGTTGTAAAAACTAAAAACCATGATTAAAGAAAATAATTTCCTCTATATGCTTTGAAAGAACTTATTTGAAAGATGAATGGCATTTATCCTCACCATTGTGGGACTACTATGTATAAAGCATCATGTAGGTACCATGGAGGATAAACTAGTTTAAGCAGGAGAGACACATTAGAACTCTGGTGACATAATCCAGGGGGCTCAAAAGAGGGGGTGTTTTCCAAATTTGCTATAGTGTGAAATATCTTTATAATTGAAAAAAGACTAATAAAACTGCCTTCAAAAATCTTTGGTTTTGGCATTCAAAATTTGCCCAAAATATCCATGTTTCTTATAAACTCAGCTTCTTCCCACAACACACACACCTACTAGCTCCGAGATGTGTGATCGGCTGCAGCTAATGGTGACAAAGATGCTGCTGAAGTCGGTGTACATTCCGCTTCTATAATTGTATCACAGCCTCTCACTCCACCTGCTTTATTTTGTTGGGTTTTAATGCTGATGCTGGCAGTCAGTTTTAGAAATGTACTTTTATTCAAGATGCTTCCATTCCACTTAATTATCTCCGTTTGTGGATCTGAAGAAATTCATGTTCTTTCTGCCTTTGTCATTATTTTCCCAGAAATATCACAGTAGACAGATGTGAACACCCTTTTGGTTTCAGTTCCCTTATCTCACTGAGGTGGCCGGATAGAGCATGTCTAAGGTTACTTCCAGGTTTACAAATTTAAAGGTTCTATAATCACGGGTCTTACCTCCTTCCATAAAGCCCGTTCAAAGGAAACTCACACAGCTCCATTTATTGCATCAAACCCTTTCTTTCCCAGTTCCTGTATCTCTGGATCACATGCCACACTGAAGTTTACCTTTGTGCAGCTGTGTTAGGCTGTTGTGATCAGGACCTGACTTTTTAAAATGCCTACACAATCTGTACTGATGTAGTAGCAGCAAACTTCTACTCACCCTTCAACACCAAGATCTACTCCTTTCCCACTGTTTACAACTTCCCAATTCAGCCTTCGTCACTCCTCCATTCCTGAGGCATTGTAGGCTGGGTTCTTCTACAGCACTTACCTCACCGCATCGGAATTATTTGCTGGCCACTGTGATTCCTCACTGTGATGACTACCAATTCCTGAGTGCTCAGGATGTACGTGGGAGGCACTTTATCTTTCCTCATTCAAGTCATGGCACCTTCATGAATTAGGTACTATTTATTCCCATTTTATGGATGAGAAAACTGACTCTCAGCCAGATTCCCATTCCTCTGACCTTATACGATGCTCGTGAATTAGTCCCCAACCTTGGAACATCTCTGCTACCCCCTGCCCCTCTCCAGTTCTGCATACACAGGGATAAGGAAATAAAGCTTAGAACACTATAAATTCTACGCGCTCTTCTGAGCCCACTACAGTATAACTGACCAGAGATCTAAAACTGTCTCTCCTGCTCACAGCTTATCCTCTGTGGTACTCCACACACAGTAGGCCCACAACTGTTTGTGAGGATCCAGATCAACCAACCTCCAACCTTACAAAATTATTATTTCAATTCCAACTATACCACAGCAACTCTGGCAGATTTTTTCCTTGCCTCTTAAACACCTATCACTAGATCACTTCCAGTAAATACACTTAACTTCTTCTCAGAAGGATGGGGCCATCTGATAGTTTTCTCAAGTTCATGTCAATATAATGAGGCATTAGGTTTTTTTCTTTTATCTGCCCTCAAGCCTCAAAGAAAATGCACTTCCTTCCTAAAACCCCTCCTAATGAACCCAAATCCACGTGTGCATCTTACATTCCCTTGGACCGGTTTCCTAAAGTCATCGTGATTCCACTGCTCCGTCCTCCTTCATCGCATCTGACTGCGCTAGGTCTGACTCTACCACCCACATGCCCTTCGGAAACGTTCCTCCCCTCAGCTTGGGTGAGACCCCTCCTCTCCGACCACTAGGGCCTGGCGCTCAGGCCCCGCCCTCAGCTTTTCTCTGCGTTTTCTCACACTGACGTTCCGGGCTCTCCACCTCGCTCCCTGACACTCCACCCTCTATCTATAGTCCTGACTTCTCACTCCACCTCTAGTCCCACATCTCCAACTGTCATCAGTTCATTTGTTCAAATTCGACACGACAAAACCAAAGTCCCATCTTCTCTCCAAAAATCAACCTCTCTTCTAAACTTCCATTTTTTTCTGTCAGCCAGGATCAAAATGTAAAAGTCATCTTTAACTGCAAACTCCTTCATCTTTAATATATCATCTGTCACCCAATCTGTCCACTCCTTTGATTGTAACACCTCTTAATTTACTTCTTCACTCCATTCCCGTTGCCATGGTTCTCAATTCTAGAATAAAGTAGCATTCTCCCAACCATTCCTTCTGGTGGCAAGTCCCTCAAGCTTATCCTAACCCTGCATTCCACTCTCAAAGAAGCCTTTTCACAACCTTTCGAAGGACAATCATAGTTCCCCACTGTGGGATCAAACCCAAACTCCTCATCCTCTGAAAGTCAGGTTCTGCACGCTCAGCTCCGCGCTGTCTCCCCCCTCGCCATCTCCTGCCCCGCCACACCAGGCTCCTGTGCTCGGGCCCACCCTCAGTGATGGGTCCTCTTCTCCCAATACACCCCTCCCCTCCTTCCTAACTATCTCAGTCCTACCCATTTCCTGCAGCTCTAGACTGAGTACTGTAGTATTTTGTCTCCAACATGAAGCACCTCCAAAGCACGGCCTCTCTACATTTTTCTAATTGTTCCACGTAATTAAGTCCTGCCTCTTCAATTTTTCTACATGACCCCACACAGGACACATAGTAGCTACTTGTTCAATTGTTCTAAAATGGCTAAAGGAAATTTAATTCATTATTTTAGAAAGTCATTCTTCCTGGAAAGCAGAGAACATACCCACAGTTTTATAATCATCACTGCACCTAGAACAGTGCTTTGTATAAAGAAGGCCTCTCTAAATTCCTGTTAACCAAAACAGAACTTAGAGACTACACGACGTGTGTTTTAAGAAGCATCCTACAACTTTCATAAACTCGTATTTTTAAAATTCATTTTTTATCTGCTCCTTGACACCCACAAGGTTTAAAATATTACAAATTCACACATTCTCAACTATTCTTTAGTGCAATTCTAAAAAGAGAAACTATAAGCATCAAGCGTGGAGAGGGTCTGATGATGCCCGCACGCATTTCATTAAAAGATCAATCCACGTTAGTGTTAGTTACATCTGCTCTAATCTGACTGGATTATTTTGGACTATTTAAAATCAATACTACAGACTTCAACATGAAGAAATTTTTAACACACACACACACACACACACACACAATGTTAAAACCTGCTCCATAAATAGAATAAAAAAGCTCTCCCACAAAATACATAAATAAATCTGACTCAACATATATACATTTCTTCTGGCACAGTGGATTAGTGAGGAAGTTACCTATAAAACTACCCAGAGGGTATATTAGACAGGGTTCTTGGGTTACAAAGCAACAGACACCAAGTCTGGCCATCTGTAGACAAAAGGAATGTACTGAAAGAAATATCAAAGGCTCAGAAAACTGGAGTTGGAGGGTCTAGAGGACCACACTTGGAAGATGGGGCCATAACACGGGCACTCCAAGGCCAGCAGCAAAAACCACAGCCTGGGTCTACAGAGTGACCCACCGCCCGCAGCCCACCCACCCGTGGAGCCTGACTCCTACACATGGGCACCCTGGAGAAGGGAGCTAGCACACTGGTCCATTCAGTTTCTGGGTGGAGGGTGGGCCCTTCCTCCTCTCCAAGAGCTTTCTCCGAAAAGGAGCGATTACTCTAAGGAGGAATCGGCCAGAGACCCTAGAAATAATAAACACTTATCTCTCTTCCCACAGGCACACCCACTTCTCAGAGAACTACTCTCCAGAAACATTGTTTTATGCGCTGATTTTCTGCCAGAAAAATCATTCAGTACTCTCCAAATCCCTGCCCCACAGCCACCCAAACTCTTCTCCAGAGGCTCCACTGGGGACACGATGGTCTCACTGCCCGTGGCCTTTCCTGCCCGGCCTGACCACAGCGTACCCTCCCTAAGTCCTGTCATCAAATCCTCTGCCAAGTCCTTCCCAGTCACACACCTTATGAAACCCAAGAAGAATTCATTTCCCCTCTTCTTTCCCCCACAGCTCTGTATTTCTAGTTTTAAAAAAGAAAGTTTTGTTATAAAAGCAGTCCATAGGGATTGTTTTAAATAAAATACAAGTTGTTAAATCCTTTTTCTTTTATGCATGTAAAATAATTCCTTAGACATGGAATAAAGTACTAATTTTTAATGGTATGTAGTATTAATATCATGAAGTAAAAAGGAAATGAAATTTTGAAGGGTCTTCCTGTTTCCAAGGCAGCTCCAAGGTTCAAACTAGGGTGCTCTGTTGGCCTTCTTGTTTTCCAGTCCCTGGGGGTGAGGAGAAGTGTCTTTATCCCTCTTCCAGACACGGGCTTGGGTTGGACTTTCTTAATTTCTCTTCTCCCAGCACAGACTGGGGCAGAGCTGAGAGGCAGGCAGAGGGCAAGAGCTTTCTTTATCCAGAGGAAGGCTTCTCTTGCCCTTTTTTCTGCCAGCCTTGGGCATGGCTAACAGGTGGCAGGTGTCCTATAAACTGACGGTCTGAGGGAAGGCGGAGGAGGGCTGGCGCATGCCTCACGGGGCCACGCTCCTATGAGCAGGGCCCGTCATCACCAAGCCCCCTGCCTGTCTGGTCCTCTCCTCATACCCAACTGCCCTCAAAGAGGAAACCAGAGAACCACGGACCCACCCTATTGGCAGATCTACTTTCGGTCTCACTGTGCTGCAATGGCCGGCTTACTCACCTATCGCCACTGCCTGACTCTGAGCAACACGAAGGCAGGGGCTGCGTCGGCCTTGTTCCCTGGAACACAGCACACGGCACGGCCTTCTGCTCAAGAAGCACTAGCTGAATAAACACAAAAGACTGGGGCCCAGAAAGTCCTATAACCTTCTTACCGTGAGTCCAAGTTGCAATGAAGCTAGAAATTGCCTTTTTCCCAGCTTGATATTTACCCAGCGGGCACTGAACGATTACATGTGCCAGGCACTGGGCTGTGTTCTATACATTAAGTGATTCACTTAATCCTCCAACAGTACAATGAAATAGGGAGGTACTATTATTGTCTCCATTTCACAAGTGAAAATGAGGCAAAATCATGTAATTGGCTCAAGACCACCACGCTAGTGAGCGTAAGAGCCAGGGCTCCCGCAGGTCTGTCTGACTCCGGGGCCCGAGCTCTTGACCACTACAGACATCAAAACTCAAATGCCACCCTCTGGGGACTCAGCAGGGGGCCTGTGGGGACAGAGTCCCAGAGAGCAGTTTCCAGGCTCTCAGCCTCACGTGGAAGGGTGCTGGCTTGATTAGATGGCCATCAGGTGTTGCCGGTTAGCCATTAGCCACTGATATAACTGCCGCGGCTACGTGAAGGGGTTGGCTGGGTGGCAGAGAAGCAGACAGCGGATTGCGGTTAACAAGTAGGGTTCGCAAGCGTGGATGGTGGGTTGCGGATCGTGTGGCTCCTGCCTCCTGTGTCTCCAACCCAGCCACCAGCGAGAATATAGTGATATGACCCCCCTGTCTATGGCTCCGTGGGTGTTCCTTTTTGGCCTCACCATATCCTACGTTCTTGTGTGGGGAGCGGGAGCTGAGACCCCGCCTGACAGGGCCTAAGTATGTGAAATCAGTCAGACTATGCAGACGCAAACATACCATGTTTCCAGAGTAAGGAGGTAGAATATTTTCATCTCCAGAAAGAAAGAAGCACTCGCCCATTTTTCCTGAAATATGTAGCCTTTTTCTTCTTCCACCTTCCCATTTGGGAGAGAAATTTGCAAGGGTACAAGAAACATCTGCCCTTCCTCTTAACTCTACCTTAAAAAGCCAGTGACACCTCGGCCACTATAATGAATGGCAGCTGACACTGGGCCCAGTGTGAAGGCAGCGGGAGAACTGGGGCCAACCCAGTAGGAGTGAACACCGCCGAGGGCGCCCCACTCAGCTCTGGCTAGTCGCTACATATGGATGTCGGCCCAGTGCTGCCAGACTGCCTGACTTGTCTAGAGAAACCTAAAGACCAGGTTTCTTACTGAAATTTTTCAATATTAAAATGTTGGCAACTAATTTGTAAAAATTCTTTAATCATCTTGCAGCCCAAACAAAGCCACAAACCGTCAACTGGTGGTCCTCACAACACTAAGACAAACAGGCTTCCCAAGGCTATCCATCCAGGCCTCCGACTTTCCATGGGCTCCCAGGCCCAACGTCTTCCCCCTGGAATCGTCTCCGTCCACTGTGCAAATCCAACCAAGACACACAGGCGTAGGCCCGCGCTCCATAAACTGCCCGACACTCCAGCGCGCCTTCAGATGCCTCCAAATTCCCAAACACACTTCTTTCCATCAATTTCCTAATTATTTTACACTCTAAACTGCATCTTGCCAACAGTTTAAAGCTCCTCAAGAGCTCTGATTCTGCATTCTACACATCTCAAACTCCTCAGTTTGAAGTATTCTTTATGGATACCATAATTACTTTAATAAAAAAAATTTCTGGGCCAGCCCGGTGGCTCAGGAGGTTGGAGCTCCATGCTCCTAACTCCGAAGGCTGCCGGTTCGATTCCCACATGGGCCAGTGGGCTCTCAACCACAAGGTTGCCAGTTCAACTCCTCGACTCCCACAAGGGATGGTGGGCTCCGCCCCCTGCAACTAATATTGAACACGGCACCTTGAGCTGAGCTGCCGCTGAGCTCCGGGATGGCTCAGTTGGTTGGAGCGCGTCCTCTCAACCACACGATTGCCAGTTCGACTCCCGCAAGGGATGGTGGGCTGTGCCCCCTGAAACTAGCAACGGCAACTGGACCTGGAGCTGAGCTGCACCCTCCACAACTAAGACTGAAAGGACAACTTAACTTGGAAAAAAGGCCTGGAAGTACACACTGTTCCCCAATCAAGTCCTGTTCCCCTCCCCCAATAAAATCTTTAAAAAAAAAAAAAAAAATTCCTCCTGAAAGAAAAATCACTCATAGCACTTGGCAGGATGGTGATCCCAAGCTGGCTCCTTATGAAATAGTTACTGAACCTATGAAAATATCATAGAAATACAATTATTACACACAGAAACTGGGTATTTTTCTAACTCATTTTACCAAGAAAACCTGTAAGTTTTGGGTGGCCGGTTAACACAGTGGTTAGAGCACAGTGCTCGTAACACCAATGTTACTGGTTCAAGTCCCAAATGGGCCAAGTGAGAAACAACGGCTTGAGCTTGGAGCTGAGTCGCCAGTGGGTGGCAGGCTGGCTCAGTGGTCAGAGCACAGGGCTCATAACACCAAGGTCGCCAGTGCGATTCCCACATGGGCCAGTGAGCTACGCTCTCCACAACTAGATTGAAAATGACTTGACATGGAGCTGATGGGTCCTGGAAAAACACACTGTACCCCAATAAAAAGTTTTTTTAAAAAAGGTATATAACATTAAAAAACAAAACAAAAAAAACCTGTAAGTTTTGTCTTATTATTAAAGACAGTCTACCAAAACTGCAAAACCTCCCAGGAAGAAATCAACACTGCAGTGATAGGTGTAAAAGGTCTGAGTCAGGGCTCAGTACATTCAGTAAATGATGGAATCTAAGTCTAGCAACCAAGTCGTTTCTGCAAAGAGAAAGCAAACATAAACATTAAATAAAGTTCCAATTATTTAAAATATATTAGCTCAAGTTACTCACGTATAAAGTGTTTTATAAAAGCACATAACTTCTCTTAAAGCATATTTTATTACGATTCCTAAATATTTTTTTAAAAATCACTATTCTTCCTCCTTTTAATAGAAGTAGAAGCACTGTATGTCTGCATTCATACCAATTTCTGTTCATCATTGCTAAGCTGCTCTTATACATCAGAAAACTGTTAAACTGATCCACAAAAAAGAATTTTTAGGCAGTTCTTTAAAAGGACTTTTCTGTTTTATGAACAAAGAGATCAAGTAACTACATATGAGGTGGTGTGATAAAAAAATACAGTGCATGTTTAAATTAAAAAAAAATTATTACAGTAAAAGACACATTGCCATTAATCCCCCTCAAAATACTCCCCCTCGCTTCGAACACACTTATCCCATCATTTTTGCCACTTTCTGAAGCAGTTCTGAAGTCCTCTTTCATGAGTGTCTTTAGTTGTGCTGTCGTGGCTGCCTCTATGTCCTGAATCATTTTGACTTTGGGGAAGAGCCAGAAGTCGCATGGTGCCAGATCAGTGAATAAGGTGGATGAGGACACACCATAATGTTCTTATTGGACATAAATTGCCGTACCAACAGCGATGTATGACCCAGAGCATTGTCATGATGGAGGATGATTTATGGCACACCTCAAAACACACCTTCTCTAACTGTAGCTCATACCTGACTGCACCAAACAAGCTGAAACTTGTCACACACTGTTACTAAGGTTCCACATGCCGCTTCCCGTATTGAAGATCCCTGCCTTTCCATTGGATGGCACTCGGCAGTAGTATTCACCGTATGTTTTGATCACAACAGAAAGACTCCATGTCACACATCGCTTCTGGTACAGCAATATCTGTCAAGTAAAAGCATTACGGTGTATCCTCATCCACCTTGTTCACCAGATCTGGCATCGTATGACTTCTGGCTTTTCCACAAAGTCAAAATGACCATGAAAGGTAAACATTTTGAATCAATTTAGGACATCGAGGAAGCAATGACAGCACAACTATAGACACTCATGAAAGAGGACTTCCAGAACCGCTTCAGAAAGTGGCAAGAATGATGGGATCAGTGTGTTTGAAGAGAGGGGGAGTATTTTGAGGAGGATTCATGGCAATGTCTTTTACTGCAATAATTTTTGTTTTTACTTAAACATTCACTGTATTGTTTGATCACACCTCACACAAACAAAGTATATTTAAGGGATCATTTCCTTTTATATGTTTATAATACTCTTGCCTTCTCTTTATAAGTTTGTTTCTACTTGCTTTAGATTTCAATTTTTATTCTTTCTGTAATAACATTTTTACAGAGTAGAAATTAATTCTCTTTATCTGTGCTCACAAAATACATCAATATAAGATCCTGTTTTATGACACTTGAGTTTTTAATTTCTAATTTTGAAAATGAGTTTAAAAGCATCCTAAACTGTCTAAGATTTTTTTAAAGTATATATTTTTTAAATATATTTTTTAAAGCACACAAAAAAGCATGATCTTACCATGCCTCAGATATGTAACCAGATTTGCAAAAACAGTCCACTTTTGGCTAACTGCACTAAGAAAGAAGTTGCAGCACACACAATTTAAATGATAAAATGTTAAAAAAAAAAAAAAAAAAGGAAAGAACAAAAGCACTCATGTTTGCTTTGCAAATACTTTTGGTGCTCATATTTGAATATAGGTGTATCATTCCAGCATTTTTTTCTATTTCAAATTAAATAAGGAGGTCGCACTCTGCTGATCTTTTTCAGTCAAGTTTTCCCACAACCATCTCTGGTATTTGGGGGGACTGGTGGGAAGACATAGAAAAGGAGTTTAAGGCATGGTCTGCCTCAGGAGAAGCTGACAAGCCACAATTCCACCCAGAGTTCTATCTGGCCCCATTCCACAGCTGGGGGCAAAGGCACATGGCTAAAGTAAACAGCTTCCTACCAAGTTTAGGCACTTATATTACCTTGAGAAGAAAGGTATAACACTTTGGCTTAAAAGGTCAACTCTGAGCAAACAATGAGACTGGTGAGAAATCAGCAAAACCTGTCTGACCTAGACAACTGCTGAGTTGTGTTTCAGGGGCCTGAAGGCCAGTTAGGCAAGCAGCTGCTACACCACTGCACTCTCCTGACACACATGCAGCCCACAGCTGAGGATGTGTTCATCCTCAGCCTCACAAGAACTGTGCGCGCGCACACACGCATGCAATTCCCCACACTAGAAGGATCCTCGGCACTTAAGGTAACCGAACTTCAACAAAAACTAGGTAACATGGAAAACTGCAAGTACTCAAGCAGCCCGGTACAAACATATTTCTAGGAAAAATCGGCATATCTTTGTTCTATTAAACAAAAAATGCTCCCCAATCTTTCATTTGCAATGCACGACAGTACTAACTTTTACAAGCTAACTACTTGATTAATGTGCAATAGACTGTTACACACACACACACAAAATCTCTACAAGAACCTAGGGCGAATCTAGGAATTGCGTGGCTAGGGAAGACGTGGGGAGGAGATTAACCTTTCACTCTGTATCCTTTGTACCTTTTGAATCTTGTACTGTATGCATTTATTACCTATTCAAAATAGTCTGTCTGACTAAACTACCGTAAGAAGAGTGTAAAGAAACTTTAAGGTCTTTTCTTTGGGTCCTTTCAGACCTATCTCTTAAAACGATTATAGTACTTTCTTTTATCGCCACTTGTACATTAACAGCTTTTTCTAATAAACTCTCACCATCCTATTCATTTCCACCCCTCACATTCAAAGGAAAGAAGGTGGCTTCATGAAATCTTACTGGTTTATTTTGCTGGCTTGCTTTAAGTGACAGAGGAAGGGCAGACTGAAGGAGAAGCAGGAAAACTGGGAGGTAACAAGGCCCCCCAGGACCTGGTTCCCTCCCCCCCGTTGGAATCTCCCACCACTCTCCCTGACTCTGCCTTCCAGCTACGCTGGCCTGCTTCCTGTTTTTCCTCCTTGACAAGCTCTTTCCTCACTTGGGGCCCCAGTAATTCCCCCCCACACCCATATCAGACATTTATTTCCTGCCCAGCCCCCACTACTGCCTAAAATCAAGTTCACTGGTGTTTTTTGCTCATTTACCATCCTCTCCCTGCATTTCTAGTAAATGTTCCACAAGAGTGCAGGCGTCCACTCTGCCGCGCTCACTACTGTGTCCCCAGAAGAGTGTGTGGCCCAGAAGCCGGCACTCAGTACAAGTCTGCAGAAGGAGTAAATGAATGAACATCTTTCCCTATTTAAAGGGTCAGTCAGAAAGCAAAGGCTTCAGGAAGGCTGAGAATATATCGTGAACACTCTTGCGCTGCTTCCATGTTACTTTTAGGGCAGAAATTCTGAAACTGGATTCAAGGAAGTTTTTTTTATTGGGTGTTGAGAGGAGTTTACTCAGAAAGTTGAGTTCGGGTATGTATGTTTTGTTACTAAAATTTAAGTTTGAGGACCTTCTTGCCAAATTCAATTCCTTATTTTTCTTTTATCCACATTTATCTTTTTTGCCTATGATGGTCCCTTTGTTCTGTTTCATATGTTACCCACCACAACTCATATGCTTCAAGACTCAGCACCCACAAACTTTACATCATGTTTCTTTCACTTTGACCTAAAGAACAAAATGATGACGCCAGGAAAATCTTATGACCATCTCTCTCCACCTTCACCTTCTAATTACGAGTCTAATATTAACTAAACTTTAGAATCCAGACTTGACAGATATTTTTGACTATGAACCACTATGGACAAGTCATTCAAACAGAATCCACTATGTACTTGATTGTAGTTTGTTGATTTATTTACTTACCAAGAAAACGTTCCAGGCTATCAGCAAAATGAAATCTTTCTCCCTAAGGTACTATACCACTAGAGTTGGGGATCAACTAACACGAATCCTGCGAGATGGGACAGGCTTCCAAGGTCATCTAAAAGAAATCTTGTGTCCTGTCATAGGATGACCCAATAAGATTCAGAAAAGATTTACAACCAAATACACATATATTCCTGTTGGGCCAATACACAAGATCGTCAAATATCCTGTTACTAAGACACCGGAAATAAGGAAAGAGCTGGGAGACTGCCCTGAAACACACTGTGTTTCCCCAAAAATAAGACCTAGCTGGACAATCGGCTCAATGCGTCTTTTGGACCAAAAATTAAAGACCCGATATTATATATTATATTATATTATATTATATTATATTATATTATATTATATAAAACCTGGTCTTATATTATAGTAAAATAACACCAGGTCTTACATTAATTTTTGCTCCAAAAGACGCATCAGAGCTGACTGTCCGGCTAGGCCTTATTTTTGGGGAAATACGGTATTTATCAACACATTATTGGTATATACTAGCATTTGGTGTATTTTGGCTACTTTCATTTCTTCCACTAGACTGTAAGCGTCTTGAAAGCAGGGACTATGTGTTCATTCACCATTCATTCATTCACACAGTCAACAAATAATACTGAGCATCTACCAAGTTCCAAGCACTGAGGATACAGGAGTGAATAAAACAGAAAAAGCAGACAAAATCCCTATCCTCATGGATTAGCTTGCATTCTAGTGAGAGGAAACAGGCAATAAACAAATGAATACATAGTATGTCTGGTACTGATACATGCTGCGAAGAAAAAAGGCATACGAGGCACACAGTGACAATGGACTAGTGTCATTTTATACAGGCTGATTACCAAAGACCTGTCCAATAAGGTGAAAATTAAGCAAAGACCTCAAGTGAGGGAGCAAGTCATGCAGGTAACAGGGGAAGGAAACAGCACAGAGGCCAGTGTGACTGGAAGACAGTGGTAAGTAAGAGGCAGAGGGGTAAGAGACAAGGTCAGAGCCATGGCAGAGGGCCAGACCATCCAGACAAGAGTCTTAGAGATCACGGGTGAGACTGTGAATTTCCTGAGACACCCCTGGAGCAGTGGCGTGACATGGTCTGACTTCTGTTTGAAGAATCCCTCCAGTAGCTGTCTGTGGTAGAGAAAACTCGGAGCACGGACAGAAACAGGGAGACCAGTTAGGAAGAGGCAGCACTAGTCCAGGCAAGAGGGAAGCATGGGTTAGGCTAAGAAAGCAGTCGAGGTTGAAGAGATAAAGTGATTCAGAATTTGTCAGCAGATCAGACGTGGGTATGAGGAAGGGAGAAGTCAAGGATGACTTCAAGGTTTCTAACGTGAGCAACTGGTAGCACGGAGATTTCAGTCACTGAAAGAGGGACAGCGGTGGGAGAAGGGGTTTTGCTGCTCTTTGTGTTTTGCAAGATGGAAACAATTCAGTTTGGGCATTTGGAGATGCCTCTCAGATATCCGGATGGAAATACTGAGTAGATTGCAGGATATACAAGTCTTGATTTCAGGAGAGAAATAAGGGCTAAAAATAGACATATGAAAAGAACCCATATAAACATGATACTTAAAGAGGGGATTGCATGAGGTCACCTCCTGTGTGAGTGTGTGCTGGGTGTATGGGGGGAGGTTCAAAGATTGTGCCTTCATCGTGCACTGCAAGGAAAACGAGGAGGAATACAACAGTAGTAAGAAAAAGCACCAGAAAGGGAGGGAAGAACCAGAGATGCCCGAGAAGCAAGATGAGGGAAGTGTTTCAGGAAGGAAAGAATGATCAGGTAACATGAGGATTGAGAACTGGCCGCTGGATTTGGTAACTTGTACGTTATCCTGAAGAGTGGCTTTCGCAGAATCATAGAAATGAGGGCCTAACCAGAATGAGTTCAAGAGAGAATGGGAAAGGGGGAAGTGGAGTCAGCAAGTACAGGGAAAGAGGAAAAAGGGGTGGTAGCAGGAGGGAATCTAGGATCAAGGGAGCATGTTTTTTAAGATGGTAAATATTGTAGCCTGTTTACCTGGGAATGATGGTGTAGAGAAGGCAAGGCGACGAAGCTGGAAACACAGACAAGTGGAGGAGCGAGGTTGCTGGGTAGGCGGAGGCGACGGGCACAGACCAGGCAGAGCAGGCAGAGGGGGCAGCTTTCTGAGGGACCCGTCTTACTTATCTTTGTATTCCCATGACTTGCACAGAGACTAGTCCATAGCAGGGCTCTCAAACCATATGTGCCGAACGAATGAACAAACATATTCTTGAACAAGGGTCCTTCCCTTTTGTACTAAGCTATGAAGAAAAATACAGATTGCTTCATACACAGTAGATACACAACACTGTATGTATTGAGAAATGAGAATCACCCCAAAACAAATAACATTAGGGCAAGGCATGGAAAAGAAGAAAGGAGAGTGCAGCGTGATTTCAGACCAGAATTCACATATGGGGAAGCAGGTAGAATGGGAGATAATAGAAGTTGAGCGGACTAACCAGTATTATTAAGCAGGCACACAGGAAAGCACACATACACACAAAGCCTCCAGGAAAGACTGAGGAAAATGAGGGGCAGAAACGTCCAGTCAGACGACTGGTCAATGCACCTGTAAGATCTTAGAGCAATGTAATACTGGACAACAAATGACCAAGACAGACTACAAAAGGACTACCCGACCAGCCTGGGTCCTACTGGAAGCCCCTCGTCATGGTTACCACCTCTGGGGCTGCCACCTGTACCTGACTCCCCTCTCCTGAGCCTGGAGCAAGGTGTGGTCTGCAGTGACATCCTTCCACCTGCTCCGCTGTGGCATTTCTACTGACACACAGGCCACCAGTCTCGGCCTACTGAGGATCTTCAGTGTCAATCATCTTCCCACCCAACCTCGTGAGCTCAAGGATCTGAGACAAGGAGAAGAGCAGCCCCTTGCCAAGAGCCGCAGGGCTTCTGATGGAGCAGCCAGCTCAACAAACCCAACACTGAAGGACAGCTTCGTCCTTCCTTTTTAAAGTCTGAATGCGCAGGGAAAGCTAACTGAGATGACCCTACCAGGACTCATTCCCCCCCCAGGGTACCAACAGACCCTTTAGGATCAGCTTTAACTTGCCCAGGTACTGTGACGTCTTCTGGTATATGGTCTGCGTCACTGGCATTTCTAAGTGAGTATACCACTCTATTAGCTATTTCAACCGTCTAAAATGCCTGTGTTGCAATTACCCACCCCACTCTGGGGAGGGCGGAGTACAAGCAATCCCATCCCTAGTGTCTCTCATTTGCTGTCGTCACAGAGACTCCAAAAAACGGACAGGAGTGGGGGAAGAGGGAAAACCTCACTGGGAGTGCTTTAGGAGGGCCAAAGTTGAGTAATGTGACAAAGAGGAATGTCCTATTATCCAATATAGTGCAATAAAATCTTAAGTTTCAGTCTTCTATACTGTTTGTGGTAACATATTAATTGGAAGACATAGCATATTATTAATATAAATGTATATTCATTTGCTAATCTTTGTAAGTCCAAGATTTTGTCTTGAGTGTGCATTTATTGCTGAACTGCAAGTTGTCTTTCTCGCATATGCCACATTCATCGTACGTGACCTGTTCTATTGTACATTTTCCAGTTCTATAAAGAAAAGCAAAAACCTAAAAACATTCATGAAGTGATCTATGCGCAGAGTCCTTCCAGACTTTTAAGACCCCCTCCCTATCTTTTTCAGTTTGCTTATCCATATAATTGAGCAGTAATTTCCTTTAGTGACTTGAAATTATTGAGTCATTCCAAAGCATTTGAAATACTCACACCATCATCCTTTTTTAATTCAAATCTCACTAGCTTACATCATATTTAATTACACGGGATAATTACAACAACAAGTACATGAACAAGAACAGATACAGAAATAAACATAACTGACTCTTTGTAATGAATGGCTGGGAGGCCACAAGGTTGGAAATATATCAGGCCCAGTGACTCGCAGAGTCAAGCGTTCAGCGCACCAAGTTGGTTCAAGCGTGGGCTGAGTAAGAGAATGTTCACTGTACATCAGGTTCAAAGTACTGTAATAAATGGTAGTTATCATAAACACCCCAAACTTAAAGATTTCAATTTATCAAAATGTCCAGCACAATTAGTAAAACTCGTTAAGTCGGGGGATTTTCCTGCTGTGGTTTCTTGTTTATCAACAGGAAAAGCAGCCAGAGGTTTGAAGGAAAGGGAACTCTCATTTTCGTCATGTTGCTGGGTCTGTTTACTCCTCCATCTCGTCCACCAGACTCTAAGCTCCCTGCCTGTCTGTCTCCTTCTTAACTGTTATCACAAAACCTGACAGTGCGTGCTCAACCAACTTGCTCAGTAAACTTGCTGAGTATGTTCACACTTCCTAACCTGGATCAGAAGTTCAGCTGCTATCACTGTTGGCCTATAAATAAAATTTTCTGGGGCTGAAATCTCTGCTAATATTTTCCATCTCTTTTTCTTTAAATTGTACATATGCTTCCTGACACCAATTAAATTTGTAAATCAGAGTCCTATTTAAGCTAATAATATTCTGTAAACTATTCTATCTTGATTAAAGCCATTAGTGCCCATTAAAAAATAAAATTGGGTTGAATGCCCTATTGAGTTTGAATTTCACCTTCCCGCACTGTGTGGCAACTAATACTTCCAGTTTCTAGCACTTCTATCAAGAACATAAAAGTTCTCCTGGAACTAACAAATTCTTCCCATCCAACACAATTACATAATCTGTTGAGCAGCACCCTAGAGATTACTTCTGGTCCAAAATCTCTCCCAATTAAGGGATCTCATCAAAAACTATTCAACTTTTTTGGGCAGGGAGGGATGTTTATCTTTAAATCCCACATTACAGAGTGCTGCACCCACAGTAGGCTCTTAGTACACACTTGTTTAATTGAACTGAACAAGTCTAAAATGGGCCCATTTCATTCATTGTCTGTTTCTCCCTAGGCTTTAGCGGTAACATCCACTGAATCTGTAATTAAAGATTTGCTTGAAATCTTCTGCTTATTAACCAATGTTCAAAAAGAAATTCAGTAGCGGAAACTCCACGATCAGTCAAATATATTAACAGTAATATGGGTAATGTCAATACATAATAAAACTTTAACAGAAAACGGAAAATCGAGTCTTCGTTAGTTTGCTTATGATCTGTAAAGAGTTTTCAATTTATCCAAAACGCTCATTTGTTCTCAATTTCTAGTATGATTTTTTTTCTTACCAAATAAAGTCTTGCATCATTCATACAACTAAATTATATACTTTTCTACTTATAATTGGGGTGCTCACTGACTTAACCGTAGTACTGTAGTAAGACACTACTATGCTAATTAGTTTTCCCTCCAGTTAACAGCCTGTGATTCCATCTGATTTCCTATAGTATATGATACGACAATGAAAAGAACAAAGCCTCTGGAGCAGTAAACACCACCAGTAATTTTACTTTACTCAAGCATGTATTCCAAAACGACACAATTTACAACATGGTCCTGCTTGGTGCTCCTATTACAATGCATCTGTTTTGGGGGACATTGACAACATACGCTAGGACACAAAGTATACATTTCCAAATCTGGTTCCTTCTGTTTTGCTGAAAAAGAACACACAAGACCCTCCCAACAGCACAATTAGTGCTTTATTAACCTTTTTTCAGGCACTAATTTAAATTCCCACTTCCTCCTAAATATCTCTGGACAGATACTCCTGCCAATCCATCTGTCCGTTTCATCACAGCTTCTTTTTATAACTAACGGGTCAAATTCCTTTCCCCCCATTTCAACACGATATACTGTACTTGCTGCCCTTCCACCGTAGCCCACTGCTGAATGCCTGACTATAACATATTGAATTTCACTGTCCTTCATTGTTTCCAGTTTAACTGCCATCTTACCACCATGCACACGAGAAATGCGTTCCCACAGGCATCTTATAAATTTCCAAAGCGCTATTCTTTTTACAAAACATGTTTCTTCTCCGAATTCCCTGTATCACCACAGAACCGGCTTTGAGAAGCTGAGATTCTTTTTTTACGTACCCTATGCAAAAAACAAAACAAAACAAAACAAAAAACCCCAAAACGGATTCGAAGTATTTCCACTTTGCTAGCAAATTTAATCCTAAAGGTGTTCCTACAGGGCAGGGGAGGAATGTCAGGACAAAGACCTTAAATACCACTTTTAAACATTGTAAATACCACAAAGGTCTTAAATACCCCAATTAAAATGAAAAAAATTCAGCCCAAAGATTATCTTATCAAATGTACTTTCTTATCACGCTACACCAAAAGGGCTACCCAGCGCATTGTAAAATAAACAACTGGCTCTGGCTTTTGCACAACGCCCTAAATCTTCCTAAAACCTGCCCGCCTTGGGCTCACAGACACACAGAAGCCCTCGGTAAACCCCAAAGCTGCCCGCACAGTGGACTATGTCTCTGCCACAAAGGGGCGGCCTGCGCCTCGTGCACGGCGGCCTCTCCACACATGTGCTGGGCTGACAAGTGCGGAGCTGCCCTTCCTGGATCCAAAGCTGGAGGCCAGGACCGAAAGCCACACACTCTTCCCCACCCACTGCCTTCTCCCCGCGGCTCCACTGCCGAATGACAGGCAGCCGGCTCCGAGGTGTCCCGGCTGCAGGCTGGCGCGCCTCTCGGCCCGGCCGGTGCCGAACGGCCACTCTCAGACCCACTTCCCTCCGCCCACCGTCCTTTTTCCTTCTCCCTCATCTTCGCCGAAGGAGATTCTGCCGGAACTTCATTCAGGCCGAGCCGAGAGGCCCTCCCCGCAGCCCCCGCACACCGTCCGCGGACGGCCGCGCCCCCGCGCCTGGTCTCCCGGCGGCCGCCGACCCCGGCGACCCCCGGCCGGCGCCTCACCTCTTCCTCGCTCTCGCTGCGGAAACACAGGCACGCGGCCCGCTTCTTGTAGCCGTCGCCGTCATAGGTACGGGTCTGATTCGACTTGAGCTTCATCATCCTCGGGGCCCGGGTGGGGGTACAGTGCGGGTCGCGGGAGTAGAGGGTGGGGAGCCCGCTCCAGACGGCCGCGCGCGCGCGCGCCCCTGACTCGGCCGAGGGAAACGGAGGGGGAGCTGTTTATCCGCTACGAGGCTCTGCCGCTGGTCCGCCGCGGCCTCATTCTCCCCGTCCCAGGCCCCGCGCTGCCGCCGCCGTCACAGCTGCCGTCCCCGCTGCCGCCACGGCCGCCGCCCCCTCTACCGCTGCCACCCCCGACGACGACCGCGCCGCCATCTTGGGCACGCTGCGTCAGCGGCGTAAGGCCGCGCGGGCCTGCGGGACGGCCACGCGCTCGAAGCGCAGGCTGCGTTCGGGAATCGCGACCTCCCTGTCCGCGCGGCGTAACGAGCGTCTCGAGAGGACCCAGCGACTCGAGCCGGCCGCTACGCCAGGAGCGTAGGGTGGGGTTTGGTGGGGAGCGCGCGGAGGAGAAAGGGATGCGGGAGCCGGGCTGCTCCGCCCCGCTAAGCAACGGCCTGGGTGGAGACACGGCGACCCAGCCTTGCGGCTTCGCGAGAGGGAATGCGGGGACTTTCCCAAGGTCATATCGCGGGTCCGCGGCCGGAGATGACCCAAGGTCAGGCCGACGGGGCCTTGGCCGTGCTTGTCCATCTGGCAGGGTGTGGGGGGAAGGTCTGGAAGAAAAAGTGGGATGTAATTAAGCGCAATGGAGAGTGCAACCCGAGATGCCTCGTATTAAGCACTGAAAAGGCCAGATGATGGGGGGTGGAAGTGGGGTGAGAGGCCACGTTGGGAGGGTGGTGCACGTTTCACTGACATCCAGAAGCGGTGGAAGTCTTATGGGCTGGGGTCATCTAGTCCATTAGAAAGAACGAATGTTTATCCTGAAATCCTTTATTCGTGCAATAAAGCATATGTTTCCGCTTAATGTAAACACGAAGATCAGAAAGGAAGATATATGTATGTGTGTGTGACTGTGTATGTACACACATAATGCAAATTATAAGGCACCATCGTTTTTAGCAATAAGTGAGTATATATTGAAGATATCAAACAGATTCTCCAAGGAAAGATGTACAGCCAGACACTCTTGAGCAAGGAAAACTGGAGTAAGCATATGAATGTTAGCAGCCCAGACCAAACCTAGTGTCATGCCAATGCCCTAAACATATTGAAAATCCTGTGTAGGATTTGTCTGTGAATTGCTTATTACCCTTTTTAAATTTGCTTGTATTTAACATAGTAAAAAATGATCAGAATTTGAAACCAAACAAACATAGGTTGGAATCTCAATTACATCATTTACCTTTACGAACGAGAAATAATAAACCTACTTGGCTCCTGGCACATAGTAGGTACTCAGTACATTGCAGCTATTATTGACGTTTCAGTTAATTTCAGTCATTTGTCATAACAGAATTCCCAAAATCTCGGTCATTTTGGATGTCTTTCTAGCTTTCTCCTTTGCTATTGTGTCTCTAACTTAAAATAAAAAAGAAGAAAACAGAAGTTCTGACTGTAAAATACTATAACATGCACATTGTCAAAAATTTGAAAAATACAGAGAGCTAAAAATACTAAATCATGGATGTCTTTGAGCACATTCTGTAGAGATCTGTATCATGCTTTTATTCCCTGGTCTTTCCCCCCACGTCATTAAGTCTTTTAAAATACCATTTCTAATTACTGCCTAATAGTCCATCATAGGGTTGTACCATCAATTATTTTATCATTTTCCCGTTGTTAGAAGCTTAAGTTTTATCCTCTGTTTCTTTAGAACAGCAATGAACATCCCTGTACGTAAATCCTTGTCTCGAGGTGTGATCAAACAATATAGTGAATGTTTAAATTTAAAAAAATTATTACAGTAAAAGACACATTGCCATGAATCCCCCTCAGAATACTTCCCCTCGCTTCAAACACACTGATCCCATGGTTCTTGCCACTTTCTGAAGCTGTTCTGGAAGTCCTCTTTCATGAATGTCTTTAGTTGCTCTGTCGTGGCTGCCTCAATGTCCTGAATGGATTCAAAACGTTTACCTTCCACGGTCATTTTGACTTTGGGGAAGAGCCAAAAGTCAAATGATGCCAGATCCGGTGAATAAGGTGGATGAAGACGCACCATAATGTTTTTATTTGACAGGAATTGCTGTACCAGAAGCGATGTGTGACACGGAGCCTTTCAATTGTGATCAAAACATACGGTGAATGCTGCTGCTAAGTGGCATCCAATGGAAAGGCAGGGATCTTCAATATGGGAAGCAGCGCACTGAACCTTAGTAACAGTGTGTGACAAGTTTCAACTTGTTAAGTGCAGTCAGTCGGGTGTGAGCTATAGTGGAGAGAAGGTGTGTTTTAAAGTGTGTTGTAAATCATCCTCCATCATGACAATACTCCATGTCACACGTCGTTTCTGGTATATGGCAATTTCTGTTAAACAAAAACATTACGGTGTGTCCTCATCCACCTTATTCACCGGATCTGGCACCGTGTGACTTCTGGTTCTTCCCCAAAGTCAAAATGATTCAGGACATCGAGGCAGCCACAACAGTGCAACTAAAGACACTCATGGAAGAGGACTTCCAGAACCACTTCAGCAAGTGGCAAGAATTATGGGATAAGCGAGGGGAATTAATGGCAATGTGTCTTTTACTGTAATAATTTTCTTTTTTATTTAAACATTCACGGTATTGTTTGATCACACCTCGTAAATTCCCAGAGGTAGATCCAGTGGGTTAGGAACATATTTATGGCTCTTACTGCCTGGTGCCAAAGCCTTCACAGAAAAGTTATAGTACAATCACACCAGCAGCTACACTGTACTATCTGCCACTTTCTTAAGGTTGAGAGAATTGCAAATGGCATTTCAGGTTTTGGTACACAAGAGTAAAGATAGTAAGCAAGTTAGATTATAAACTCCTTAAGGGCAGTCTTGTATCATTTACCTTCATATCTCCATCTCCTAGCACAAGGCCTTGTCCAAAATAAGAGCTCAGTAAATGTTGATTGAATAGATGGATGGAGGTTTCTGTTGGTTTCTAATTCCTTCCCCAGCTTTTTATGGGCCTGTTTAGTTGCAAGAGCCGATAAGATCACTCCAAGATCCCTTGCCTTAGTAGTAATAATTACTTTCCCTTGTTCAGGAAACAACCAAGGGATCCCAACCTTTCCTGGAAGACAATGGGGAAATACTAAATTTAAATTCATAAAGAAAAATTATACAGTAGTCCCCCCCTTATCTGTGGTTTTGCTTTCCGCAGGTTCAGTTACCTACAGTCAACCACGTTTGGAAAACATTAGATGGAAAATTCCAGAAATAAACAGTTCATAAGTTTTAAATTGCACTGGCCTTTCCTTTGTCCAGTGTCTACACACTATATACACTACCCTCTGTTAGTCACTTAGTAACTGTCTGGATTATCAGATCAACTTGTGGTATCCCAGTGCTTGTGTTCAAGTAACCCTTCTTTTACTTGACAATGGCCTGAAAGAGCAAGCATACAGCAGGTCCTTGAATAACGTCCTATCATTGCTGAGATGCCAAAGGAACTTAACTCTCGTTTATATCAATTAGCCTACGGTAAAATGGTTTCATTATATGTTTTTCACTTAAAGTCACAGAACCTATCGATAACTTTAAGGGAGGACTTACTGTAGTGATACTGGCAATTTGAATATGCCAAAGAAAAGCCATAAAGTGCTTCCGTTAAGTAAAAAGGTATGTCTGTACTGCATAGGAAAAAACATAGTATATATAGAGTTTGGTACTACCTGTGGTTTCAGGCATCCACTGGGGGTCCTAAAACGTATACCCCGCAGATAAAGGGGGAACCCCTATACTTATTAACATACTATTCCACTGAAATGCTTCTCTGGAAGTCCTGTGCAAAAAAACTAATATGTAAAATGTTGCCTATTTCCTTATGACCACAGTAAAGAGGTATCTATTCAGGTGCCTAAGCCAGCAACCTGGGAGTCATTGATGTATCTCTTACCTTCCACCTGCTGATAATAAAACACCATTGTTTCTGCCTTCTTGACTTCCTCAACCCCAGACCCTTCCCTCCTTGACATTACTGACATTCCCTCCTTTCTGACATTACTTCATTAGGATTGCCCCTCTTGCCTCTTCCTGGCTCCCATCCAGACCTCCCTTCAATCCCATTCACCCACTGCAGCAAGAGGAATCCTTCACAAATGTAGATCTAAGTCATGGCCTTGATTAAAACCCTATAGTTGTTCCTCTGTGCTTTGAAGTTAAAATCCAAATTCTACCAGGAGATACAAGACCGTGTTGGAGCTGGCTGTGCTAACCTTACCCTGTAGTCATTCTGAACTACCTACAGTTTCTTGAACCTCTGGACAACCTTCCAAGTCTTGAACGTGCTTCCCTGTTGTCTGGAGGGCTCTTTTTCCAAGACCCTCACATACTCCATTGTCCCTCCCTTCCCATCCAGAGAGAGGCCAAATTATATTTATCCTTCAAAACTCAGATTAAAAGGCACCTCCTCCTGGAAGCCCTCCCTAACTGTCTCTATGCCTCCTGTTGGCCTGGGTTTGTCCTGCTTTATGATGTTATTTGTCACATAGTGTTGTGTGAGGACAGAGCCCCAGAGAGTAGTTTCCAGGCTCTCGGCCTCACATAGAAAAGTGCTGGCTCAGGTAGTAAATGGCCATCAACTGTGATTGGCTGGCCATCAGCTGTGGCTAGTTGGCCATCAGAGGTAACCAGTGAGCCACTGGGCACTAATATAACTGCCATGGCTATGCTAGCAAAAAAATGGGGGCTAGCAAGAAGATGGTGGCTGAGCTAACAAGAGTGGATTGCAGAGAGGCGGATGCCACCAGAGAGAATATAGTGGTATGACTCCCCCATCTATGGCTCCGTGGGTGTTCCTTTTTGGCCTCACCATATCCTGCATTCTCTTGTGGGGAGCAGGAGCAGAGACCCCGCCGGACGCCCTGCACGACATGTTGTCATTGGTTTCTTGCCAATCTCACATTTCAGACTTGTTCAGTATTGAAAAGAATCCATTCTATCTAAACTGATATGTAGATTCAACACAATTCCTCTAAAAACACCATCAGATTATTTCCATACATATATGCAAATGAAAGGATATGGAATAGCCAAAAAAATCTTGAAAAAGGACAGATTTGGAGGATTTATGTTACCTAAGTTAAGTGACAGTCATCAGGACAGTGAAATAATGGAGTGCAGACAAGCTAATAGATCAATGGAAGAGAATAGAAAACGCAGAAATAGACCCACACTTATATGATTATTTGATTTTCAACAAAGACACTGGGGCAATCTACTGGAAAAAGGACAGACTTTAAAATAAATGGCGCTGGAATAAATGGATACCCATAGGGAGAAAATGAACCATGTCTCCTACCTCACACCATATACAAAGATTAATTCAAGATGGATCATAGACATTAACATAAAAATTAAAACCCTAAAGACATTTGTGGGAAACATAAGATATCTTCATGACTTAAAAGGTAGATAGGTTAAGAAAGCAATAACCATAAACGGAAATAGATAAATTTGACTTCCTCAAAACTAAAACCTTCAGCTCATCAAAAGACATCATGAAGAGAATTAACCTAAAAAGACAAATAACCTAATTTTAAACTCAGCAAAAAGATAGCCTTTTCAACAAACGATGCTAGGACATCCATTAGCAAAAAAATTAACTTCAGCCCAAGTCTCATCCAAAAAGCAAATCAAAGTGGATCATGGATTTAAATGTAAGACATAAAATTTTCAGGAAAAAAACATGGAAAAATCTTCAGATCTAGTGCTAGGCAGACTTCTTAGACTTAACAAAAACATGATCTATGTAAGAAAAAATTGATAAATCGGATTTTATCAAAATTTAAATATTCTGTGAAAGACCCTATTAAGATGAAAAGACAAGCTCAGACTAGAAGAAAATATTTGCAAACCACATATCTGACAGAGAACTAGTATCTCGATAAAGAACTCTCAAAACACAACAGTCAAAAAATAGAACAAAACAAAATCCAATTAGAAAAATGGGCAAAAGACATGAACAGACATTTCACCAAAGAGGATAGACAGATGGCAAATGCATAGGAAAAGATGTTCAATATCAGTAGCCATCAAATTAAAACCTCAATGAGATCTTACAACAAACCTATGAGAATGACTAAAATAAACAATAGGGACTAACACTAAGTGCTGGCAAAGGTGCAGAGAAACTGGATCACTCAGACATTGCAGGTGGAAATGTAATGTGGTACAGTCACTCTGGAAAACAGCCTGGAAGTTTCTTAAAAACATGCAACCTTATAACCTAGCAATTGTACTCCTGGGCATTTTTCCCAGAGAAATGAAGATTTATGTTTACTCAAAAACCTGTACATAGGGCAGCCGGATGGCTCAGTTGGTTAGAGTGCGAACTCTGAACAACAGGGTTGCTGGTTCAATTCCCACATGGGCCAGTGAGCTGCGCCCTCCACAACTAGATTGAAGGACAACTTGAAGCTGATAGGCCCTGGAGAAACACACTGTTCCCCAATAAAAATTTTTGAAAAGACCTGTACATAAATGTTTATAGCTGCTTTATTTGTGATAGCCAAAAACTGGCAACAATCCAGATGTCCTTCAATGAACAAACAGTTAAATAAATTGTGGTGCATTTAGTGACGCATCCAAACCATGGGATATTACTCAGCAACAGAAAGGAACCAACTATTGAAACAGGAAACGATCTGGATGAATCTTCTGAAAATTATGCTGTGTGAATAAAGCTAATCCCTCCCTTCTACCAGGTGAGGATACAATGAGAAATCTGCAACAGACCCTGACCGTGCCGGACTCGGACTTCTAGCCTCCAGAACTGTGAGAAATAAACTTCTGTTGTTTATAAGCTAAAAGAAAACAACTGAAAAAGCTAATCCCCAAAAGCTTACATACTGTATGATTCCATTTAATATAATTTGTGAAATAAAACTATAGAAATGGAGTTGCCATAGATGAGGAGGTTATCAGGGTGGGAGGGAAGTAGATGTGGCTATAAAAAGGCAACATGAGGGACCTTTATGATGATGAAAATATTCTGTATCTTGACTATGTCCATATCAGTATCCTGGTTGTGATATTGTTTTGCAAGATTTTATCTTCAAAATACAGTTTTGCTAGATGTTACCATTAGGAGAAACTGGGTAAATGGTACACCGCCTCTCTCTAGTCTTTCTTATAATTGCATTAAAATCTACAAGTATCTCAAAATTAAACGATTACTTTTTTTTGAGTGTTCAATTTTATTTTTTCCAGCTTTGTGGAAGTATAGTTGACATAAAAATTTAATTTTTAAAAAAATTGGGCAAAATATATAACAGATACTTCATAGAAAAAGATATAAGGAATGGCCAATAAGCACCTTAAAAGTGTTGAACCTCTTTAGTCATTAGAGAAATGCAAATTAAAACCACATGAAATACACTAGAATGGCTAAATTTTAAAATAAAGAAATGTAAAAGACTGACAACATCAGATGTTGGTAGAATGTGGAGCGACTGTAACTCTCATACATTGTTGGTGAAAATGTAAAATGATACAACCACTTTTGAAAACTGCTTGACAAGTCCTCAAAAAGTTAAAAATATACCTATCCTATGACCCAACAATTCCACTTCTAAGTATTTGCCCAAGGGAATTGAAAATACATGTCCACAAAAAACTTGTATAAGACTGTTCATAAAGCCAAAAGTTGGCAACATCCCAGGTGACCATCAATAGAAGGATAGATAAACTAACTGTGGTATAGCTGTACAGTAAAATATTACTCACCCACCCAAAGGATATTTTTCATCCACCCAAAGGAACGCACTACTGATACACATACTTGTATATCAACATGGATGAATCTCAAAGACATTATGTTGAGTGGAAAAGCCTTACACAAAAGAGTCGTGCTATGCAATTCCATTATGTGAAGTCCTAGAACATGCTAAACTAATCTTTTGGGGGAGGGGGACAGAACAATGGTTGCTTTGTGAATATGGAGGATGGGGATTAAATGGAAAGGAATGAGGGCACTTTCTAGAAGTATAGTAAAATTCTATATTTTAATAGAAGTTTTGGTTACACAGGTCACATAGTCACAACACAGTGCGAAAGTATACTTAAGATTTGTGTATTTCATGTGTGTAAATAATATTGATCTATAAATTGATAATATCCAAATATCCATGCTGAAGTATTTAGGGGGTAAAGTACTACTGTCTGCAATTTATTTGGACATGTATTTAAAAAATAAGATGTATTAGTGGATGGATATATGGATGAACAGATGGATGGATAGTGAAGAGATAAGTGATAAAAATGGTATAGTAAAATGCTAATACTAGAATCCAGGTGGTGGGAATGTAAGTGTTCACTATAAAATTCTTTATTGAATTTCACAATAAGTGGCTATATTTTTATTAAAAACATTGGTTAAAAATGAACCATAACCTCTGTATCACTCCACACACAAAAATTAATCTGAAGGGATCATAGACCTAAGTGTAAAACCAAGACACATAAAGCTTCTAGAAGAAAGTATAGGAGAATATCTTCATGACCTTAGAATAGGCAAAAACTTTTCAGAGGCTACAAAAAGCACAAACCATAAAAGGAAAAACTTGATGATTGGATTTCATTAAGTCATAGTCTGCTCATCAAAAGACACCATTGAGAAAATAGAAAAGGCTAGAAAACATTATATATATATATATATATATATGTAATCTTAGATGACTGGTATCCAAAATATATTTTAAAATTTACAATAAAATAAAAAAATTAAAAAATATATATTTTTAAAGGGAAAACAGACACACACAGAGGGGAGACCATGTGAAGACACAGGGAGAAAATAGCCATCCACAAGCCAAGGAGAGAGGCCTCTGAAGAAACCATCCCACTTATACCTTGATCTTGAACTTCCAGCCTCCAGAACAGTGAGGAAACAAATTTCTGTTGTTTAAAAAAAAGAAGAGGAAAATATAATTAAACAGATGCTTTACAAAATAAGATATTAAAATGTCCAACAAGCACATTAAAACGTGCTTAAGATCATTAGTTATTAAGTAACTGTAAATTAAAACTGCAATGAGATACAACTTCACACGCACTAGAATGAGTAAAATAAAAAAGACAACAGCAAGTACTGGCTATGATGGGGAGCAACTGCAACTGATACAGTGGTTGTGTAATGGTTGTACTGTGAAACAACCACTCTAATGAACTATTTGGAAATTTCTTATTAAGTTAAAGACAGGCCTAGTCTATGACCCAGCAATTCCGCTCCTAGGTATTTACCCCAAAAAAGTGAAGACAAATGTTCACAAAATACTTGCACAAGAATATTTATGGCAGCCTTACTCATAATAGTCCCAAACTAGAAGTAGCCCAAATGTCAATACGAAATGGATAAATAGTGGTTTATTATGGAATAAATGGAGTAAAACTCAACAATAAAATAAAAAACTACTGATACCTATACCACTACAGATAAACCCAAAAACATTATAAGTGAAAAAAGCTAGTCATAAAAATATATATATACTATATAAATCCATTTATACAAAATCTAAATATAGATCGAACTAATCTAGAAATCTGACAGTGGTTGTAGGAGGGTTGAGGAAGGAATTGGCTGGAAAAGGGCAGAAGAAAATATTCTGGGGGGATGAAAATGTTTTTTTCTCTTGTTTTGGGCAGTAGTTATACAGGAGTATGCAATTGTCAAAACTCACTGAATATCTAAGATCTGTGCATTTTATTGTATATTCATTACATTTCAATTAAGAAGTCTAAAAATCAATTATTTTAATACCCCAGCAGAAAACAAGTAGAAAGTAAAATTAAACAATTCCACTTAAAATACCATAACAATATTTAGTAAGAAATTAAACAACACTTTGCACTAAAAATTATAAAACATTGAGAGATACCGAAAAAGAGCTAGATAAATGGAGAGATGTACCATGTTACTTGATACTTGATAATGTTAAGAAGTCTCCCCAAAATGGATCTATATTCAAAGCCATCCCAATAAAAATCATGGCAAGCTTCTTTTCCTTAGAAATTGACATAGAAATTTTAAAATTTACATAGAAATGTAAAATTTACATAGAAATTTTACATAGATTCTAAAATTTACATAGAAATGTAAAAGACCCAAGAATAGCCAAAACAATCTTGGAAGAAAAGGAAAAGCTGGAGGACTCACCTGACTTTAACATTCTAAAATCACAGTAATCAAGACTGTGATTCTGGTCTTAGGATAGACATGAAATGATATAGAATAGAGTCCAGGAATCAATCCACACTTGTACAATCAACTGATTTTCAATGAAAATGCCAAAGCAAATCAATGGGGAAAGGAAAATATTTCAACAAAAATGTTGGAACAAATTCGTATTCATATGAAAAATAATGAATCTTGACCCCACCTTACAGTATACACAAAAATTAATTTGAGATGGATCATAAACCTAAATATAAAACCATAAAACTTTTAGAAACAAAATCGCGGAATATTTTTGGCCCTGGGGGTAGGCAGGGATTTCTTATTATAGCAGGACCCAGAAAGTGGTAATAATAAAAGAAAAATGTGATAAATTAAACTTCATCAAAGTTTAAAAACTCTGCTCATCACAATACCTTTAAGAAAATGGATTAAAAAGCCACAGACTGTAAGAAAGTATTCATAAAACATATTACCGATAGAGAACTTGTATCCAGTATATATAAATAACTCCTGTCATTTAATAATAAAAAAGACAACTTAAAACTGGGCAAAGTACTTGAACAGACACGTCACAAAGAACAATATACAAATGGCCAATAAGCTCAAGAAAAAATGCTCAACATTATTGGTAATCAGTGAAATGCAAATTAAAAAACTAAAACGAGACATCACTACATCTCTATTAGATGTGGCTAAACTTAAAAAGACTGACAGCATCAAATGTCAGTGAGGATGTTGAGTAACTGGAACTCGCATACATTGCTGTTGAGAATATAAAACAGTACAAACACTTTAGAGAACTGCTTGACAGTGTCTACTAAAGTTAACATATATCTACCTAATAACCAAGTGATTTCACTCCTGGGGGTATTTACCCAGCATAGTAGGCAGAATAATGGACCCCCAAAGATGTCCATTGTAATCCCCAGAACCTGTGAATACATTACCTTACATGGGAAAAGGGTCTTTGCAGATGTGATTAAGGGTCTCAAGATGGGGAGACTATTATCCTGTGTGACCTGGCTGGGCCCAGTGCAATCAAAAGGGCTCTGATAAGGGAAAGAGGGAGACAGGAGAGTCAGAAACAGAGATATGATGAAAGTAGAGGTCAGAGAGAGATTCAAACATGCTACCCTGCTGACTTTAAGATGGAGAAAGGGGCCATGGAATTGCAGGTGGCTTCTAGAAAAGGCAAGGAAACAGATTCTCCCCAAAGCTGCCAGACGAATGCAGCTATGTTGACGCACTTTGGAATTCAAACCACAAAAATTGTAAATTTGTGTGGCTTTAGGCCGCTTAGTCTGTACTTATTTGTAACAGCAGCAACAGGAAATTAATGCACCTAGGAAAAATGAAAACACGTCACAAAAACACTTGTATAAAATGTTCACAGCAGCTTTATTCACCATAGCCAAACAACACATATGTCCATCTGTGATAGTGGATGGATGAACTGGGAAGAGACAGGAGAGAATTTTATGGGAAGTAAAATGTCCTGGGTCTTGATAGAGGGGTCAGTGCCCTCCAGCCAAAACCTAAGAATATGCCTATAGTTGAACAAGGTTGGGTTTTTTGCTCCTTGAAATGGAGAACATATTGCAAGGAATGTGAAGCATAGAATCCCAGTAAGGTGTTAAGAATGAGTTACCATATTTTTTCGTGTATAATGCACTCCTGTGTACAATGTGCACCCACATTTTTGGCCCACACTTTCAGGGAAAAATTTTTCATTTTTACTTTTCAATTCAAATTGTTATTGTTTACATTTAGGTACTTGCTTTTGTATTATAAAGGAATTTTAGCATTTATTTTATTATTTTTTAAACTTTCATTTATTTGTTTTTTTCCAGGACCCATCAGCCCCAGGCCACACAGTTGGTTCTATCTAGTTGTGGAGGGTGCAGCTCACAGTGGCCCATGCGGGGATCGAACCGGCAACCTTCTTGTCAAGAGCACTGCGCTCTAACTAACTGAGCTAACGCCGCCCCTAGCATTTATTTTTTTTTACATATTATGGTACAAAAAATTTTACCTAACAAATAATTACAAAATACAGGAACAGACACAAGGTACAAGAAATTTTATGTACCGGTAACACATTTATGATATTTACACATAATAAAAGGCCAAGAACTCTTCGTCGTCGTGTAAGTTCCTCATTAAGTTCAACAAAACCGATGATCATATTCCAGAGTATTATTTTGCATATGGATATCGTTATTGATTTCTAGAGTTACACTTTTAACTCATAAGCATAAATAAAAGAATTAAAAACATTTGTATAGATACAGAATTAGTACTACCCATCTATAATGCATGTCCTTATTTTTCCCTCAAATTTGGGCAAAACCTGTGCATTATACATGGCAAAATACAGTATTTTAGGATTTGGGTTTGTGTTAGGAGATTTGGGGGAGGTGTTAAGGAAGCAGGGCTTTGCTCTGGATTGGCTGCTGTCAGGAAGCAGGGTGATTCTGTGATTATCAAAAAATGTTCTTTCGAAGGAGGGAGGAATGACAGTGGCTAGAGCTACGACGGGTGGAGAAGCAGCTGTCACTCATATTAGCTGGGAGAGCAGGGATGCTTTCTAAAGCTGTCTTGATTTTTTTGTCTACTTTATCAGAGTCACAACGTGACCTTTTTCTGATGTTGGTGACGTCGTTTATGTCTAGCAGGAAAATGACAGGCCTCGCTGTGAGCACCAGGCCAACCTCAAACATGCCGAGACCCAGCGGAAAGGCTCAGGCCAGTTCCTGGATGTCAGGGGCTGCTTTTCTCTTGCTCAGGGGTTGAGTTACATGGTTGTGTCCATTTGCCGAAAGGGTAGAGTTAAGATTTGTGTATTTCAATGTCCATTTTACCCAAAATGTATTAAAAAAATCAAAACGAATAAATAAACTGTAGTACAGCCACGTAATGGATTACTGCTCAGCAACGAAAGGGAACAAACCAGCGATACGTGCAACATCATGGCTGAGTCTCAAGACATGTGGCGCGAAAGAAACCAGACACAAAAGAGGTCACACTGTAGGGTTCCATTTATCTAATATTCCGGAAACAGCAAAATGACAGACCAAAAATGGGTTACCAGGGTATTGACCACAAAGGGGCAGCGTGGGGAACTTTTTACGGTGATGGAAAAATTCTATAGCTCTGCTGTGGTGGTGGTTACACAACTCTATCTGTTTATCACAACTCAGAACCGTATTCCTAAAAAGAATGAATTTTACTGCATGTAAATTAGATCTCAAACCTGACTTAAAAATAATAATCAGGTTGGGGGTGAGAGGGGTCGATGTAACAGGAGCAACATTGATGACTGGTGAAGCTCGGTGGTGGGTAGATGGCGATTTATTAGATCTTGTGTTCATTTGATAATGTTTGAAATTTTCCGTAATAAAAAGTTGTGGGTTTTTTTTTGTTTGTTGTTTTTACTTTAATGGAAAGGGAAATATCTGTGTGATGGAGGCAAAGATGTCAGAGTCAGTTGACTGCTCATCCCCTCAGTACACTTTCTGCACATTAATGAACTGATGCCCCTAGATTCTCAAACTGATCTGCTTTTCATGCACTGAAATAAACTACAACTATTTACTTTGACATTTCTTGCTGGCACTCCTTAGAATTTTTTAGTCATCTGATTCGTAGCTTTCGCCAATTTCGCTCCCTTTTAAGGTCTCCTTATTCCTTCAGCTTAGGTATCCTCTCCCATTTAATATTTACTTATTTTTAAAGATGCCCTTTTCTTCACAATGGCCTCTTTGATATGTCAGTAAACCATGCAGGGCTTATTTTTCAGTGGCTGTTCTTTTGGATTTGTGCCATGCATTTATCACGGGCTTCCAATAAAGCACTTTTAAATAGAAATGGGCTCCAGGCTTTCTATGGGCTGTAACTTTTTTTAAACAATTCCTTTCATTTCTCTCCCTTAGTGCCCTCATTCTGTCCTAGTTTCCCTTTCTAAAACTGAGCAATCAAATGATGGATTTTCCCCCTCCCTTTCCCGTTAGCAGGCTGAATGTGTATTGTGGTCACTACTGACTGAGTGGTTTACCCATGACCACTCGCTGCCCCAGTGTGGTCACTGCACAGACCCAAATTCAGGTTACTGTTTCCTGCAGTGGGGTGAGGGTGTGTGTGTGTGTGTGTGTAAGTATTTGCCAAGCAGCCAGCACTCCTGCTCATATCGGTCCTCACCTTTATACTGTTAATTGGCTCACTGTCATCCAAAGGATAAAATCCAAACTTTTCACACCTATTGGAGTGGCTAAAATAAAAATGACTGAAGAGACGACTGGTGAAGATATGAAGCAACTGAAACACACACACTGCTGGTGGGAATGTAAAACGATACAGCTACCTTAGTAAACAGTGGCAGTTCATCAAAATGTTAACCGTAGAGTTACCATATGATCCAGCAACTCCATTGCTAGGTATTTACCCAAAAGAAATGAAAATATGTGCCTGCACAAAAACTTGTACAGGAATGTTCACAGCAGCTTTAGTCACAATAGCTCCAACTGGAAACAACCCAAATGCCCACCGACAGGTAAATGGATAAAAAACTGGTCTATCCATATAATGGAATACCACCCAACAATGAAAAAGTGCTACTATACGGTACATGCAGCAACACTGATGAATCTGAAAACAACGATTCTAGGTAAAAGGAGCCAGACTATAAAGAGTGAATACAGTGTAATTCCATTTTTATCAAACTCTAGAAAATGCAAACTAATCCATCCTGACAGAGAGCAGAGCCTTGTTTTGGCCTGGCAGTGGGGATGGGGTGAGGGATTACAAACTAAGAAGGAAACTTTTTGAATGATGGATATGTTCATTATCTTGATTTCATGGATATATAAATATATATGTCAGAATTTATTAGATTGTACACTCTAAACAGATGCACTTTATTGGATGTCAATTATACCTCAATAAAGCTGGAAAAATAAATAAAAGAATAAAAATAATACATACTCCTGGGCCAGCCACCATTATTGCTTCATGCTGTCTCAGTCCAAAATGTTAAGATAAGTTCAGATGGTCACAGAGACCCACTATGGGAAGCCTTCCCCTGGATAATATTTGCTCCCCTTCTTCCCACAAGCCACAAATAAAACTCGGCTATCACCACTAAGCCACCTACCACTTAGCGTATGTTTCTAGATCTGTCTTTCCTAATTCTAGTAGAACCTCCATAGTAAGTATGCATCTCAGTCACTTTTGCATTTCCACCAGTTTAGGTTTGCAGAGATTTTTTTTTTTTTTTGCACAAGTGTTCTTTCCATAGAAGGGGCAACATCTCAGGGACACCTCTTCACAGGACGTCATTCCTACAGCTAACAGTTGCAGAGAAGCTACTGCATGTGAATGACTGAGCTAGGCCCCCAGAGTGGGGCTGTGACAGCGAGCAAACCAGCAGTTCCCACACAGCCTGCTAAATCCGGACCTGCGGGCACTAACTGGAGGGCAACACACCTGACTCTGAAGTAGGCGTGGTTTCGTCAGGAGAGGCTTCTTAGAAGTGGTATTTCATCTAAATCACGAAGAATGAATAAGAGCCCCAAGTGGGGGTGGGGTGGGGTGGCAGTTTCTCTGGAAAATGAATGCTGCATGCACAAAAGCTGGAGCTGAGATAGAACCTGAGCTAGGTTCGCAGGATTCTGGAATTTGGAGCCTTGTTTTCGTAAGCAGATGCAAAGTTGTGATGAACCTGTTAGGCCATGAAAGGAGTCTGGCATTTGTCTAGTGTCTGGAAGACAATACGGAAGGCAATGCGGAGCTTTTGAAGGACTCTAAGCTGGGGAATGAATACCTTGTTCATATTTGTTTCCAAAAAATAATCTTGGCTGTGGCACAGAGAGTGGTTGGAAATGAAGCAAAGTTAGAGGCAGAAAACCTCTTAACGACAGCTGTGGTTCTGGGGAAATGAATGCCAGTCTGAGGCAAAGTTGGGGAGGGAGAGTTGAGGCAGGAGGATGTTACTTATGCCCCCACCCCCAGCCCAGTCACCTACTTGCCCACAGACCACCAGCTTCCTTCCACAGCATGGTAAAACCAAGTCCTTGTTCTGAAAGCCTAACCAGAACGCCATCTCTCACCTAGATCACTGATCCTGCCTCTGAGAGCCACGAGTGTGTTACATTCATTGGAAACGTAGCCAAAACTATTGTCCCAGAATTGAGAGCCAGTCTCTCATCTGGGGGCTTTGAAACAATTGTCTTAATTAGCGCCATCAACAAGATTCTTGTCTCCCATCTCACTTCTCCCAGATCTAAGAAGTGAAAGGATTGATCACTCCTTTCTAAAGGTTCGGCATTAAAGCTGAAGAGGTAGGAGCCCATGACCCCTCATTGCTATGGGGCTACTACCGGCTGCATTCCCAAACCTTGGAGAAGTGCTTGGGCACAGGTGGGCCTGTATCCTAGTACAGCAAGCCTGGTTCCTTAAGACACGGGTAGGAATGGGCGTTTCCTAGGCACGATGGTCCCACACTGCCCTACTGGAGGCTGGTGCCAGGCACTCATGTATGGAGAGTTCTAGTGGGTCCTCAAGTCTTCAGGGCTAGAAGGTGTATCCTTCCAAAAAAAAACATCGTCAAAAACAAAAAAACACACACACAAAACCCATAAACCATCTTTGTCTCTCAGCATTTAATATTGGCATATGTGTAGCTGCTTCTGAAAGGTCTACTGAATTAAAGTAGGGCTCCAAAAGAGTCAGAGACCTAAAGTTGCTATTGGTACTTTTTCAGGGAAAGGGGGATTTGCGTCCATATCGGGAAGTTTGTTAAATTAGGAAAATGTGTCTTCAGCTGTTAGCTTCCAAAATCCCTTTACAAGTCTTCTGGAGCCTGTTTTGCTGGTAGTGGTGGTGATGGGCTCTTGAGCTATGGGCCTGGAGACCAACACTGGAAGATGGGCCAAGATTTCCTCCAAACTTTCATCCAGTGATGTGCCCATGCAGGAGTCCAGCTGGGGCTTTCCCTGCCCCTCACCATGCACCCACCCCAAGTGACCTCCTCCAGCACTTTTAATAGCCAACATTTGTTTTTCCTAGCTTTACTCAAAAGAATAAATTCTGATGTCAGTTTCACACCCAACATCATGACATGTTCATTTTCCCATAAAACCTCTTCACGATGCCCTGACTGGTCTCACTTCTCCCCTGCTCCACAAACCCACCTCTGGGTCACTTCAGCCTTCCTCCATCGACCCTCTCTTAGAATTCAACCTGGACCTAGTGATTTCCCGCTTACATTGGATTTGGCATTATGGACTCGGTAGATCTTTGGTTTTTTCTTAACTAGACTGTTTCTTGAAGGCCCTTCTTTCCCAGGGCACTCCCTGGCACTGATCCCTGAGCTGCTAATCAATGATTATTGGTTGGCAGGGGCCATTCAATCCTACAAGATGAGAGGAGGGGGCTGGCAGGTAGGAAGAGCCACCACCATCTGCATGCTTTTAATCCACAGGCTCTGCCTCTACCTTGTAGTCTTTGGGTTTTCCCAGAGTCCATGGGTGACACTGGAGAACACATTCTGGAGTTAATTGAAAGCACGAGGGAAGGGGTTGGCAGAGAGCCCTCGCTGAAAAACAGTAATGTTTTAGTGCCAGAAAATCACCAAGGCTATATAGAAAACCCATCTGTTTGCTTTCTGGCCTCAAAGGGAAACAGAAAGGCCAGGAGCTACTAACATTTCATGGTGGAATCCAGGTTAAACAATCACAAAGCGTGTGAACACGGGCAAACCACTTGACATCACTCGAGCCAGCAGCAAAATTGGATAAAAAGCGATCTTTGGCAAGACAGCACTGAAACCGCTTCCCCCAAACACCACCTCTTTCTGCCAAAGCAAGCTTCTCCTTACTGGTGATTCAGATTCCAAAGCAACCTCCCAGCAATGCACTGAAGGCACAGTTGCGGTCGCCTGCCACCTTGTGGTCTAAATGACACACTTGCCTATCAAGACTGAAATAGGCAGCTACCAACGCAAAACCACAGGTGTAGGATTTTCATGTCTCACTTGGCTATTATTGTCCATCTCCATACAATGCTTGGCTCACAGTACCCCTTAAATATAATCCCAAGTCCCTGAGCGACTTGATCCGTTTTGCTGGCTGGCCCAGAGCTGCTGCCTCAATGACCCCTACTTAGTAAGTGCATTTCCTGCATCCGTCCAGCCGTGGTTTGATCTGCAAGCCCGTCAGCACTCACCTAGCAAACCCGTCTGCAGGCTCATGCCCAAGCTCACTGGAAGCACCTTCCATATCCCCTTTGCAGCCAGTGTGCCAGGTACACAGGCTTTGTAGTACAGGACCACAGAAACGGCCAGAGGGTGAACACTCAACACTGCTCTTGTCCACTTACTCAGGTATATTCTGCACCACCACTTACAAAGGCTCCAGGAAAACTGGACAATGCATTTTCCCTTTGCAAGCCAGTGGCTCAGGTGATTGGAGCGCCACTCTCCTAATGCCAAGGTCGCCGGTTCGATTCCCACACGGACCAGTGAGCTGCGCCCTCTACAGCTAAGATTGTGAACAGCTCTCCCTGGAGCTGACCACCCGGAGGTCAGCATTGGGTGCTGTGAGCGGCTGATCGACGACTGGTGACCGTGTGCCTCAGGGAGCGCAAAGCTCATAATACCAGCATGGGACAGGGACCTGTGTCCTACACAACTAGACTGAGAAACAGCTTGAACTGTAGTGTGGGGGGGGAGAGGAATGCGGGGGGAAAAAAGAGCCACGAGATAGCAGGAACTCCAAGAACTTTTTATTCTGATCATGGAAAGACAAAAATCCCAGGGGTCTTCAGATGGCTGGGCCATCCCTTTCAGATGTTTTTATATTGTTTTCTCCTTTGATTTTTGTAAATCCAGAGTCTTAAAGATTACTATTAGGAAAACTGTTGGGCTAAACCATCCCTGTAGTTTCTTCCCCACAAGTCAGTCTGTGAAGGATGTCAGAAGTTATTTCCCTGGTTTTTTTCTTACATCCTACCTCCCCAGCACTTCTCGGATATTCCCAAATAGCAGACACAGAATCTCAGTTCCAAGACCAACAAAAGAGCAATTTTCCCACCACAGAGCTGAGCCAGCATGGCTGGTCTGGTGAAGATGCCCAGCTTTCCAACCACTTCCCAGAATGGTAACCACACTGGACATGAGTGCAGGGAGCTGTCTGCTGGCACAGAGCACACCCATGCCAAAGCCAAGCACTGCAGTTCTAGCAGCAACAAGTGGTGTCACCCTGGGTAAAACAACTTGCCAAACCAATCCAGTCTTGCCCCCCTTACATTCTGACCTTCAAACCATTCCTGTTCAGGCTGTTTCATTATGCAAAAACAGGGGCACACGAGATTATTTTCTCACCACAAGTTTATTCAACACCAAAATCGCTCCCAGTTTGCTGAGACCATTTTCTCTCCAAAGTTTATTCAAACACTAATAATCGCTCCAACTTTACTGAGATTGTTGATCGTGTCCCCCTGCCATGGGACTTCCCCCCAACCAAGCCAGTCTCGCCCCGTTTATATTGACTTTTAAAACATTCCTGATCAGACTACATTATGCAAAGATGGGCACACAAGATTCTTTTTCCGTCACAAGCTCACTCAATACCAAATAACCGCTCCCACTCTACTGAGGGGGTTGACCACGTCCACGACCAAATCCGCCTCTCTGCAAGAGAAAGCACATGACATCAGCATTAGCAGTTAGCTGGGCAGCAGTTTTATTGTCACTAGTGAGGCCCCCTCAAGAGAGCGCGGGACATAATTCCTAGCTCTGCCGTAGTGGCTGTAGGTCCATGCTCACCTTTTAGGCCTGTTTCCTCATTTGTAAAATGGGAATATGGATAATCACTCGAGTGTGCTCACACATGTACACACGGAAGCACCCAGCATGGGCACGTGCTGCGCTTCTATCTGCCATACACAGCTCTTCGCCGTGCTGCGAAGCCCTGCCACAGGACAGCTGCTGTCCCAGCAGTGATAGGCCAGTCCCCATGCAAACACTTGACCTGGATTAACTAATCTCACAATTATAGAGACAGCTAAAATCATCACCTCGATTTTATGTGAGGAAATGGGGGCCCAGAAGAGCACCCGTCCGAAGTCACATCATCTGAAGATGGAGGATTTGGTACCAGACCATCTTGGTTCTAGAACCCACTCAATCTCCGGTGACAGGTTCCCAACCTTAAAATCTGGTTCATGAAACTAAGGTGGATATGACCATTATTAAAGAAATAGAAAATACCACTGTGCTACATGTAATACTGATTTGAGACTCATTTCAGTAATTCACATATTTACAAAAGTTTGTACACTGTGTCCTAATGTAAAAACTTATTTGGAATTTGCGGGTTTTAGGAAAAAAAGAGTAGGCCCATCACCCTATACTACATCCCTACAACTTGCAGCCCCACAGGGTTGAGACCAGAACGGTAAATGCTCATGGAAAACGCATGGGGAACACTCACAAACTGGAATTCCGTTGCTGACCCAGCCCCGGCCTCGGCTTTCTTGTCGGCACCAGCTGGAATGAGAAACACCAATTTAGACGCATCATATGATTTGACCACCTGCAGATAAGTCACCCAACCCAATCTCGCGGGAAAGGCCACGTCAGCAAATATACTCCACGAAGTACAAGTAAATTACAACCAGCGGTGGGAAACACCTCTGAGCCCCTTGGCCCCCTCACTCTCCAAGGGCAGCCTTCCTGAAGTCATCCTTCAAAACTCACAGCCCAAACCACTGCCTCCTCCAGGAAGGCTGCCCCGACCAAAGTCTCGATGACGTGTCGTTCCCACAGCCCCAGAGGGCCCTCACTGCCATCACATTACTTACATGCTTCAGATCAGCACCTAGCATACAAAGGGAGCTCCAAGAGGGAAGAACTCAAAGGTAAAGGACACAAGGACCCACACAAGCAAAGAGCGACTTTACTGTGACCATGGGAAGGAATCAAGATGAAAACTCCAGTGCTGCCCTGTCCTGTATGAGTCACTAGTCCAAGTTGAGATGTGTGCAAAATACACATCAGATTTCAAAAGAATGCAAAACATCTCATTGTTTACACGGGCTAAAAAATTAACATTCATGTGAAGTATCTCTACTTGCTTTAAGTGTGGCCACTAGGAAATTTTACAGCTCATACTGCAGGGCTGGGTCGGCAGGGTCAACAGTGAGGACGGTTTCAGTAAAACCTATTCAAATCGGGGTCTCTCTTTGGACCATTTCAGACCATCAGAGCGTGTGGTGTGACTTCTAATAAGAGCAACCGCTTTCTCTAAACTGAAAGCACGTTTGCTGGAGGAATTAATTCTTACTACTGTCCTGTAAGGTATTCAAGTCAAGTGGTCACTTGTATTTCACATACAAAAAGGAACCATGATGAGAGAGGCAAGAGTGGCAGTACTCTCAGTATAAATTTCCTTTCGTACCTCGCTTTTACATCACAACTGACTGCTACAGCAGTTACTCTTTAGAAACAAACTGAATCCTATCGCTCCTCTACAAAACACTACCAATGGTCCACAGCTTACCCAAGGGTAAAACCCCAAGTCCTACCATGGCCCACAGAGCTGTGCGATCTACCATCTTTCCTGACTTTCTGGCTGTCTTCTGTGCTTTAGACAAGCCAGGTGCCTTCCGCACAGGCCCTTCGCTTGAAGTGCTCTGCCCCCAGACAGCCACTGGCTGGCTCCCCTTCACCTCCATGTGCCTGCTTCCCTCTCCCTTCTGCAGCTCTCCCTGAAAACCCCATTGGAAGCGCACGGCCCCAAGTCCCCTGCTTTCCTTGTTCCCTGTAGCACCCACCCTTTTGGACATGTCATATACTTCTTTTTGCTCGTCCGTCTATCACTAAAATGCAAGTTCAATAGGATGGTCCTTTTGTCCGTTGGGCACACCACTGTCTCCCTTGCTCCTAGAACAGTGCCTGGCACAGCACAGGCACTCAGTATGTATTTGATGAATGAACAGACATCTGTTGTTCCGAGTCAGTGCAAACATTTGCTATTTAAAAACAAGGATTTTACACTATTTTTGCAACAAGGAAACAAAGGTAATTTGAGTGGGCCCTGCCCTCAAGGAGCTTACAACACAGGAACACACCACAAAACAAAAGCGTATGTTGCTTTCCTGAAGCTTTCAGTTTTGTTCTAGGTAAAGGTCTTCAACTCAAGTCTTGTGTGTCCCCAGCTGAGGGCATTCCTAATCCCCAAAGGCAAGAAGCACAAAGGATTGCAGCTGGAGATGATCTGGAGATGGAAACTAAAGATCTTTCCTGATCACCTAGGCATCTTCGAGGGCTGAGCCCCAGCCACGGCTGACCGCGAAGCCAGGTTCTACCCCACTACCCGATACAGACGAGGCGAGTTACTCACGAGGCACAGCGCTCCGTCTGTAGGTGTCTCTGTCAGCTTCCCCTCGCGTGAGTCTTGCAGGTCGTTCACCCTCCAGACCTACACAAAGTAAACCACACTGTGAACACAGGGCAACGTGAAACTCTGTTCCCTTAAGGCTAAGAAAACCAGAATTGCTCTCCTAGTCTCACTGGGCAACAACTTAGCTGTAACAGGTTAATGGGGACAGGAGCTCCTACACCCGGAACTGCCAGCTACAAACTTATCGTTGACATTTTGGCTCCTCAAGGCCTAGGAAAACATATCTTAATTAAAATGCCAATCTCTGCAAAAGGATGGCTTTCTTCTACTGTATTTTCTCAACATAAATGCACATTTTCCAATTCCTTAGCAAATTAAGAAATCCAGCCATTTCTGCAAACATTTCAATAGTCAAAATTCTGAACTTGACCCATCTCTGAAGTGGAAAACTTCCTGTGCAAATGGGAAAGGAGGCATCGTTAAGTTGAAAGCTCCACCTCCAACAGTAAATACATAAATATAAAGGCCACCAAGAATCCACTTCCTCCCTGGCTTCTCCACATACCTCCTTCAGGCTGTGGGACACATATTAAGACAGATTTTAAAAGGTACTTCAAAAACACTGGAAGTTTAAATGCGTATTCTCTCTACCTAGTTACCTTAGAATATACCTAGAATCCAGACAGAATATGAACTGTTATTTTCTTTTAAGCAGAAAGAATAAGACTGAACCCAGGTGAGTGGTTAAATGCCAGGTCCCACGCAGGCCAAGTAAATCAGACTCTGCAGGGGCACAGACAGGCAATAGCTTCCCCTGCCCCAAGTGATTCCAAGACGCACCAGCCTATCTGACCACCAGAATTCCCTAGGGAGCTTTCATAATAAATAGATCCCGGGCCGGCCTAGTGGCTCAGGCAGTTGGAGCTCCATGCTCCTAACTCCGAAGGCTGCCAGTTCGATTCCCACACGGGCCAGTGGGCTCTCAACCACAAGGTTGCCAGTTCAATTCCTCGAGTCCCGCAAGGGATGGTGGGCTCTGCCCACTGCAACTAAGATTGAACACGGCAGCTTGAGCTGAGCTGCCGCTGAGCTCCCGGATGGCTCAGTTGGTTGGAGAGCGTCCTCTCAACCACAAGGTTGTCGGTTCGACTCCCTCAAGGGATGGTGGGCTGTGCCCCCTGCATCTAACAACGGCAACTGGACCTGGAGCTGAGCTGCACCCTCCACAACTAAGACTGAAAGGACAACTTGACTTGGAAAAAAGTCCTGGAAGTACACACTGTTCCCCAATAAAGTCCTGTTGCCCTTCCCCAATAAAATAATCTAAAAAAAAAAAAGAAAAAATCCCTGAGCTACATGGTCTCTCTCCAGGGGAACCTGGACATGATCATCTGGCGCACAGAAATCTCTGCATCTCATCTCATCACCCAGCCCACAAACCACTCCTCCTATGAAGTTTCCTATGACAAGTTTTTTCAGACCTAAGGAAAAGGAAACCACGACCTTGCCAAAAAGACAACTGCAAACCAGCAGTGATAATTCCCCACCCCCCACAGAGACACATCCTTTCACACCACGATTAAATATGTAGATTAAATATATATCTCTTGTATTTAAAGTCTTAAATATGTTAATCCTTTATTCTTGCTCCCACTGCCAAAAAACCCCGTAACACTTCATTTCCTTTACATATGGTAAGCAGCTTCGCTCTGGACTCCTTGGGGATAAGCATACCCTCTCTTCTGGAACGTCACTCAGGGATCTACCACACGCATCTGGCCACAGACGCGTGTTTAATGCCACTATCCCCCAGGATGGCCTGAACACCTGAGTCCAGTTCCATTACAAGTCCCATGTCAAGGGACAAAGGTTCCAGGTCTTGATCCAAGGTCCTACACACCAGCGTCCCTGTAAAGCTGACGCCAATGGTGTACTGTACGGCCACTTCCGTCGCCCACACAAACACAAACCCCACCGTTTCACATATACCAGCCCCCCTCCAGAAAGAGCAGCTGCAGAGCAGAGCAGGCCCTGGAGGCATTTATTTGAGCACCGTACCTTTGGGCCTTGGCCTGCCCGTCTCAGGCCGGCTGCGGCGCAAAGTGGCCGGCACGATCTCGGGGGGCAGGTGGAGGTAATCACGGAGATACTGGATACCCTCGTTGGTAAGGTACCAGTAGAAATGTCTCCAGGCAAACTGTTCCTTCACATAGCCTCGTGATTTGAGAGACTGGAAGACAGAAAACTTCTGTTAAGACATAACTAGGGGCTCGAAGCTAGAAACTCAGTGCAAAGGGAAGCTAAGCTGCTAGCAGACAAGCTTTCGTGGTGTATCTACCTCACAGCCCTTCCAGGCAGCAAGCAGCTCTGGCTGTCCTGACCTCTCCTTGGAATTTGTCTTGAACATTAGTGGACAATCCCTCCATTTGCACCCCACTCCAGCAGCCCCCGACTACCTGCATGGCTTTCATGACGTGAAGATTAGGCACATTCTTGTCTGCTAGTTCAGGGTGCTTGGGCATGTGAACGTCCTTCTTGGCCACCATCACCCCCTCCTTAAAGAGGAGCTCATAAATGGCAATCCGGTTTTTCTTGGGCATCAGCATCTGCAAGGAGACCAAGAGCGCTGGTAAGCAACGTGGTCAGGGTCCAGGATCGGAGTTCATGACCTCCAAACCGCCGTACGAAACCACTGTCCGATGGGTTGAAAACTCACACACAAAAACCACATAGAAAACATGCAGGAAAAGGGAATTCAAATTCCGCGAAACCGAAACCCACCAGTTCCCAGCTCCCTCCTCCAGCCCTCAACCCTTCAGATGCCAAGGCCTTAGAACAAAACGGGGATGGGGCTACATATTCAGTCCAAACTTGCACCCGCACAACCACCAACGTATAATGGAATCCTCGGAGTATGTGGGGACCATCAGCAACTGTACGTAGGGGTGGAAGGGCGCCGCTGTACTTTCGGGTACTCGGAGGGCCCAGACGACCTGGGAGAGTCTTTGATTCATGACAGGCCGCTGATCCCAAACCACCGTGCTAAGGCCTGCGCCCCGCCATCTCCTACCAGTTTCTCCAAACGAGAGCGCCACGGCCAAGCAAGGAGGCAGCCACGGGTGAGGGGCTTCCTCCCTGAAGGAAACGCGTGCAAGCGGCGTGTAGTCCCCCTTGCCTTGCCCGGTTAGTCCCCGCCACGCAAGGGCTTCATCTTCCCCTTCTCCGCTCTCCGCCATCAGGACGCCAATCTTCGCCAACGGCGCCCCAATACCCCCCCTAAATGCGCTCCCGGCCCCTCTCGCTGCCCAGAAATGGGCGTGCGGGCAGCCATAGATGGGCCTCCCGTCCCGACCCCGGGTAAACGCGGCGACTACGGCGGCGAGAGGGCCAGGATGGGGGCCGATAAAACCCATACTTCACGGAAGAACTCACCGTTACGACTTCTGCGTCCCGGTCCGGAGCTGGAAAAGAAGGAGCATGCGCGGCGCGTCGTCTGTTCCGGGCTGGCGTGCCCCGCCCCCCGTCAGGACCCGCGCGGCGCCTGGGGTGGCCTCGGCGGTGCCTGGGAGACGGGCGGCTCTCGACGGCCGGCCACCTGGACCGCCTCGTGGACCCAGGCACCGGGACACCGCAACCCCGAGCTTCTGGGCTTAAGTGCTTTGTCAGTAAACGGTCACTTTGACGCTTGGGCAAGCCCTGTAGAAACACGCTACTTTTTAATTTCCCACCGATCATTGAATTTATTATTATGCAAGTAATATATGCTCTTTGAGCGGGAAAAGAGAACACAGAAGGTAGTAACAATAACCATAATTAAAGACTAAAAACAATCCTACCAACCAAAGATAATCACTATTAACATTTTGGTATATATTCTTCCAAATTCACACGTACACACATACATCCATACATACATTTTTAAAAAAAACAAAAATGGGATGTTTTGCATGTACGTTATTTATGTTTGGTAACCTTTTTCCGCTTACCAATACATCATGAATCTCGTCGTGTTAATACCTACAATTGTAACACTCTATGATTGAATATATGTAAACTTCACTACTGTACCAATGCCACACATATCTGCACCCTTGCCCAATATTTTACTTAGGATAAATTCCTGGAAGTGTAACTGTTAAGTAACAAAGTACACAATCTAATGTCTTCTAATTTGCTTTTCTTGATACTTCGGTGGTTAAACACTTTTTTCTTTCTCTTTTTTTTCTTTTTAGGCATTTGTGTTCCTTCTATAAATTGTTCATTTACATTTCCTTTTTTTCTTATTGAGATTTTTTCTATTGATTTGAAATCACTCTTTACATATTAAAGCTATTAACCCTTTGTCATATATTTTTCGAGAATTTCCTCGTTTTTCATTTGTTTTGATTCTCATGGTATTCTGAAGAAGTTTCACATTTCTTTATATCCAGATCTTTACGCTTTCAGACTTCGGTACAATGCTTAAAAAGTCCACACCTCAAGATTATATAAATATTCACCTATAGTTTCTTCAAGTATTTTTGTGGTTTAATTGTTTAAAAATAAGCATTCAGCAGTTTTGCAAGATGGAAAGTGTTTTGGAAATTAGTTGCACAGCAATGTGAATTACTTAACACTACTGAACTGTACACTTAAAAATGGTTAAGGTAGTGAATTTTATGTTATGTACAATTAAAAAATAAGTATTCGTAATATGTTTACAGAAATTTTTTTAAAAGGAGCTTGAACATATGGACAATGAACAACATAATCCAAGGACTGGTTAAGGTGATTTGAAAAAAATGCAATAAAACTTCTAGAAGTGAAAACTAAAATTATTGAAATGTAAAACTTAGTTTAAAAAAGAATAAACAATAGATTTGACACACTGAAAGAGAAAAATCAGTAAAATGGAAGATAGAATGTTTAAAAAAATATTCACAATGCAGTCCAGAGATTGAAAGACAGGGAATGTTTGAAAGAAAAGATAAGTATGAAGAACAGAGTGAGAAAGTCTAATATATGTCTAGGTGAAGTCTCATAAGGAAATAATAGGGAATGTAGGAAAGAGACACTGTCAGAATATTTTCCAGAATTATTGGAAGACAACACACTTCGGATTCATTGTGCTCCTCAAACCCCACATTGGAAAAATGAAAACAGGTCCATGCCTAAACATATCATAATGAAGGTGCAGACATCAAAGACAAAGAGAAGATCTTAAAAGCAGCCAGCAGGAAAAGACAGGTGTGACTGCTCACTTCCCAGCAGCAACACTGGAATGCAGTCTGCTGAATATAGCCTCCTAGGTCTCTCCCATTTCAGTAGCTAGAGTGATTCTGCTACCACATCACACTATGTCACTCCCTGGCTTAGAATCTCCAATGACTCTCCAGCTCACTTATAAAAAATAGTCAAAGTCTTTATGGGATATAATTTTTTATGTTGAAATCTTTTATCCTCCTGGAATATTTTGATGTAAAATTTTTTCCTCCAAAGGGTTAGTTGGTATCTCAACATCATTTCCTCAATAAGCTGTTATTGAGGAAATTATCTAATTATCTGAAATACCCCTAAATTGTTTATAAGAGATGAATTCAGTTTAGATTGTGTTGCATTTGTGCCTATGAGACACTGGTGAAAATACCCAGGGTAATCTTAGATAAAGAGCTCAGAATTTGCCCTGTGGGAGAGAGCTGGGTTAGATTAGGTAAGGGAATCCTCTGAGACCATGTGAGGATCTGAGATCCCGCACAGAGGGCGTGGAGTGAGAAGAGGATGAAGAGGGACCCCACAGCACTTCCCAGCTCACCCTAGCTTGGTAGTCCTGTGAGTATCTCCACACCTGGATGGAGCTGTCTTATGGGCAGGGACCATCCTTTCTCCTCTCTTGTGTCCTCTCCAGCAGTTAGCACAACGTCTCACACATGTCAGGTATACTTAATAAATGTTTCAGGAATAAACAGCAACCTCATGGAGAGCAGAGGAGATTAGAGGTTATTGAGTAAGGAAAGAGGATGAGTAATAATACCCTCTGACACTACAAAAGACTTCTCAGATGACAGTGCATCCTTGAGTTTGCTGAATTCTGTTCAGCTGTTAGGCACTGAGCACCTGGCACTGGGCCAGGCGGTGGGGCACGAGTGGGGGCAGGAAAGCACATGGATCCTATGCCAAGCAACAAATACCTCTATTATGTGCCCGGAGCCATGAAGAAAATGATCAGGGTGTGGTAACAGGGAGGAACGGGGAGTGAGGCGGTGACATTTCAGCTGAAACCTACAGAGGAGCCACACTTGGGCTGAGAACAGACTGAGGGAACAATTCCTATGAAAGTCTCTGCTGCAGAGGAGCAGAAAAGAAAGACAGCCAGCTCGGCTAGGACAGGGTTAACAAGGCGAACTCGGGCAAGCAGTGCCTCAGGAACGAGTTAAGATTTTATTCAAAGTGCAATGAAAAGCCACAAAAAGGGTTCAAGTAGCAGTGACAGGATCAGATGCGTGTTTTAAAGAGACTACCATTGTAAAGACCAACCCTGTTTTTACCATTCCTACCCTGTATTGTACATGAAATACAGGTATATCACCTGCCATGTGTTATAGACACACACAAACACACACACACCAAAAAACCAAAACTGAGGTTTAGAGAAATAGATGTGTCTTGCCCAAGGTCACAGAGGTAAAAAATGACGGATATGGACTCTGACTGCAGAGCCTACAGCCTTTCCCACTGCCTTAGGCTGTCCCTCTGCAATGGGTCTTGGTGCTGGAGCCAAAGTCAGGGACAGGGAGCCAGCACCCAGAATTCAGAGTAGTCAGTCGAGGGGCCCCGGCTCTCCTGGGGATTAGTCTCATCCTGTTGCCCATTAGAATCCCTTGGGAGGTTTTTAAAAATCCATCCATCCAGGCCACACCCCAGATGCATTAAGTTAGGCACTCTAGGGGTGGGGCCCAGGTATTTTACTTTTTAATTTTTCATATACATACAGTAAAAATACAAATGTCCTAAGGTTACAGGTCAGTGAGTGTGTGTGTGTGTGTGTGTGTAAATCCATGTTAACTACCATCCAGATCAAGAGATAGAATATGAACAATACCCCAGAAGTCTCCCTTTTCAGTCAAAGCCCCACCCCCACTCCCAGGTACACAGTGTTTGACTGATGTCACCACAGTATGTATTCATTTGTGTCTGGCTACCCACCTGTCTCCATCTTTAGGTCTGTGAGAATCCATGCCATAGGCATCAGTCGTTTCTTAGTTTTTGCTGCTGAGTGGCATTCTGTTGTGCAGATATACCGCAATTTGTTTATTCATTTATCAATTGATGGACGTCGAAGTTGTTTGCAGTGTTTGGCCATTATAAATAAAACTACTAAAGGCGTCTTCTGGTGGACATGAGTATTGGGCAGCAGTCGTTTCCAAGGCAACCGTCATTGAGAACTACTGATAAAGAGTAAAGCGACCGCCCGGTGGCTCAGGCGGTTGGAGCTCCATGCTCCTAACTCCGAAGGCTGCCGGTTTGATTCCCACATGGGCCAGTGGGCTCTCAACCACAGGGTTGCCGGTTCAACTCCTTGACTCCCACAAGGGATGATGGGCTGTGCTCCCTGCAACTAAGACTAAACACAGCACCTTGAGCTGAGCTGCCACTGAGCTCCCAGATGGCTCAGTTGTTTGGAGCGCGTACTCTCAACCACAAAGTTGCCGGTTTGACTCCCGCAAGGGATGGTGGGCTTCGCCCCCTGCAACTGGCAACTGGACCTGGAGCTGAGCTGCGCCCTCCACAACTAAGATTGAAAGAACAACAACTTCACTTGGAAAAAGTCCTGGAAGTACACACTGTTGCCCAATAAAGTCCTGTTCCCCTTCCCCAATAAAATCTTTAAAAAAAAAGAGAGTAAACCACAGTCCCAATATGGTGTTACTTGTGCTGAAAGCACATGATACCGAATCTAGATTTAATATGCAACCTAACTGCAGTGCCAGCCTCTCCCAGGCGTAGAATTTTAAACCAATCAGTTTGGAATTTCCTGATCGGCACTAGTGAAGTAATCTGCCTCCTCAGACCCTCTGCATTCCCCTAAGGGAAGGTGTCCTTGCCTGAAATAATCCACTCTTAACTTCTTAGTCCCACCCTCTTTCTGTCTATAAAAACCTTCCATTTTGTGCAACCCCTCAGAGCGCCCACCTAGTGGCTAGATGGGATGCTGCCCGATTTGTGAACCACTTAATAAAGCCAATTAGATCCCCAAATTTACTCAGTTGAATGTTTTTTTTTAACGCAACTGACTTTGAGCAGTCTATAAACTCCTGAGGGCCACTGTTAAAGATGGAAGTCAAAGCCCAGGTCTCCAGGGACCCCTGGGAGTCCCCTCCCCCCCAGTTGGAAATGAATAAAGTATGGCTTGTAAAGATTTTCTAGTCCCAGTTCCTTTCCGTTTCAGGTTCCAGAACCTTTAATAAAATCTGTCACAGCAGGAATGGAGGGAGACCTGGGGAGCAAGCCTCTATTTCTGAGGCTCTGGGAACAGGGTGGAGGGACGCTTTCATGGCCCAGGTGGGGTGATGCACTGGCTGTGACAACAGTAAACCAGACATTCCTCAACAGCCATGCAGGCCTCACATCTCCCCACATCTCCCTTCGCCACGTCTAGAATAGCTTCCTAACCCTGTAGCGTGTTACCTCCTCCCACCCCGGAAGAAACCTCCTCAAAAGAACCATCTGTGATTTTTCATTTTTAGCTCCCACGGCATATGTGAATTTGTGAGAAGTAGGTAGATGGCTGCTGATACATTCCTGGACACACACACACACACACACACATACACACACACAGTCACCCACATCTGGTGCCATGGGGCTGAAGGTGCTATTTCTCTTTTAAGTCGAGCCTGACCATCCCTCCACATAGGCAAACCACACCATGGACACCCTCTCCTTCAGTGACTGCCACCTCTGCCTGTCATTGTTTGGGGCAACTGCTCTTACCTCACCTGCCTGGAGCTGCCATGATTCCTGAATTATTTGATAATGACCAGTGTTGAGGCAGAAACAGAAGACAGAGGTCAGGGACTGCCATATGTTCATAGCCTGTTGGACCCGTTGCCTTGCGTTGGATCTGTTGACGATGCTATAGAGATGATGCATGTTGGTGTCAAGGTGTGGTTCATCCACTGTCACCTATAAACCTCTGAGCATTTTGCATATGCCCTTGTTTTCTTATCTGCCTAACTACATCTTCAAGTACCCATTTTACAGCAGGAAAAACTGAGGCATGGAAAGCTTTGGAATGCCAGATCCACAAGAGCAAGGATTTCTGCCCCTGGTGCTCACAGCTGGGGCCCAGTAGCCTGGGACAGTACCTGGCACACAGGAGGGACTCAGTAAAGATGTCTTAACAAAATGGATGAAGCTTATGGTGCATTTTGGTTTTGAAACTACTACCATCAGTATCCTCTCCCTCCTGAACCTCCTTCCTCAGCACAGGCCACCAGGACAAGCAAGGCAGCCACACTCCCCTTGGAGAGCTTCCCCTCCCATGCCTCGCGGAGCCTCTCTTCACTTTTGCAGTGGAGAGCGTAGACTCAGGAGCTGCACAGCCCGCTGCAAAACTCAGCTCCGCCACTCTGCAGCTGGGGGCCTTGCGCCAATCTCTGAGCCTTTCTGTGCCTCGGTTTCCCCATCTCTTCACTGGAAATAACAAGAGTACCAACTTCATGGAGTTGTGGGGAGGATTCAAAGAGGTCATACAAGCGATGTGTCTGGAGCAGTGCCTTGCACGTGGCAAGTGATCAAGAAATGTTAGCTATTAGTATTACTTTAAATTGTTTAAATTTCTTTTTTCCATTTCACTATAAAACATAATCAGACACAGGAAACCACAGAAAATAAAGGTACAGCTTAGTGAATTTTTATAAGGCAAATGCCCTTGTAACCACTATCTGTATCAAGAATTTGCTAAGCGTCCTCCCCCACCCATCCCAAGTATAGCCCCTGGCTTCCTCCAACAGTGCCCAGTTTGGGGCTATCACAAATAAAGCTGATATGAACATTGGTGTACAGGTTTTTGTGTGGATACATGCTGTCATTCTCTTGGGTAAATACCCAGGATTTGAATTGCTAGGTTGTATAGCAGGTGTGTGTTACAACTGATATGAAACGGTCAAACTGTTTTCCAAAATGGCTCTACTATTTTACATTCCCATCAGCAACACATGAGACTTCCAGTTACTCTGCATCCTTGCCAGCATTTAGAATTGTCAGAGCTTTGTATAAATTATTTTTTAACCCATTTTAATAGGTATGTAGTGGTATCTAATTAAAATTTTCATTGCATTTCCCTAGTGCCCAATAATGTTAAGTATCTTTTCATGTGCCATTCATACATCTCGTTTTCTTTTCCTTTTTAAAAAAATAATTGTAAATCGGTGCAGCTGTTATGGAAGGCAGAGTGGAGGTTCCTCAAAACAATAATAGGGGTGGCCGGATGGCTCAGTTGGTTAGAGCATGAGCTCTGAACAACAGGGATGCCGGTTCAATTCCCCGGGATAGTGGGCTACGCGCCCTGCAACTAAGATTGAAAACAGCAACTGGACTTGGAACTGAGCTGCGCCCTCCACAGTTAGATTGAACGACAACGACTTTGAGCTGATGGGCCCTGGAGAAACATACTGTTCCCCAATATTCCCCAATAAATTTTTTTTTAAATTAAGAATAGAATTACCATATGGCCCAGCAATCCCTCTTCTGGGTATCTACCCCAAAAAATCTGAAAACATTTATCCATAAAGTTATATGTACTCCGTTGTTCATTGCAGCTTTATTTGCGGTGGTCAAGACATGGAAACAACCAAAGTGTCTTTCAATAGATGACTGGATAAAGAAGATGTGGTATATATACACAATGGAATACTATTCTGCCATAAAAAAGATGAAATGTACCATTTGTGACAACATGGATGGATTTGAGATGATTATGCGAAATAAATGAAATAAGTCAAACAGAAAAAGTCAAGAACCATATGATTTCACTGATATATGGTATATAAAACTGAAAACAAGAAAAGAACAAGACAAACAAATGACTCATAGACATAGACAATAGTTTAGTGGTTACCAGAGGTTAAGAGGGAGGGGGGTGGTAGATGAAGGTAAAGGGGATCAAATATATGGTGATGGAAGAAGAGAACTGCCTCTGGGTGATGAACACACAATGTGATATACAGATAATGTAATACAGAATTGTACACCTGAAATCTATGTAACTTTACTAACAATTGTCACCCCAATAAACTTTAATTAAAAAATAGATACATGTAATATTGAAAAAATAATTAATTTTAGGTTTTCAATTATAGTTGACATTCAATGTTATATTAGTTTCAACTGTACAGCATAGTGATTAGACACTTATATAGCTTATGAAGTGATGCTCACCTTATGGAATCTAGTACCCACCTGGCACCACACATAGTTATTACAATATTGACTATATTCCCTATGCTGTACTTTACATCATCATGACTATTTTGTAACTGCCAATTTGTACTTCTTAACCCCTTCACTTTTTGCACCCAGCCCCCAACGCCCCTCCCATCTGGAAACTATCAGTTTGTTTTCTGTATCTATGAGTTTGTTTCTGTTTTGTTTGTTCATTTTGTTTTTACATTCCACATATAAGTGAAATCATATGGCATTTGTCTTTCTCTGTCTGACTGATTTCACTCAGCATAACTCCCTTTAACTTATCCATGTTGTCACAAATGGTAAGATTTCATTCTGCACAAAAGAATGAAATCTTACCATTTGCGACAACATGGATGGACCTAGAGGGAGTTATGCTAAGTATGTGATATATACATATCACATCTTTATCCAGTTTTCTATCAATGGACACTTGGATTGCTTCCATATCTTGGCTATTGCAAATAATATTTCAGTGAATATAGGGATGCACATATCTTTTTGAATTAGTGTTTTGGATTTTTTTTCTAATAAATACCCAAAATGCTGGGTCATATAGTAGTTCTTTTTTTAATTTTTTGAGGAACCTCCATACTATTTTCCATAGTGGATGCACCAATTTGCAATCCCAGCAACAGTGCACGAGGGTTCCCTTTTCTCCACATCCTCGTCAACACTTATTTATTGATTTATTGATGATAGCCATTCTGACAGGAGTGAGGTGGTATCTCATTGCAGGTTTTATTTGCATTTCTCTGATGATTAGTGACATGGAGCATCTTTTCACATGTCTATTGGCCAGCTGTATGTCCTCTTTGGAGAAATGTATACTAGGTCCTCTGCTCATTTTTAAGTCAGCTTGGCTTTTTTTTTTTTTTTTTTTTGGTGTTAAGTTGTCTGAATTCTTTTTTTTTCTTTTCCTAGTCAAGTTGTTGTCCTTTCAATCTTAGTTGTAGAGGGTGCCGTTCAGCTTCAAGTTGTTGTCCTTTCAGTCTTAGTTGTGGAGAGCGCAGCTCAGCTCCAGGTCCAGTTGCCGTCGCTAGTTGCAAGGTCTTGCGGGACTCGAGGAATTGAACTGGCAACCTTGTGGTTGAGAGCCCACTGGCCCATGTGGGAATCAAACCGGCAGCCTTCATAGTTAGGAGCATGGAGCTCTAACCACCTGAGCCACCGGGCTGGCCCCTGAATTCTTTATATATTTTGGATATTAACCCCTTATTGGATATGTCATTGGCAAATATCTTCTTCTATTCAGTAGGCTGTCTTTTCATTTTGTTGATGGTTTCCTTTGATGTGCAAAAACATTTTAGTTTGATGTAGTCCCACTTGTATATTTTTTCTTTTGTTTCCCTTGCCTGAGGAGACATAGCCAAAAAAATATTACTAAGAGCAATGTCAAAAAATTTACTGCCTATGTTTTCTTCCAGGAGTTTTATGGTTTGGGTCTTACATTTAAGTATTTAATCCATTTTGAGTTTATGCTTGTATATGGTGTAAGAAGATTGTGCAGTTTCATTGTTTGCATGTATCTGTCCAGTTTTCCCAGCACCATTTATTGAACAAATTGTCTTTATCCCACTGTATATTCTTACCTCCTTTGTCATAGATTAAATGACCATATAGGTGTGGGTTTATATTTAGGCTCTCTATTCTTTTCCATTGATCTATGTGTCTGTTTTTATGCCAGTCCCATGCTGTTTTGATTACTATAGTCTTATAGTATAGTTTGATATCAGGTAGTGTGATACCCCCAATTTTGTTCTTTCTCAAGATTGCTCTGGCTATTTGGGGTCTTTTGTGGTTCCACATAAATTTTAAGATTATTTGTTCTAGTTCTGTGAAAAATGCCATTGGTATTTTGATAGGGATTGCATTGAATCTATAGATTGCCTTGGGTAATATGGATGTTTTAATGGTGTTAATTCTTCCTATTCATGAGCACAGCATATGCTTCTATTTCTTTGTATCTCTTCAATTTCTTTCTTCAGTGTCTTACAGTTTTCTGAGTACAGGTCATTTACCTTCTTGGTTAAATTTATTCCTAGGTATTTTTTTAATGCAACTGTAAACGGGATTGTTTTCTTAATTTCTCTTTCTGACAGTTCATTATTGGTGTAGAAAAATTCAATCGATTTCTCAGTATTAATTTTGTATCCTGATACTTTACTGAATTCGTTTACCAGTTCTAATAGTGTTTTGGCGGAATCTTTAGAGTTCTCTGCATACAGTATCGTGTCATCTGCAAATAATGATAGTTTTACTTCTTACTTTCCGATTTGGATGACTTTTATTTCTTTATCTTGTCTGATTGCTGTGTCTAGGACTTCCAATACTATGTTGAATAAAAGTGGTGAAAGTAGGCATCCTTGTCTTGCTCCTGATCTTAAGAATGACTTTTAGCTTTTCCCTGTTGAGTATGAAGTTAGCTGTGGGTTTGTCGTTATATGGCCTTTATTATGTTGACATATGTTCCCTCTGTTCTCACTTTGCTGAGAGTTTTTATCATAAATGGAAGCTGGATTCTGTCAAATGTTTTTTCTGCATCTATTGATATGATCATATGATTTTAATCTTTCATTTTGTTTATGTGGTTTATCACATTAACTGATTTGTAGATATTGAACCAATATTGCGACCCAGGAGTAAATCACACTTATTATGGCGTATGATCTTTTTAATGTATTGCTGAATTCAGTTTGCTAGTATTTTGTTGAGGATTTTTGCATGTATGGTCATCAGGGATACCAGCCTATAATTTTCTTTTTTTCTTTTTCTTTTTTTTTGGTAATATGTTTGTCTGGTTTTGGAATCAGGGTAGTGGTGGCCTTGTAAAATGAGATTGGGAGATTTCCCTCCTCTTGAATTTTTAAATTCTTCTTTGAATGTTTGGTAAAATTCACTTGTGAAGCCATTTGTTCCAGGACTTTTGTTTATTGGAAGTTTTTGATTACTGATTGGATTTCATTAGTAGTATTTAGTTAGTTCAGATTCTTTTGTTTGTTCTTGATTCAGTCTTGGAAGACTGCATGTTTCTAGGAATTTATCCATTTCTTCCAGTTGTCCAATTTGTTGGCATATAATTTTTCATAATATTTTCTTGTTATCCTTTGGATTTGGTGTCAGCTGTCACTTCTCCTCTTTCATTTCTGATTTTACTTATTTGGGTCTTCTCTCTTTTTCTCCTGATGAGTCTGGTTAAGGGTTCATAATTTTGTTTATCTTTTCAAAGAATCAGCTCTTGGTTTAACTGATTTTTCATATTGATTTTTTAGACTCTATTTCATTAATTTCTGCTCTGATCTTTATTATTTCCTTCCTTCCACTCACGTTAGGCTTCATTTGCTCTTCTTTTCCTAGTTCCTTTAAGTGTAGGATTAGATTGTTTATTTGAATTTTTTTTGGTGTTGTTTCTTGAGGTAGACCTGTAGTGCTATGAATTTCCCTTTTTAGGACTGCTTTTGTTGTGTCCCATAGATTTGGGGTCACTGTGTTTCCATTTTCATTTGTCTCAAGGTAGCTTTTGATTTCTTCTTTGATCTTGTTGTTGACTCATTCATTGTTTAGTAGCATGTTGTTTAACCTCCATGTGTTTGTGTGTTTTTCAGTGTTTTTCTTGTAACTGATTTCTAGTTTCGTACCATTGTGGTCAGAGAAAATGCTTGATATTTTTTATTTCAGTCTTCTGACATTTATTGAGACATATGGTCTATCTTGGAAAATGTTCCATGTACATTTGAAAAGAATGTATATTCTGCTGCTTTGGGGTGAAATGCTCTAAAAATATAAATTAAATCCATCTGGCCTAGTATGTAATTTAAGGCCACTGTTTTTTGTTTATTTTCTGTCTGAAAGATCTGTCCATTGGTGTTAAAGTCCCCTATTATGATTGTATTACTGTCGATCTCTTCTCTTATGTTGGTCAATATTTGCTTAGTATATTTACCTAAATATACCTATGTTGCATGTATAAATGTTTACAAGGGTTATATCCTCTTGTTGGATTGATTCCTTTATCATTACGCAATTTACTTCTTTGTCTCTTATTATAGGTTTTATTTTAAAGTCTATTTTGTCTGATATAAGCATTGCTACCCCAGCTTTTTTGTTTATTTGTTTCTATTCACAGTAAATATCTTTTTCCATCCCTTTATTTTCAGTCTGTGTGTGTCTTTCAATCTGAAGTGGGTCTCTTGTAGAAAGTATATGTATGGGTCTTGTTTTCTTATCCATTCAGCTACCCTATGTCTTTTTATTGGGCGGGGGAGGGAAGGGGAACAGTGTGTACTTCCAGGACTCTTTTTTTCCAAGCCAAGTTATTGTCCTTTCAATCTTAGTTGTGAAGGGTGCCGTTCAGCTTCAAGTTGTCCTTTCAGTCTTAGTTGTGGAGGGCGCAGCTCAGCTCCAGGTCCAGTTGCCATTGCTAGTTGCAGGGGGCACAGCCCACCATCCCTTGGGGGACTCGAGGAATTGAACTGGCAACCTTGTGGTTGAGAGCTCACTGGCCCATGTGGGAATCGAACCGGCAGCCTTCAGAGTTAGGAACATGGAGCTCTACCGCCTGAGCCACCGGGCCGGCCCCTACTCTATGTCTTTTGATTGGAGCATTTAATCATTTTACATTTAAAGTGATCATTGATAGATTCATAGTTATTGCCATTTTATTATTCATATTTATGTTTCCCCCCTTCTTCTTCTTAAAGAAGTCCCTTTAACATTTTTTTGCTGGTGGTTTATGTTTTTAATTAATCCATATACAATTATGTGTCTTCTGGATTGTTGAAGCAATAGGTCAGAAAACATTTGCCACAATAATGTCTGTTAAAGTGGCTGGCCATAAAAACTCCAGCACCACATTCATCTGAAGGGCACTCCTGATGAAGGTGACTGATTTTGCCATTCTCATCCACCTTATAGTGTTTTAGGACAGCCAGCTTAACCTTCTGTCTCTTATGCTTATTCTTCTTGGGAGTGGTGTAAGACTTCTTCCTTTTCTTAGCACCACCATGAAGTCTCAACACAAGATGAAGAGTGGACTCCTTTTGAATGTTGTAGTCAGACAAAGTACATCTATCTTCCAGTTTCTTGCCAGCAAAGCTCAGTCTTTGTTCATCAGGAGGAATTCCTTCCTTATCCTGGGTCTTGGCCTTTACATTTTCTATTGTATCCAAGGGTTCAACCTCAAGAGTGATGGTTTTCCCAGTAAGAGTTTTCACGAAAATCTGTATCTTAGCAGTGGTTCCCCCATCGATGGTGGATTGGGAACACCATTTAACATTTCTTGTGATACTGATTTGATGGTGATGAACTCCTTTAGCTTTTTCTGGTCTGAGAAGCTCTTTATCTGTCCTTCGATTTTAAATGATAGCTTTGTTGGGTAGAGAAGTCTTGATTGTAGGTCCTTGCTTTTTATCACTTTGACTATTTCATGCCAATCCCGTCTTCTTTTTTTTTTTAGTTTTCTTTTGTGTTTTTTTTTTAATTTGGGGAAGAGGAACAGGACTTTATTGGGGAACAGTGTGTACTTCCAGGACTTTTATCCAAGTCAAGTTATTGATCTTTCAATCTTAGCTGTGGAGGGCACAGCTCAGCTCCAGGTCCGGTCGCCGTTTTCAATCTTAGTTGCAGGGGACGCAGCCCACCATCCCTCGTGGGAGTCGAACCGGCAACCTTGTGGTTGAGAGCCCACACTCCAAGCAACTGAGCCATCCGGCACTGGCCCATGTGGGAATCGAACCGGCAGCCTTTGGCATTAGGAACACGGAGCTCCAACTGCCTGAGCCACTGGGCCAGTCCGCCAATCCCTTCTTGCTGCAAAGTTTCTGTTAAGAAATTAGCTGACAATCTTGTGGGAGCTTCCTTGTAAGTAACTATTTGCCTTTCTCTTGCTGCTTTTAGGATTCTCTCTTTGTCTTTAAACTACCATTTTAATATGTCTTGGTGTGGGCCTGTTTGGCTTCATCTTGTTTGGGACTCTCTGCACTTCCTGGACTTGTATGTCTATTTCCTTCATCAGGTTAGAAAAGTTCCCAGTCATTATTTCTTCAAATAGGTTCTCAATCCCTTGCTTTCTTTCTTCTTCTTCTTCTTCTGGTATCCCTATGATGTGAATGTTATTATGTTCAATCTCGTTGTGGAGGGCGCAGCTCAGCTCCAGGTCCGGTCGCCGTTTTCAATCTTAGTTGCAGGGGTCACAGCCCACCTTCCCATGAAGGAATTGCACCAGCAACCTTGCTGTTAACAGCTTGTGCTCTAACCAACTGAGCCATCTGGCCACGATTCTGGCAGCTCAGTGGCAGCTTGTTGTCTTCAGGATAGTTGTGGAGGGTGCAGCCCACCGGCCCATGTGGGAATCGAGCTGCTGCGAGGAGCTTGTGCTCCAACCAACTGACCATCCAACTGCCCTGGGACATATTTCTTTGTTTCCTCATTTTGGTTGCCTCTTTGTGTTTGTTTCTATGTATTAGGCAGATCTGTGTCTCCCAGTCTTGGCAGAGTGGCCTTATGTAGTAGGTGTCCTATGTGGCTCAGTGGCACTGTCTCCCTGGTCACCTGTGCTGGGTGCTCCAGGAGTGTCCCTTGTGTGGGTTGTGTGTGCCCTACTGTTGTAGTTGAGCCTTGACTGCTATTGGCATGTCAGTAGGTGGGATTCACCCTCAGGCTTACCGCCTGTGGGATTTGGGCACATCCACAATTTACAGGCTTCTGTATAGTGGGTTTTCCTGTGGAGCAGGATTAGCTCCAGTGGGCCCTGGTGCCCTTTGGGTGTGCTGCCTTTGGGGCTAATAGGGTGGTGCTCTGCTGTAGTCTGAAGCCAACCTCCAGGTTTTTGGTTCTGGGACCAAGTCTTGGAAGGGGCTCTGGTGCAGACCCAGGTCAGCCACTGCCACTGGTTGCAGACTATCTGGTAGGAGAAACAAAGCAATCTTAGTTTGGTTGTTCTATGTGCTGGACCTGGAGGCATGTGGGAGATCCCACACTGTGAGCCGAGGACTTCTGCCACCAGTACCAGGCCTAGGGTAGCTCTGCAAAAAGCCCAGGACACCCCGAGGTCTGCGGCTGCCTGCCAGCTCTCATAAGGCTCAGTGGCTGATAAAGCCTCATGTGGTATTCGAGTTGGGAAAGGAGGGGTCTCAGGGTGGGATGGGTGGTGTTCACCAGGTTAATGTAGATTCTGGTTTGGTGATAGTGCCGAGTCTGGACATACTCAGCAAGTCTCAGAGCACCCTGAGGCTAGCTTGTGCCCACCTGGGGCCTGCAAACCCCTGAGAGTTGTCCAAGAAAGAGTGCAATGTGGGTGATTCTGGCTGCTGGCCAAGAATGTGCCTCTGGCATTGTGCGAATTGGATACGGTTGGGTCCCAGGGAGTCACCAGGTTAGAGTGAGTGGAGCTCATGAGGCCAATGTAGATTCAGATTTGTCCATGAGGGAGAAGGCTCAACACGGGAAAGATGGTGCCTACCTGTCAGCCGCATGGGAGGATGATTCTATACAGGGAAAACTGTCCCTCCAGTCCTCACCCTAAAGCCACGCAACAGTGTCTCCCTGTATGTCTCTGACTCCTCCTGAGTAACGGTCCCTCTGCTGCAGCCCAGGGTGAGTGCCTGTGAGCGTCTGTGCATGGGAGCTTTAAGAGGATGTCTGGGTTTCCCACAGCCTTCCTTCTCACTTGGATGGTCAGAATCCTCACTGTTTTTCACAGCTAGATGTTGTTGTACTCCAGGCGGGGGAGCCCAGTGTGGGGCTGGGGTCCCTTGCTCCTCTGGGGGGTACTTCCACAGCTGAGATGTCCCTCCTGATTCTCAACCGCCACATGCAGATGTGGGACTGGCCTCCGTCACGTCCCTGATCCTCCTGCCAGTCTTGACATGGCTTCTTTATATCCTTAGTTATAGGACTTCTGTTTAGCTAGACTTCAGATGGTTCTCCAGGCTGATTGTTCTATAATTTAGTTGTAATTTTAATGTGGTCATGGGAGGGAGAAAGCACAGTGTTTATCTACTCTGCCATCTTGGCTCTTTTGCCGATACCCCTTTTTTTTAAAGATCTTTTCAAATCTTTTGCCCATTTAAAAACTTTTAAGGTTATAAGCATATCCTTCTGTTTTCCTTTAGAAGTATTTTAGTTTTAACTTTTACACTTACATATATGATCCATTTCAAATTAAATTTTGTATATGGTGTAAGATAAGAATTGAGATTCTTTTTGTTTCAAATGGATATATATTCTCCCAGCATCATCTGTTGAAAAGATTATCCTTTCCACATTGAATTACCTTGGCACCCTTGTTGAAAATCAATAGACCATAAATTTGTGGGTCTACTTCTGGACTCTCTTCCATTCTATCCTTATACCAATATCATACTTTCTTGATATTGTAGCTTTGCAGAAAGTCTTGATATCAGGTAGTGTAAGTCTTCTAACTTTCTTATTCTTTTTAAAAAAAATGATTTTGGCTTGCTCATTAAAATTTTTTTATATGTAAATGTGATAAAAGACAAGGAAAGGCTTACAAATTGAAGGAGATTGAGGAGAAATAACAATTAAAAGCAATGTGGGATTGTAGATCAGATCCTGGAATCAAAAAGGGACATTATTGAAAAATTCATGAAATTAAAGTAAGGTCTGCATTTTAATTAATAATATTGTACCAATGTTAATTTCCCATTCTTGGTTATATAGATATTAATATTATGGGAAGCAATGTGAAGGATATAAGAAAATTCTACGTACTATTCTTGCAACTTTCCTCTAAATCTAAAATTAGTTCAAAATAAGAAGTTTTTAAAAATGTACAAATATTGATTGTAACAAAAGTACCACTCTGGTATGAAATATTGATAGTGAAAGAGGCTGGGAAGAGAAGGGCAGTAGATATATAAGAACTCTACTTTCTGCTCAATTTTGCTGTAAACCTAAACTAAGGTCTATTAGAAAGAAAATAAGAAAAGAAAAGGTGCAAATGAAAAAGAATGAGATAAGATTTTAAAAGCTTGATATGTCTTATTATTTTTTTTAGATTTTTTTCCACCAATGATTTTATTGTGGTAAAATACACATAAAAGTTTCTATCTTACCCACTGTTAAGTGTTCAGTAAGTACATTCACGTTGTTGTGCAACCATCACCACCATCCATCTGCACAACTTTTTTCATCTTACAAAACTGAAACACTATACCTGTTAAACACTAATTCCCCATTTCCCCCATCCCCAGCCCCTGGCAACCACTTTCTGTCCTTGTGTTTTTGACTACTCTAAGTACCTCATACGTGTAAAATAATACAGTATTTGTCTTCCTGTGGCTGGTTTATTTCACTTAGCATAATATCCTCAAGGCTTACCTATGTTGTAGCACACACACAAACAAGGCACAAATGCAAAGAATGAGATAGGCGGAAAAGCTTGACATGTTTTTTTAAGTCTCTTTTAATCTACTGAGTCTTCCTCTATGTTGGTTTTTCTATGCTGTGTAACAAATGATCACAAATTGAGTGGGTTAAAATAACACACGTGTATTATCTCACAGCTACCGTGGGTAAAAGGCTGGGCACGGCTGAGCTGGGTCCTCTGCTCAGGGCCTCACAGGCTGTGGTCAGGTGTTGGGTGGGCTGCTTTCTCATCTGGAGGCTTGACTGGGGAAGAATCCATTTCTAAGCCCATTGAGGTTGTTGACAGATCTCTCATTTCTATGTGGTTGCATAACTGAGGGCCCCAGATGTTTGCTGGCTGGTGGTCAAGGCCACCCATAGGTTCTCGAAACTGCCTGAAATTTCTTGCCCTCTCCATTGGCTGTGGACAGCATGGCTGTTTTCTTATTTAAGACTAATAGGAGAGTTTCTCCCTCCAGTCTGTTAAGATGGAGTCTTCTATAACAAAACACAGACATGGGAGTGACATCCCATCACCTTTGCCATATTCTATTGGCTAGGAGCAAAACACAGGTTACACCCACACTCAAAAGGAAGGGACTATACAAGGGCAGACTCATTGGGGGTCACTTATGGTGTGTTGGCCACACTCTCCACTTCTTTTTCTCTTTACAGTTAAGTCTTTGAAATACCTGGGCTGTTTGACCTGTAGTTTCCTGCAGTCTGGACTTTGCTGATTGGACACACACTGCAATTCAACATGTTCCTCTGTCCCCTGTATTTCTGGCAAACTGGCAGCTAGACCCAGAGGACTGATTGGACTCAGGAAGAATCCCTTTGGGAACATTTCAGGACATGGCATGGTCTTCCCTCAGGAGGCACATGATGTCTAGCTGTATCTCTGTTTGTGATATTAGTAGCCATTGATAGCCAGCACCTACATCAGTTAATTCACAGCAGGTAGCAAAATGAGAATGTTCTAATTCTACTATTTCATGTGTCAGTTGCAATATTTTTATAGAGATGCTTCCCCTCTATATATCTATGTTACACTGTGGTATATAGTTCATATACAGAAGGCAGGATACATTTCTGATTCATTTCTTTCGGTCATCAATTTCCAAGATAATAATAAATTGGTTCCCTATCAAAGTGACCAATTATTGTTTAATAGTGTTATGAACCCATGCATTTAAACGTGTTTGATTGATTTAAGTCTATTGCAATTCTTATCCTTATTAAAGCTCATATGGTCCAGTGGGAGCCTCGTCAAACTGGCTCCTGAGTCCTTCTGACGTGACCCTGTTAGTCTCTGAGCGCTTCCTGCTAGCTGGCATGTCTGGGGATCCAGGCTCGTCTTATACCTTGTGCCTTCCTGCCCCATGCTTGAAACGAGGCAGGTCTCCAAGAAGCCCTGGTTTCTTTTCATAGGCGATGATATTTCAAGGCCGCAGTCGGGGCTGTAGGGATGCTTATTGCTGTTGGGTTGATTACTGTTTCTAGCCTTTCTGGTGGACAGAACTAGGAAACACATATGTACATATATAGCTCATCTGACATGAGGAAAAGAGGGGGTTGTTGGAGCTGAGAGGTAATAAATTCAAAACTGGCATATCCACTCTTTTCCAACCCTTCTCTTTTCTTCTTTTCTGTTGTCCCTATTCTGTAGCTCGATTTTGTTCTGCAACCAGCAGTTTCTCCCCAGTGTGGGCTCCTGTCCCCACAGGGTAGGGGGCCTTGGCAGGTCTCTTTCAAGAGTTTATAGGAGTTAGACTGTTCCAGGCCCATCAAGCCGCTGCACTAGCCACTGTGCGGTGTTGGCTGCCGATTGGTCACCATGCTTTCCCATGAATATCTGTGGCTTATTTTGGGGTCCTCCTATTTTTTAGGTCACCAGATGCTATCCCTGCTGCTTCCCCCTGCTACCTTAGACAAAAAGCACAGGGCAGCGGGGAGAGAGGGGGTTGGAAGGGAAAGAGGAAGCAAGGGAAAACAAAGGAGGGAGGAGATGAGATCTTTCTTCAGAAAAGATGCAGCTACCAGACCGGCCAGAACTTGATTTTGGTATCCCATAGCAGACCCAGGACACCAGTTGTAATGAATTATATTATTAGCACTACAGGGAGGGGAAAGCTCCACTCCCTGTGTTACCATGACAGTTCCGACAAGGGCCAAATAAGGGGGGAAAATCCATCCTCCCAACTGGAAGGAGTGGTCAGCAAAGACCCGCCTGGGAACTTCTATAACACCACCTCTAAGTCTTAACTATTTCGCCCTCATTTTGAAAATAATATGTTCCCCCGGCCTGCCCATTGCCACCACCCTGGGAGTGCACTGCCCTACCCTCTTTCTTTCAGTAAATTCATGGCTTGCTCAGCTTACTCGGTGCACCTTGGAACTCTTTCCTGTGGCATAACCAAGAACCTGTTTTCCGGCAACAGCTCTGCCTCTTCCCCCACAGATGCAAGGCTTGTAGCTGTCCGCAGTTTGTCCCCATCCACTCATACTTTAGACGGCTAGAGTCACTTACTCTGCTGGTGCCCGGGCTAGGCGGGAATGTCCAAAGGACTCACTGGGCATTTCCTCACTGGGCCTAGTGGCTCAGCATTCAGTCATCTAAGCTTTAAAGTGTGGTGGCTTCCCAGAGAGCTTGAAAGCAGGGGCTAGTAGGTCTGAAGGTCACTCCTACTGCATTCTGTTGGTCAAAACAAGTCACAGACCCGCCCAGAGTCAAGTGGGGAGGATAGACTCCACCTCTGATGGGAGGAGCTGCAGGTAGGTGCAGGGAGGGAGATGGATGAAGCCATCTTTGGAGATCCCAACAAGGGCTTGTCTGACCCAGAGCCCAAGCAGGTACCATCCCCCACCCTTAGGAAACTTGCTGGGGCCTATGGAAGCCTACCTCAGTTCCTGTCACTAAGGGGTGGAAGGGGAGGAAAGGATGGGTGACTCCTGGTCTCCAGGGTGTCCAACCCATTATGTAGTTTCCTCCGGGGGCTCTGGGGAGCCTGGGGATTGGGGTGGGGGTGGGGTTGTGGAAAGGAAAGGAATTAGCTCTCATTTTCCCTCCCCACCCCATCACTTGCAGGCCCCCTGAGGGCTGGCAGGACATATGGCCCTGCCAGTGGTAAGTCAAACCGGGAGCCCTGCCAGGGAGCGCCAGATGGAGCAGGAGGAAGGCACAAATCAGCCTCCATGGCCGGCGCCATAAATAACGCTCCTGGGTGTGGGTGGCAGCTCTGCAGGCCCATTTCACCAGCCTTGGAATATCCAGGCTATGCCCCCTCCCTCGCCGCTGTCCTGTAAGTCTTAATCGAGCTGCCTGGCACAATAGCTCCTTGCAGCCTGCAGGGGAGGACAGCTGAAGGGAAAGATATAATTTGACGAGTCATGCACACTCCAAAAGTCATTATTTCGTTGCTACCTTGCTGTTCCTCCGAGCTCGGGGCTGAGCCTCCTGGCTGAGTGTGGGGACAGGACACCTTCTGCTGTACAAAAGGGCAGGGCAAATTTTTCCCTTCTGATGCCTCAGCTTTTTTTCTGGGGCTGGCTGATGCCATATGGCAGTTCCACTTCCTCTGCAATAGAAGTGAATTTTCCTAAATTGGAGAGCTGGCCCTCAGCCTTTCCAAAGGTCTTTTGTGTCTGATTCTCTCCCCTCAAGGTGATTTGACTTTCTGCCTCTGGTCAAATTCCACAGGCTGAATCTTTCATCCTCAAGGAGCAGAAGCAGAGTTCCACCTGTCAGAAATCACCAAATATCTTGGCTGCGAGGCTCCCGGTGAGCCACAGAGCCAGGAGGGGCAGAGACTGCAAAGACAGCTGAGCACGAGCCCGTGAGCTGCTGCTGTCATCTCCTGGGGCTGTTCCTCCCATGCTTGGTGTCATGGAGTTTTTTTGAATCGTGCAACATCTTAGAGCGATTCTCAGAATGTAGCCCAGGTGCCATCTGGGAATCACCTGGGGAGCTTTAAACAATGTCAGGTTCCAAATCAAAACCATGAGATACCGTCCCACACCTATTAGGATGGCTACTATCCAAAAAACAGAAAACAACATGTGTCGGTGAGGATGTGGAGAAACTGGAACCCTGTGCACTGTTGGACGGAATGTAAATTGGTGCAGCCACTGTGGAAAATGGTTTGGAGGTTCCTCAAAAATTAAAAACAGAACTATTATATGACCTAGCAACCCCAGTTCTGGGTATGTACCCCTAAGAACTGAAAGCAGAGTTTCCAAGAGATATTTGCATACCCATGTTCACTACAGTCATGCGCCATTTAACAACTGGGATGCATGTGGAGAAATTCATCCTTAGGCCATGTCGTCATTGTGGGAACCTCACAGAGTGCACTGCCACAAACCTGATGGCACGGCCTACTACACACCGAGGCTATACAGTATAGCTCATTGCTCCTTGGCTACAAGCCTCTACAGCCTGTTACTGTACAAAACAATTCAAGGTTAAATCAAGTGACAATGATGCAATCAAGAGACACGTAAACGTGAGCGGCTGCTGCCAGCGTAACACAGCATACTGTTTTACAGCAAACTTTTCTAAAATAACGATAGAAAGTATAGCGCAGTGAATACTCACACTAGTAACATACTCAGTTATTATCAAGTATTGTGTACGGTACATAATTGTATCTGCTATAGTTTTATACTGTAACTGGCGACACAGTAGGTGTGTTTACACCAGCATCACCATGCGTTGCGCTGCGATGTTACAGTGGCTATGACGTCACTAGGCAATGGGAATTTTTCAGCTCCATTATAATCTATGGGACTGCTGTCATGTGTCATTATGTGGCGTGTGACTATATTCACAATAGCCACGTGGCAGAAGCAAATCAACTGTCTGTCCTCAAATGAATGCATAGAGAAAATGTGGCATACGTGTATACACGCAATGGAATATTATTCAGCCTTAAAAAGAAGGACATTCTGTCACATGCTACAACGTGGATGACTCGAGGACATACGCTAAGTGAAAGCCACAGGATCAATACTGTATGATTCCACTTACCTGAAGTACCTGAGATAGTGGAAATTATAGAAACAGAAAGTAGAAAGGTGGTTTCATGGGTACAGAGTTTCAATTTTGAAGACGAAAAAGTCCTTGAGATCTGTTGCACAACAATGTAAATATGCTTAACGCTACTGTGCACTTAAAAATAGTTAAGATGATGAATTTAATGTTATGTGTGTGTGTTTTTTAACCACAATTTAAAAAAGAGGAGCTTACTTCCATTTGGAATGCAAACAATTAACAAAAACAAAGGCAGGTTCCTGCCCTTTGCCAGACCTCCAGGTTCACAATCCCTACAGAAGAGGCTCGGGAAGCTGCCTTTTAAACAAGTCTGTAGGTAATTCTTAAGCCCAATAATGTTTCTTGTCTTAGATGTCGTGATTAAGAAAACAGGCTCTGAAACCAAACTACTTGGCAACCAAAGCGACCCTAGAAAAACAACTGTCCTCTCTGTGCCTTAGTTTGCTCATCTGTATAATGGGGATGGTAATTGTGCCTACTCACAGATGGGAGTATGGTAGGGATTGAATTAGTTAAAAATCAAAAGCATTTGGTATTATGATGATCAAAATCAAGTGCTTCCTTTTGACCAAGGGGAACTGAGGACCAGAAAGAGGAGGTGCTTCATCAAAACTCATTCCTCAATGTGGTGCCAGAGCCAGAAGGACCCAGCTCACAGGCCACCATGCACGGCTCACCTGCCACATGTGCTATCTTGTGCCTCAGTCCCCGAGGGCCTGGCCAGGAGACTGGGTCACCACAGTGACAGACTGGAGAGGAATGCAACCCTGCCCTGAACACATATGCCTTTCCCTAGGATGCCTCCAGGTTATTCCATTTCCCTGGCAGATAGAATGAGGGCTTGCTTTAGGCAAGGCACAAACACTGGGTGTGGGGTTGGAGGTGCTGTGGGTGTATTAACTGGGAGCTGCCTGCCTCTTTGATCAACCCCAAGCCTTTGCGTGCCTGAGCTCCCTGGCTTCTGGGAATGGAACAGCACTGGCACAGAAGCATATGGAGCCTTCTGTGAGAGTCCCAGGTCCTATAGAAAAACTGCATGAACAAATGTAACCTAATGGCTTTGGTGTAACACTAAGAACAATAACAGATAAAGTGGGTTGCCTGTATACTGTGTACCTAGCTCTTATGGCTATGATCCCATTTTACAGATGATGAAACTGAGACACAAAGTATTTAACTAACTCACCCCAAGCCACAGAGCTGGTAAAGTGGAAGCAGCCTGGCATTTGACTGTCCTGAGTCTCAGCATCCTCATCTGTAAGGTGGACATAATGATAGGGGCTGCGAAATGAGGGGGCTGCCATCAGAGGTGAAAATGGCCGGCCAATATTTGTTGCATGAGTTTGCTGAAAGATGCACAGACCTTGAGGTCCCCATGTTCCTTTTGGAGGAACTCAGTGCAGGGTGGAGAGTGGGGAGGTCTGGGTGGGGAAGGTCACCTCTAGGATGGAGGAATGGGGAAGGCACAGGGACACGCTTGGCCCCTTGGGGTCTGGTGGGTCTGGGGCTCAGTCCACAGGTCTGTGGTTACATTCTCTGGAACCAGATGCAAGTCAGGCTCGGTGGCAGGGCTGCAGGGGTGGGGGATGGGGGTGGGGGAGTGGGAGGAGCTCAATAGTGTTGGGATTTGTTGTAATTTGAATGCAGGTTGCAACTTTGGGGGGATGGGACAGGGATTCCACCTGTCACTGAGCATTTCTACAGTCACCACTGTTGCCATTTCTTCCTCTTTGGAGTTCAGCACCTGTGGGCGGGGCATGGTATGCTCCAGGTTGGGCCTGGGGCCTTAGCGCCTGCTTTGGCTTGTTCAGCTGCAGGTGGGGTGAAGGGGACCGAGTGGGATGAGGGAGACAGATAGGCTTAGTGCCTCTGTGGCCTGCCCAGCTGCTCTCCTCTGGGCGCCTACTGCAGATTCAGCTGTCTGGGACAGGACCCCAGAGCCAGAGAAGAGACAGAGAAGGGGCAGGCATTCTTCTTTCTGCAGAAAGTGACAAACTTTCTTTCCCAGTAAAGATTCCGATTTTCCAGGAAGAACGTCTTTCCCATCAGGAGGCGAATGTGCCTGCAGCAATAGCACGGTAATCTCTCCACTATTCATGGAGTGCCCACTATGTCCTCACATTATCAATCGTCTTTCTGATAACACAGCAAAGTGGCCACCGTTTGCTCCATTTTGCAGATGGGAAAGCTGAGCCAAGGGGTTCAGCCTGGGCCCAGCCTTCGCTCTCACACAGCTAGCAAGTGGCAGACCCAGGACTGCCTGGGCCCAAGGCTGTACCGGCTTCCGCAGCCAGGCCAGCTGGCCTCAGAGAGGAAAGGAAAGGGGCTTCATAGTAAACAGGCTCAGTGTAATCCCTATTAACAGCTCAGAAGCCTGTTTTACAGAAATAGAAAAACTCATCATACAATTCATATGGAATCTCAAGGGACCCCAAATAGGCGAAACAATCTTGAAAAAGAACAAAGTTGGAGATCTCACACTTCCTGATTTGAAAACATACTACAAAGCAGCAGCAATCAAGACGGCACGGCACTGGCATAAAGACAGACATACAGACCAATGGAACAGAACAGAGAGCCCAGAAATTAACCCATACGTATATGCCCAAAAGATTTTCAACAAGGGTATCAAGACTACTACACAATGGAGGGAGGACAGTCTGTTCCATAAATTGTGTTGAGAAAACTGGATATCCACATGCAAAAGAATGAAGTTGGACCTCTACCTAACACCATGTATAAAAATAAGCTCAAAATGGATCAAAGACCTAAACATGAGAATTGAAACTAGAAAACTCTTAGAAGAAAACATAGAGGAAAATCTTCATAACATTGGGCACGGCAATGATTTCTTTGATATGACACCAAAAGTGTGGACAACAAAGAAAAAAATAGATAAATTGGGCTGTATCAAAATTTAAAACTTTTGGGGTAGGTGAAGGGATTAGAAAGCACAGTCGGTAACCACGAGATGGCCACGGGGTTACGAAAATCAATTTGGGGAATGTAATCAATAATGTTGTAAAGATTTTGTAAGGTATCCGATGGACGCTTGTCTCATTAGGGAGACCACCTCAGGGATGATGTAGATGCCTGATCACTGCACTGTACACCTGAAGCTGAAGCTGAACAATAATGAATGTCAATTACAATTACATATATATGTTTATATATATATATATATATATATATATATATATATATACATATATATATATTTACAAGAAATGGAGTATAGCATTAGGAATAGAGACAGTAGAAATGTAATGGCTGTGTACGATGTCAGAGGGGTAGTGGATGGGGAAAGGGGGGTTGTCACTGTGTGAGGGATATAAATGATAAATGTTTAACTATTACATTGTTTTGTGCACCTGAAACTAATAAAAAAATAATTTAAAACTTTTGTGCATCAAAGGACACTGTCAAGAGAATGGGAAAATTTTTGACCTTTTTTTCTTCAAATTTTTAAACTGATATATAATTCACATAATAAATGATACGAGATAATGCACATAACATAAAATTCACCATTTTAAAGTATATAAGTAATTAAGTAGCATTTAGTATATTCAGAATGTTGTGCAACCGTCACGAGGATCCAATTCCAGAATATTTCCATCGCCCCCACAAGCAATCCCATATCCTGTAGCAGTCACTCACCGCTCACCCCTCTGCTCGGCCACTGGCAACCACTAATCTATTTCCTGTCTCTCTAGACTTGCCTATTGACCCCATTTTTTAATGCAAAATTTTAGTCAGATTTATTTCCATTATCAATTTTCGTTGAGAAAATATTTTCTGGAGTGAATGGTATTAAGAAAAGATCATTCTTTGAGCAATATTCTACAGCATGCAGTAAAATTTTTTCCAGTTTGATTTTCACCTTGCTGAAATTACTGTGATTGAGATAAATTCGTTTCTAATAATTTTTGTAAAACCCACGTGATTTATTGACTTTGTGGGGGATAGAGACAACATACCACGTTTCACTGTTTAGAGTGCCTGCAACTGTGAGTTTTCTTTGTGGCCATATTTCTACCAAGTATAATTTCCCTGATCAAATTTTGCAGGTGTGAATTTTGTCTAGAAGCTTTGACTTTCTCTGAGTCATTGTTAAGTTGTTTTGATGATTTCTCAGGAGCATTCACTGACCTCCCTCATGAAGACTATCCCGTTACTATCTGACTCTTGAATCCCCTCTTAGTTTTCATAACACTATCACCACCCGACATTATTTTATATTTATTTGTTTATCTGCTTATCATCTGTCTTCCCACCAGGCTGTGAGTTCCTGGAGGGCAGGGATTTTCGTGTCTTGCTTATGGCTGTATTCTCACCGCCTAGAACAGTGCCTGGGACACAGCGGCCCTCAGTACATGGGCTGAACGAAGGAATGAAACATGGTTTGGATAGAACACACGGTCTGAGTCTGTCTCATAGTCCATGAGTGAAATCATGAGGGACTGTATGAGAGAGAGAGAGAGAGAGAGAGAGAGAGAGAGAGAGAATGCAGGACTGGGAAGGATCCAAGGCCAAATGATGGAGACAAGCCATCCCACACTGAGGATGAGCCACGTTCCAAGAAGCTCCAGTTTTGCCAGGGAGACAGATATCCAACAGAACAGCCTGTTTAATTTACTGACACTACAAATGGCGACTTATGGCTTAGGGGCAACAGAGCATGTTGCCGGCATGACTGGAAAGGTGCTGACGGAGCTGCCCAGAAACACCCGGGCAAAGGAGAGACCAAGAGGACACGGAGGTGTAGGTCTGACAACACTGGCACCTGCACCTGCTGCTGCTGGAGGCTGACAGCTGGGAGCGGCCTTCTCTCCCTCCATTCTGCCCCCTTGGACACGTACTGAGCAGCAGAACCACAGCCAAGAACTGGCCCCCATGACGCAAACCCACTTCAAGTCCTCCATCCTGGCTATCCATTGCCGCGGAACAAACCACCCCAAAGCTTAGTGGCTTCAAACAACAGTGTATTATTACTCTCCTGATTCTGTGGGCTGACTCAGCTCAGCTGGGCGGTTTTCTCACTCGAGATCTCTTGTTTGCAGCCAGATAGCTGCTGGCATTAGAGTCATCTGAAGGCCTGATGGGGCTGGAAGTCTAGGAGACTCTGTCTCTCTCTCTGCTGCTGGTCAGTGCTGGCTGTCAGCAACGGCTGTCAACTGAGCGTGTGGCAGGAAGCCGGGCTACACTGAGAACTAGCACATCATCACGTCTGCCACATTCTATGAGTCAAAGTAGTCACTGGGCTCAGATTGAAGGGAGGTGGAGCCATAGACCCCACCTCTTGAGGGGAGGGCCAAGTCACTTCGCAGAAGAGCATGGGATGGGAGCTATCATTTGCACCATCTTTGGGAAATGCACTCTGTCATAGCCTCAAAACGCATTGAGGTGGGGTTCTACCAAGATAAGCAAAGATTTCCTGCTTTTGCAGAGTGTTCTTGACTCTTCAAAGAGCTTTCATGCCCACGTTCATCATAATACCTGTCAGGGACATGGGCTGTCTGTGTACATGAGGCAGCACCTGGATCCAAGTACTGCTGCTTCCTTCCTGCATGACTTGGGCAAGCTATTTCCCCTCTCTGTGCCTCGGTGTCCTCGTCTGTATAATGGGGGGATAATAACAATGCCTGCCTCACAGCTTCATTGCAAGAACTAGGCAGTTGGAATAGTGTCAAGGACAAAACAAATCCACATGAACAATGGTTATTATGATTACTTCCCCTATTGTGTCTATTTTTATCTTTAACATTTGTAATTTATTTTAAAAAATATGTTATACGGTTCAAACAGCAAAAAGGAATACGAGGGAGCAGTCGGATGGCTCAGTTGGTTAGAGCGTGAGCTCTTAGCAACAAGGTTGTCGGTTCAACTCCCACATGGGATGGTGGGCTGTGCCCCCTGCAACTAAGATTGAAAACGGCAACTGGACTTGGAGCTGAGCTGCACCCTCCACAACTAGATTGAAGGACAACGACTTGACTTAGAGCTGATGAGTCCTGGAAAAACACACTGTTCCCCAATATTCCCCAATTAAAAACAAAAGGAATATGGGAGTCCACAGAGCGGAGTCTCCCTGCCTGGTGTCCGCCTCCTGCTTCTCTTCCCTAGAGGAAACCACTTTGCCCAGGTCCTGCCAGAAACACCTTCTGCATTTACAAGCAAACATGGATATATATTCTTCTGCTACCTCTTTTTTTATATACACAGATGATAGTGACTATACTCATAGTTTTACAACTTGTTTTTCCCCTTCGAATAGATATTTGGTGATTGTTTCATATCAAAACTTTAAGAGCTGCCTCACCCTTTTTATCAGCTGCATAATATTCCATCGTGGCTGTGCCATGATGTGCCCAATGAACCTCCTGTGGAGGTGGTTTACTGTCGGCAGCTCTAACACACTGTGCTGTGATCCATCCCCATTGTGCTGGTGAGGAAACTGAGGTCTGAGAGGCAAAGTGTCCCACCCCAGGCTACACGGTGAGTTGGTGGCAGCTCCAGGATCAGATCGTAGTCCCCTGACCCTATCCACGATGTATTCCCATCTCATCTCTGCTTGGGCCTCCTGGCTCTGGGATGGGTGGAGCCCGCATGAAAGGAGACAGGTGAGGGTGGTGAGCAGGCAAATCTACCAGTGCTGTTGTCGTCTCCTCCCCAGCCTGACACATGGCTGCATGATGAAGGAAACGCAGTTGGAAGAGCCCGGGCTCTCAGACTCCAAATAGCAAAGCAGAGACCGCAGGCTGGAGAGGGTGCTTTGCAGCAGTGAGCCTCATGGCAGTGCCTTTGCATAAACCTCGTTTTCTCCTTCAGGTGGGGTTGGCTTTAGAGGAAGTAGACGCTGAAACTGCCCATGATAGGAGAGGAACTCAGCCCTATAATTGAGGTAACTGGGATCATGACCTAGGCCTGCAACTGATTCACAGGACCCTGGGGCAAGTCACCCAACCTCTCTAAGCCTAGAAGGTGGGAGCTTGACCCAATGGGGTCCCTGCAGTTCCAATGCCAACTCAATCAATGCCTCCTTAAGAACGCTCATTTCCTCATTTAAAAAAGTAGGAGTGAAAGTAATACCGGATGTGGTAAGAATCCAATGAGATGATGCATGTGAAAGCCCGTGGAAAAGTAAAAATTCAACACACCATACAGATTCCCCTCCCAGCAGGTATTAATTTTGAGGATGACATTACAAATAGTGAACTCTGTCCACGACCACATCTTCAGTATAAAAGTTTATTATATACTGAAGTGTAGTGAACCGCACTTCTCTGTTGTTCAGGCCACAGAAATCAAAAACCAAAACGCCAAAACTTTTGTTCCCTGTTGAACTTGATACCAACCATCTGCTTAGGTAGCCTGCCTGCAATTTAGGTACAATGCCACTAGGTGGCGATGGTGCCACGGAGGGCTGTTCCGGAGCAGACACCCTAAGAATCATCTCAAATGTCCTTTTTTATACATTGAGAGGCCTCACCAAAGGAACCACTGAGACTTAGTTTCCTCACCTGTAAAATGGGGCTGATAGTACAAAATATGCTCATGTAAAATCCTCCTGTGCACAGCAAGACCTTCAGTAAATGTATGCTTCTTTCTGGAGTGATTAAGAACATGGCTGTGGAACCAAACTGCTTCGGTTTGAATTCCAGCTCCACTACCTACCAGCTGTGTGACCTTGGACAAATTACCTAACCTCTCTGGGCTTTAATCTTCCTGTCTGTCAGTGGGGCTAGTAATCATACCTACCCCCATAATTTATACATGTAAAGTGCTTAGGAAGTGCCTGCTCCAAGAAAAGTGCTCTGAGTTTGCCATTGTCTGTGTATGTCCTGGGGTGAACCCTCTTTAACATAGTCTGGGTCCCAACTCTGGGCACCTCCCAAGATTGAGGGCCTTGTCAAAATGATATGTCTTTAGGGTGTTTTTAATCCCCCTCCCTTCCTCCTGGCATAAGTCATGGACAGAGAAAGCCACAATTCCAAGACTCCAAGTCTGGGCTGGGGATTCAGGGCACAGCTTGCAACAACCTCTGTCTACCAGACAGGTTATGGAAACCAATTTGCAAATGTGAAACTAGCTGGTGGGAAGATAAGGAGAGGGCACAAGGGGCTGTGAGGCTGTTTTGAAAGCCCTTTTGTCCCTTGAGGATGTCCTGCTCACCTCCATGCATGCTGCAGGTTGCGGGGGTGGGTAGAGAGGAATCTGGTGATGACAGCACATGACCAAAAGTCAGGAGATCTGTTTTTAGCCCAGCTCTGTCACTGAGGCTCTGTGTGTCCTTCAACGAGTCACTTTTCTTCTCTGGGCTTCAGAGTCCTACTCTGCCAAAACTGGGACACACTCCCTGCCTTCCTTTCCAACCAGAGAAATGGTGGGAGTAGAGAAACTCCTGAAAACCTCACCTCCTCCTTGAAGCCTTCCATCTTGGGCAGAACAAAAGGGAATCCAAAGCCTCCCCCTTTCCTCCCCCCTCCCGATATTCATTACCAATCCATTATTCGCTCATTCATTGATTGCACATGCTCTCAGTGCTGATCTGCCCTCCTGTCTGCATGGCCTTTCTGTCTTGTCTGCATTTGAAACTCCTCTGGGGAGGGCTGTGCCTGCCTCCTTACTCTGTACAGCACGGAGAGTCTAGCAGAGGAGGCTTGTGATAGAGGGATGGCGTGAGGCTCTCTGTGGCAAGGAAGGTCCCATGGAATCCCAGACTGGTCGGAACTTAATGGGATGGAGAAAAGTGAGCTGTTGGGTAGATTAAGAGATGCAAAAAGGCTAATGCTTTGAAAAGTGAAAAGTGCTATGCAAATGAAAGTCTTATTCTCTGGACAAGGGCATAAAAGAGTAAGAGAGGATGAGGAAGAGAAAGAGGGCTGGGGTGTAGCTCAACTTCGATGAACGTGTTTTGCAATTAGGAAATCTACAAGGAAGTTAGTTCAATCTTAGGAAGCATGGAAGTTGTGTGTCAATTTCCAAAATAACATTTAATTTTGGATGACCCATGGGCAGGGGTGTATGTATGTGTGTTTTCCACTGTCATTTTTTTTTTCAGGGTTTAGGGCTGCTGAGGTCTTAATTCAATGCCAGGCATACCTCAAGTCCAGATGGAATGAGCCCAGCTTGTCTGCTCCCTTACCCCCTCTCCCCATCACCCTACTCCTCCCTCCATCACTTGCCTATTCAGGTCTGCCCCTCATTACCCTCCCCACAGCCGCTCCAAGTTGCTCCAGTTTCTGCCAACCTCCAGCCTTTCTTACCTCTCTGCTTTATGACCCGATCCCCTGTGAATGCCAGTGCCCATCCCACTCTTGCCATCCTCCACCAAATGCCTGGCTGCCAAGTGACCCTAAGTGTCCTCTCTCAGGCAGTGTCCTGTGCTCACTGCCTTCTGAAAACTTACCAGACCTGGGTTCCATTCCACCTGCATCAAAGCCTGGATGACACACTGAGCCAGGCTAATGCATGAGTAGGGGAGGGCAGGTATTCTCGTCTGTGCATCCTAGATGGCACTGGAAGAGTGTCTTGGAGACACTAGCCTCTTCACTTTAAGAAAGTTCTGTCTAAAGGGAGAATTTCACAGCACTGCGGTAGTCCAAAAGGGAGGGGACTTTGGGGCGTGCATATAGTTAAAGATAATAACAGATACTATCTATTGCACACCTATTAAATGCCAGGCACTATGCTAGGTGCCTTACGTCCTTTGTCTAATTCCAACAACCCTGTGAGGTAAGTGTAATTGTCATAATAATAAGCACTACAAAATTAATTGAGCACTTATGTCTCACGTGATTCACCTGGATTGTCCTATGTAACACTCACAGAACCTGTGAGGTAGGTGCTGTTGCCATGTCCATTTTCTAAACTAGAAAACCAAGGCACAGATCAATTAAGAAACTTGTCACATAGCTAGCTATTAAGATAAGGAGGCTGAACCTCAAAGGGGTTAAGTAACATGTCCATTTTTACTCAGCAAAAAAACAACTGAGTGAAGTCTGTGTCTGACTTCACCCACCCCCCAGGCTCACCGTGGCTTCTTCTGGGGCAATGGGAAATTTCAGCTGGGAACAGAAACTTCCGGGGTGGGAATGCGAATGGGACTTCATCTGTTCTAGACACCAGCATACCCCTTACATGAAGGGTGTCCAGAAATGCTCCAGGACCCCAACCCCAGTCACCTGCCAAATGTCCCCTGGCTTTGCTCGACTTTCCCAGTAACCCTTCCCTGCCGCCTGCTTCAGGTGGCTCTTCAGAATCCCAGCTAGCATTAGCACCCCATTAGAAGAATGCTTGCCTCCTCCAGGAAGCTTTCCTTGATGGCCCTAGCCCAGAGCCCTCTCACCTTCTCCGAAACGTCGTCCACTTGGCTGTCTTGTTCATCCTTCGGGTACTGCCTTCTGGCCTCCCTAACTAAGTTGAGTTTCTCTAGGCTCTAACACCTAACATGCAGTCAGTGCTCAGAGAATTCTTCTTAAATGAATAAATACTGCATTTGGGCATTCCCCTGGGTCACTGGGGTCATGAATTTCAGTGTCTCTACTGAGGGGAGATGGAGAATGAAGGCAAGAAATATAAATGTGTGACCAGCCCAGGTGTAAACAATAGGGAGTGGTGAGGTCTGTGGCAAACTAGAGTCTGCATACCTACCTGAGGGGCTTCTGATCAAATTCAGCCACCCCACTCCCCACAAATGGCTAGGACCTAATCTCGCCCTGAACACCCTCACTTTCTTCCCCTAGCTTTATTCTCCTACTTCGTGCCTCCCACTTTAAAATATATTCTATATGCTATTTATTATAGTTAACATCTGTCTTCCGTCACAAAGGTGAACTACTTGAGAGTAGAGGTTTGCTCTGTTTTGTACTCTGGTGTAGCCCAGGCCCTCATCAGTGCCTGGCACATAGTAGGCCCTCAATAGATAGATGTTGAATGAATCATCAGCCCCTTGCATGTCTCTGCAGTGAAGAGAGCTGCACCAGTCCCCCCTGCAGTGTTCAGGCTCAAGGAAGCATTCAGGGTTTAAAGGCAGAAAGTGAAGGCCATTGGGGGTCACAGGGATCCCTAAGGAGATGGTCTGGAGTCTGCCTTTGTGACAGCAGGTCCAGCTGGAACTGGGCAGGCGGGTTAGTGACTGCCCTGTAGGGTCAACGGGGCACTTCTGAGCAAAGCTGATGGAGGGTTATGGGTGGGGTGGTGGGGAAGGAGGGGTCAGAGGGCGCGCGCGGACACACGGACACACACACACACACACGGACACACACACACACACACACACACACACACACACACACACACACACACACCCGACCCGCACCCGCACGTACCATAAGACGCAGGACTAGGAGAGACTAGAAACAGACAGACAGGCGGGAGGAATGTCCAAGATAGTGGGGAAAGGGCAGAGAGGGGAGGGGAGCGGCACCGCGGGGTCCACCGCGCGCCTGCAGGAGCGCCGGGGAGGAGGGCGCAAGGTAGATGCTTCCTGCACCCGCCGCCGCAGAGCCTGTGCCCGGGCTGGGAGCACCCCCTGGAGGAGGGCGCTGGCTGGGAGCTGGGGTGATTTACCCCTCCCCGCGCGCCGGCTAAGCTGGTCGCTGCCTCCTCAGCAGCCGGGGCGCTTCCACCTGCGCAGGCACCGCGCCGCCCTGCGACGACCGCCATTGGCTCGCTAAAAATGCCTCTCTAATCTGCGCGCATCTGTGCACGCCTCCGCCATCCTCCCTCCTCCCACCCTCCCCCTCCGTCGGCGCTGACCTTCCTCCTTCCCGCAGCCCAGGCGAGATCCCGGAGACGCAGTGGCGGCGGCGGCGGCAGCGCAGCCTCCGCTTCCCCCGGGAAGTCTTCCTGGCTTGAGGCCCGGCTCTAGACGCCCCGCTAGGCCCCGTGGCGCCGCCGCTGGTGCCGGGCGCTCCTGCCCCCAGGTAGGGAGTCTGGCCCTTGGGTAGGGGGTGTGGAGGGAGGGGGTCCTGTTAGGGAGTGCGTGTTGGCGGTGGGTGCAGAGACTGGCGTCTTCCCGGCGAGAACGCGGGGGAGGATTGGACAGTTACTTGGAGAGAGGTGAGCGTGCGGCCGGGGGTGCTTCGCAAGCGCCGGGTTCGCGGGTATCCCCCAGGCAGTGACGGATGCCCCTACTCTGGGCCCCTTGGGAGAAGGAGCTGGCGGCAGAGGCCTTTACTCAGGGGAAAACGCAGGAAATAGGTTCCTTGGGAAGGTGGGACCCAGGCTCCTGGGGTCAGAGTCTCTGGCCTGGGGTGTTCAGGTACCAGCGGGGTGGGTGCGCTGGTGCCAGCTTGGTGCATGAGCCGTTTATGGATCAGAGTGGACTGGGGAGAAACACAGCAGCTGACGCTCCCTGTGCTCTGTCTGGTTTTACAATTAAAGATATTTTCTTCTATCTCTCTGCCCCTCCCCCCACAGCTGGGCTGGAAGGGGGTAGAGGAAAAGGAGGTGACTGCTAAATAAATGGCCGGCAGATACAGCAGGAGACTGGCACTGCCCTTCTCCCCAGGCTACCTGCTGCCTGGTGGAACTCTCTCTCTCCCCCTTATTTTTGCCTTGCAGGAGGCCATGCAAAGATTAAAAGGCCATCAGGGTGTGAGGGACACAGTGGCAAACCCCAGGGCTTGGCCAGAACCAGCTTCAAACCCCAGCTGCCCCCCACCCCCACCGTCCTGCTCTGCACCCCACGTGCAGTGACACATGTGGCCGCTTTTCCTTGGGCATGACCATAAATAACCCACATTGCCCTGGTGCTGGCACAGTGGGGTGCAAACAGAACTGTCAGTGATTTTGGAGGTTGTAGCCCTCACCTACCTGGCCTTCTCATCACATGTCCAAATCACCACTCACAAGCCACCCCCTCCAGGCAGCTTCCTTGATATCCCAGCTGAGAGCTTTACCTTCTGCCCTGTGTTCTCCAACCTAGGCTGCCTTGTGGTTTGGCTATTTATGTCTTGTTCCTTGCTCTCTAGACCAGAAGTGCCTTCAGGGTAGGAATCTGTCTGATTCATCTCTGTCATCGACCCTGCACCTCACCAGGGTCTGGCACCAAGTAAATGTTAGGAGATTAAGTGAATGAACGAACTTGAACTCTGGGAAATAGCTGGCAACCTGAAGGAGGGGGTTGAGCCCCCTATGGGCTGTCCTTCCATCCCACAGGACCACAGAACCACCAAAAACAGACAACCCCATTGAGGCCCTTCCTGGATCAACCTGGAACTGACAGGCAGCTATGGCATTTGGAGACAAACACTGTAGCCCCAGAGTCTCCAGGGTCTTTTTGGGCCCCTGGTTTGAGAGAACTGGCTGAGTCCAGGCTTGGTGGAAGGCCTGGGGGAAGGTCTGGCCTTTCTTAGGACCCTGCGTTGGCACTTTCTTCTTGAGGTACTCAGCTCAAACCAGGGGTCGCTGTCTATCCCAGCCCTTGGAGAAATTCCAGTTAGCATCAGGGAGTCTTGGAAGCCCCAAACCAGGCCATCCTCAGCCTCTGGGGTCCCCATAGTGAACTCTGAGCAAATCTCGTGACTCCATTATGTGGAGGAGCAAACTCAGGCCAGAAGAAGCGGCTGCCACCAAGGGTTCTGGTGTCTGTGACAGACGTGGGCATTTGTAGAGTTCTTCCCCAGCCCTTGTTGCTCCTTTCACAGCGGTGCTGATAAGACACCTGCAAGCTGTTCTTGTCCTCATCTTACAGAGGGGGAGACTGAGGCCCAGAGAAGGTCAGCAGCAGAGCAAGGGGAGGCACTCAATTCCTGGCTCCAAGACCAGTGTTGTCTCCACTGGACTTGCAGGAGCTGGGGTGAGGCCCAGACCCGGTCAGAGTGTCTGGTTGTCCTGGAGCCCATAGGTTCCTCCTCTCTGGCTCTGTCCTGGCCTCTTGTGATGGAGAGAGTCAGAAAGAGGTATTTCTGGGTAGAGGCAGGCAAGATGGTTTACTTAGTGCCTGCAAGAAGCTGGCCCTGGGGGCCTGGTGGGGAGGGTGCAGTAGTTACAGTAAAAACTAAGAGTACACAGCAGTTGTCACATGCCCGGTCCTATTCCAACTATTTTTAACTCATTCAATCTTCACAGTAGCCCCCTTCACGGTGGATACTATTATTATTCCCATTTTACAAGGGAGGAGAGTGAGGCACAGATAAGTTATCGGTTCAAGGTCACACAGTTTGAAAGTGAAAGAGTAAGGACCTGGACCTCGGCTCCAGAGTCCATGCTCTTAATCTGTATTCCCTATTGCAAGATGAAGAGGGCTGTGGACCTCGCTGGCGGGGACACACTGTCTCTGTGGAGATACAGGCTTCAGGTACTCCACGGCTAAGGTCCCTGCACGGGTAGTATGTGCATGCTTAAGTGAGACTGTGACAGCTGTGGGTGCTCAGAATAATAACACCCATCTCAGGGGGTCTCGTTGAGCAGGAGAGCCATCTTTGTAAGATGCACATCTGAGCCTGTCACTCCCCTGCTCTGCATCCTTCAGTGGCCCCCCCATTGCCCTGGGGACACAGTGCAGTCTTCCTAATGTGGCCCTGCCTGGGCCTCCTCTCCCTTCTCACCCTCCGCCTTCCAGCTGCTCTCACCTTTTCAGTTCCTCAAATAAGCCATTCTTCTCTCACCAGGAGCACAGGCTGCGCCCGCCTAGAACACTCTCCCTCCTCCCTTCGCACTCCTCACCCTCTGCGGTCGCTGAGACTTCTCTTCCTTCCAGAAGCTTGGGCTTGGGCTGGGAGCCCCCCTCCTCATACACTGCTCCCCTCCCCTCACACAGTGTCCTCTGGGGCCTTTGGTTGTTGCCCCCACCCCAGGCTGGGAAATCCGTGGGGACAGGGTCAGCCTCCCTAGCGCCTCGCACGGAGTAGTCCCAGCTCAGACTTGTAATGAGTGAGAGCACATCCTTACTTTCTCTCCCTCCTGACCAGTCTCAGGACACACATAGCATTTTTCTCCTCCCAATAGGAGATGAGGAACCATACATTTGCATATAGCCCCCCAGCTGGAACAAGCTGGTAGTGAAAGCCTTCAGGGGAGAAGTGAAACTGCCTGTGGGCCTGGCAGGACAGGGAGAGCATTGGGGTGGGGGAAACCCTCCCTGGGGAAGCAGGTGGGAGCAGAGGGGGAGGAGGAGGGGTGCCAGGTGGATGAGGCCTGTGGGTTTTGGTCTTAGATTTTTCTTAAAGAAAAAAAAGCTTTTATTATTTTTTCTTATTACCAAAGTGATACACGTTTTTTTGTGGAAAATTGGAATGTACTGGAAAGCCAACTAAAGAAAACCCATTAGCCATCATCACACCTGCCGCCGTGGGCACTTTGGGGCTGGTTGCCAGCCCAGTGGACTGGAGGGGGAAAGTGGGGACGGGGGACTGGTGGGGCAGGTCAGGGTCCCAGGAAGTAGATGTGGGGATGAGTGTGCAGGAGGAGTGGTCCCCAAACCTCAAGCCTCATCTGTGTACAGCAGGGCAAGGAAGCAGGATGAGCAGAGAGCGAGGTGGGCACTGGCGTAGGCCTGTCAGGAAGCCTCGGACCCATGGCTCGGGAGCGAGAGTGGCCCTTTAGAGCAGAAGTTGCTTGGAGTGGTCAGGCCTGTAGACCTCGGCACCCACCAGGCACTGGGTGTGCCCTTGACACGTGGCTCTGCAGTCACAGTTCTCCCTGAAAGCGCTGCCAGCTGAGGGCCTTGTGCCGACAGCACCCCCAGCAGCTGGGGCAACAGGTAGTGCTCACCACCCAAAGGGGACATACTTGTACTAAAATTGTCATTTGTTGCTTATCTGAAAGTCAAATTTAACAAAGTGTCTTGTACTTTTATTTGCTAAATCTGGCCCCCTAGATGGGGATGCGGAGGGGCGGAGGGGCGGAAGGCGCGGAGGGGGTCCTGATTTGCTCTTGTTTTGTTTTGGGGGAGGGGTCAAGGATACTTGTTTGAATTTGACAGTTTTAAAAAATAACATGTCTATTTAGAAATGAATGAGATGTTTCTAATTTTGTATCTGTAACTGTTTCTGTTTACTGTCTTAGAGACTAGCTCCCCATGTGTGCTGCTCAGAAATAGTAAAATGATGGATCCTTTTATTGATTCAGGGGAGACACAGGAGATTTGATGAGCAAAGGGGGAGTCACTAAATAAGGTCAATCCATTTGAGAAAGAAAAGTCATCATCATAATAAAGCTTTATGTGTCAGAGGGTGTGGGAGGCTGGGATCCTCACAGCAGCTGACAGAGTAGGTCGGCTCTACCTTTTTGGCAATAGCGACCCAAGGTTTGCCCAGTAGTTCCTCATCCAGGGCTTTTTCCTACAGGCACCCTCTTAGGAGGATGCGAAGAGACCTGGGTGGGGACGGGCAGTGTAACCAAGCGAAATGCCCACCAGGAAGGCTGTGACATAATTAGGACCTCTCCAGACGATGCAATTTTTGGCAACTGCTTATGCTTTCATTTGGTCGGTGAATCTCAACAGAATGTCTTCTGTGTGCCAGGCACCGTTTTAGGTGCTGGGGACACTGAGAGAAAAGAATGGGGCAGAGCTTAATACCAGGATGGAAAGACGGTCAGAACATATCAGCAAGTTAGAGCAAGTGACTTCATAGAAGAAGGTGGTTAGTATGAGCCCATTAAAAAATACACATGTGTCTCCGTGTTCATATTGGATAAAACTGTCTACCAGGCTGCAGGCCCGATGGTTATCAGAGCTCACCTCTGGGGCAGGTGTTAGGAAGCCAAGTGAAGGCAAGATGGGGAGTGTTTCCTTTTTATTTCGGCATCCTGGGCTGTTTGCATTTTATACAACAAATATCATTCCTCATAAAAACGTAATTAAAATGATATTTGATAATACCTGATATTTTTCTTAGAAATCTAAAAAAAAAAAAAAAAAAAAGAGCAATTTAAATTGCATTCCCCTTGGTTTGATGGCATTTGAGTCAGATGCTGCCACTTGGGTTCAAAGAGTTTTTACTTGTGGCTGGTTTCTCCTCCTCTTCCCTGTCCTGGGGCTGACAAAACCTGCTGGGATGGGAAAGAGGGCAGGGTAAGTCTGGGTATCGGGAGCACTGCAGAAGCTGAGTAGCCATGAAAGTGGTGACTGAGCACCCACGGTGTGCATGACACTGGGTGTCCTGTGGGGGCCACAAAGGAGGGAGGCAGGCCCTGGAGGCAGGGGCAGGGAGCCAGAGGGGGCCTGAGATCCTCTGACACGTGCCAGGCACTGTGCTATTTATCCATATTTATACCTCATTGTCTTCTCAGTAACTTACGAGGTTATCGTCCTTCTACAGATGTGGGAACTGAGGTTGAGCGACTTGCCTGAGGTCACACTGCAAGTCAGTGGCTGAGGCAGGATTCACACACATGCAGTTGAGATCCAGAGGTGGTGCTCTTAACCTCTGCCCCAGCACCTCTCGTTAGGGAGTGGAGATTGTCACTTCTGTCCGCGTACAGGCAGGCGTGCTCCCAAAGACTTGGGGAAGGTGCCTTCTAGGCAGTGACAGCAGGGACAAAGACGCAGAGACGGAATGTGAGAAGTGGGCACAGGCTGGGGAGGAAATCGGTGCAGGAACCTGAGGAAGTGGGAAATGAGGCTGGTGGGGCAGGTGCCGGGTATTGTAGACGACCAGACTCATTGGACATGCCGGGGCAGGTGGCCCAGGGCTCTGCGCTCCTCCTGGGGCCTGGCAGAGGCGCCCTCCACTCTGCCGGGGCCTTCCCCAGGGCCACAGGCTCTATCCCTGCCCTGCCTGGGTCCAGCCTGGACCAGCCTCCAGAGAAGACAGCTGAGGTGGGGCAGCATCACGGCTGGGGGTCAGGGGGCCCGAGGGAAGGTGCTGGCCCTGACGCTGACTCCCAAGGGACCTTGGACCTTTAGCGCCTTCCCTTACACTCGGTTTTTTCTCTGTCCTTTCTTTTTAAACTTTTTATTGTGGAAAAATATAAGCGTTTATCAAAGTAGACAGGATAGTAGAATGAACCACGATGTCCCCATCAGCTGTTATCCACTCAGGGTTGGTTTCTCCCCACCCCCCCAAAGTATTTCAAACCAAATCCCAGGCATCGTTTCATCACAAATATATCAAGGTGTATCTCTGAAAGATAACGACCTTTCCTACCATAATCACAATGCCGTTATCACACCTAAGAAGTAACCATTGCTTTATACCAACAAATGTCCACTCGGTGTTCACGCTGCCAGTTGTTGGACATGTCTTTTTTCAACTGTTTGAATCAATATCCAAGGAAAGTCCCCACACTGTGATTGCTTGATATGTCTTAGTCTCTTTTAATCCATAGTTTCCTCTCCGTCTTTTTCTTTTCCTTGGCAATTTATTGGAAAAACCAGGATATTTGTCCTGTAGACTCCCCCAGGCCTGGATTTTGTCGATGGCCTCTCCACGCTGTAGTTGACATGTTCTTTGGTCCCCCTGTGAGCTGTCATTGGGTTCTTCCTGAGCCTCCTCGCGGTGCCGTCATCGGTAAGTCTTCCCGGCTCCACCAGAACCTGCCCACGTCTGGCCACCTGCACTGCTGCTCTCCTCTCTAAGCCTTCGCTGTCGCTCTCCTGTGTTGTCGAAAAAGCCTCTACCTGGTCTCCCCATACCGCTCCTTGCCCCAGCAGCCAGAGAGATCCTTTCAAACCCTAAATCAGATCACAACCCTCCTCTGCTCCAAACTTCAGTGACTTCCTCTCATTGGGAATAAAACCCCAAGTCCTGTAGAAAGTCCTGTAACAGCCTACAGGCCCTGCGTGATCTGGCTGCCCCATAACTCTGACGCCGTCTCACACCGCTCCATCCTCACTGGGCGCCTGGCCGTTTCGTGGACGCATCAGATGCCCTCCTGCCTCAGGGCCCTTGCGCTGCCGTTCCCGTGCCTGGCCTCAGAGGTCGGCCTGGCTCAGGATGTTCACGTCTCTGCCCGTGTCACCTCCTCAGAGAGGCCTTCCCAGAGCACCTCCTCTATATTCCCGGCGTTCTCATCCCCTGACCCTGCTTTATTTTCCCTTGTAGCGCTTCTCCATCCCTGATGTCACAGCCTGTGGGTTCCTTGTCAGTCTCCCCTACCTGCCTGTGGGTTCCGTGAGGACGGGCATCATGACGGCCCACAGAGTGGGCCTCTTCCTGCTCTTCCATCTCTCCCTGGCAGCTCCTCTGCTTTCAGCAGTGTTTCCTGGAAAATAAAACAACCTCATGCTCATACATTCGCTTCACAGTTTACAAAATACTTCCTGTTGGAGTCCCTAGTAGCCGAACCCAACACAGAGTTTCCTGGGCAAGTGATTTCTTGCAGGCGAACTCACAGGAGAAGGGAGCGGGGCGCCTGTTAGGGTGAAGAAGGAGTGAGGGACAGACGGCTTTCCGCTGAAGTGTAGCTCCAGCCAGATCCCACGGAGAGCTCCGTGGGGTTGTCCTCCTTCCTTGAGACCAGGGGCCAGGCTATTGTACCCCTTCTCAGGCTGTCGCTGGCTGCCTCCAAGGGAGGGGTAACCTCCCCGGCCCCCCCAGGCCAGGCAGCTCGCGTGGAAGCCAGCGCCGGCCCTCAGCACCGGGGCAGCTGTGAGCACCCACAGCGGCTGGGGGACGGGTGCCCATCTGATACGGGGACAGCGACAGCACCTCCTGCACTTCCACACCCACTTTCTGTTTTGAGTCCTGCCACAAACCCATGAGGCAAGTGTTTATTAATTTCCATTACGTCCATTTGGTAGACGAGGAAGCTGAGGTTCTCCTGGGTGAAATGACTGGCCTAGGGTTGCTCGGCCAGGAAGAGGGAGATTCGGGATTTGAGCTCAGATTCTTACTTGGGATCGTCTGATTGGTTAATAAATTGTCTCAGGGGCTGCTGGTTCGTAGTTTTACTCTCATGCATTCATTCAGCAAATAAGTGTTGAGTGCCGTGCTGGTACTGAACTGGGCACTGGCCATTAGTAGTGAAACCCGCTTTGGCCTTGCCCCCTGGGGCTTCCAGCCTGTGGACCTGTCCAGCACTTAGCTGTCCCCCACCCTGCGCACCCCTGCTGAGCCCAACTCCCTAATGACAACATGTGATGTTTGTTGAGCACTTACTATGTGCTGGGCACTGCACTCGGCTCCTGTGTTGATTAGCTCACTTCACCTTCACAGTATCCCATTTTTAGGTGGGTACACTGAGGCTGCAGAGGGTTTAAGGCTTCCGGCAGGTTCCCTAGATGAGTGTGTGACAGAGCTGGGAATCAGCTGTTCTGAACGTGGCTCTCCCGCTCCCGCTCCCCTCCCCCAGCCCCACCCACAGCAGGATATCTGGTGTCACCACTATCATCAGGTCCATCGGACACCAGGCTGCCACTGCTGCCTGCTCCGCAAGTGTTGGGTGACTGGCCACCATCTCACCTGCCCCACTTGGCCCTGCCCCAGACGGGGCACCTCTGATGGGAGGCCTCTCCCACCTTCCAGGGCGAAGGGTCCCTGCCTCTGCTCTCCTTCCCAGCCCCTTTGTCACTGGCACTGACTAGCTGGGTGTGCCCTTCTGCCACTCTCAGCTAGGCATGGGCATTGGCCCCGCCCCCTCGTACCAGCTGGCCTGGTAAGCTGCAAAGCTGGCTTGGCTCCGGTGCCCCTGGGCAGGGCGGGGGGCAGGGTGGCAAATCACAGCAGGCTTCCTTCCCACCTCACCGCTTCCTAGCCAGGGCCAAGACAAGCCCCACAGGGAGAAACCAAGTCGCAGCATTGCGTGAGTGAGGGTGGAAGGGCCCCCCAGACTGCCTTGATGATGGGGATCTCTGTGGCAAGAGAATGAGGGTGGACGCCCCAGTTGGTGTCAGTTCCAGACCCCTGAGGTCCCTGCTCCCTTTAGGACCCCCTTACAACTCCACTCCCAGGCTGCTCTGAACCACTGCTCAGCTGAGCTGGGCAGTGGAGGCCTGGGCTCTGTCCCCCACCTCAGGCCTGGAGGCTCATCCAGGGGCTGCACTGAGGAGGGGCTTGCGCCCTCCTTGGCAGAACTCGGGGGATATTTGTACAAATGTTGGACATGAAATAGCATGCAAAGCACATGCAAATAAGCCCATCTCCCTGTTGGCCTGGCCAGTGGAGGGGTTGCTCTGCTTACAGCCTGGCGGTGATGGCTGGAGTGCTGTGGTCTGCAGGAAATTGGGTGCTCCCCACAGTGGCTGGGGGGACGAGGGGCTGGCAGAGATGGGGAGCCCTGAGAGCTGTGGCCATCCTACCTTTTTTCAGTTAAAGTCTGAATTCCCTCACATTTTTCTCCTAACCAGTTGGTGATTTTTTGAATTTGATCATTTTGTTTGCAATAGCTATGTTTCTATTAAGAAGAACTTTGCCTCTTTACCTATTTTGTTATTCTGAAATATGATACATACAGTAGGATAAAGGCTCCATTCTTTCTCTTTATTTATTAAATTTTAGAAAAATGAGTTTGTGCTCTAGCATCCTCCAAAGGTGACCAGTGAGTGTTTTTCCCCATTTAAAAAATATAAAACTGTATAAAATAGGTTATACATTTTAACAAATTACCGTGTTTCCCCGAAAATAAGACCTAGCCGGACCATCAGCTCTAATGCATCTTTTGGAGCAAAAATGAATATAAGGGGCCGGCCCAGTGGCTCAGGTGGTTAGAGCTCCGTGCTCCTAACTCCGAAGGCTGCCAGTTCGATTCCCACATGGGCCAGTGGGCTCTCAACCACAAGGTTGCCAGTTCAAGTCCTCGAGTCCCGCAAGGGATGATGGGCAGTGCCCCCTGCAACTAAAATTGAACATGGCACCTTGAGCTGAGCTGCCGCTGAGCTCCGGGATGGCTCAGTTGGTTGGAGCATGTCCTCTCAACCACAAGGTTGCCGGTTCGACTCCCACAAAGGATGGTGGGCTGTGCCCCCTGCAACTAGCAATGGCAACTGGACCTGGAGCTGAGCTGCGCCCTCCACAACTAAGACTGAAAGAACAACAACTTGAAGCTGAACAGAACCCTCCACAACTAAGATTGAAAGGACAACAACTTGACTTGGAGAAAAGTCCTGAAAGTACACACTGTTCCCCAATAAAGTCCTGTTCCCCTTCCCCAATAAAATCTTAAAAAAAAAAAAAAGAAATAAATATAAGACCCGGTCTTATTTTACTATAAGACCAGATATAATATAATATAATATAATATAATATAATATAATATAATATAATATAATACTGGGTCTTATATTCATTTTTGCTCCAAAAGACGCATTAGAGCTGATGGTCTGGCTAGGTCTTATTTTCGGGGAAACACGGTAATAAAAAGCCAACAGCCAAGTCAGTGTCAAATCCATTTAGGTCAAAAATGGAAAATTGCCACAGCTCCAAGAGACCACCTCGGCCCCTTCCCACCATAAGCTCCTGTCTCACCCAGAGGGACCCTGCATTCTAAATATTTAGGATTATTATCTGCTTTGTTTTTGGTTTTACCACATAAGCATACATCCAACACCAAATAGTTCTGTCTCATTTTGAATTTTAGTTAATGAAGTTGTTATTTTATGTCTGGCTTTTTTTTAGTTAGCTTTTTTTCTTTTTCTTTTTTTTGCCATGCATCTCGGTTGTTCTTTGTAGGGTCGTCCTTTCATTTGTCATCATTGCCTAGTGCTCCAGTATGCGACTATACCATGATTTACTTATCTCGTCTACTGTTCACAGACATCAGGGTCGTTTCTGACTTGGGGCTACTGTGAAAAACGCTGCTCAGAACATTTTTATACACACCTCTGGGTAAACACACGCATGCAGTTCTGCAGGGTATACACTGAGGACTGGAGTTGCTGGGTTATTGGTTATCTCTCCAGACTTCCTAGATAACGCTAAGCTGTTTCCCGAAGTGGTTGTGCCAGTTCACACATTCACAAGCAGTGTGTACGGGATCCAAGGGCTCTCCATTCTTACAGGTGTTTGGTTATTAGTGGACTTTGTGGGTTTTTTATTTTGATTTTTATTATCATTATGGATTTTTATCAATTTGATGGGTTTTAGTCCTTGCCCTCGTTCTCAGCAACGCTCAAATCGTCCTGTCTTTGGCCAGTAGGAGCCTCTTGAGGTTTGACTCTGACCACATGGTCTTTGAAAGTGTGCTTGCTTTCTGGAATGAAGTTCCAGGCTTCTGAGAGCTGCAATCAGCCATTTCTCTAAGGAGCTGTGGATCCTTTTATATACATTATTTTAATGTATTTTAAGTTTCAGTGGCTTTTAGCACATCCACAAAGTTGTGCAGCCGTCACCACTACCTAATTCCAGAATGTTTCCATCTCTCCAAAAAGAAACCCCATGTCCATTAGCAGTGCTCCTTAATTCCCCCTCCCTCAAGTTCCTGGCAACCACTAGTCTACTTTCTGTCTCTATAAATTTGTCTGTTCTGGACATTTCATATAAATGGAGTCATGGAAGTCTTTTGTGTCTGGCTTTTTTCACTTAGTGTGTAATGTTTATAAGGTTCATCCATGTTGTAGTATGTGATGGTGCTTCATTCCTTTTTATGACTGAATAGTATCCCATTGTATGGATGTACACATTTTGTTTATCCATTCATCCATTGAGCGACAGTAGTTTCCATTTTTTGGTTATTATGAATAATGCTTCCATGAGCATTTATGTACAAATTTCTGTGTGGACATAAAATTCTCTGTGTTTTCATTTCTCTTGGATACATACTAGGAGTAGACTTGTTGGATCACGTGGTAACTCTCTGTTTAACCTTTTGAGGAACTGCCAGACTGTTTTCCAGGCTGCACCAGGTTACATTCGACCAGCAATGTGTGAAAGTTCTAACTTCTCGTCCTCACCAACACTTGTTATTGTCCATCTTTTTTTTTTTTTTAAAGATTTTATTGGGGAAGGGGAACAGGACTTTATTGGGGAACAGGGTGTACTTCCAGGCCTTTTTTTTCCAAGTCAAGTTGTTGTCCTTTCAATCTTAGTTGTGGAGGGTGCAGCTCAGCTCCAGGTCCAGTTGCCTGTTTTCTAGTTGCAGGGGGCGCTGCCCACCATCCCTTGCGGGAGTCAAACCGGAAACCTTGTGGTTGAGAGGATGCGCTCCAACCAACTGAGCCTCCGGGAGCTCAGCAGCAGCTCAGCTCAAGGTGCTGTGTTCAATCTTAGTTGCAGGGGGCGGAGCCCACCATCCCTTGTGGGACTTGAGGAATTGAACTGGCAACTTTGTGGTTGAGAGCCCACTGGCCCATGTGGGAATCGAACCGGCAGCCTTTGGAGTTAGCAGCATGGAGCTCTAACCGCCTGAGCCACTGGGCCGGCCCTGTCCATCTTTTTTATCACGGCTGTCCTAGTGAGTGTAAATTGACGTCTTATTGTCTGGTTTGCATTTTTCTGATGGCATTGAGCATCTTTTCATGTGCTTATTGGCCTTTTGTATCTTCTTTGGAGAAATGTCTTTTCATATTCTTTGCCCATTTTAAACAGGGTAATTTATCTTTTTATTGTTGAGTTTTTATATTCTAGATACCAGACCCTCATCAGATACATGGTTTGCACATACTTTTTTCCCATTTCTGTGGGGTGTGTTTCCCCTGTGGATGCATTTAATGAGGAATTGTCTTTAGCTAGTCAGTCTGGGTGTTAGAGGCATAGGCTTTTTGAATTCTAGAAACAAGTCTGAGGACCCACCCATTGCCTCAGAAACTCTGGGCAGTAAGTAGGGTGTCATCTTACAAATGGCACTGAGAGGCAGAAGAGAGAGCTGGCCTGCCCAGGGGTACCCAGCTGCTATGTGGCTGTGGGGCGTCGGAATCAGGTCCCCAACTGAGTTGCCATTGCTCCTCTTGGGGTCCTCACCCTAGCCCAACCTACATCCTCCCAACCCCAGTGTCCGCACTCTGCTTTGCTGCTCTCAGCCCTTCTTCCTTCCAGGAGAAGCCTTCTTTGGCTGTCCCAGCCTCTTAGGATGAGCTCCTGTGGCCCCAGGAGGCAGGAGGTACTACTTGGACACATTGTCACTGGTCAGATTTGGGAACAACTGTATTCCCCCAAGGTAAAGAATTTTCTTTATGCAGGACTCATCAGTGCCTTTAACCTGCTGTTGTGTATTGTGAACGTCAAATTCGCTAAAACTTAGAAGCAACCAAGAACTCCTGCAATAGGTGAACAGATAAACTGTGGGGTACAGCCAGACAATTGAATGTTAATCTGCACTCAAAAAACAATGAGCTGTCAAACCCCGAAAGACAAGGAGGAATCTGAAACACATATTACTAAGTGAAAGAAGCTGGTCTGAAAAGAGTACATATGGTATGATTCCAACTATATGACATTCTGGAAAAGGCAAAACTACAGAGACAGTAAAAAGGTCAGTGGTTGCCAGGGGTTAAGGGTGGGTGGGAAGGAGGGAGGGGCAAACCAATAGGTGGGATACAAGGGATTTTTAGGGCAGTGAAACTATTCCATATGATGCTGTAATGGTCGGCACACGTCATTATACATTCGTCAAAACCCAGAGACTGCACCACCAGGAGTGAAGCCTAATGTAATCTGTGGACTCTGGGTGATAATGAGGCGTCTGCATTGGTTCATCGATTGTAACAAATGTACAACTCTGCTGTGGAGGCTGGGGTCAGGAGAGGGGGTGGGAATCCTCTGTATTTTCTGCTCCGTTTTGCTGTGAACCTAAAACTGCTCTAAAAAATAAAGTCTATCCATTAAAAATAGCATCAGGGAGTGGTAAGTGTTGCAAAGGAAAAATAAAACAGAGTTAAGGAGCTAGGGAGTGACAGGGGTGGGCCAGTGTTTTAAATGGGGTGGGGGTCAGGGACACTGACCAGAGACCTAAAAACAAGGTGAAAATGGCCCTGTGGACATCAGGGGCAGAGCTCCCCAGCTCTGGGGCACTGTGGGGGCAAAGGACAGAGTGGTGGAGGAGCGTGGGGGTGGGGAGTGCTTGCAGGTGAGGGCGAGCAAAGGGTCGGGGCCTCCACATTCTGCCTGCAAACCAGGCCAGCCCCAGGATCTTGTTCTCAGTGCGATGGAGAATCACTGGGGGTGTCAGCTGGGCTGTGATGTGTCAGGATTCTATTTATGTTTTAAAAAGATGACCATCTGACAAACAAAGAGTAGTGGGCAGAGGTGGAAGCAAGGGGACTCTCAGGAGAGGGTGCAGGCCTCCAGACGAGAGGTGACGGTGGTGCTGACCCAAGTGGCTACAGCAGAGGGGTGCGAGGTGGCTGGATTCTAGGCAGACTGAAGGGGGAGTCAACCGGATGTGGTGTGAGGGAGGGCGAGGGAGCTAGGTCTTTGGTTTGAGCATTTGGGGGAGCAGTGGTGTCATTTTGTGAATGAAGACCAGGGTTGGGTCAGGCTCGGGAGCAATCCAGAGGTCGTTCTGGGGCGCCGCACCCTGTTCACATCCAGCTGGGATGTTGAGGACATGGTTATATTTCCGTGGCTGGAGTTCAGTGGCAGAGTCGGGGCTGGAAATATAAGAGTGGGGTGTCTTAAAGCTGCAGGCCTGGATGAGATCACACACTGTGAGACCAGGTGTAGATGGGGAAGAGAAGAGGCCCCAGGCCTGACTTCTGGGAGTGCTGGCTCATAGAGGTTGGGGACCAAGCAGTGATGGGGTGGGGGTGGGGTGTCAGAGAGGCGGGGGTCATGTATGTGAGGGCCGAGGGGTGGCCGTGGAGAGGCGGGTGTCATGTATGTCAGGGCCGAGGGGTGGCCGTGGAGCACAGTGTAGGGACAGGAGGATTAGAGGGGGGCCAGGGATTTTGGCACCGTGGTCCATGGTGGCCAGTGAGGGTCAGGTCCTGATTGGAGGGGCTTCAGGAGGGGGTGGAGGCATGGCACCTGCACAGCCTCCCCAAGAGTGTCCTCCAGCAGCTAAAGGAGCAGGCTAGTGGGGCAGGGGCTGAGGGCACAGTCTGGGGTGGGACTTTGTTTTTCTTCAGTGAGAGAAGCAGAACCATGTTTGTCTCTTGATGGGAAAGATTCTGTAGGGGGGGAAACCCATCATCAGGGAGATGAGGATGGAGATGAGGAGGCAGCCGTGCAGTTGGAGAGCCAAGGGCGGGGCCTAGTGCCCACGGGGAGGGAGGCTGGGGGGGGCAGGCAGGGAAGGGGCGAGTGCGGGGTGGTCTGTAGCCTGCTCCCATTTTCTCAGTGTAAGCAACACAATCGTCAGCTGTGAGGAAGGAGGAGGTGTTGTGAAACACTGGTCTTCTGGCAGTTCTCGCAGCTGCTGTGTGAAGCAGGTGCCATCATTGCCACTTTGCAGAACAGAAAATGGGCCCAAGGGGAACTTGTCAGGAAGGGACAGGACCGGGATTTGAACAGGGTCTGGTGGATCCCAAGGACCATCCTGTGGGAGGGGTGTCAGGGTGTCAGTCTGCCACTGCTCTTCAGCCTCCCGGCCTAGTGCAGCCCTTCACTTTCAGGGCGGACGCCAGGGCCCTGTCGGGAGGTGACCAGACCTGGGCCAGGAATACATTTACACCTGGTCTGTGAGCTCCCACCCTTACAGGGGGGTCACGATGAATTTGGGGGTCCCTGGTACTGACATCCATTTGAACCCCGTGTCTAATAGTCCTTGAAATGCCTGGGTATTCCTGTCTCCAGTGATGGTTACTCAAATAAATGGCTGTGTAAGTCCCTCTGGGGAGGGCCTGGTGGAGTCGCTGCTGCACTTGTTCTGGGGTCGTGTGGCCCATTCTCCTGGGCACCTGGTCTCGCCTTCAGTCAGACCTGCAACCTTGCTCAGGTCTGGAAACTAGGCAGGGGATCGTGACTTTTTATTGGGGTGCAGCCCTCAGCCCCGATCACCAGGCCTTGGTTTCTTTTGATTACATGGGGTGGGCAGTGTCTTTGTGGGCTGTGCCCTTGGGATTGTGGGTTCTGTTAACCATTTTCATAGCCCTGCGGGTCAGGCCCTCCCAGCTGTCGCTCTGACTTTACCAATAGTTGTGACCGTTGCACCCACCTTTCTTCTGCCCAGTAAGCGCTGCCACATGGCCTCTTATTTGGGAACCCTACCTGTCATCTCTGTTGCTGTCAGGGTGCCCAGTTCTGTACCAGCAGCTCCTTCTCTCAGGTCTTCAGAGGACACTCACCCCAGAGCTTGTCAGGCTGCTGACGCCCCTTGCATCAGTGCTTTCCTGTGGCTTTGGCCCAGGAAAGAGACAAGTGGTGGATCTTCCAGCCTGACCAGGTGGCACGTTGGCCTGACCGTGGCCATTCTGTGCCTTTTGTTCCCTTCTTGAACAGTATGACCTGGCATTTCTACTTCTTGTGCTGTAGCCATCGCTTTCTCCCGGCAGTGTGTTAATACCATCTTTCAGAGTCCTTGCCAGCGGGTTAATTCCTCTACTGTGGCTCCCTTATCCACCTTCACGCCCTCCACCGCCCCCCTACCGCTGTCCAGCGCCTCAGATAGCATCCTGAGTGCTCTCCTGGCTTCTGCCAGCACGTGATGGCTCTTGCAGTGGCACTTACTCTAGTTATTGGTCTGGTGGCCGGGAGAGGAGGGAGCAGACCTGAAGGGAGGATTCTCAGCATTGTCCTCAAGCAGGGGGCGTGCAACGCCGAGGGGTCATTTATATGTCCCAGTCTTTCCCAAGCGGGGCCTGACCTTGGTGCTGCAGACGCATCGCGGGCTGAGAATTCAGCCTTCTCGGATGCTCTGCTCCACTTATAATTAAGTCCTGTGCCTGCTCCTCAGCTTTTCCCTCCCCTTCCAGCTGCAGGAGAGGAGAATTTATATGCAGCTAAAGAGGCCCTTGGCTTTCACACTTGGCCTTAAATTACTGATTAATCACCCTCAGCCCTTCATTGTCTTTCTCCAGTGTGCGAGAGCCCCAGCTACAGCTCCGTGGGCTTTCTGATTAATTACTGCTCCCCAACCTCTCAAATGCCGCGATATTGCCCTTGCAGTGCGCTCCCCTTCACTTCCCACCTAGGAAAGTATTGGCAGCTTCATCACTGCTGCTTGCAGGCTCAGTCCTGCCGCAGCCACTGGCAAAGGACCCAGCTGTCTGTTTCAGTGTTCGGGGGCTGCCTCCTAGAGCCACTCCTGACACCAACTGGCTAGGTGGGGTTCCTGGGGTAACAGACTCTGAAATGAAGGTTTGTGTGCGGGAGGGTCACTGGGTTCTGCTCTCTGGAACGACCCTTGCAGTGGGGAGGGGAGCAGGACTGCGCAGAGGCGGAGGCTGACCACAGGCTCACTGGATCCCATGGGGAGTGTTGAGGTTGGGCAGGCAATTCAGAGATGTCCTGACTTAAGGCAGGGGATCCAGGCCTGTGTGAACCAGTTAATGGACGTGAGCTGCCCCCAGGAGGGGGCTGTAAGGTGGGGGGCAGTTCTTGGAGAGGGCCGCTGAGAACTGTCAGCATTAAATATTCCACACAGCTGGGGGAAGGGGTACCTTTGTTCTGAAGCAGAGCTTCTGTGTGGTGCCGCACACAGCGCAGCACACAATTTATTTAGTCTGACCGCTGTTAATGGACATTTGGGTTGTTCTGGGCTTGTGTGAACACCCCTGCTGTGGGCATTCATGTGCATGGTTTTGGTGGCCACGTGTACTCATGACCATTGGGCATATACCCAAGAGTGGAAGTGCGGGTCTAAGGTGTACGTGTGCTGAGTAGATATCACAGAATAATGTTCCACAGTGGCTGTACTATTTTACACTCGCACCAGAGTGTTTGAGTGTTCTGGATGCTCTGCATCCTTGCTCATCTTGGTATTGCCTGTCCTTTTATTTTAGCCATTCTGGTGGTCCAGACGTCAACGGTTCTTATGTGCAATCAGGGCGGGAACCATGGCTCTCTGGTAGGTGGTGGATGTGCGATTTGGGGAGTCCTGGGACAACCACTACCTAACTGTGCCTGGTATCCATTTCCAAGGATCTTCAAAACCAAATCCTGGTAGATATATTAAAATATTATTAGATAGGAACACCCTCATGTGACTTGGGTTTTCCAACTCCTTTCAGCCTGAGATTCCAGCCCTGAAGGGTTGTGGGGAGGAAACAGGTAAGTTTTGCTGCCATGAGGCCAGGCTTATGTGGGGTCTCATGAGGACACTGGGGAGCAGCCATGGTGACTCTCCCTGTCCAGTGTTCTACTCTTTCCAAACGGCTTTCTCGTCTTAGCTCTTTTGGGCCTTACAACAGCCTTAAGTGCCAGCTCCATTTGACAGAAGAGGAAACTAAAGCCCGTCAGTTGTGCAGTCGTACAGCATGTTAGTGGCAAAGTGAGCTGTGAACCCAGCAGTGGATTCCAAGTCTAGGGCCCCAGATTTACTTCTTAGTTTTATTGGCCTGTGTCCCCTCCCTGCCATTAGAGAGCTGCTCAGGGCCAGCTCCTTGGTGGGGCCTAACCTCTCTGCCCAGTTCCCCAGCACCCCCCCCCCCCATTTCCTGGTGCAGCCCTGCCTCTTGCCCATCAATGTCCTCTTAGAAGAAGGTAATTCCCAGGGCTCTCTGGGGCGAAGTGCTGGCTAGACCAGAGCTGCTCAACCTTGCTGTGCTCAGGAGTCTCCTGGGGACCTTGTGATAAGATTCTGAGTCAGGAGGTCTGACGGGCCCATGAGTCGACCTTGGCCACAAACTGCCAGGTGATGGCAGTGCTGCTGGTCCAGGGACCACACTTTGAGTAGCGAGGAGTTAGCCCACTCCCCACCTGTGGGCCATGTAAGCAGGTCTTTGCACTGTGCCTGGCATTCCCCATGGAGCTCAGGCGGACAGTGGTTAGTTATCGTCTGGCATGACTGGGATGAGAATTCATTACTGTGAGTTCAAGCCTCTGTCCAGTTTTCCCATGATGGGACGTACCTTCCAAGTCATATGGCTCAGTTCAAAGCCCCTTACTCTTTTTTTTTTTTTAATTAAAGTTTATTGGGGTGACAATTGTTAGTAAAATTACATAGATTTCAGGTGTACAATTCTGTATTACATCATCTATAAATCCCATTGTGTGCTCACCATCCAGAGTCAGTTCTCCTTCCATCACCATGTATTTGATCCCCCTTACCCTCATCTCCCACCCTCCACACCCCTTACCGTCTGGTAACCACTAAACTATTGTCTGTGTCTATGAGTGTTTGTTTCTCATTTGTTTGTCTTGTTCTTTTGTTGTTTTTGGTTTATATACCACATGTCAGCGAAATCATATGGTTCTCTGCTTTTTCTGTCTGACTTATTTCACTTAGCATCATACTCTCAAGATCCATCCATGTTGTCACAAATGGTCCTGTTTCATCTTTTCTTACCGCCGAATAGTATTCCATTGTGTATATATACCACAACTTCTTTATCCATTCATCTATCGAAGGACATTTTGGTTGTTTCCATGTCTTGGCCACCGTAAATAAAGCTGCAATGAACATTGGAGCACACGTATCTTTATGTATAAATGTTTTCAGATTTTTTTGTAGATACCCAGGAGGGGGATTGCTGGGTCATATGGTAATTCTATTCGTAATTTTTTGAGGAACCTCCACACTGCCTTCCATAACGGCTACACCAGTCTGCATTCCCACCAACAGTGTATGAGGGTTCCTTTTTCTCCACAGCCTCTCCAACAGTTGTTACTATTTGTCTTGTTGATGATAGCCATTCTGACTGGGGTGAGGTGATATCTCATTGTGGTTTTGATTTGCATTTCTCTGATGATTAGTGATGTTGAGCATTTTTTCATATGTCTATTTGCCATTTCTATTTCCTCTTTGGAGAAACGTCTTTTCAGGTCCTCTGCTCATTTTTCAATTGGGTTGTTTGTTTTTTTGTTGTTCAGTTGCATGAGTTCCTCGTGTATTTTGGATATTAGCCCCTTATCGGGGTCACTGTTTGCAAAAATCTTCTCCCATTCAGTTGGTTGTCTCTTTATTTTGTCGATGGTTTCTTTTGCTGTGCAGAAGCTTTTAAGTTTGATATAGTCCCATTCATTTATTTTAGCTTTTACTTCCCTTGCTTTTGGAGTCAAATTCATAAAATGCTCTTTGAACCCAAGGTCCATATGTTTAGTACCTATGTTTTCTTCTATGCAGTTTATTGTTTCAGGTCTTATGCTTAAGTCTTTGATCCATTTTGAATGAATTTTGGTACATGGTGACAGATAGCAGTCCAATTTCATTCTTTTGCACGTGGCTATCCAATTCTCCCAGCACCATTTATTGAAGAGGCTGTCTTTTCTCCATTGTATGTTTTTTGCTTCTTTGTCAAAAATTATCTGTCCATATTTATGTGGTTTTATTTCTGGGTTCTCAATTCTATTCCTTTGGTCTATGTGTCTGTTTTTCTGCCAATACCATGCTGTTTTGATTATTGTTGCCCTGTGTACAAACTAAAGTCAGGGAGTGTGATACCTCCAGCGTTGTTCTTTTTTCTTAAGATTGCTTTGGCTATTTAGGGTCTTTTGTAAGCCCCTTACTCTTTTTTCTTTTTTCCCCCTTACTCTTAATACCTCTCTCAGGAGCACTTCTATTGCCTCCCTCTTCCTGCTCTCTTCTCTTTCCTGCTCTATCAACACTTCTGTTTCCTACCCTCCACCCCCCCCAAACAGGCAGAGGCTCCACTAAGCATTAGGCAAAAAGCTGGCTGAGCAGACTTATTTATACTATAGTGTGAATGATTCACATCTCTCCCCTTCACTCTTCCAGTGGTTATTTAGATGTGAAAAAGAGGAGCTTTTGGTTTTGGAAAAGTTGACAGGGAAACTTTTGTTGACAGTGAGGGAAAAACAAGAAATATTTAGGAATTCTTCCCTGTATCCCCTAACATTTCCCAAGCAAGGGTTGAATTTAACTCATATGAGGGAACTTAAAAACAAAACAAAACAAAACAGGGATAGTAGGGTTTTCACTGGATCAACAGAACCAGAATCTCCAGGGTAGGGACCAGGAATATGCATTTTTTATAGAAGAGATTTTTGTCGCACATCCAAGTTTGGAAATTCCTTTCCTCAGTCACACCATGGGTGCTAGGTGTGAACCCATCCCCCTCTGTTTCTAAAGGAGAGAGAATTACTGAGAGGGTCTCTCTGTCTCACCCTGGAATCTGTACAGTGGGAAGAAGCAGGGCCCCGACGAGCTGGTAAGGGCTAGCTCCCGCCAAAACTCACCTGCTCACAGGCCACTTGTCCTCAGTGAGGATGAGCCTGTGTCCTCCTCTCTTCAGTGGGGATGAGGCCCACCCCTGCGCTGGTAGCTGGAGAGGAGAGAGGCAGCGGGTTGTCAGATGCTGGAGAATATGCCACGGGACAAAGGGCAGCCTGGGATGGTCGGGGGACAAGGGCTGGAGCATGTTGTGGGGCTCCGGCACCTATGCTGAAGCCTTGGTTGCAATGGCTCATGGGGGATAACTGCTGTGGTAATTGTGAAGATCACACAGGCAAGTGGATCCCAGTTTGCATTCTGCTCCCCTGCCAAGGTCATCTATAATTGCCTGACTTCCTCCCTGTGGTGGGTAGAAGGCTGGGGTGGGGGTCTCTCAGGGGTATCTGGGTTGCAGGCCTGAGCTGGGGGGCTGGCGGACCGCGGGCCTCTCAGAATGATCTCTACCAGCCTGAGCGGGGAGGCAGGCGGGTGAGCTCTCGGCACAGAGATTGCTCTGCCCCTCCCCCGGGTGATGGCTCAGCTCCCCAGTGCACTGTCAGCTGAGCTGGCTGGAGGTGGGACACGTGCTCGCTGACCCAGCTAGCTGTGACCGCTGGCTCAGGTAGTGACCTGCCCTGCCCAGCAGCCTATCTAGAAGCCTCAGCCCCAGATCCCCAGTCAGCCTGACATGCTGTGGGGCCTCGTGCTGTCATCTCCTTTCTCTGGTTGTCTTTCTCTATAAAACGAAGGAGGTAGGCCAGACACAATGGTCTTGAGAGGCCCCTGTCAGGTCTGCATTCCAGAAATCCAACCTTTGGTCCCCAGTTTTCATGGGAGATTTGTGCATGGCCTTTGGAGTCAGACAGAATTGAGTTTGAATCCTGGTTCCTTCCTGCTGTGTGATAGTGGGCCACTGACTTCACCTCTCTGATCTCATTTCCCTTAAAAAAAAATGGAGATAATGATATACATTTCTTAGGGTAGCTGTTGAGATTAAAAGACATAATGACAATGGAATATACAGAGGGTGCCAAAAATGTATACACATTTTAAGAAAGGAAAAAACTATTAAAATTGTAATACTCAATATATACCCATAACAAAAGATGAATACAAGTCACGTTTGGCTTCTGCAATGACAAGAGGTGCTCAAAGTGGTTACCATCCACATCCAGATACTTTTGATTACAGCGAACTCCTGCTTGAGCAATGTTGACCAAAGTGTCCACTTGCGTACATATTTTTGGCACTGCGGTGTAGCTGGCATTATTGAGTGCTTCCTTGTGTCAGGCACAGTTCCGGGTCCTGTCCTGTCCTAACTCATACAAGTATCATCATCCCAGCTGCCCTGTGAGGTAACTACTACTGTGATCCCCAGCTTAAAGATGAGGAAACAGCGGTAGGAAGCATGGGCAGACAGGTTTCCACCAGACGTCAGCTGTTACATTACTCTTTCTATCCTCCTGGGAAGCTTCTCCAGCCGGGCTTCCCCATTTGCTCCATGGGTGCTCACCTCTACACCTCTGCTTGAGCTCTTCCTCCTCTGAGCTTCCCTTCCTCTCTGGTGCCCCCCAGGCGGCCCGCCAGCCCTGCCCCCAGGCCACCCTCCTCAGCAGCCAGATCTCTGATTCCCTGGCGTGGCCAGCCAGCCCCACACTGTCCAGCACTCTGTTACCATCTGACTCTGTGGCCTCTCCCAAGCCCACCCACGCTCCCTTGGGCTGAACCCATGCTGGTTCTTTTTCATCTCCTTGGATGCCCCTGGCACAGCACTGGGCAGGCATAGAAGGTGCTGGGGAACTCGTGTGTTTGAGAAGTTCCAGGGCTAGACTCTCCCACAGTCCCTCCAGGCCCAGCATAAACCCCACCAAATACCTCCATGGGCCATGCGTGTGCGAGACAGTGGGAATACAGAGACCAGTACCAGATGGCCTGGGACAGGAAGATTGCAGTGCAGTTGGATAGTGGTTCTCAGCCCAGGGTGCGCTTGGGAACCACGTTGGGAACTTTGAATTACTGATGCCTGGGCCCCACCACAGAGATTCTGGGATGCAGCCTGGTCTCGAGGGGTTTTAAAAGTGTCCTAGGTAAGAAAATTGGATATCCCCATGCAAAAAAGTGAAGTTGGACCCTTACCTTACACCGTATTCAAAAATGAATTTAAAGTGGACCAAAGACCTAAATGTAAGAACTAAAACTGTAAAACTCTTAGAAGAAAACATATAGGGGGAATCTTCATGGCATTGGATTTGGCAAAAAAAAGGAAAAAGCAAATAAACTGGACTTCATCCGAATTTAAAACTTTTGTACATCAAAGGACACCATCAAGAGAGTGAAAAGAATGGGAGAAAACGTTTGCAATATATCTGATAGGGGATTAATATTCAGAATATATGAGGAATTCCTCTAAACAACAAAAATCCAAACAACCCAGTTGAAAAATGAGCAAAGGACTTGAATAGACATGTCTCCAAAGAAGATACACAGATGGCTAATAGGCACATGAAAAGATGTTCGACGTCATTAATCATTAGGGAAATGCAAATCAAAACTACAATGAGATACTGCTTCACACCCACTAGGATGGCTATTATCAAAAACAACAACAACAACAACAACAACAAAAGAACACATTTTGAGAACCTCCATCAAACTCACAAAATTGATTTTTCTCGTTTTGTCCTGAAATGACAAAATGCTTGGTGAAACATATCTCCAGCATCTCCCATCTAAGGCTACTGGTGTGCAAGGAATTTTTCCAGTATTTCCCTTCCTATATCTCAGCCTGTGAGAGAGAAAAGAGTATGTGAACCAGGAGTATGTGGATTGTCACGAATCCAGCATAGAAAGTCCAGGAAGATGATACCAGAACCAAACCTGAGAAATCACTGGGGCTCACATTGCTGAGCGATCTCATCCTCGAGAAGTCTCTTGCACGTCTGGAGCCTCAAGTTTTTCCTCTGTAAAAGAGACATAATAATACGGGTATATTACAGGTTTTTGAGGAGGTTTCCTGAGGTAAAGAATGTTGTCGAAATATAATTTTTAGTAATAAAAACAAGACTCTCATACAAATATAGAATGAAAATGTGTTAATTTATTAAATCATTAATAAGGAAACTAGAAAGACCATGAAAGTACCAAGAGCAGTTGAAGACCTGTGTATTTACATGAGTTTTGTTTAAATAAAGAATGTAAGGCTAAGATTTTAGACTAGATATAAAAATGGTTAATGTTACTCCGGACCATAAAATTATAATCTTTGGATTGTCTTTTCTAATTGACGTAAGTCGGCAAGTTAACACGCAGCTCTATGGTGTCTGAGCTCCAATAGTAAAGTCAGAGGCAGATTATTATCCTAGAGTCAGTTGTGCTTTTCAGAGAGTGGTTCCAGGGCCTCTGGGAGTCCCCAAAGCCCTCCCTCTCAGAAGGTCTACGAAATCAAAACTATTTTCAAAATGATACTGAGTTTTTATTTGCCTTTTTCACTCTCATTCACTCATGAATGGAATTTTCCAGAAGCTACATGATATATTATATTGTAACAGACTGAATGGAGAAATAGAAAAGAGACTCCAGCTGTCTTCTCAAGCCAGACATTAATGAGAGTTGTAAAAATATAAACCAATGCTACTGTTTTCACAAATTTTTCATTTGTTTTGGAAAATGTATTTTTTTATAAAATATGTAATTTATATTAACAGACAATGGGTTTATTGTAGTTATGTTAAAATTAATAAATAAACATTTTAAAAAACAGAAAATAGCAAGTGTTGGTGAAGATGTGGAGAAATTGGAACTCTTCTGCATTGCTGATGGAAATGTAAAATGGTACAGCCACTTTGGAAAACAATTTGGTGGGTCATCAAAATGTTAAACATAGAATATGATCCAAAATTCCACATCTCTGTATCTACCCAAAAGAATTGAAAGCAGAAATTCAAACAAGTACTGGAACACCAGTGTTCATAGCAGCATTCTACACAACAGCCAAAGGTGAAAACAACCCAAATGTCCATCGGTGGATGAATGGCTAAACAAAGTGTAGCATTTACATACGATAGCATATCAGTCAGCCTTAAAAAGGAATGAAATTCTGATCCATGCTACAACATGGATGAATCTTGAAAACATTATACTGAGTGAAAGAAGCCAGACACAAAATGACAAATATTGTGTGATTCTACTTTATATGCGGTGCCCAGCGTAGACAAATCCACAGACACAGAAGGTAGAATGGTGTGGTGGTTGCCAGGGGCTGGGGGGAGGAGGAATGGGGAGTTATTATTTTACGGGGACAGAATTTCGGTTTGGGATGATGAAAACCTTCTAGAGATGGATGGTGGTGATGGTTGCGTAACAATGTGAATATGCTTAATGCCACTGAACTGTACACTTAAAAATGGTTAAAAGAGTAAATGTTATGTATATTTTACCACGGTTTTTTAAAAAAGGGTGCCACGTGATTCTCACGTGCATCTTGGTTGAGACGCACTCTAAGGCGGGCCAGAGGATTGGCATGAAAATAATAGTTATGCTTAAGGATTACAGGCGCTGTGATAGGCTTGGGTGTGAATGTGGAAGGAATGGGTACATCTATGCAGAAAGGTCAGGGGGTGGGAAGATTTTTTTACCTGTGAGGCAGGCTACTGTGACGATTAGGTCAGTTCTACAGCCATACTGGTTTCAAGTTCCATCTAGCTCAGTGAGTTTTGTGCGGTAACTTGGGAAGTTACTACTCTGTACCTCAGTTTCCTCATCCATAAAATGGGGATAATAATAATTCCTGCCTTATAGGGAAGCTATGGGGTTAAACAAGGTGATCCATGTTAAACATTTAGGACAGTGTCTGCTCAGTAAATGCTAGCAATGTAATGGTAATATGAATATATCATAATTTATCTGTTTTCCCTAATATGGACACTTAGGTTTTCTCCCTTTTGTGAGGTTTGTTAATTGCAAAGGCCATTTCCGTGTTTGTTTTCCTGAGCACATGTAAGATTTTCTCAAGAGTGTGTGCCATGATGTGAAATTCCTGTGCTGTAGGTGTGGGCATGGTCAGCTTTATGAGACATGGTCACAGTGCTTTCAGTGTTGGGGAAAGTACTGGGGTCTCCCTTGAAAGAATCATTTCAATATGATTTAAATATGTGCACCGTGTTCAGATATGTGGGTCCTGCAGACCTATTAAAGATGGTAGCAGTTGAGGTGCTAAGGACAGAAAAACCAACTCAAGATGGCTTAAAGTATTGTTTCTCAAATTTTGCTGTGCATACAGATCACACATTACCTGTGAAAATACAGAATCTGAGTCAGTGAGTCTCAGAGTAGGGGTGGGGCCTGAGATGCTCCATTTCTAACAAGCTTCCAGGTACTGCTAATGCTGATAGCCCACCAACCACACTTTCAGTAGCAAGGGTTCTCACACTTGGCTGCACATTGAAACTCCCGGGAGAACATTTAAAAAACACTAATTCTTGGGTCCTACAATCAGAGATCCTGACTTACTTGATGTGGAGCAAGTTTTTAAAGCCTCCCAGGTATTCCAATGGGCAGCAAAGTTTGGAAACCACTTGCTTAAACAAAAAGGAAGTCACGTTATGTCACTCTCCAGGATCTCCCGAGGACAGCTCCAGCATTGGTTAGTTCTGGGGCTCAACCACCTGCAGGAACCAGCTTCTTTCCGTCCTCGGTGGGTAGGTTTACCTCTCAGCTAGCTCCTCCTGAGGTCACAAGATGTCCGCCAGAGCTCCAGACATTACATGCAGACTCCACAATATCCAAGAACACAAGTCTCTTATCTTCAACAAGAAACGTTTCCTGGAAGCCCTTTCCCTCTGGTCTGACTGTCCAGGGGAACAGGAGGGTCACAAATGACTGAGATCAGTGGTTCCCAAAGTGGGGTGCCTTGACCAGGAGCGTCAGCACGACCTAGGCACTTGATAGAAATACCAGTTCTTGAGTGCTACCTCACACCACCCACTGAATCAGAAACTTTGGGGCTGAGGTCCCGCAATCTGTGTTTTACCAAGTCCTTTAGATGATGATTCTGATGCATGTTCAAGTTTGAGAACCACTGGCTTAGAGTTTAAGCTGTAGGCCAGTGGTTCTCAACCGGGTCGATTCTGCCCCCCAGGGGACATTTGGCAATGTCTGCAGACATTTTTGTTTGTTACAACTCAAGGGTGGGTGCTCTTGGCATCAGTGGGTAGAGGACAGGGATGCTACCAAACCTCTGACCGTGCACAAGACAGCCCCCCACAAAGAATGGTCCAGCCCTTTTGGGTCAGTCATGCCCAAGGTGAGAAACCCTGCCTTAGGCCACTCAGCATTTCCTCTGAGTCGCTGCAGGCGGGACTCTGGTTGGCAAGGGCAGATGAACAAGGGCTGTTGGTTTGACAACCAACAGCATCTGCTACTAAAAGCTCCTTTCACAAGGAACCAGACATCCCACCACCTTTCCCGCTCTGCCCCCTTGCAGAGCAGCCCTTACTTTAGAAGTAGACTCAGAAATGCTCTAGAATATAAAGTATGGGACTTGCAGGGTTAGAGGGTTGTGTTTGTCAGGATGAGCAAACTCACAGCCCGTCACTCTCTTCTCTTGGGGGTGGGGGGACTCTTGAGGGGGTGTGGTTATGGCAGGGGTCATACTTAGTGGCTTACTCCAATAATTACCATTATTGGGGAACACAGTTTTATGAGGAGCTTAATTTTTTCCTCTCTAAATTTAGTGTGTGATTTTAAAGGTTGGCTGCATCCCTAAGTGTGATTTTTTGCACTGTTTTGGAGCCAATTAGTTTTTTTTTACCCAAGAAATGTAGCTCCATCGTATCTTATGAGCAATTGCTCAGCTAGAATTTGATGTGCAGGAACTCTCCTTTTGGGCCCCATCAAGCATGGAACATTGGACATGCCTACGTTTGTAATTTTTTGACTATACCTTCCAGTATTGTCCATTTGAACTTTCTGCATTGGTGGAAATGTTCTATATCTGCTCTGTCCAGATGGTGGCCGCTGACACATGTGGCCGCTGAGCACTTGAAATGTGGCAAGTGCAACTGAGGAATTGATTTTCTTTTTTTCAGGAATTGATTTTCAATTTTATTTAATTCTGTTCAACTTAAATTTAAATCATCAATGGATGATGCCACCTTATACGCCCAGAGCTCTCCCGTGGCACTCGGCAGGGTGCTGGCTCGTGCTGGGTCCCAGCCAGCACTCCGCACACAGACTGCTCAGCTAGACGGCCCTGACTTACAGGACACCCTGTCCCGTTGGTCTCAGCCGAAAGCCCCCATAATTCCAGGCAGGGGCTCGGTTGTTTTGAATATTGCAAAAAGCTGTGCCCCAGTCGAGCATTTCCCAAGCAGAGGCAGCCCAATCTATCCAATACCTCAGAGCCTTTTGCTTATGGTGGGAATTCTCTCAGTTCAGCACAGAAATGTTGGTTATCTCATGCCGATTAGAAATGCTACCTGATAATTGAGTAAAAAGTCATTTGTTTTCCAGTTTAAAAAAAAATTACTATCATATGGAGCTTGTTTGGTAGAGAAAAATCTTTCAAAACATCGGGCTCCTTGGGTGAAGATACATCAAGGGCCCCTCGGTGGTGCAGAGGTTAGAAATTGCTAATCTGGTCCAACTCCCCCACTTTGAGGGGAGCCACCTGTGCAAGATCCCTTGCTGAGATGTGGCCGAGTCAGGACTAAAAGCCAGAGTCCCAGGCTTGTTGAAGAAGCCAGTGTCTGAACAGCATTTTTTTAAAATAATTTTTTTAGTTTTCAATTACAATTGACACACAATATTATATTAGTTTCAGGTGTACACCATGGTGATTAGACATTTATATTACCTTACGGAGTGATCACCCTGATAAGTCTAGTACCCATCTGAAACCACACATAATTACTATAATATTACTGACTCTATTCCCTGTGCTTGCACAGCTTTCAATGTCTCAGTGTGTGGGTGTCTGCCCTGGGCTGTCAGCCCCCCAGGACAGCGATTGTGTGTGACATTCCGTTTGAGCAGTGACTAGAAAAGGCAGGGAGATTTGAAAGCCTCTTCGATGGTGGCATTATAGAATAGATATTATAGTCTAGGACCCGTTCTTGAAGTGTGGTCACTGGAATACCTGTATCACAATGGGGGACAACCTAGAAATAAGGTAATAAAAATGCAAATTCCTGGGCCGCACCACAGACTTCTTGTGGTGGTCTCGTACATTGGCGTTCCACCTGTGAACCCCACCTCCTGCTAGACACTTTGGTGTAGCCCCCCCATACCTGCATTGACTCTGGGGTTGGCCATGTGACTTGCCATGAGACATTGGCCAGCATGCCAGGAGAAGCTTGATAGATAAGTGCTTACATGTTGGAACTTGTCCTCTTGGAATGGTCACTCTTGGAGCCCTGAGCTACCATGTAAGCAGGCCCAGGGACCCTGCTGGAGAGACCACATGGGGAGAAAGATGGGGTGGGAGCGTGGAGGGGAGGGCCAGGCACCCAGCTGCCAGCTACACTGGCCATCTGCGCTGAGGGGCAAGTGAAGGAGGAAGCCGCCTTGGACATTTCAGCCACATCTGAGGCCATGTGGGAGAGAAGAACCACTAAGCTTGACCCAGGCAATCCACACAATCATGAAATACAGTAAATCATTGTTTTTAGTCACTAAATTCTGGGGAGCTTTGTTATGCAGCGATAGGCACCTGAAACCTCTGCTGAATTAGAATCTGTGGCTGTGGCCAGAATCTCCATTCTATACAAACCTCCAGAGGGTCCTGACAGCCCCTGGAAGGGGAAGAGGCCTAATTCCAGTTGCCATGAGCTGTGGGACTTTGGAGAAATTCCCTAGCGTCTCTCATTCTCCATTTCTTGTGTGTAATACAGAGGTGAGTACAGCCTCCAGAGAGTAACGGGGAGGACAGTGCTCTGGGCATCTGAACACCAGCTGGCCGTGAGGGGCTGTGAGTCTTGTCAGCCACACTGGAGCATGGACTGAGCGCCAGCTGTATGCCCAGCACTCGCGGTGGGAGCCGCTGTGTCAGACTACGGTTGTGAGCATCCTTGTTCAGTTTAATTTCCCTGCGATACCAGAGGTGGGAACGTGGCTGCTGGCGTGCGCCGAGTGTGGGCATGGGGCCAGTCCAGCCAAGCCACAGCAAGGCCTGTGCCCAGAGGGTGCCCTGGATCAGACTGCACCACCGCACCTTCATCGTTCACCTGGGTGGTTGCAATAGCCTCTTTTAATTTTTTAATTGACGTATAACATACGAGGTGTGATAAAAAAATATATAGTGAATGTTTTAATTTTAAAAAATTTTTACAGTAAAAACCACATAGTCATTAATCCCCCTCAAAGTATTTCCCCTCGATTCGAACACACTTATCTCATTGCTCTTGCCACTCTCTGAAGCAGTTCTGGAAGTCCTCTTTCGTGAGTGTCTTTACTTCATCCTCCATCGTGACAACGCTCATGTCACACATCGCTTCTGGTACAGAAATCTCTGTCAAATAAAGACATTACAGTGTGTCCTCATCCACCTTTTTCACCGGATCTGGCACCATGTGACTTCTGGCTCTTCCCCAAAGTCAAAATGATCATGAAAGGAAAACGTTTTGAGTCAATCCAGGGCATGGAGGCAGCCACGACAGCACAGCTAAAGACGCTCACAAAAGAGGACTTCCAGAACTGCTTCAGAAAGTGGCAAGAACAATGGGATCAGTATGTCTGAATCGAGGGGGAGTATTTCGAGGGGGATAATGGCAATGTGTCTTTTATTGTAATACATATTTTTTTTTAGATTTTTTTTTATTGGGGAAGGGGAACAGGACTTTATTGGGGAACAGTGTGTACTTCCAGGACTTTTTTCCAAGTCAAGCTGTTGTCCTTTCATTCTTAGTTGTGGAGGGTACTGTTCAGCTTCAAGTTGTTGTCCTTTTTGTCTTAGTTGTGGAAAGCGCAGCTCAGGTCTAGTTGCCGTTGCTAGTTGCAGGGGGCATAGCCCACCATCCCTTGCGGGAGTCGAACCGGCAACCTTGTGGTTGAGAGGACGCACTCCAACCAACCGAGCCATCCGGGAGCTCACTGGCAGCTCAGCTCAAGGTGCCGTGTTCAATTTTAGTTGCAGGGGGTGGAGCCCACCATCCCTTGCGGGACTCGAGGAATTGAACTGGCAACCTTTTGGTTGAGAGCCCACTGGCCCATGTGGGAATCGAACCGGCAGCCTTCGGAGTTAGGAACACAGAGCTCCAACCTCCTGAGCCACCGGGCTGGCCCTATTGTAATACATTTTTAAAAGTTAAACATTCACTTTATTTTTTGAACACACCTTGTATATATACAGCGAGGTTCACAAATCTTAGATATACTACTGACTGCATTTGTACATATGTAAACACCTGTGAAACCACCACTCAGATCAGGACAGAGAACCTTGCCAGGATGCCAGAAGGCACCTTCACTGATAGCTTTCAGGAACAACTGCTGTTCTGACTTCTATCTCTGTACATTAGACTTGCCCATTCCTGATTTACCTGTAGTGTTGTTGTTTTTTTTGTTTGTTTTGTTTTAAAGATTTTATTGGGGAAGGGGAACAGGACTTTATTGGGGAACAGTGTGCACTTTCAGGGCTTTTCTCCAAGTCAAGTTGTTGTCCTTTCAATCTTAGTTGTGGAGGGTTCTGTTCAGCTTCAAGTTGTTGTTCTTTCAGTCTTAGTTGTGGAGGGCGCAGCTCAGCTCCAGGTCCAGTTGCCGTTGCTAGTTGCAGGGGGCACAGCCCACCATCCCTTGCGGGAGTCGAACTGGCAACCTTGTGGTTGAGAGGACATACTCCAACCAACTGAGCCATCCGGGAGCTCAGCGGCAGCTCAGCTCAAGGTGCCATGTTCAATCTTAGTTGCAGGGGGCGGAGCCCACCATCCCTTCTGGGACTCAAGGAGTTGAACTGGCAACCTTGTGGTTGAGAGCCCACTGGCCCATGTGGGAATCGAACCGGCAGCCTTCGGAGTTAGGAGCATGGAGCTCTAACCGCCTGAGCCACTGGGCCGGCCCTACCTGTAGTGTTTTTGAGTGTGTCTCTTTGTACAGATTTTTTCAGTTGTTCCCCTAGGTATAACTTTTTTATACACAATTTATCACAGTCTACTGGTGTCAGTATTTACCAGTTCAAGGGAAGTGTACAAAATTTATCTCCCTTTAGGTCCTTTTACCCTCCCTCACTTATAATCTAATTTTAATAAGCGTTTCCTTTACATACTTTGAGAAACACATCAGTGAATGTCATAATTTTTGTTTCAACCCTCAAACATAATTTAGAAAACTCTTGAAGACAAGGAAAGTCTACCATATTTACCCATATTTTTACTCTTCTCTTGTTCTCTCTTCCTCCCTGATGCTCCAAGATTCCTTCTTTCATCATTTCCTTTCTGTTTCAAGAATTTCTCTCAACCATTCTTTTACGGTAGGCCTACTAACAACAAATTCTCTTAGTTCTCCTTCATTTGAGAATGTCTTGATTTTTCCTTATGTCCTGAAGGATATTTTCACTGAGTATAGTTTTCTGAGTTAACAGTTTTTTTCTTTCAGCAATTGAAACCTACCCTCTGTCACTTCTGTCCTCCATGGTTTCTGATGAGAAATCCACTGTCATTGAATTGTTTTTCCTTTTTGGGTAAAGTGTCACCTCTCTCTCTCTCGCTCTCTCTCTGATTTCAGAATTTTTTCTTTGTTTTTAGTTTTCAGGAGTTCGATTTTGATGTGTCTTGGAGTAGACTCCTTCTAGATTACCTGTTTGGAGTTTACTAAGCTTCTAATCTGTAGATATGTTTTTCCCCAAATTTGGGTGTGTTTTTTTCAGCCACTGTTTCTTTGAATACTTTTTTAGAGCCATACTCTTTCACCTCCTCTGGGACTCTAACAGAATGTTGGATCTTTTGTTATAGGCCCACAATTTCCTAAGGCTGTGTTCTTCCCCCCCCCCCCCCCCGCCCCAGTCCATTTTCTTTCTGTTGTTTAGATTGGGAAATCTCTATCTTCAAGTTCACTTATCTTTTCCCTCTGTTCCATTCTGCTTTTGAGCTCATCTAATGAGCTTTCAGTTCTAAAATTTCAAGCTGATTCTTCTTTATATCTTCTATTTCTTTGTTGAAGCTTTCTGTTTTTTCATTTGTTTCAAGTGTATTCATTATTGCTGGCTGAAACTTTTTTTTTTCATACATTTTATTGGGGAATACTGGGGAACAGTGTGTTTCTTCAGGGCCCATCAGCTCCAAGTAGTTGTCCTTCAATCTAGTTGTAGAGGGCGCAGCTCAGCTCCAAGTCCGGTCGCCATTTTCAATCTTTAATTGCAGAGGGCGCAGCCCACCATCCCATGTGGGAATTTAACCAGCAACCTTGTTGTTGAGAGCTCGCGCTCTAACCAGCTGAGCCATCCGGCCACCCCTCCAGAAGCTCAGTGGCAGTTCATTGTCTTCAATCTAGTTGTGGAGGGCGCAGCTCCCTGGCCCATGTGGGAATCGAACTAGCAACCCTGTTGTTCAGAGCTCGCGCTCTAACCAGCTGAGCCATCCGGCCGCACCTGAAACATTTTTAAGGTTGCAGCTTTAACATCCTTAATCAGGTAATTCCATATTTGTGTCATCCTGGTGTTGGCATCTGTTGTTTGCCTTTTCTCATTCAGATTGAAATTTTCCTGGTTCTTGGTATGACAGATGATTTTTTTTTTCTTGAATCCTGGACGTTAGGGTGTTATTTTATGAGACATGGACTCTTATTTAAGTCTTCTGTCTTTGCTGCCCTCCTCCAACACTGTACCTTATTGGTGCCAGGTAGGGGTGAAAGTCCAGGTTCCCTACTTGACCTTAATTGGCACCTTGTGGGGGACAAGGGTGCCTCCTTCCTACTGGGCAGGGGTGGGAGTTCCAGCTTCCCACTAGAACTCCACTGACACGTCCCTGCCTGGGAAGGGAGGGATGCCTTGTCACGGCTCCCAATGTGGTCTTTACTGACCTGTTACTGCTGGGTGATGGTTACAGTCCTGACTAGGCCTCTTCTGACACCAACCCATCATGGAGGGGAGGGTGCTGGGTGGGGATGAAAGTCCTGGCTTCCCACTCAGTTTTCTTTGTTACCACCCTGGTGGTGGGGGATGGGGCACTGGTGACAGCCAGGCTCAGCTTGCCATTCAGCCCCCGCTCCTGGGAGTGGTGGGAGGGCTCGGGCTGCAGTTTCTTTCCATGGTGTTTGGCTAGAGTATGGCATTTATTGTTTTAAAGGTTTTTGTCTTGCTAGACTGCACCTTTCCTAGTCTTTTGGCTAGAGAGAGCAGGCTTTTCTTAGAGCTGGTTTTGTCCACACTCATTGGTATTTCTGGGTTGCTGACTTCTCCAGCAACCAATCTGGAAAATAGTGGGCAAAAACGAAAGCCAGAGAACTCACTGCTGTGTTGTTCCTTGGGTCCTGAGGTCCCTAGCCTGCCCTCTTCTCTCCCCTTTTAGAGTCTTCATAGGTTCGTTTTATATGTAATGTCCAGGGTTTTAGCTGTCCTTTGCAGAAGGAATAGGGAGAAGTGAGTGCATCACCTCCGTTTTGCCCAGGCACCAGATGTCCAGATTTACCGGTTCTTGAGCTTTATATAAGTAGAATCCATTATGTATGTTCTTTTAAGTTTGGTGTCTCTTGCTCCACAAGATGTCTTGAGATTTTTCCATGTGGTTGTATGTAGTTGGATGTTTTTCACTGCTGTATAGTATTCAGCTGTGTGAGCAAATCATGTGGTAGAATTTGCACAGTGGAAAAGCAAACTACCCCTACGACATGCAGCACACCACACAATTTGTTTATCTAGTTTTCTGTGGATGGGTTGCTTCCAGTTTGGAGCTATTAAGAACAAAACTGCTGTAAATGTTCTTGGGCATGTGTTTTAGTGGCCACAAGTACTCATTTCTATTGGGAATAAATATTGCAAAAACCTCTTAACTGGTCTCCTTGCTCCAGCCTTTGAGTCTTTCTAGTCACTGCCACATAAAAGCCACAGGAATCTTCTGAAAACATAGATTGGATCCTTTCCCTCCCTTGCTCAAAAATACCAATGGCTTCCCTTCATACTTAGAATGAAGCCCAGCGTCCTCACCGCAGCCCACAAGGCCCTGCAGGTTCTGGCCTCGGCCTGCCGTGTCTTTACCTTGTCTACTTCTCTCTGCCTCCATCCATCCACTCATCCCCATCAGTCCATCCATCCATCCACTCAGCTTTGGGGTGCCTTCAGTGCCTCGCTCACCCTCACCTCAGGACATTGGCCCTTGCTCTTCCCTCTGCCAGAAACACCCTTCCCCCAAATCATCACGTACCTCCCTGTTCCCCTTTATTTAGGTTTTTGTTCAAATGTCATCTCTTCAAAGAGAGATTCCGAAATGATCCCCATTCATCCTCTTTACCTGTTTACCCCACATTATTTTCCTTGGCAGTACTGATCACCCTGTGAACTTGTATTGTTATTTGTTGCATGTCTTCCCCTTTTGGCATGAAACGTACATGAGGTTATCTCATGGTTATCTGCTGTGTCCCACTGCCTAGGGCAGTGATGCACATAGTAGGTGCTCAGGAAATATTTATTAAATGTATTAAAGACACTAGCATGGGGTTTGGTCAGACATGCCTCGGTTCCGACACCAGGGCAAGTCCCTCAACCTCGTACTCCTCACACTGTCATCTCCTAGGATCTTGTGACAATGCAGGTTTGGATTCAGGAGGTTTGGGGTGGGACCTGAGATGCTGCACGTCTTCCCAGCTCCCAGGTGGGATCCAGACTTTGAGTAGCAAGGTCTTAAAGCATCAGTTTTCACACCTGTGAAATGGCTCATTGTGGAAAACAAGTGGGTAATGGTGCCCGGACTTAGCAGGTGCTCAGTAAGTACCTATTGCCCCTCCTCTGGGTGCCGTTCAGGGTCTGAAACCAAGTTGCCTCTGTTTTCTCCCTCTGATGCTCTGGCCCCCACATGTTTAGCCCCCACATAGACCCTCAGGGACCTTGCCCATTTCATTTCTTCATTGCTGGCCAGCCCCACCTGTCATGGGCAGGGGCCTGGGGAGGATTCTGGCATTTTGACAGTCATGGGAACATTATGCAAATGAGATGCAAAGCAGCAGCTAATGAGCCCTGATTGCATTTGCTCTGGGAACATGTGGGATAACTGTGCCAGGCTGGGGTGGGGGTGGGGCACTGAGGTGGTGGGTTGGGCAAGGAGGTGGTGACAGAAGGGGTCAGCTTCTTCTGGGGACATGAGGGCAGCTGCTCTGTGGCCTGGGTGAGGCCCCTTCCTCATTTGTAGTCCGATCCCACTGGTGTCCTGGAACATGGTTAAGGTCCGGGAATAGGGGCTGAGGTTAGGCATCGTGTGTGTGTGTGTGGGGGGGTTCCCTGGGCTTGTCTGGGGCCTGTAAGTGGGGGAGTAGAGGGCTGCAGACAGGTGACTTGGGGGCCCCTCCCAACAGCAGATGGAGCTGGATCAGGCTGACAGCAGAGGTGGGGTAGGGGTGGATGCTTCCCCAGCTGGGGAAGAAGGGGTGACCGAGGGGTCAGTTTCTGCCATAGAGACTGTCTGAGTGTGGGGGGGCAGAACGCGGGGGTCTGCCAGGCAGCAGATGGGGCCAGAGCAGGCTGACAGAGGGGTGGTGGGGTGAGAGCTGTCTTTGGTATCCCTGGATGGAGCCAGCTCTTTAGGAGAAAGATGATCTGGGGCTGGGGGCCAGCAGGTGGGCAGGGGGCTCTGCTTACAGCTCCTGGGAACTCAATCCCTCCCAGCCCCCTAGCTGAGATCTCTCTGCTCTCCAGGGAGCCTCTGTTCTCAGGTGCCAGCCATCCCCACCCTCCTTGCCGGTCCTCTGCTGAGGACCTCCAGGTTTGGGGACACCCAATGCCAGCCTTCTGGCCCAAGGAAGGCCATGCTGGAAGTCACCTATCATTTTGAGGTCCTCACTCATGCCCAGTATTTGACTGGCATTGCAAGTACACGTGACCCTGTCCTGCCTTTGATGTAAGGCTGAGAAGCACACTCGACTCTGAAATTCCTAGAAACTGGATGGCTGTTGCCATGTTTCCTAACCAAATCTTTCTTAATGGAACCAAAGTGGAACATTCGAAAAAACTTGGCAGGCAGAGGGTTCAAATCCCGGCCCAGGCATTTATTGGCTTTGTCGCCTTGGAGCCCATTTCCTCTCAGTCCTGTGACCTCACTTCAGGGTGGCTGTGTTACTCACAGACACCACAGGAGAACAGGAGTTCAGTAAACCCACTGGCTTGTTACCAGTGGGGATTCTGGCCCATAGCTGTGTCCCAGCACCTAAAACAGTCCCTGGCATGTGGTAGGTACCTAGTAAATATCTACTGAATGAATGAAATAACCTGTTTCATCTGTTCCAGGATGATTTTCACCCTCACATTTGACATTTCTGATATTAGGCTGTTTCATACAATTTATAGCATCGTCTGATCTAATTGGCATCAGTCTGATGATTGAGAGGGGTCTCAGATGGGATGACACATGGAAAAGGCCGCTTCTTGCTTAGTTTTCAGTGGGCTTCTGGTTCTCTCTGATTGAGTCCGTCCTTTCTGGGCTGTGTGGGGTCCCTGAGAATTGCCCTGGGGCTGGGGGCTGCAGTGCCCCCTGCCTGAGGTCCTCTGAGGTGGTGACGGGCTGGGGACAGCGCTTTCTGTGGGGCAGGGTGTGTGTCCTGTGCCCAGGTCCCCACCTGGTCTGTCCTCCCCCTGCCCGCCCCCACTGGATGTGGTCCCTGCTGAGGACGGCAAGCCTGTCTGAAGCATGGAACTCCCTCTGAGGAGGAGGGGCCCGTTTTACTCTGTCCTTTCATCGCTCCACGTCCGCGGACTGGACAGCAACCAGGAAGGTGGGCGAGGACATCTGTGAGCTCCCTAGGCCAAAGGGCTCTAGGTGGGATCTAGGTCGGACCCGGCAGAGGACTTCCAGAATGAGGCAAGGGGCGTGGGGGAGGATGGACCCTGTCTCCACCCCCACCCCTGTCCTCCACAGCAGAGCTCAGACAAAGTGGGCAGATTAATGTCTGATCCCTAGAGGGGGCGGAGAGCAGAGTCAGCCCCTGTCCAGGGAAGTGGCTCATTGTTTAATCCCCTGGTTGGGACACTTTTCCTGTGTCACTGATCCCTTCTAATGAGGCAAGCGTTATCCAGCTGTGATTTGCTGTAGGATGGGTTTGTGTGTGGTATGTTCTGGATCTGTGTAGATGTGTGTACATGTGTTTTAAAGATTATATGCGCTGATATCAGTGTTAACAGTGTATGTATATGTGTGTGTTACCTGTGCACGTATAGGTAGATACACAGGCTTTTGGAGATGCATGTACGCAGATGTGTGTAATGGGTGTTTGTATATGTAAGTGTGTTGTTGGGGATGCACTTGTGCATGGATACATGTTGGTGCGTATGGATCACGTGTGTGGTGCAAGCCTCGGTGTCTGCTCTGAGGGGTGTGTGACAGCTCTGGCCAACGGGAGAAACACCAGACTTGGAATCACAAGGCCTCTCTGCTAACAATGAACCCAGGAGTCCTGGATACTCAGATAAGTTGTCTTACTACTGTGGGCCTCAGTTTCCAATCTGTAAAATGGGTATGGGACCTTATGGAATGAGATTGTGGATGAACATCTCACACTCAGCGTGACCCAGAAAAGACTCAAAATAAAATAAAATGTCGAGGTATGACTGAAGGCGAATGAATGAGTAAGCAAATAGAAATATTTACAGAGTAGCATTCAGTCAGATTTCAAGGTCTTGAGAGAAGTGCATGGAAAGGTGCAGCTTGCAAGGCCAGGTTGGTATGTCTGGAGGCGGGCTCACGAGGAGAAGAGAGGAAAGAGACTGGAGCAGGGTCCCCCACAACCCAGGGTGGCCATGTGAGCCTGCGTGTCCATCAGCGTCTCTGTGAAGGTGAAGGAGCATGCCCCCGCCGGCGTTGATGCAGGCGCCATGTAGAAGGCAGGCGTCCCCTGGTGTACATGGGAAGGAGGCTGTCTGTGCGAGCATTGCCCGGTTGCCATAGAAACGAGCAGAAGGAGGTGGGTGGCTGGAGCAGGAGGCAGGTCGGGAGGAGGGAGGGGAGGAGGCAGCGGTGGGGGGCGGGGAGCTGGCTTCCGCAGTTCTGGTGCTGCTGCCTTCCTGAGCTAGCGGTGGAGGGGAGGGAACCCAAGAGGACAGAGCCCCCAGCCTGGGCGCCAGGCCCCCTCCCTGCCGCCACCACGGAGAAGGAGGACAGCAAGCTCCTCCGGCCCAGCTTGGCCCAGCAGGGGCAGTGCGCTCCTACCTGCCCCTGGCTTGGTACCAAGACAGGCCCAGGTAGGCATCCCGACGGGGACAGCTGGAAGAGGCTGCATGGAGAGTGGGGTCCTGGGACTAACCCTGCCTTCCCACCAGCAGCACTTGGTAGCAAGCAGAAGGGCCTGAGGGGCCAGGGCCATTGGATGGGGTGGGAGCAGCCAGCATTTTGGAGGCACTCTTCAGAACCTGAGCCCTCCCCATCAGGAGGACTGCCCCCCGATTGCCTTTCCTCTTCTGTACTTCAGTCCCTCTCTCCACCACTGTCACAAGCCCTGACTGTAGAAACACTCCCCCCCCGGGGGAAGTGCGCTATGGGACGCTGGAGCTTCCAGTAACCCACTGCACCGGCCCTCCCCAGGCTGAGGCTAGAGTATGTGGGGGGCAGGGAAAAGTGAGGATGTCTCCCCCGCAACGGGGGGCACTGCTAGGCCCTGGCCATTTGGGACCAGCAGACCCAGTCCCACCCCCTGCACCACGGCCTCCCTGCAGGCCCACATGGTCTCACTGGGCTTCGAGCCCCCTGGTCAGGGAGGAGGCATCTTTCTCCTTTTCCCCCAAGCTTGAGCCCTTCCCCTCCTTGTTCTCCCTGCAGACCTAGATGCCCAGGTCTCCCAAAGGACCCCTGTGCCACCCCCAGCAAGCCCCGAGTCTCCATGTTGGGGCACAGGAGAGCAGACCCCTCGTGGTGGTGCCTATGGCCCTCCCTCCCCCAACTTCTGTCCCTTGCTGCATTGCTCCTGGGGACAGACTCCGCTGCTGCTGGGCCAGCCTGGGCACTGCGGAGGCGCCTCTGCCGCTGCTCAGACGGGTGGGGCTGGGGCCTGGGGAGGAGCTGAGCACAGAGGGGCCTGACGGGCCTGGCTCGCTGCAGTGTGTGGGGGACACCTGGTCCGGGTTGGCCCTGGGACGGATCTGAAGAGCCTTGGCCTGTGTGCGGAGGCGATCTGAGCCTGAGTGGGGCAGGGGGTTGGTGTGTGCAAGCTTGGGCATGCTTACGGTGCCTGGGAGGCAGAGTGTGTGCCCTCTTCTCCCGCTTGCCTTCTCTACCCAGCATCCAGCTGGCTGGGTCCTTCGCTGGGCCCTGGCACCACATCCTGGAGCTTCTTCCCCTGGGCACTTGGGGGTCAGAAGACTTTGTGCAGGGCCGAGGAGGGATCCCTGGGCCTGTGATCGGGTGGAGGAATATGTGTCAAGAAGCTGACGTGGTTCAGTTCGTTTCTGCGAGTGTTAGTTCACCTGCGGAGTATTAGGCACAGGGGTCTCCCGCTTGGGGGTTAAGGGCATGGGGTTGAGAGTACACGTCTCAAGTGGCAGGAGCAGGGTCTGGGATGCAGATCTGCCCAGGAGCGGGCAGCCACGTAGCCCAGGTACACTGTCGCCATCTGCCCCCTGCTTCCCTGAGGCCCGTCGCCCTCCTCCCCACCAGGGCCTTGGCCGGCTGGCATCTGGCCTGCCTCAACTTCTGCAGCGGGGCTTGCTTCCATCTCAGCCAGAACAGGGCTGGTGAGGCCTGAAGGGCAGGCTCTTTGGGCAAGAACTAGAAGGCGCTGTCCCCTCCCCAGACCCTCAGGCCCGCCCTGACCTTCCCCACCCCCATGCTGCCTTCTCTAGGCCACGGTCCTCTTCTCCTTCATTGTTTTCTGTCCCTCGGTCCCTACGGTCTGTCTTGCTTGCTCTGTCTCTCTCCTACAGTGTTGTTTCCAGACTCTGGGACAGAGAGCCCACCAGAATAGCCTCCCAGGGTGCATTTCCAAACCCCACCCCATTGCACCCTGTGGGCCTATTGTCCCGGCACCTGCCTGGAAGCCCAGCAGCCTTCCCCACGTCAGAGGGAGCTGAAGGGAGGCCCCAGGAGCACTCAGAGGCCTGGGGCTCAGCCAGGGGGCTGGGGCCCTGGGACTGGAAGACCAGTTTGGCCCCAGGCTGGCCCTTCCTCACACGGCCCCCAGTGCAGGCCCTCTGGGGGAAACTAAGGCGACATCTCCACTTGGCTCTTCATGGGCAACTCCGGGCTCCAAAACTGAGCTCCTGTCTCCCCCAGATCATTCCTCCTACTGTGCTCCCCACCCACCAGCTGCTCAGGCCCAAGCCCTGGAGCCATCCTGGACCCCTGTTCACACTCACAGCCAAACTATCAGCAAATCCTGTTGGTTCGAATGTCATAGCATTTCCAGACATCAATCACTTCTCACTGTTTCCAGCTAAATTACCGCCTTGGCTGAGCCCCCATCTTCCCTCATCTGCAGGACTGCAGCCCCTGCCAGTGGGTTCCCTGTCCTCCTCGTCCCCTGGTAGCCTGCTCTTCCCCCAGCAGCCAGGGACCCTTTAAAACCTAAGTCCCATCACATCTCACCTCTTCTCAAACCCCGCAGTAACTCCCATCTCACTTGGGAGAAAGAGTCAAAGGTCTTACTTTGGGGATGGCTGGTTAGCTCAGTTGGTTAGAGCATGGTGCTAATAGCACCAAGGGTGCCGGTTCGATCCCCTTATGGGCAACTGTGAGCCGCGCCTTCCTTAAAAAAACAACAACAAAAAATGTCTTACTCTAACATACAAGACTCCAAGTGATCTCCCAGCCTCCCCACCCAGCCTCCCTGACCTCACCCCTCCCTCTCCCCCTCACTCACTCTGCTCCAGCCACATGGCCCTCCCCGCTTCCTCAACCATGCTTCTGCCTCAGGGCCTTTTCACTGGCTATCCCCTCTGCCTAGATGCTGTTCCCCCAGATAACTGCATGGCCCCCTCCCTCACCTCCTTCAGGCCTTTGCTGAAATGTCACTTTTGAGAATGGCCTTCTCTGACCATTCTGGGTAAAATAGCTTTATTCCAGCCCCCACCGTCCCTCCCTGTCCCTTTCCTTGTCACAATCTTCTCCACATCCCTTGTCACCTTCTAACACACTTGATCACTTACTTATTCATCCGGTTTCTTGTCTGTTTAGCCCTTCTGGAATGTCAGCTCCACGAAGGCAGGGAGTTTTCTGTCTTGTTCACTGCTGCGGCCCAGGGCTGCCCTACAGGGATCAGGGCTGCAGTTGAAAGCCAGGAGTCTCTGCCTCAGTGGCTGGCCTCTGCATCCGTGCTGTAATGGGGGACCTGTGATTTGGCCCTCACAGGAGAAGGATCCAACGCCCCCCCAGCTGGGCAGCTGCTCCAGGGGCATCGAGTTGGGCAGGAGATCCTGCATGGACTGGGTCCATGCTTCTTGCCTTTTGCTGCTCCCGCCATGGCCAAAACAGCCCTACCTGGCCAGGAAAGGGAGGAGAGTGACCTGTATGCACCCCACCCCAGTGCTGCTGAAGACAGAGGGCCCCTTCCTGGTCAGAAGCCATCCCAGAGTTCTGTGCCGTCAGGAAAGCATGCTGCGAAGCCACCGGGGCGTCGCCCACAGAGCGCCCCATCTGGCCCCTGACCTCCAGGAGGCCACAGGCACACAGGGCTCAGGACAGGACAGCCCCCCACAGGGGGGCCAAGGGTGGGATGACTGATTTCGAGGAGTGAGATGCACCCTGAGCAGAGAGGACAGGGCCTGTTTTCCCACCAGCTCCCACTCCTGCCTCCCCACCTCTGGGTCTCAGTTTGGGCTCCCCCAGAAGCTGAGCCTGGCACAAAGATCTGATGAGATCGGTTCAGATGGGAGATGGTCTCTGGAAACACGGAGAGGGCAGAGGTGAGACATGGGGGACGGTTTGTCAAGCCAGTTCCCACTGTGGGCATCTAGGGCTCAATTCCAAGGGGCACCTCTGGGAACCAGTGTGGGGAACACCTCATACTTAGCCCCTGGGGAGCTGGGGAGCTGTGGTTTTTATACACCAACTTCTGCCGTCGCTGCTTGAGGCTGGAACCCTCTTACCCTGCCTGATTTTCCCCTTAACTATTGTCACCGCTTAACGAGGGGATATTTTTTCACTTCTTGGCTTTCTGCCTGCATTGGAGTGCACACTCCATGGGGGGAGGGCTGGTCTGTTCCCTCCTGAGCCATCCTAGAGGCTCCCTGGAGACCGAATGAGATGTTGCCTCCTCCACTTGGCCTGGGAGCAGGAGAGTGGCAGGGCTGCCTTTGGGGTGATTTTCTGGAGGAAAGAGAGGGGGGCCCTGGGGCCTGGTGGGGCTGGAGGAAGAAGGGAGAGGATAGGGAAGGTGGAGGGTCGAAGGTCAGCATCCAGGGAGCGGGCTGGGGGGAGGGGAGAGAGGCCAGCCGGGGGGCTTGAGGTGGGGTGCCTTTACACCCTCCTCGGTGGGTCCCCTCTGCTGGGGCTTGTCTGGGTGAGACCTGGCTTTGCCTTGCTCTGTCCCCCGTTTGTGTTTCCATCATCTTCCTCTTCCCACACCGCCATCCCAGAGATTCATCATTTCTGAAGGGAGGGCCCCTTGGGGACTGCCCAGGGACCTCTCCTCAGAGCAGATGGAGGTTGGGGGGCCTGGTGTTTAGATCCAAAGAAAAAGCTAGAGGAGGCCAGGCCTGGGGTCTGCTTTTCACAGGGAACCTGGAGACCTCGGGTTCCCAGACGAGGCCCAACAGTCACTGAAAGGCGACTTGGCCAGCTCGGGCTCCCAAAACAAAATACTATAGACTGGGCGGCTTCATCAACAAAAATTGATTTCTCATGGGTCTGGAAATCGAAGCTGGAGTGAACACGGGGTGTGTCTCACGGGGAGGAATGGAAGGACAGCACCTCACAGCTAACCTGGGTCCTTCGTGCTGCACCTGACGCCCCAGCAGAGGCTGGTAAAAGTCTTTGTGTGGCCCCGTCTCTGGGTGACGTGAGGAGTGGAGGAGCTGTTAGAATATTTGTGGGTCCTGAGGCCCACCCTGGTTGAGGGGGAGGCAGCTCTGGCTTCCCATGGCCCTGCCCTGGTTTGAGTTGAGCTGGTCCCAGGAAGAACGTCTCGCCAGGAGGAGCAGGGTGACACCCACAGAGTGCTGGCTCTGGACTGGGCACCTGAAGGGGGCAGGGGACTCACCCTGGGTCTGGATATGACACCTGCTGTGTGACCTTGGGCAAGTTATTTAACCTCTCTGAGTCTCAGAAGCTTGTCTGTAGAACAAAGAAAACAACACCCATCCCAATGGATTCTTGTGAGGGTTGGAGGTAAAGTGTATGAAGAGGCTGGAGCATAGTAAGTACTCAAAAATGGTTGTAGTTGTTCTAAAGGAGGAGTGGAGAGAGGGGTAATGTAACAGCCAAGTCTGTTGATACTTATTCTGTCTGCACGCTGTAGGATCCCTGAAAATGGCCGCCCCATCCTGAGGGCAAAATCATCCTGGGGGATCAGAGAAAGAGACCCTGGAACTGGATCCCAGAAGGTGGGGGAAAGGGATGCCAGGAAAAGAAGCAGGGGGCCTGGAAACAGGACAGGTGGGATCTGGGACACCCCTCTTTTGGGATTCTGGTTCTTGGCTGTGTCACCATCATTATCAATATTTATTGAACGCCTACTGTGTGCAGATGACTGTGTTTGGCTTCGGGTATAGAATTCAGTGCTTCTGCTATTTAATGAATGAATGTTCCAGAATGTCCTTGGCATGTATTCATTCATTGAACAAAAATGTATTGTGGACTTACTATGTGCCAGGCATTGCTCTGGATGCTGTAAATACAGCAGAGAACCAGAGAGACAATATTGCTGCCCTTATAGAGTTGACATTCTAGTAGGAGAGGAAGGCACTAAACATGATGAGTATTCTAATGTTGGCAGCCTGTCAGATGGTGACAAGTGCTATAGAGAATAATAAAGTGAGGAAAGGGAGAGGGGGAAGTACTGGGGGTGGAAACAGATTTTCAAGTTTATGTGGGGGGAGATCAGAACATTTGAGAAAACCTGGACATCTGAGGGTGGGTGGGGGGGAGACTGCTCCTAGCAGGTGCAAAGGCCCTGGGGTTAGAACAGCAAGGAAGTCGGTGGAGCTGGAGAGTGAGAGTGGTGGGAGGTGAGGGTGGAGGGGTGAGGGGTGAGACAGCAGGTTATTCAGGGCCTCTTGGCAAAGACTTGGACGTTTACTCAGAGGAAATGCGGAGTCTGAGTAGGGCAGTGGTGGCATCTGACAGGTTTTACCAGTTTCTCTCTGGATGCTGTGCTGGGGCTGGATGGTGAGGGTGGTGAGAGAAACAAGGTCAGAGGCAGGAAGACCTGTGAAGAGGCTACTCCAAGGAGGTGAGGTAGAACTCAGCATCTGCTGACTGCTGACGGGCTGAGTGTGGGGTGCGGTGGGGGAAGAGAGGAGCGAAGTGACTCCAAGGCCTGTGGCTGTTAGTGACTAATGATGCAGAAATCATTCCCTGTCACACAGGCTGCCTATCTGGGCTCATGCTCTTAATTCCTCTGTCCCTTCTTCAAGCCGGGGAACACGGAACATGACCAGGGCCCCTGCCCTCCCGGGTCTTTTCGAGGCAGCCAGCAGTAGGCCTGGGTCCTGAGGAAGGACATCTTTCACCCTGGGTCTCGTTTCTCCCTGAAGGAAAGGTCCAGGCCAGCATGAAAACGTCACATTTCCACAGCGGTGTGTGTTTTTCACAAAGAGCTTTATTTTGATCTTCAACATAAATTCAAGTATTGTTTTGCATCATATGAGTTAGAAAGCGGAGACCCCCGTATGGGACGTGTCCGAGCACTTACTGGCAGGCGGTCGAGCGGGAGCCAGAGCCCCACGCCGCCCATTCTGCATGCCGACGGCTTCACCATCCTCGGGGTGAGAAAGCCTGGCACCTTCCCTGGCTCCACAAAAAGAGAGCCCACGCTGAAATGGGACAACAGCTGTGGTGACAGATCAGTAGTGAGAGCTGACAAGCTCTTTCACAGTCATGTCTCAGCCTCAGGGCTCTCGTCTACAATGTAGAGGTGAGAATTGCACCTGCCTACAGGGTCCTTGTGAGGATTAGATGAGTGAACACATGGGAACCATCCCTGGCACCAAATATGTGCTCCATAAATGCCAGCAATTATTATTCATGATAAAGGCTTTCAGGGCCACAGTATGTCAGATGGGCACTGTGCCTGTTTGATGAGTTGAGGAAAGCTAAGGGCATATTGGGCCTGCCTATCAGAGATTCAGCGTTTTCAGTGACCGTGGCTACTGATCGCTATTCAGGAAGCATATGGCATTTGGTAAGAGTTAAGCTTCCCACCTGCCCCCAGGGTGAGGGTGTGAGGCAGGGGCAAGGTGGGATGGTGTGTCTGGCCATGTGGTGCTTGGGGGCTCCCATGCCCCCTCCTGCAGCCCCTGCCCCACCCTGCCTGCCCGCCTTCCTGATTGACTTCGGTGCAGGTCCAGCCGGGGCTGGAGTGGGCCAGACACTCACCATCTCATCTAATCCTTAATTTGGGTTGAATCATCCTCATTTCATGGCAAGGTCCAGTGAGGCCACGTGAATTGCTCAAGGTCACACAGCAGTTTGGTGGCATACTAGCAGGGACCCCAAGGCTAGTGTTATTTCTATGATACATGCTACCTCAGCTGGGAGCCCAGGAGACCCGTTTCCTGCCTACACCAAGTGCCTGGGTCTAGACAAGGTGGAGAGTGGTCTCTGCCATCGTGCATCCCCTTCTAGCCTGACATGTCGGGTCTTAGCCCTCCCTCCCTCCCTCCATGCTTCGGTCCTGGCTCCCAGCTCCCTTGGCTCTCCTCCACCGCAGGCTGAAGCGTTTTTTAAAAATAAGGAATTTATGCACACAAGGCAAAATTCAAAAGGCATAAAAGGAGCTCCAGTGAAAAATCTCCCACCCCATCCTCCAGCCACTCAGTTGCCCTAACGCAACCACTGTCACCGTCTTTCCAAACACATTTTTCGCTTATGTATTTCCCCCCATACAAATAGGAGCACCCACAGCCACGCTGTTCTGCTCCTTCCTTGCTCCTTTGGCGTTAGTGACGCGGCTTGTGGCGGGGGGTCCGTTCAGGACTAGAGCATTCCGTTGCAGGCCTGCACCATAACTGACGTCACCAGCCCCCTGCACGGGCATCTGGGTTGTTTCCGGCCTTTGGCTTTTACAGGTAGTGCTGCTATAAGTCAAATCGGGCCGCATCAGTTTGCCCAAGTGGCTGGAAGGTGAAGTCCTAGGACCACATGGTGCTGCTGGGTGGGGATGTGTGCTTCTGTGACAATGAGAGAGGACACCCAGTTGCCCCCACCAAAGTTGCGTCACGTCACTTCCGCACTACCATGGGTGGGATCAACCTTCACTTCCATAAGGGAATGTCCCTCCCTCTCCCCTGCTCCTGCCCCACTGCCAGCCTGCTGACAGCTCTTGGGGATCCAAGAGCAGAGTTCTGTGTGACTTCAAGGGTTCTAGATGGCTCTGGGCCCAGGGACACTTACCTAACCTTGCTGAAAGCCCTTCATTAAATATCCCTGCCTTTTACTTTATCTAAATCAAATCTATCTTCATATCTAAATCAAAGTTTTCTTTATGAACCAAGTACTGCCTTTATAAATGAAAGGTGCCAAATTAAGAAGAAAAAAATCAGACTCATTTCTTTGTCCCTTGCTGAAATCCAGCTGCCCTCCCTCTCACCCACACCTGCTATACATGAATCTGTGGGAAAGGTTGCATTTTGCTAAGGGGAAAGGAACAAAACATATCTAGTGTCTGAGAGAGGCAAGGAGGCAATACTGGGTTATTACTGCGCGGAGAACACTAGCCCTGGGCACATGGGGAGACTGAGGCCAGAGGGGGAGGGACATCCTTAGCCCAGGATCCTCATGTGTTGGTGCCCCTGCCCTGAGCCTGAGGGTCAGCTGCTGACAGGGTTGGGGGTCCCTTGGGCCCCTAACCCAGGTTAGTCTGAATCTTGCAGAGGCCTGCACTCCCCCAGTGTCCTCATCGGTCAGGGTTCAGAGTTCCCAAGCCTGCAGTACAGGGCATGGAGGTACCCCGGCCGGAGGCTGGCAGCCCCTTTGCAGTCCAGACCCCTGGCCCTCTCTGTTCTGTCTCCTGACAACTGAGCCATTCTCGCCTGGGGTGGCAGGGAGGCCTGGGTGGGGGATGGGAGCAGGGCAGGGCCTGCCCCAGCCCCGGGCAGCACATGGCCTAGATCGGACAGTTGTGATGCTGCCTGACAGATCCAGGCCACACACAGCTGCCCGATGCTCACAGTGGTCTGACCTGTGGACCCGGAAGCTGCGTGTCCGGGACTCTTAGGGGACATGGAAGTGGCTAATGAGGGCTCTGAGGCTGGGCACCAGGGCAGCCACAAGGGCATGTACAGGGCCCAGCTGCACAACGAGAACTGAGGAGGCGCTCAGCCTGGGCGGGAGTAGGAGGGGGCCTGAGGCAGCTTCCCAGGGGGCCTGAGTCCAGGCTCCAGGCTCCAGGTAGGGGCTTTGGGGACGATTGAGGGGCTGAGACCAGGGGCTCTGCATTGGTTAGGGGTGGGGATGGGACGCCCAGGTGAGTATTGTGGGCCTGGTAGAAGGAACTGGCTGGGTCGGGGGGGGGGGGCAGTGCCAATGGGGGGCAGATGGAGAAGCCACCTGGGGTTTATTGAGCTCTAGTGGTCCCTACAGGTGCCCTGCCCTGGGGAGGGGGTGCTGACATGCCCAAAGGTAAGCCCGATTGCTGGCTTTGAGGACCTGAGTATCTATGAAGCAAACCACAGATTTGTATAAGGCAAATAGGCCATCGTGTGGCCCTAACTTTTAGCTGTGAGTCCAGGAACACAACAGTGGTGGGCACCACGCTTCTGGTGGTTACGGCAAGAGGTGCTCAGGATGGGTCCTCAGCTCCATCCTGGGGAAGGAGAGGAGATGGGGCAAAGGGCTCGTGGAGGACAGGTGGGGAGGTAGGCACGAGGGGTGCTGCAGGATGACTTGGGGTTACCCTCAGGATGGTGAGCCAGTCCCTGGGCAGGAAGTACCCATCCCTATACAAGGCTCATGCCTGGAGCCCTCATCCCCACAGCAAGTTGGGGTCCCAGGGCTGGAATGGGTCACGTGGGCCATATCCCTCATCTCCAGGGGTCTCTCTCCTGCCCTCAGCGCATGAGAAGCCCAGCCTGCTGACCACCGCTCCACACCTGTCCATCCCCCTGCGGTCACACCATGTCCGGCTCCTACGATGAGGCCTCGCTCGCCCCGGAGGAGATCACCGACAGCTTCTGGGAGGTGAGGCTATGGTGCTGCCCAGGTCCTGGGGACCAACAGCCTGGCTATATGGGGACCCAGGCTCCCACCTGCCCGGTGGCCTTAGGCCCTGCTCCCCAACCCCTCGGACCCCTCCAAAGCTCTCCGTGTCCAACAGGCAGTGGTTGCCACGAAGTGGCTACTACTACCCGCTGAGCCTGGAGCCCCTCTGCCCACAGCAGCCCCTGAGGGATCCCGTGGCGTTGCACGATGTGGAGCAGGCCCCTTACAGATTACACAGCCTTTCACAGCTGCTCTCCACCCCTCCCCTGTGAAGTGAGCAGAAGGTGGAGCTCTGGTCACACAAAAACGGAGTGAGTTCAGGGAGCCCCACAGCAACATGGACCTGGAGACAGGCCAGCATTTCAGAGCCTTCCAAAATCTTTGAGAAAACAATTTTTCTATTGGCTTGTGAAACCCAAAGTGAAAACTGCCAAACCTAAATTAATAAGTGTTTAATGAGATGTCTACAAAACATAATATTATGTCAAGAAGCTGCAGCTCAACTCAATACTTATACGACTCTATATAAATATAATAGATTTAGCTCCCAAGAACAAAATGAATAATTCATTCTAGCCCAAGTCCAAATTACAAAAATCCTTCTGCATTTTGTGGCAGCGACGAAATTATATTCAAAGAGGGATGAGGGAGTGTGTAGACAGTGGGGTGTGACATGGGCTGCCAAGGCCTCTGCAAGTGAGAGAGTCCGCAGCCCCCAGGGTGTTACCGCGGGACAGCGAGTCGGAGGGGGCCTGCCAGGATGGCTGTGGCGGGCGCCCCCTGCAGGACGCGGCGGCCAGGGCGGGCTGGCGGAGGCGAGGAGCACGCGGGAGTCTCATGCTCGCTGCTTGGCCGCCAGGTGGGGAACTACAAGCGGACGGTGAAGCGCATCGATGACGGGCACCGCCTGTGCAACGACCTGATGAACTGCGTGCAGGAGCGCGCCAAGATCGAGAAAGCCTACGCGCAGCAGCTTACCGACTGGGCCAAGCGCTGGCGCCAACTCATCGAGAAAGGTGCCCCCCTTGCCCACCCCGTGCGCACACCCCAGGCCCTAACCCCAGGTCTGGGTCCTGGGTCTGGGAGTGCCCAGCCACCTGGATTCACCTGCAGCCTCCAGCCATAGCGCCTTTGCAGGCGCTGTCCCCGCACCTGCACTCCTTCCCTCTCCGGCCAGAGCAGGTTGGATTTTAAAACAAACAAAAACAAAAACAAAAATAACTTTATTTTGAAATAATTTTAACTCAGAGAAAAGTTGCAAGAATAGTACAGAGAACTACATACTCGTCACCCAGATTCACAGTTAGCATTTTAGCACATTTATTTTCTCACTCCCTCTCTATTTATATGCATATTTTTCAGAACCATTTAAGTTAGAAATATGCCCCTTCACCCTAAATTCTTCATGTATCTCCTAAGAATAAGAACATTTACTTATGTAACCATAGTTCAGCTATAGAATTCAGGATATTTAATATGGCCCATATACAAATTTTATTATAGCAGTTGTTTGCTGGTCCAGGGTCCAATCCAGAATCAGATATTGCATGTAGTTGTTATGTCTCTAGATCCCTTTAATCTAGAACAATTTCAAGTTAGGGTTTACAGGTATTGGTTAATGTTTTTTTCTTCCACTACGCTCTGAAGCCCATGAGGGCAAGGGCTGGGCCCAGCACAGTGCTTGGCACGGAGTTGATGTCAGTATACAGAGAAACAAATGACTGTGGAATGTCTGGTCCCAGTGGCCTTCTGGTATCTGTCACCAGTTGGCTCTTCAGTTTTACATTCAGCCAACATTCCTGCCTGGAGTACCTACTGTGTGCCTGGTGCTGTGCTGGGCTTGTGGGAGGGAGTTCACAGGGTCAGGGTGCCTCCCCTGGGGATCACAAGCTAACAGGGGATATAGGGAGTAGGTGCAGAGGCAGATGTATAAGAAGAATTCAGTGAGGGCTGTAGGCTGAGGTGTGAGGATAGTCAGAGAAGACTTCCTGGAGGAGGTGGCTGTGATTGGGTCCTGGGGGATGAATAAAACCATAAGAACAGAGGAGCTCATTTCTGTTGCCAGGAAATATGGGGAAAGCCTCAGAGAAAGGAGGCATGAGGGGGACTGCTGGGTAGGGGGTAATGAGGGCCTTGTTACCACATTGCCATTTCCTCAGGCCCACAGTATGGCAGTCTGGAGCGGGCCTGGATTGCCATGATGACAGAGGCAGACAAGGTGAGCGAACTGCACCAGGACGTGAAGAACAACCTGCTGAACGAGGACCTAGAGAAGGTCAAGAACTGGCAGAAGGACGCCTATCACAAGCAGATCATGGGCGGCTTCAAGGAAACCAAGGAGGCTGAAGATGGCTTTCGCAAGGCCCAGAAGCCCTGGGCCAAGAAGATGAAGGAGGTGCCTGGTGGGCGGCTGCCGCAGATGGGACGAGGGTGGACAGCTGAGTTCAGAGGGCCAGTCTGATCAGAGGGAGGGTGTCCACAGATGGGGTGGGCGATGGGATTGTACCCATGGGGGAACAGGACTGCCTTCCAGTAAGTAATATCCACAGACGGGGTAGGCACTGCAGGGCCTGACAGGAAGGTGTTTGTAGGGGCAGCAGGCAGTGCCATGCAGGGAAACAGCCACAGATGGGTGGGCACTGCTCCCACATACCTGGAGCCTGGGCTTGCATCCATTCTGCCTCTTAAGAATGTGTGCTCACAGCTCCTGGTGGAGTGGGCAGGTGGGAGGGGTTGACGAGTGACCACGTTTGCTCCTGCTCACAAGTAGGAGGGCTGCCCCTTGTTCCCCCTCCCCACAGCTAGAGGCAGCCAAGAAGGCCTACCATCTGGCCTGCAAAGAGGAGAAACTGGCTGTGACACGGGAGATGAATAGCAAGACAGAACAGTCAGTCACACCCGAGCAGCAGAAGAAGCTGCAGGACAAAGTGGACAAGTGCAAGCAAGATGTGCAAAAGGTGGCTGCTGGGCTGGGGTCTGCGCGCCCCACGGAGCGGGCGGTGGCTGGCAGCTGCAGGCCGGGGTCTTACCCTCCCTTCGCCCTGGTGCCTACAGACGCAGGAGAAGTATGAGAAGGTGCTGGATGAAGTGGGCAAGACCACGCCCCAGTACATGGAGGGCATGGAGCAGGTGTTTGAACAGTGCCAGCAATTTGAGGAAAAACGGCTGGTCTTCCTCAAGGAGGTGCTGCTGGATATCAAACGTCACCTCAACCTAGCTGAGAATAGCAGGTAGCTGGGCGTGGCAGCATGGTGGGCACAGGCACAGGCAGCAGAGGGCAGAACTGGTGTGCAAGGCACCCCAGGCCCTATGTCACAGTGACAGGAAGGGGAGGGCAGAGCTGCAGGGGCCAAGAGGGAAGAGTCTCCAAACAGTGGCTTCCTAGAGAAAGCCGATGCATGCTAGGTACTCAAGAAATGTGCTTGAATGGCTGGGTGAGGGGCTAAGGTGGGCACGGAGAAGGGTGCCCACTGGGCATGTCCACACAGCTTGCTCCTTGGGAAGCCTGCCTGATTCCTAGTTGGGGGGCATGCCAGCACCCTGGTCCCTTGAATGGGCTCCGACCCTCACCGAGCATGAGACGTGGCCGTGGTGCATCTTGCCCCCCACCTCCGCATCTCCACCTCCCCATTTCCCCGTGTGCAGCTATGTCCATGTGTACCGGGAGATGGAACAGGCCATCCGGGGGGCCGACGCCCAGGATGACCTCAGATGGTTCCGCAGCACCAGTGGCCCTGGCATGCCCATGAATTGGCCCCAGTTTGAGGTGAGGATGTGTGGGGGTGGGGAAGGGGAGTCTGAAAAGGTTGGGAGGGGCCTTAGGGAGCAGCCCCCAGCCTGACTGCTCCCCTGGCACCCACCAGGAGTGGAACCCAGACCTCCCTCACACCACCGCAAAGAAGGAGAAACAGCCCAAGAAGGCAGAGGGGGTAGCGCTGACCAATGCCACAGGGGTGGTGGAGTCCACATCCCAGGGTGGGGACCGGGGCAGGTGAGTGCCTCCTATGGAGCTTCCTGGGGGCTGGGGCAGGGGAATGGGGGGGAGGGCGCTAACACACCGGTGAAACTGTGTTTTACCTCAGGAGAGAAGAAATGGTCTAAATCACAACAACCTCCTGCTCCTCTCAAAGGTAGTGGTAGCTAATCCTTTGAGAGCACCTATTGTGTGCAAGGCACTGTTCTAAGCATTTTCCATGTATTAATTCATTGAAGGCTCCAATACTCTGAGTTGTGTATAAAGATTTCCATTTTACAGATGGAGATACTGAAATCCAGAGAGGTTAAGTGACTTGCCAAAGGTCACAAGGTCAGGATCTGATGCCCAAGAATCTGGCTCCAGAATCATCAGTCTTAACTACCACACTGTACTTGCCCATCTCAGATGAGGGGTCAGATGTTCTCTGGGGTCCTCTTCAGCAACCCCTCTCTCAAGGGCTGAATAATAATGCTAAGAGTCCTGCCTCACATCTGTTTAAAGAGCTGACAGCGAGGGTTGCTGGCTCAGGATCCCTTACAAGGTCCATCTCTGCTCCAGCCTTGGCGAAATTTGGGGCCAGGGCTTTGGTTGAGAGGAGGGGGCAGCCCTAGGGACCAGGTGAGAGGTAATTCATGCTGGGTCCCCTCTCTGTTTCTCAGCGTTAGCAGCTACGACAGGGGCCAGTCTTATGCCACCGAGTGGTCCGACGACGACAGCGGGAACCCATTCGGGGGCAATGAGGCCAACGGGGGCGCCAACCCCTTCGAGGACGACGCCAAGGGAGTGCGTGTGCGGGCTCTGTATGACTACGACGGCCAGGAGCAGGATGAGCTCAGCTTCAAGGCCGGTACGGTGGGCGGGGCTGGCAGGGCGGTGGGCGGGGCTGGCAGGGCGCGGCCGGCGGGAACCTGTGGTGGGGCGGGACCTGAGAGCAGGAGATTCAGGGATTTGCCGGAATGCAACTGGGGGCGGGGCCTGGTGCAGGGCGTGGCCAAGACCTGGAGTAACCTGTGCCTTCTGGCTAAAACTCAAATTAGGGGGACAGCTGGGTGCCAGGGGCAGAGTCAAGACCTGAGAATAGGGTCGGGGCTGGATTGGGGGCGGGGCCTGAGGGCCGTGGATGCCATGAGCAGTGACCCACCAGGGAAATGAAACTGGAAGTGGCTGAGACCCAGATTAGGTGGGTGGCTGGGGGCGGCATGTGGTTGTCTAGGTGTGGCTTAGGCTGGTCCCCAGGGGAGGGCATTGGGACAATAATGGGAGAGGGTTTGGGGATTGGCACAGCATTAATTGTATAGGAGGGCTTACGGAGCAGTGTGGGGGTGGAAAGATCGTCCTCTCCAAGGCCCCTGTCAACGAGCTCCTCTGTGTCTCCTTCCCAGGAGATGAGCTCACCAAGCTGGGTGAAGAGGATGAGCAGGGTTGGTGCCGCGGGCGGCTGGACAGCGGGCAGATGGGCCTCTATCCTGCCAACTACGTGGAGGCCATCTAGCTGCCCTGTTCCCCTCCACACTACCCCTCACTCCTCTCTCACCGCCTCCCCTCCCTTCCCACTTGTCCCCTCCCCTTGCCATAGAGTTCCAGACATATTTTCCGATCAAGCTTTTATTTTTTTAAAAGTCAAAAGAGAACAAAACAAAAAATACAGAGACAGAGCATTTGCAGGGCTGCCTGGAGGCCAGGGTGGTGGAACTTGGGGTGATGGCCCCAGGGTAGGTGAGGGTCTTAGTACTTAGCCCAACAGAGACATCACAGCATTTGCATTTTAGATCCCACCAAAGAGTCTCCTGAGCCCTGAGGGATGTCTCCTGGACCCTTCTACCCTGCCTCACTGCCCCATCTCACCCCTTTCATCCCTCTCCTCCCCACCCCAGGCTACCAGCACCTGCTCCCCCTTCCCTGGGCCTGGTTTTCTGACCTCCTGCCTCACCCCCCCTCCCCTTCCATCCCACCCTATTCTCAGAGGTCTCCCCTCCAACCCCAGGCAAGGGGGTCTTCTAGTTTCCAGACTTCCACTCTGCCCTGGGGGGTGCCCCACTCCTCAGGACTGGAGGAGGAGTGGTCAGCCTCTTCCCCCATAGAGGTTTCCAGTGGTCCCTAGACTCCCCCAGACGTGAAGAGGGGTGAGCTGGAGTGTGTGACAGAGTCACGGGGGTATAGGAGGGAGAGGGGGAGCAGGACCCCAGCCCTCCCAAGGGCAGGCTCAGCTGAGGGACCAAAATCCTGCTGGGACCCTTCTTTCCAACTGTTAGCACTTTAGGCCGAGCTCTTCCTCTGAGTCACACCCTTCAGTATTTGCAGAGACCCCCTCCCCCAAGGTCTTCAGGCAGGGGGTGGGGCCCCAAAGCCCAGGGCAAAGCCAGCAACAGTAGCAGCCTCTTCCCATTTCCTGGGGAGGAGGGCATTTTGCTCACCCACCCACCCTCCCTCCATGTCCATCTAAAACTGGAGACTCACTGGGCTCAGCCAGCCCTGTCTCCCCTTCTCTGGTTTGCCTGGGGAGACACCATGGGGGCCTTTGGAGCTTCCAGCCTGGGACCCGCAGGGAAAGCCTGCAGCCAATGGGAGAGGAATGGGTTTGGCAGGAGGGAGGGGCCCTGGTCCTTAGGAGCAGAACAATGGCCATGTCTTTCATCCTTGTTCTCTCCACACCCAGCCCCAGACCTAGCCCCTGGAGCAACATTTCCCCTGCTGGCAGCCCCCCAGTCTGTCCAAGCCTGGGTTTCAGTTAAAGGACTTTTGGGGATGGGAGGAGACAAAGGGCCTGACCAAAGCAGGAGTGTTTCCTATGGCTGGTGCTGGATTACTGAGTATTAGTACCAGGTAGCTGCCTCTCCCATGGAAGTAGGGTGGGGGTACTTGGGAAGCAGACCAGCGCAGGACAAGACCCCAAGCGGTGGGTGACTGGCTGGAAGAGAAGTCTCTCAGACCCCCTGCGGTGAGGCCACGGCTTCCTGCAGCACCAGGGGAGCCTTGCTAACCATGGATGCCACTTCTGAGCCTCAGGACTGTAGACCCCCTCCCCCTCCCACAGTACCTTCCCCCTGGGCCTCTAGGTAAAGACAAGGTGATGCTCCAGCCCCTCTGTCACCCCTCAGTCCTCTTGCTCCCTGCTTCTCCCACGGCCCACTGTTCGGAGGCCACAGACCTAAGCCTCAAGGCCCTGACCCATTCATGTGGGCAGAGGATCCTGGCAGACTCTGGCAGGGGTCTGAGCTGGGGCAGGCCTCCCTCAGGGCCAGGGGAGTAGGGGGGGATGATGGTGCACCCCCAGGGAAGAGAAACTCCTTCCCCAGAACCCCTTTTCTTGTCACTGCTCTCTGGGCCCCTGCTGCAGCCTGAGATGTGCTCTAGGCCCCTCAGAGCTGGAAGCAAGATGTTGACAACCTTCAGCCCTCCCAACTCCAGAACAAAGCCCTTCAGCCTCTCCCCCAGGAGGAGTTGGGGTGGGAGGCCTCTGCCCCCATTGTCTACCCGTGGGAGTCAGGAAGCCGGCACATCTGCACCTTGGGGCCTGGGCTCCCCCTCTCTGTGCCAGAGGTTTCCCAGGACCTGGGGAGGGGCTGTGGCCCTGGCTGGACCCCAGGCCTGGCCCCCTCAGCACTCTAGCTACCCACTCTGGGGCAGGGACTCAAAACCCCGTTCCCTGTGAACAACCACCTCCATAGCCCCATTTGGGACACTTTCTCTCGTGCAGGCGGTCCCCAGGTTCCTGGGCCCCGAGTGGGAGGGTCTCCCACCTGGAAGACCTGAGCTCCCCCGGCCCACCCCCACCTGTCAGTGCTCTAGTCAGGGCACTCAGCACCGTGTGGGGGCCGCGCCCCTTGCCGTACCCACCGCCTCCTGTAGCCCCTGCCCGCACCCTCGATGCTGCACGGGCCGCCTCCACGGGGCTCGGCGAGTCATGTGTTTTGTCCCCAGTTAACCACCGTTCTGCGGCCTGGCTCTGTGAGGAGCCAAGGCTGCCCTGCGCGCCGTCTGCCGCCCTCGGCTTCCTGACTCCATTAGTCCAACACTTGTGAAACTCCGAGAAGTGCTGTGGTCTCAGCAATGCACCTGTTTTGTACATGATTGTGTAATTTAAAGGTATATAAATACAAATATATATATATATAAGTTGTGATTGTATGACTGTGGATAAAATCCAGAACTGTGTCAACCTGGCTGGGCATTGTCATCTTGAGTCACGTGTCCTTTGAGGCCTCTGAGACTTGCCTGCGGTTGGGATGTCTGTTGGCAAGGGGGTGCCCAGCACAACTGTGGGCCGTCCTGGCTGCCTGCCAATGGGCTGGGGGGCTGAGGGCTGGCCTCAGGCCCTGTCTGTGCAGGCAGGGTTACCCTGGATGCCCTCTGAGGCTCCTGAGTGGCCTTTAGAGTCCCGGGTGCTACCTGGTGACGACTGACTAGGACAGCGAGGCATTCAGGATCCAAACTCACCATTCAAGGGTGAATTTGACCCCTGACCAGGGTTCCATTTTTAAAGCGAAATTCTCAAAGTGAGTGCTGAGACCCGTGGTCCCTGGTTGTCCATAGCCCAGGGCCCCTGTGGTGTGCCATCAGGCCATGCCATACTTCCCCGTGTCCTGCCTCACCTCTGACAGCGTATCTGCGGGGGCCCCTGGGAGCGCTCCTCCAGGAGGATTTCTCAGGAGAGGGGCAGGACCTGGGCTGTGCGCTCTCAGTTCTGCTCTGCCAGGCCCGGGCCCTGCCCAGGCCTGAGCCCCTGCTCCAACCCACATATCTCCAGCTACGCCTCTTCTGGGGCGGGGCAGGATCCCAGGTCCAGTCCCAGCTCTGCCATCAGTTTACTGTGTCCCCTCACTTGGGGGCCTCCGCTTCCCCCCAGTCTTGTTCGATGTCTCCCGGAGGCCCCTCTGACCACAGCAGCCTGGCAGGGCACTGACATAAGCCCCAGGATTCAAGGCAAATACACCACAGTCCCTTCTCCCCCACCACTTTCTCCCCAGCCTCAGGGCATGCTCAGGGGAGGGAGAAAAGGTCGAGATGGGGGTTGAATCTATTCTCCACCCCACAGCCTTTCTCCCCCAAATATACCTTCAGGGACAGCGCCTGGTTTTAGCCAAATGGAGGACTCTTCAAATCAAGACAAAAGGTTGCCTTGTCTTAAGTGCACAGGCTGCTCCATGCAGTTATGGGGCACCCTGGAGGCAGGGTCTACGAGAAGGGTCAGGGAACCCCTAGGCCAGACGGGGTTCTGATGGGCAGGTGTGTGGAGCTGCCAGCACACTTCATGGCAGATCCACACAGCAGGGAGCGCCCCTCCCCTCTCCCGCACTGCTGTCCTTGCTGGAGGGACGCCTAGTCCCTAATCCCCATCCCTCCCTCCCTCCCAGCCCCTGCCTGAGATCCCAGACCTCTCCAGGCCCAGGTCCAGCTGGGGACGAGGAAACAGGTAGCTCCAAGGACTCAGTTGGGGGCAGGACAGGCAGGCTGGAGACAAAACCAGAGCCAGGCTGGGTCCTGGCCAGCGGCCCAGTCTGCTCCCTCCTGGGGAGTGGGCAGACAGCAGGGGCCCAGCGAGGCACAGGCCTGGGGCAGGGCCCCCGCCAGGTCCAATCCCAGCTGACAGATGCCAAGGTGCTGTTTGCTCACTGCCAGGAGTAAACTTTCTTTTGAAGACAATAAAATTGCTGAGGGCAGAAGGTGTCTGTACAGGGCAGGATTTAACCCTTAGTGGTGTGGTCGGCGCTGGCTGGCTCCCTGTCTGGTTCCTCGGACGCCTGTCCTCAGAAGCTAGAGGTTACGGAGGCTGTGGGTGCTGAGCAGTTACAAAGCAGGAGGCGTGGAAGGGCGGAGAGAGCCCTGTCCTGGTGAGTCCCGGTCTTGGTTCTGCTGCCGCTGTTGTGTGTGTGGTTGTATGGGAGCAAGTCACTGAACTGTTCTGAGCCTCGGTTTCATCATCTGCAAAATGGGGGAGTAACCCCTAATTTTGTTGGGAAGGTGAATGACAAAAAAAAAAGAAGTGGAAGCACATAGTCAGCCCTCGGGACTCATGAGCTTGATGAACAAATGTGAGGGAAGCTTGAGGAAGCTGAGTGAGCTGCTCTGCCAAGGAGAGTGGGTGGTGGGTCCCATCTCCTCCAGCGTGTGTGCAGACACACACACACACACACACACACACACACACACTCACATACACAGGCTGATCACACTTTTTCCCCATCATACGCTCTTACCCCTCGCACCCCACTCGTGGGGCTCACAGCTTCACAGAGGGCACAGCTGAGGTCTGTGACCTCGTTCTTCAGGAGAGAGGAACCACAAACAAGCCAACCTCTTTTCCAACCTTTTTGCTCAGAGCCACCATCGTACAAGGGGGACCAAAGCACCCACCCTGTACTGCACTCCTGGTGCCCCAACTCAGAGCTCTGTTGGTTGACCAAGCAGAGACCAGGGCTCTGGGCCCCCTTGCAGGAAGGCCAGCTCCCTGGCCCATCCCAGACAGAAAGCTCTGGTCTACAGCAGAGCAAGAGGATAGTGGAGGATCCTGCCTTCTTTCTAGTCCGAAGCATAGACCCTCTTCAGCCCCAGCCCCCCTCCCTTCTTTCAGCCCACACCAGGGTAAAGGGAGACCAGAGCCATTCCAGCCCCTCCTTGACCTTGAGGACTTACTGCCTCTCTCTGACAGCTTCTCCAGTTATCCCTTCCTTTTAGGCTCTGCTCAATGCCACCTCCCCCAGGAAGTCTCCCTTGACTACCCCAGTCCTCTGTGACCACAACCACTTTCAGCACAGTACAGACACTGGGGTTATGTCAGTATCTTTATTATCCATTCCCAGGGGCACCCCTGGCTCCCCAACTCAGGAATGCAGACGTCTCCTAGCATCATGCCAAGCATGGTGCAGAATGCGTGGCAGAGAACACACGATTGTGAGTGGCCTTGGCCAAGTCACTGCCATTCTGTCGGCTCTGCTCTGGAAATGCTGGGGTCAGAGGCTGGGGTAGAGGGAAGGCCTTCCTTGGGAGCTGTGAACACTGAGGACAGCCCTGGCCCCTCCACCCTGCAGTGGGCTGGGCACGTGAACATCCAGACCTGAGGAGGAGGTACCCCCAGCTGGGGTCCCTCGGGCCCCAGAGAGCTCACTTATACCCCTGGGAGCTGCGGGCCATCCCCTCTCTGACCTTGGACTCTGAATGCCAGCAGACTGCCCTCTCCCCGAGCCAGGGCAGGGGCAGGCAGGGGGGAAGCCGGGTGAGGGCGAGTTTCAGGCCTAGGCCTGGCCTGCAGCCCTCAGATGGGGTGCACAAACTGGTAGACGAGGCGCTGGGAGATGTCCGGCTTCCGGATGATGCCCTTCTTGTAATACTGGCGGATGGAGCGGCTCAGTTTGTCGTAGTTCATGGCAGGCCGGTTCTTGCGGATGCCCCACAGCCGGGCCACCTGGGCGGAGTCCTCAATTTTGAAGATGCCTGGGGGAGCAGGAGGGTCCAGACGGCCAGCGGTGCCCGTGGGGAACCCATGGCAGGAGGGAGAAAGATCGAGACCAACAGGTCAGTCTCTCAGAGAGCTAAGCAAGCCAGTGTCCACAGGGCCAGGGCCAGGCTGTGGGCCATAAAACCTACGTCCCAGGTTGTGGTGAGGGTTAAAGAAATGTGTGCCACAGGGCCCCAAAGTGGTAAATAACACTATGAACCATAAACCTCCTGGGGCAGGGTGAGCCTGGGTACCTCCGTGCATTACGTGGGGCCTCGAGGGCCTGGCCTTGCCAGCCTCTGCTCCTACTGTGGGGTGTCCACACCGTACGCAGAAGCCCGGGATGGGGTGGGGGGTTGCAGCTCATCTGGTAAGATCATACCCCCACTCCTGCCACCTTGCAGTTCCCAAGCCTGAAAGCCCTCTTTGCTATGCTCGGACACTTCAGCCCACACAGCCCTTTCTGGCAGATTTAATTCAGGGGAGATAGTGGCAAGAGTGGATTTGGAGCCGGGCCCACCTGGGTTTGAATCCTGGCCCTGCCATTTTCTACCTGTAGAGGGTGTCTGAGGTCCCACTTCCTGTCAGTAAGAGGGTGTGTAATGACTATCATGTTGGTGAGTGGTTACAGGACATGCCGAGAAGGGAGCCTGAGGGAGGCACCCCTTGGGAAGAACCATTACATCATTCATACCCCCAGCTCTCATTCTAAGCCCTCCTGGCAAGGCCCAGGTCAGCACACCCTCTCCAGGCAGCCTTCCCAGACCACCCCGCCCGCCCTGATCTCCCTTCCCTGAAACTCTACCTTGAGATGGTCTCCCCAGAGTCCCAGAGGACTGGCGGAGCAGCTGCCTCGCTCTCTGTCTTAAATATGCACACACAGCCATCACGCCCTGTGCACAGAGTTCTCTTCCACCCTTTCTAGCCCCTTGTCATCCTCCATGCTCAGCCCAGAGTCACCTCAGTGAAGTCCCCGTGGCCCTGTCACAGCCCTGACAAGCTCTGCACGGCAGCTCATTTCACTGCTAGTTCTCCTACAAGACTAGGTCCCTCAAGGACAGGCTGCAGCTGAATCCTGTCCGAACCCTCAGGACACAGGAATTGTTTGTAAATGTCAGCTGAGCAAGTGTGGACCAGAGAAGGTACTCAAGGAAGGACTGTTGGATAAACGAATTTGAAGACTGAGGTCTAGGCACCCACAGCTGCTAACGACAAGGTGGGGCCTGGAACCCAGGTGTCTTGGCCTTTGCCAACACAGACACACCCACACACACTCATACACATACTCACACTCACTCCCACTCACACATACACTCACACATATTCACACTCACACACACATACTCACACACTCACATTCACACACTCACACACACACTCACACTCACACACACTCACACACACATATACACACACACATACACACACAGTCACAGTCACACTCACACCCCATCTAGCCCTGCGCTGTCCAACGAGGTAGCCACTAAATACACACTGGATTTCAAAGACTCAGTAAACTCTCTCATTAATAAATTTTACATTGGTTATATGTTGAAATTACAATAATTTATAGTATTGGGTTAGATAAAAGCATTATTTAAATTAAATTCGCCAGTTTTATATGTTTTTTAATCTAGCTGCTTGAAAATCTAGTGTTACATGTGTGGCTCACAGTGTCCCAGGCGTCGTGCGGCGCTGGGGACCCTGAACAAGACAGAGCCTGGCTGGGAGGCAGGCGTGGGCACAAATGGCACACAGACCCCAAGCAGGTCCAGTGACAGGTGGCGGGGTGGCTCCCCCCTCCGCCCAGCCCCAACTCCTCCCTGTGCCCAGGAACCCAGGCCGCCCCCACCCCCGCCTCAGTGCCCCTCGGTCCCCGTGCCCCAGCTGACAGTGCCCTGCCGGGTGCCCCCTACCGTTCTCCTTGTTGAGCCACCGGATGCAGCGGCCGTAGCTGTGGGGCTTGAGTAGCAGCTCCTTGAGGAACTGCCACAGGTGGATGGGCTGCCCAGAGCAGGATGAGTCCACTTCGCTGTCCGTCCAGCTCTCCTCGCTGGTTGAGGCTGGGCAGCCAGGGAGGGTGGCAGTGAGTGGGGAGCTGTGGCCACCCCCTACTTCAGTGGCAGCCACCCCTCAGCCGCAGACCTGAGCCCCCGCCCCCTCCCTGCCCTGCCCTGCTCACCGCAGTAGTGAATCGCCCCAGGGGAAGTCCTCTCTTTCATCCAGGCCGCTGCAGGACAAGGAGAGGAGATTGGGGATTCAGGGGAGACCCCAAAGGAGGAGAGGGCATTTGGGTGGGACTGTGGGGTCACAGAGGCCCCCCTATGGCCCAGGTTTCCCGATGGCTCCCTCCCTCCTGCCAGTCTGGAGCTGCTTCCCGGAAGGAAATTTAGGATTTCCTAAATGCAGCCCCTTGTTCAGACAGGAGAGTGGTAATGGAGCTTTGCTCTGCCTCCCTTTCTCACCTATGAAATAGGGTCAGGAGAAGCCCTCACGGATCTTGCAAGGAACCAAGGTGACAAAGGCTACACACCTTTCTCAGTGCCCGGCGTAACAAACACCACCTGCCCTTCAGTTGCCAACTTCACCAAACACTTCTGTCCCCTCCTGCTCTCCACCTGGCCCCTTCCCCACCTCCCCCACCCCCAGGCCAAGCAGTGGGGGTGGGTGAAGGCAGACAGCTTCTGCCCACATCACCACCCAGCACTCAGCCTGGCACTGACCACTGCCCTTGGCAGCCAGTGTCAAGGAGCCTGGCCTGAGGCTGGTCTCTGAGTGGGTCATACAAGTGGGTCCTGTCACCTTATTCATCCGAGCCCCTAGGGACAGGGGCCTTGACCCACTGAGTGAGCACTACCTCCTCCAAAGCACATGGCTCTGCGCAGGGCACACGGGGGGGAGGCACCCAATGAGATGCAAATGGGGTTGGCATGCAGCCTTTCTAAAGAACAGGGCAGCGATATGGATCTTGATGGGGTACAAGATTCGGATACATTATTAAGTACAGAACAAGGTGACACTGATACTATTCATGTTAAAAAAGGGTAAAATCTACACGTATGTATTTGCTTTTATATGCATAGACTTTCCCTGGCCAGGTACCCAAGAAACTGGTAACAGTGGTTGTTTCAGGGTAGGGGGATTGCAAGGCTGGGCGTCGGGAGTGGGAGGGAGAGTTACTTTTCATGGTTTACTATTTTTTGCTATGGCCTTGTTTTTAATTGTACACACTCATTACTTCATTAATGAAAAACAACAGAAAATAAACGAATGAAATTTTTAAAAGGACTTCATAGCATCCACGGGCCCCGTCAGCTCTGACGTCCTGTGTCCTCACAGTCTAACTTCTACCGTCTAACTTCCCATGGGCTCTGTCCTGAGTTCTGTGGGCTTGGCCGCAGTGGGCAGGGGCCCGGGCGGGTGAGTTCACCCAGGCTCCAGGGAGCAGCTGCAACTGGGGCTGGGATTCAGAGCCCAGCCCAGCAGAGAGTAACCTCCCAGCCGGTACCCTGGCCTAAGAGTCCCCCTCGGTATCCCTGGCTTGGAGTCTGGGAGGGGCTGCTCCCACCCACGCCATATCCCACCTGATTTCCAGATGTCCAGGTGGGCATGCAGCACGTCCCCACTCAGGGGTGAGCGCTGACGGAACTGCTCCTCCGACATGGCACACAGCTCCTTGCCTCCCAGCTCCTGGAAGGCCTTGCCCACGGGGGGCAGCCGGTACTGGTGCTCTGTCCACAGGAGCCACTTCTGCACGTGGCCAGGGCTCCAGTCCACGGGGTCTGGGCAAGAGACACTTCCTCAGCTCCAGGGGCTACGTGAGGACACCACCCCGAATGTGGCCCGCTGTGCTTGGATGGGGCGCCTGTGAGAACTGGGGTGGGGACAGGCCAACACAGACTGTCTCGAGGGGCCCTGTGGAGGGGGTGCCCCAAAAGAGAGAGGAGTGAGAGGGAGGAGCCAGTGCCCTATAAACAACCTTGGCTCAGGGCAGGGTGGCCTGGGGCTCTGCATGCCTCCACCTCACCCAGACCTTGGGTTCTCCCAAACATTTCCAGCCACTCCAAAAGACCTTTGGGGGAGCTGCAGCCCTGAAAGGGACAGTGACATTAAACCAGAAACACGTGAGGTTCTCTCCCAGCTGCCTTTTGCCTTCCCAAAGCCCCTCAAGGAACCAGAGAAAAACCCAGTGGGAAATTAATCATGCAACCCCCAACCCCTACCGTATTTTACACATGAGGAAATTAAGGCACAGAGAGTTCCATCCCCTTGTCCAACACCTAACAAAGGGCTGAGTGCACAGTAGCTGCTCAATGCATGTGTGTTGAATGAATGAATGAATGAATGAATGAATGAATGTCAGGGCACAGTTGGTCATCGGGCAGTTACGGGCCTCAGAGGAAGGATGGGAGTCACTGGCTAGATCTTAGATGCTCCCCTGAGGAGCCGCTCTGGGGTGAGCCTGGCGGGGCACACAGGTGGAGGCCAGGCTGGTGGGCATGAGCACAGTGGGGCTTCATATGAACGCTGTGGTCTAAGCTGGTGCCCCAGCTGGGTGACCTGGAGGCCGGGCTGCCTTCATTTAATAAACCCATTTTCCTCTCCAGGGTCAAAACAATTTGTTTCTGTCCCCATTGTTCAGATGGCAGGCCCCTCCCTCCCTAGCCCAGTGTGGGAGCGAAGGCACCATGGGAGACCTCCCTGGCGATGGGGGGGCTAGCCTGGGCTTTGGGCAACTGGAGGGCTGGGGTGTGGGCAGGAGCTGGCTTATGGGAACAACAGCTGGGTCTGTTGGAGGCTGGGGGGGCAGGGGCCAGACCGGATGACTCCGAGGGGGAAGGGCTGGGCCTGAGGGAGGCCTGAAGACCTTTTTGCGTGAAAGCAGCAGAGTGGGATGTTCAAATGCCAGGGTCCAACGACCAAGGAGATGGGCCAGGCCTTCCCAGAGCTGCAGAGAGGATGGAGGGACAGAGCCGGAGACCCAGCAGCCCCTCGACCCACAGCATCAGTTCCATAACCACACCTTCCAGGCCCTGGCACACACACAAATGCCCAGCCTCCCGATGTCCCCTCCTCATCAAAGCCTTAATCGACACCAGACCAGTGACACATTTATCTGTTTATAACCTATTTCCCTCACTATAATGTCAGCTTCATAAACAAAGAGGCTTTTGTGTTGTGCTCACCACTTGTTCCCCTGTGCGAGAACAAGGCCTGGCTACTAACTTATAGTTTATCGAGCATCTATTATGTACAAGGTGCCATCCTAGGAACTGGGGATACAGCAAATGAAAATCCCTGCCCTGGGGGTGTGTACATTCCAGTGGGGGAGACAGATAGTAAACAAGATAAATACATAAAATATGCAGCATATCAGATGGTATGTGCTGTGAGAGAAATAAAGCAGGTGGGAGGAATGAGAGGGACGGGTATGAGCAGCAATTCCAATAGAGGGGTCAGGGAAGGCCTCATTGAGTTGGGGCCGTCTGAGTTAAGACATGAAGGAGGTAAGGGGGGAGCCAAGTAGAGAGTTGGGGGAAGAGTGTTCCAGGTGGAGGGGGCAGCAAGCGCAAAGGCCCTGAGCTGTGTGTTATGAGAACAAGGAGACAGGTGTGGCTGCAGGGAGGGTGGAGCCGAGTCTGAGAGGAGGTGGTGGGCCAGACAGTGTAGGGCTCGAATTCATGTCATCCAGCACCTAGCCAGTGGGGACTCCGGACTGGTACAGGGGGGCACAAAGCGGGTGGAACCTTCCCAGCCCCAGCTCACAGTTGCTGTGTTCTGAGCCGACTGACCGTATGTGTAGAAGCACAACACGCCTGGGGCTGCGCCAGGGGAGGCCAGAGTGCGCAGGCAGCGTCCCTGCCCCAGCCCCCAGCCCTGCCCGCCCCCAGCCTTGGGAGGCAGGCGTGTGGAGGGCTCACCTGCGGTGATGTTGAGCAGCTTGCAGGCGGTCTCAATGTCCTTCAGCACCTCGCCCACCACCATGGACTGCACCTGCTCCAGGGAATGCTCCTCCAGGGTCAGCCCACCTGGCGCCAAGTCCAGGCCGCCCCCAGGGGCTTGGCTGTCGATGACCGGGCACTGCTCAGGCTCCTCTGGCACCTCGTCCCGAGTGCTCTCCCCGGGGCCCTTGGCGGCCCAGCCGCTGTCCTCGGGGTACAGCATGTCAAAGTAGGAGAGGTAGAAGGCAGACAGGCCCTGCTCGGGCGTGGCAGGGGGGCTGGGGCTCCAGTCCCGTCTCTCGGGCCCCACTGCCCCCGCCGTCACCTTCTCTGGGCCTGTCCGAAACACAGCCCTGGGGGGCACGCTGCTCAGGCCGGGGCTGGTGCTGCCCATCCCGCTGCTGCTCAGGCCAGCGGCTGTGTCTACAGAAATAAGAGAGGAAGGAGTCAAGTTCTGGCTGCTTCCCCATCCGCATGGGGGCCGCTAAGCTGGTTACGGGGATGAGGGGCCCAGTGAGCAGTGGCTGGGCCTGGGACAGGGCTGGGCAGACAGGCCTTCTGGCTGTGAAAGACAGTGAGGTGGGAGGTGGGATAGGACTGTAAACGGACAGCTCCCTCACTCCTCATGGAAGCCAGGCTGGCTGAGAGCAGCAAATCTGTACGCGTGTAGAGCACTTCAAACAGCCTTCTGAGGTTCTCGTCCTCGTTTAGCCCTCAGAATGAAAGGCACAATTAGTCCCATTTGGCTGATGGGCAAACTGAGACCTGGACAAGGAGCCTTTCATGTCTAGGCTGCTGTTCCTCAGCCGCCTGTACCCAGATGCCAGTCCACTGTCCTGTGGAGGAAGTTCCTTCTGAGAGTGAGCCTAAATCTTTCCTGCTGTAGCAAAGCTTGCCTTCTTGGATTCTGCCCTTGGAGGAGAAAGGGCAGGGAGAGGCTCACCCTCATCTTCACCAGCCAGATGAAGGAAGAGAGGAGCAAGTGAGGGGTGTGCTGAGGTAGAGTCCCCTCCCACAGGGCCATTGGGGGTGTGTGTGAATAAATGACCAGCACAGGCTAGTGAGGTGGTCACTGAACAGCAATGCCCAGGTGTGCTTGGCCCCGCCCCTGCTTGGGGCTGGCACCCAGCCCACCTCGTCCTCCCAAGAAAAGGGAAAGGTGCTGCCCCCTGGCCCCTCTGCTCCAGGCCCTGGAGGAATGTGCTGCCCGGAGTGGGAGGTGCCCATGTGCTGACCTTCAGACACTTTCCGGGGGGGGGCGATTGGGGGGGGCGTTAGGGAGCGGTTGGTGAGAACGCCAGCGACTGTGACACCTCTCCTCCTTGCTGCCCCAGGGCCCCCCAGGGGCATCATTTGGCCTCAACACGGGCAACCAGAGGCATGCCCCCACCTCCATTGGTCACCTAGGCTCTTTTCTCTGAGCCCCGTACTGGAGTACGTGGTTTGGGGGAGGCAGGGCACTTGAGAGAGGTGCACGCACCAAACACCGGGGTTTCTGGAATATTTCCGTGATGTGTGACTCAAGAATAAATCAGGACAGAGGTGGAAGATTACCAACATATACATGCTCCCAGGAACACGGAGCCGTTCAGAGGGGACGGAAGCGCATGGGCAGCTGTTAAGGGCAAGTGACTGTGTTGTGTCTCCTGGGTTTATAATTGAAAGCAGAGGTTCTCCGGATGCGTTGCATCAGTGCAGGGGGCACTGGCTGGGGTGCGCCTTCCCAGGCCTGCTCAGAGCGCTGCAGCAGAAGCTGGGGGCAGGGCTGGAGGTGGGGCAGGCCCTGCAGGGCCCCGCAACACGCCCTTTCGGTGTTCCTGACGCATGTTCACGGCTCAGAATCGCTGCTTTCAAGGCTTCTGGCCAAGTACAAGACGCAGGCTCTAATCAAAGGACTGTAGACTCTCTAATGGTGAAATTGATTGTACCCCCCTGGGACAGAGAGGGAGGCTCCCTGGCCACCTCCAGTCACCCCGTGGGACTGCCCAGCTCAGCCTGTGTGCAGTGGCATTTGCCACTGCTGGTGCGACAGGGAAAGAGCCTAGTTTGGAAGACAGCCCTGACTTCTCTAGGGCTGCGGCTAGCCCATTCCACATCTTTGTTCAGCTTAGGAAACGATGCCCCTTTTTCTCTGGACAGCATAGCTTGGTGAATTGAGCCCAGGTGGAATTTTTGCTTCTCCCTGTGCCGTGCCCAACCCTCCCAACTTTACTTGGCAGCCCTGCAATTTTCCGTGGTGGAGAGAATGCCAGCCAGAGAGAAGGGTGTTCCCTTTGACTTCGATTCTCCCTTTCAAGGGCTCCTTTAAGTGACAAGGAAGGAAAGGTCAGGGTGGGGTGGGGTGGGCCGGGAGGAGGGGCGCTGGCGTGAGGGGGACAGAGGGCAGGCCTGGAGTCATTTCAAGTCCTTCTGTGCAAACACACGTGTGTGCTCTGGGCCCACGTTATTTACCCAGGCAGCATCAACAGCCCACTCTGCTGCTGGATCCCCACACCCCACCTGTGCCCACGCCCTACCCCCAGGTGGCCTTACCCCTTGAGAACACCGCTCAGCCCCCCACCCTCCCTCATCACCCCTTGCTTGCCTCCCGCCCCATCCACGTCCCCAGAACTCCCATGCCTGCCACGTTAGGACAGTCTCTGCCAACACCCTGGGCCATATGCCAGGGAGACGGAAGCTTTTCCAAGAAGCAGGAGCATTTGCCTCCCTCGTGGCCCTCCTGTTTGCTTGGCTTCTGCCACAGGTAGGATGGAAGGCAGCTGCTATGTTTCGGGGCCCCGTGACATGAGGGGTCAGTGAGGATGAATGGGCAGGGCAGGTGGCAGTGTTTGCCAGGTGGGGAGGTGATGACACATTCCTGACACATTTGTCAAGTGAGCCGCGTAGCCCTTGCCTCCGTCCCTCCCCGGGAGACAGGCGGCTTGGGGCTTAGTACAGAGAGCTGAGCTAAGTGACTTCCGACTCCTGGCCCACGGCTCCTTTCCCAGCAGAGAATGCCGGCCTCCTCCTCAACACCCCACACTCCAGCTCCCCAGCCCCTTGCTCCTAAATACCCAGGAACCTGCTCGCCACCAAGGCTTGGGCCCAGCTCCAACACCTCCCTAGTGACAGTGCTCACTGGTAAGAAACTTGGAAAGCGAGAGACACAAAGTGCAGGTGTGCTCAGGATTAACGGTGCGGCAAGAGGCAACATCCAACTATTCACAGGGGAAGCGGTGGGGAATCCTCTTACCCAGCAGCCCAGGTCGGAGGGATCTTGGTTTACTGGTCAGGGATCCCAAAGCTGGTGTGCCCAGCCGGCAGCTCGGGTGTCTCCTCCGGGCTCCGGGCTCTGGGCCAGACTCAGCTGGGAAGAGAGCACTGCACAGTGGGCTCCCCCTGTGCCCAGAGCATTCGTGCACGTTTCCCCCTTTACCACCCACAGCCTGGGTGACGTGGATACGAGAGCCCCATTTTACAGATGCGACAGTGAGGCCCAGCAGTTATGCAGCTTGCCCGAGGTCCCCAGCTGGCCATGTGTGGGCACTGTTTATTGTACCACCTTCCTTCTGAGGCTTCTGCTCTGGCCAGTCCCATCTTCCCAGGGTCCTGCCCACTTCCTGATTGGGCAACTGCATCATTCCCACCTCCTGGCTTCTCATTCCACCCCACTGTCAAGCTCGTTTCCCTCCGTCGCCCTTTCCTCAGCTACCCCTCTGCTCCCGTGGCTCAGCACTGCCAGCCTTGCCAGACCCCGAGACTGGTGTCCACCTCTGCGCCCGCCTCCCACACGGCCCAGGTAATCAGAGCTGGAAGGGGCCATACATTATGTGATCGTGTTATAGATGGGAACCACGCAGCCCAGAGCGGGAAGGGATGCCTTCTGGTCAGTGGCAGGGTCTGGATCAAACCCTGGGATCAGTTGACATAGCTAGGCTCTAATGAAAATGGCCTTTCTCCCAGACCCCTGTGTCCTGGGCACATGGCTATTTTCTCTTGTGCTGTTGTCCCCCTGCCCACGACGCCCCTTCCTTCTCATAACCCAAAGCCCTCCTCCCCCATGAAGCGCTCCCCACAGCTCCCTCGTCTGACTTCCTACCTCTCCTCGTCTACGCCATGCAATTCAGCGCTGATTACATTCACAGGTGACTGTCCACCCATGAGGACACACATTTACTGAGAAAAATGAAGCTCAGAGTGTGGCAGGGACATGCCCCCGGTCACACAGCTAAGCCAGGACCAGCTAGAGGCCTTCTGACCCTCCGGCCACTAGGCCCAGGGTCCTGGGACAGGCCCAGTGCTAGCTGAGTCCAGGTCCCTCGGAGGGCAAAGCCAACCCTCCCGACAGCCTCTGCCGGCTGGGCCCAAGGCACTGCCCGTCTCCTGAGCGATGCCTCCAGTTCGCAAACCTCGAGCTGATCATTTCTGGATTAAGCCACATGCCTAGATTAAGGCTCAGCACGTTCTGGCCCTTCCTGCCTCAGAGGCTTTGGCTTCCAACTCCAGACAAAGAAACTTTGGTAACAGCTGGTGGAGGCCAAGGCCCGAGTCAAGGCCAGATGGCAGGGCAATGGCCAGAGGAATCAGACACCTTCTCTCAGCACCACCTCTTCCCACTGGAAGGCAGATCAAGGAGAGAAGGCAGAGGGACCCAAAGTCAGAGATTTACAGCAGCTGTCCCCTACCACCTCCCGGGCCTGCTCTCGGCTGTGGGGTCTGAATGTACCCCTGCAACTCCCCTGCCTCCAGGGCTCTCACACATACCCCTCCCCACCCCCGTATCAGCAAAAGATCCCCTGGTGTCTCCTGAAACCACAGCCTCAGGGGAGCGCTGTCACCAGGGAAGTCTTTCCTAGTGCCCTGGGCTGTCGTGGGGTTGGGCCCTGTCTCCCACACCCTGCTCAGTCCAGCCTCCCGATCTCCCCCCCAGAGGGACTGGGGGGAGGCGACTATGCCCGAGTCCCCACCTCAATCCTGAGACCCAGCCTCAACCTGCCTAGAGCCCAGTGAGAAGAGCCCTGAGGCGAGTGGGACGGGCAGGGGTGACACAGCCCAGCCCTCAGTGCTGAGTGGGCCTCGCTCTACCATCTGGAACGCACCTCCTCTGGCTTCCTCCCTGCCGTCCACAGCCTTGGCTGTGAGACCCGCCCCACCCCGCCCCATCCAAAGGGCTTCCTTTAATGGGTCAGAGTCAGAAGGCTGGGGGGGTATGACCAGGACCTGGCCAGAAGCCATGCAGAGTGGGCAGGGGCCACATGGGCCTGCCCCCCAGTCCGTTGGTCAGCACCTTGGAGAGAAGCCGTGGGCGTCCGGGCCCAGTGCTGTCGACGGCCGGCCGAGCAGCGTGTCTGGCTTCTGTGAACCCTCCCAGCCTCTGGCCCAGACTTCCCCTACTCTAGACGTTTCCTTCTCACCCTGCTCCTCCTCTGGCCCCTTCACTTCTCAGACAGCTCCCACCCTCCCATGGAAGCCCAGCTCCCTTGCCCTTTGAAACTGCTCTTCAAACTAGCTGGACCCAAGAAAAGCACCGAGCTTCCTCCTTACTGACCACCCCTCACTGCCCAGAGGGCTAGCCTCTCTCCACTGGACAGACCACCCTCTTACCCAGGAGGGGGTTCCAGGCTGGCCACCTCCCGGCAGCTCTGGCTCTCAAACATCCTGCTATCCCCAAGCCTCTGCTGCCCGGGGTCTCCAAGGGCAGGAAGAGGGAGGCGGGTCCCTGGGGGTGGCTGAAGGAGGACTTGCTGTCTTGGGCTCAGCTTGAGACTAGAGGAGGTGGGTTTCTTCGAGACCCCCTGGCTTTCCCGACCTCGTCAGATCCCAGACTCACCCAGGCCACTGACCTCACTTTCTCAGGAGCCCTGCTCTCTGGGAGGTTCAACTTGAGGAGCCAGCCAGGGGCTGGAGTGTGAGGGAGACTTGGGGGGATGGGGTGAGGCTGTGTAAGGACCAGAGGGTCAGTAGGGAGCTGAGGGGCAGGGCTAAGCAGCAGGAGGGTGGGCACAGGAGACAAGGTCAGGGGAATAGCAAGGAAATCTGGTTTAGTCCGCTGTTCCCACAGTTCCCAGGCAGCCAGGAGCCCGCAGGCACAATTAGAGCAGCGCTGTCTCCCATTTGCTCCCACTGCAGCCGTTCACACCCACACACAGCCTCCCTGACAACTTCTGGGACACGGTGAAGGCCAACCAAATAAAGCCCTTCACTGGGCTCTCCTGCCATCCCCAGTATTGTTCCCACCTGACAAACACAGGCGCTCTGACTGCTACAGGCGCGTGGCCACAGGCACTGCGAAGGGATTGGAACTCAAGACGGAGCTCTAACCTCTGCTCAGGTGGTGCTGATGGCTTGGCACCTTCCCGCCTCTAGGGTCACCCCAGCCAAGCACTTTTTTTCGCCTCTGCTCAGGTCGCCCACTGACCCAGCCCCTGAAAACCCCAGCCCCACAGAGGTTGCATTGGTGACTGTGGTGGCATGGATGCCTGCAGCCTAGAGGAATAGGGACCCACCTCAGCCCCCGACTCACCCCTGTATTTGATTCCACTCCAAAGGGGGTGTGCGGACTGGAAACAATTGGAGGCCTCAGCATCTGGAGACGTGGGCTCATGTTCTGTCCCATTCCATATGTGAGGCCTTGGGCAGCCCCTGGTCCCCTTGGGCCCCAGTCTCCTCCTCTATGCTGGGAGAGGGTTCTGGCCCCACACCTTCTTTATTCTGTGACCCCATGACCCCATCTTGCCCCTCGGCCTGATTTGGAAGGAGAATGGTGGGGAAACAGAGGTTCCCCACCTCTGGAGACACGGAGACACGAGGAGACACGAGGGGCTCTCCTTGTAAGCAGAGACATAATTCAGGGCTAACATTTTGGGCAGAATAAGGGGTGTGGCTGTGTCTCCTCCCTGCACCCCGCCTCTGCAGTTGGTATTCAGAGCCTCTGAAAGACCGTCCACTCTTCTGACCAAGCAGGTCCACCCTCCAGGTTGCCTCCCACCCCAGCAGCATCTTTTCCCCATTTCCTCCAATCCGCCCAGACCCCCCGCCCAGACAAGCCTGGGGTGTGGAGTGAGTGACGCCGAGAGGTCAGGCTAGAACCCTGATTTCCCCCAATATCAGTACACATCCTGCACGACCTTCAGCTTCCAGAAACTGCAAATCACGTCTTCATTCAGCTCTTGTTTAGCACATTCTGTGTGTCCATGTAGTTCATGTTTCGGCCCCCTGCCCGGCCCGCCACGCCCTTGCTGCCCGCATGGTCCACTTTTGGTCACTGCACATGGCTGGCAGGGCTTCCCCTCCTCTCGCAGGCACAGTCTCCACAAACCCTCCTCCAAGGGGCTGGGGAACAGCCCCTTCTCTTCCCTACACTCCTCCGGCACCTCATCTATACCACCCTTCCCAACACTTGGTTTCTTGGGTATCTCGTTCCCCACGTTCCTGGCCCAGCGGGCAACCAGGCCACTGCAGGTGTGAGGACACAGGGTTTCACCTGGCTCCTGCCTCTGGCACCTTCCTTGATCGTCTGCCTCAGGCTTCTCATCAGTAAAACGGGGACTCATAAGGACAGTTGTGTCTCTGGGGTCTGGCAGGACAAAGCAGGGCAGTGAGGGGAGCAGACCTTTCTGTGTCGCAGGAGGTGTGTACAAACACTGGTTCCTCGTATCTCTACTCTTCCATGTCTCTGTAGCCTCCCCCAGCCCCAGCACAGCCTGGAAAGCGAGTGCTTCATAAACTTCTGGTGGTGAGTCCGTACAGTCTTGATGGGACTGAGAGAAAAATGTGCCTGGAGCCCCAATCCCAAGGACAGGGAGCACACGGTGGGAAAGGGGGTTCAGGACAAAGTGAACGCACTCCAGCAATTACAGCAAATGATGAAAGTCCAGAATGAACTGTCCTGAGAGACTAAGAACAGAAATTGCTTTAAGAAAAGGTTTAAATGGGAGGGGATGGGTTATTAAGGGGTTATTGGGACCCTGGGCTGTCACTCCCAGACCTCTCTCCTCAATCCCAGAGCTGGAGGGAGAAGGAAGGGGCACCTCCATTCTGTTGGTGCCCTTTCTATGGTCCTGGGTGGGCTCCAGCCGGTCTGGTCCCCAGCAGCCACACTCCAGTCATTGGCTGGGAGGAGAGGTCCAGAGTGAGAAAGAGGCTCACCCACCCCTCTTCTGAAGGCCCCATTCAACCGTTGAGAGGTGGGAGAGGAGAATCTGGCAGGGGTGCTTCCTGGGCTGGGAACATGCAAATGAGTCAGGGGATGGAGCCAAGCATTAAATGTCAGGAAGAGCCCAGGGCAACTCTGGCTTGTGCAAAGTTTGCTTTGGGAAGAGTTGTTCCACCTGACAGGCCACTTGCTTGGCTGGGGGTGCAGGGTTGGGCATGGAATGGGATGGGGGTGAAGAGTGGGGTGGGGAGAGGGTCCCAGACCAGCTTTGAGCCCTGACTCCCTGTTCTCTAGCTCTGGGATTGGGGGCAAGTGGCTCAGCTTCCTTTGAGACTCAGTTGCCCCATCTGTTAAATGGGTTGTCAAGAGCATGTCTTAAAGGGGTTGTGAAGATTGAAGAAGGTGGATGGAAATTCCTTGTGAATTATGATAGGCTGAGCATGCATAAAGCTGGCACCCGGGAGCAGGTGAGGGGATGGGGCTGGAGAAGAGGAAAGGTAAAAGTAATGGGGACAACAAGGGAAGAAGCAGGTGGTGATGGTGGGTGGAGGGTCAGGGCCAAAGGGTGGAGTCTGGGGGAGAGTTGAGGATGGTGATGAGGGAGACCTGGGCCTTGCCCTGAGGTCATCCTACTCTCTAGCCCAGTCCAGGGCGGCTGCTGGCCTCACCCACCCTTCCCTGACCTCCAGAAAAAAGTCAGAGCCAGAGCCATTCTCCTCCCCTGACCTCAGCCTGGGACATAAGGCTGGGAAGGCACATAAGTCTTGCAAAGTGGGCCGGTCATCCAGCTAGGCTGCCTCTACCGACTCCTATACAGCCTTCAAAACCCAGCCCCAAGTTGTCTCCCCCATCAAGCCTCCTGTGACAGAGGAGGCCGCCTTGTCTAACCTCATTACATAGACAGGAGCTGCAAGTTCAGGGAGGAAAAGTGACTTGCCCAAAGTCACACACTGTGGCCTTAACTCATTCCTTCTTGCCCTCTGTCCCCACGTTAGCTTAAACGGCCTTCCCCGGGTTACACTCAAGCTGCACCAAGTCGTTTAGCACAAAAACATGCTCTAATTGTTTCAGGGCTGTTAATTTTATATCTGTCACAATCTCAGTGGTGAAAAGTGGGTTCTCCTGCGTTCTTCTACTTACTGCCAGTGTCACAATTTCTGAGCATCCATGGAGCACCTACTGAATGCCATCTATTCCTTCAGGCTTGGTTGACAGAGCAGCTCTCCTTAATTCAGAGAGTCCTTGTGAAAATCAAGTGGCGCCGTATCTGCTGAAGTGTTTTATAATTGGTAACCCAATAAACATGTCTGATAGGGACTGAATGTTCCGCTCTGGCCCCCCCCACAGCACCTGGCACGTAGGAAGCACTGTCCATTCACTGCCGGGTTCTCAAAGGGGAAGGTTGTTCCCTGTCCTGAGAGAGACCACCTCCTCCACACCCCAACTTCCCTGGGAGGCCTGAGAATGTGCCCTGTCCCCAAATTTCTTTGAGTTTCAGGTGGTGAGACTAAATTGAGAGTCACTGGCGCTGGTCCCTGCCTCTGGCCCCTCCCCCGCAGGGGGCAAGCAGGACTTGCCCTGCCGGGCTGGGCCATCACCGGGGCCGACCTGTCTGGTGGGGCATCTCCTGCCCATCCCTGCCTGCCCCCTCGGACCCGGGCAGCCCAGGTGCCTGTTTGCTTTGTTACTCAGCCGAGCAGCTGGTGCTGGGGAGATGCTGCTTTATTGGGGGGTGCTGTGAAGCTGTTTATTGGGGAGGTGGGGGCAGGAAATGAGGCCGAGCCCCAGCCCTGGACAAAGCGGAGAAAGGCCACGACTCCCACACAGGGGACAGGCCCCTTGTGGCTTGTGGCCTGGGTGTGGGCTGGTGGGAGGACGCAGATGAGGGGGTCCAGGGCTAGCTCAGTGAGCCTGCCCACTGCTCCACATGCACAGACGGGCACACATGCACACACATGCATGCACACACGCTCACATATGTACACACGTACATGCGCACGCATGCACACACCTTATCCAAACTTGGGGGAGCCCCCAGCCGTCCAGACCCTTCAGCTTTCCACCATGTCATCTCCACCATCTACGTCCCGATCTCCCCGCAGGAGGCATCTGGCAAAACTCAGAAACGAACACCTACAAGGACCCCTGTTTCTCTCCTCGTGTGCCCCGACCAGCGCCCACCGGTCCTCTGCTTCTCCGGGCACCAATGCAACCAACTAGGTGGTTTGCTCCGCAGCTCCCCGACGACCTGGTTCCTGTGCCCACCGCTGAACTGCCCACTCCCTAGGCTCTGGGACTGTCCCCGCTGCTCCAACCTGGACCTGACCCTGGGCCTCCAGGCCCCAGCAAGCCCCTGCCCAACTGTGGCCCAGCTCCGGGAGACCCTTCCCTTGGCTGAGCAGCCACAGCTGGCAGAAGCAGAAAAGCTGCTTGTGTTTCACAAGCCAAGCAGAACAGGCCAGGTCTCCAGGCCGAGTCTCTGCATCTACAGAGCTGCCTGCCTGAGACTGGGTGACTGGGCTCGATATGGAGCCTGGATGGGGGCCATCATAGACATGCAGAGCCCAGGCCTTACCAGACCAAGAAGGCTTACCCGGGCTCTTGGGTGGGCCCAGGGAGGCAAACCAGGCATGAGGAGACAGGCGCTTCTGGGGATGAAGAACCCAGATCACAGGGTCACTGGCGTCTAGGAGATCAGCTCTGAGCTAGCAAAGCACACTTCCAAGTCCTCTCAGTCGCCCACCTGCCCCCAGCTGGCAGGGAAAACCCCACACAGGGCACTGCGTGCCTCCCACTGCACTTACCCGTTAGCTGCCTGGTGCCCAAGGAGTCTCCGGCTGCAGTTGCAACCTCAGGGGCCAGGAGGAGGCGGGGGCAGGTTAGGCCACTGCTGGGTCTCAGCCAGGCATCTGGGGAGCCAGCGGAACCAGGGGCCAGCAGGGCTGGGGGCACAGGTGGCACTCGGGTGGGCCGCCGGGGGCCTGGCCCCCCTCGAGGGGTGGCCCTCTGAGGTCTCAGGGTTGCGTGCCCTGTAGGGAGCCTCTAGCCCCCAGCCCAGGGCCACTTGCTGGCACCGTGGCAAGACCCAGCCGTAGGGGCTTACAGGAAGGCTGAGGTGGCTCAGGGCATGGGGTCTGAGTCTGTGGGGTAGCGTGGACAGACGGACAGACGCAGGTAGAGTGCCGGAATGTGCTGGGAGGAAGTCAGGCAGCCCTGGGATGAAGAGTTGGCCTGGTCTGATTTCCCATTATAAGTAATCCTTCCTTATTTACCTGAACAAATACGCTCCCTGCTTACCTCAGACCACAGGCGGGCTCCCAGTTAACCCTTTCAGGCCTTCCTCTCCTCACGGAGGGAATCTATACCCTGACAGCCAGGGAACTCACTCACTCACTCACTCACTCACTCACTCACTCACTCACTCACACGTTCTTAGCTGATGTATAGCTACTGAGCTCATATGTGCAAGGCACGGGGTATATATTAAGAGGGACCTGGGCTGGGGCACTAACAGGGATCAGCTGAAGGTAGGGGACAAACAAGCAAGCATCAGTGGAAATTCAGAGCCCCAGTGGAGGGCTGTGGGAGCACTGAGGCAAGGGAAGTCAGTGAGGGCTTCCTGGAGGAAGTGCTGTCTGGATCCCCAGGCCAGCCATGGAGGGAGCTTCAGAGAACCCTGAGGAAATGGACCTGAGGCTCGTGGGTCCATCCACCCTGTGCGGGGACCAAGCTCTCTGCGCTCCATGGGCACAGGCCCATCAGAGAGCAGTGCTCAGGAAGAACCGGTAGCTCGCTTTCCCAGGCCCAGAGCTGGGGTTGGACAGCAGCAGCTCGCTCTCGCACCTGAAGGGTGGAGGCCAGGAGAGGAGGCTGCACAGACACCCACACCCAGGCACCCCCCCCAGGCTCCTCCACCTCCATGAGTGTAAGGAGATCCCTGCGGTCGAGCTCTCAGCTTCCCCCTCATCCTGCCAGCGGGGTTGAGGGTTGAGGGATGTTCCAGGAGGGCAGGGGTTGGCTCTTCTTTCTCTGGATCACCTTGAAGGGCATCAAGCACCTGCTACTCCCACTGTCATATGAGGGCATTTTAGATAACGTTTATTGTTATTTGCTCATTTCAGAAGGAATTGTGTGACTGCCCGCAGGGTGCGTAACCTAAGACCTTCAGAACTCACCCCTCAGCTTCACGATGCCATAATTCTCTGACAGATGGTTGCACTTTGCACCCTGGAGAGCCCTGGTCTCGGCTCTTATCGTCACCAGCATCTTGGTGAGGATGAGTTCTCAGTCATTCCACAGAGAAGGCTGAGGTAGGTTGGGAGGGAGGAGCTAATGCAAAGGCCTACAGTGGCTACAGTCAACCACCCCAGCTCTCCAGGGCCCATGAAAAGAAAGACCCCTACTTGCCCAGGTGGGTCCTCCTCCCGGATGCGTTTCTATACTTTGCTCCCCTGCTGGGCAGGCAGCCCTCCGCTCCACTTTCACAGAAACTTGTGCTTATGTCACCACTCTGATGCAGTGAAAATAATGGCCACTGCTCAGTAAGCACCTACTATATGTCAAGCACTGCTCCTCACTCACAGGATGCTAGGATAGCAATCATATTATAAATACTATAACATGGGTGAGTACAAGGAATACCCAACAAATGCTTAATGAATGGCTCAGGTGTCAGAGACAGTTACTCCCCATGTCTATTTTCCCCCTTTCCTCTGTAACAAGCCCCTAATTTTTAGCTTAGAACTTGGTTACCTGGAATTAAGACTATCCCAGACTCCCTTGCAGCTAGAAACTATTGTTGACCAAGTAAAAGTGTCATATGTCAATTTCTAGGAATCTTTTTTAAAAGTAAACTGGCATGTATCATTTGTTATCCTTCCTCCATCTTGCTGCCTGGAATGCAGCTGTGATGGCTGGAATTCTGGCTGCCATCTTGGACCATGAGGACAAGACAATGGAGCAGTGAGTTGGAAGGAGCCTCGGTCGCTGAGGATGGCATAAAACCTTCATACCAGCTTTGCACTGCCTGCCTCAGGACTTTCATGAGAGTAATAGACCTTTTGCTTTTGTTAAGTGGGGTCTTTATTATTTAAAGCAAAGCCTGATCCTAGCTGAGATAGACGAGAAGATGGACAGACAGATGAAGATAGAACACTTCTGCAGCCAGAGAGGATATCTCACTGCTGGGTGGCAATGGGAAGGGACCTGGTCATATCGCGGAAAACCTTGGCCTTGGGAAATCTGTCCCTTGAATGCTGGGTACAGCCTTGTTCTGGGCCTAAGGGAACATTCCATAGGTGTCTCCAGGGATGGGTGGGCCTGAATGGACAGACTAGGCTAAGCTTTGCTGAGTGTGGACAGCGATTCTACCTGCCCAAGCTTGGAATAGGGAAACAAAGGGTGTCTCTGGAAGTCAAAAGGTCCAAGAGGGAGCAAGGAGAGGACTCAGCATCTGCTCAGCTGTGGCTGCTTAGACTAAGGTACTGAGGCTGCTCGGTGTGGTGGGCTCAAGGCATGTTCGATGTCTGCCTGGGACAACTCTGGTGGGCTCCAGGGGAAGGGAGGACCAAAGAGGGCCCATCCTTAATCCACGAGGGGATTCTGGGGGACATGCATCCCCTCAACACCTTGATCCATCCAACATGGTGTCGTGGAACCAGCTTGGGAATTGACCCAAATACATATCTTGGGTCACCTTCCAGCTTCACGTCTTTGGCCAAGTATCTGAAACTTGCTGACCACCTCTCTCCCCATCCCCAGGGAACTCAGAGCTGTCGTGAGGAGTGACATAATGTTGCTGAAAGTGCTCTGTGACCCCAAACGCCTTGGCCCAATGCCTTGCTGACCACCAACCACATGCCATATGTCTGACATGTATCATCTCACTTCTCATAGCAAACCTTCCCGGTAGATACGACTATGTCCAGTTTTCGGGTGAAGACACTGAGGCCCAAATACTTAAAATTGACCTTGACCTCTTGCCCAAGGTCAACGGCTGGGAAGCAGATTCAAACTCACATTTCCAGTTTCCCAATCACCCATGCCTGACAGGACCCTCAGGGTCAAGTCTCAGGTCCCTGGCGTGGGTCACTGGGTCCCCCAGACCTCTGCCTCCTGCCCACAGCTCCCCCAGGCTGGGTTCCTCTCCATCCGCTCTGGCCAGCTCCCACAGGGTAAAATGTGCCCCATCCTGTTCTTCCCCAATATAGACATGACATATCCCTTGTGGATCATGCCTACCCCATGTCCACCCTCTCCAGACCTGGGTCCGGCATCCCACCCATGTTGGCCCAACGTGACTCCATCCTGGAACTTTCTTCTGACCTACTGAGATAACATATTCTCTATTGATACTGGCATTTCTGAGCCTTAAGAGTGTACGTTGGGAGCAGTCACCCCCTAGGGAGAGTGCGCTGCGACAGCCCAGAGAAGGACCTTCCTGACACCAGTGCGTGAACACTTGGGTGAACCAGTCACTTCCTTTTCTGTTGTTCAAATGGATTTGAACTGAGTTTCTTCTACTTGCAGTGGAAAGAATCTGCATCCTTCCAGCCTATCTCTAGAGCCCTTTCATGCAGAAAGCTCTCCCGTGGCCCTCCAGCCCTTGCAGACCTCACATGTCGCCATTCTTTGTGCTTTAATTGTTTCTCGGCTTTTCTTCCCAAGATTCTAAGTTCTTGAGGGCAGAGACCCTGGAGCAGCTGGCAGCATCAGACCCAACACACAGATTATGACTCTAGAGCAGGGGGCCCGAACTTCCCTCCCCACCTGGCTCCTCTCCCCATTAGCCCATCGGAGTGAGCGCTGGATGGGAGGCAGGGTGCAGGGCTTGGGTTTGGGTGCTGCCATTTACTAGGGTGTGATCACCAGAGTGTCAGGCCCCCTGTGGGCCTCCCTCACCTCCAATGAAATGGAAATAATACTTGCCCTGCTGAGCTTGCAGGTAGGGGGTTGTGATGAGTGAGTGTCAACTGACAAAGGAAATGGAGGTACTTTGTAAAGGGTAGTCTGTCTTTGTCACTTCCTTTCTTTCTGCCCCCATCTCCCCGTCCTCCTAGGAGCTGCAGCCTGGGGGTGAGGGCAGGGACACGGCTGGGACCCACAGCAGGCACAGAGAGATGGGCTGCCAGTTGGTACTTGTCTGCTCCCTGGCCCCTGCCCCAGGCTTCGGGCGTGAGAAGGTGGGCGCAGCAGGGCTCCCCTACTGATGTGTGAAGAGCCCGGGGCTGAGCACCCAGAGGGGACCAGGTGGGCAGGATGGGCAGGAAGGCTGGTTTGTGGGACCCAGAGACATGCGGCCCTCATGATAGAGGAAGACCCTGAGCCCAGAGAGGCTGGGGAACAGACCCAAGGGCACACAGCAGGGTTGAGATGCAAATCCAGACCCCAACCCATGCTCACGTGTGGCATGTGCTATCTTATCTAATCCTAACAAGTCCAGCACCTGAGGGGCTCGTTGGCTTTATCATGCACAAATGACGATTAGAGGCTCCTTAGACTTCTCCAAAGTCGAGGCTAGAAAATGGCAGAGGCAGGATTCGGGCTGGGTGTGTTGGAGCCCTCTTTTCAGGACACCATGCTGCAGCTGGTGGAAAGGGGACAAGGAGCAGCCTAGGGGGTGGTGGCTGTGTCCAGGGCCACACAACTAAGCATTCCCGTCAACTGGAGCATGCCCTTGGATGCCCATGGGCCATGCCACGTTGCTCTGCTCAGGCCAGCATGCATTTAGTGAGCACCTACTCTGCGTCAGGCCCTATGCCAGCACTGGGGGCAGGGTGGCTGGTACAGTCTGTCTTGGAGCAGTTCATGGGCACCTCCAAGGGCACAGGTGACTTCCAGCATTCCTCCCACGGCTGCCATCTGTGGGCTTACTGCTTTCTCCTACTGTGTGCATGATGGGAGAAACTGATAAACGGGACATGCCGCAGACCTTGCCAGCTCGGGACCTGGTTCCCTGGGCATCGTCACCAGTGTCATTTCCTGCTCCTCCGCAGACCTCCCCGACCACCTGCGGGAGGCTGGGCAGACGGGCCAGTCTTCCCTGCGTCCAAGGCCTGGCTGTGCCCCCTTACTCATGCTTCATCCATCCATTCCCAGCGCTGATTCATTCCTGGGATGCCATCTGAGGACGCCTCACCCTAGGGCCCAAACACAGCCCTCAGGGTCCCCAGAGTTTCCCTGTGGACTGAGCCAGGTAGGGCTCCTGCCAGAGGGAGGCCTCAAGGCTGGGACCCCTGAGACCTGTCTTGGGAGCAGACAACACACACACACACACACACACACACACACACACACACCCTCCTCCCTGCCCCACCCAGGCCCCTGCCAGGGTGGAGCAGTGGTGTCCCTGCCCTGTTCTGCCTCATGAATCCATCCACAATATGTGCTGAGGGCCCTGGTGAGCCAGGTGTGGGTCACTGGGATATGGCAGTGAACCTCACTGGGTTTAATTCTAGAGGAGAAAGAGATAGCCGACAGCAAAAGTGATAAATGAGTGATTGCACAGGACACTAGAAGGTGACGAGTGCCATCAGTCGGATGTCAGGAGTGCTGGGTGGGGCAGCATCAAGTATGGTGGTCAGGGCAGAAGTCCTCGCGAAGGTGGGCCCTGAGCGAGAACTTGGAGGAGGGGACGGCGTGCGCCCTGCAGCTGTGAGCACTGCGGGTACAGGCAAGGCTTGAGCAAAGGCCCAGAGGTGGGCTCGTGCCTGGTGGACGTGAGAAACTTTGCAGGAGTCTGGTGTGGCTGGACAGAGAGAGGGGGGAAAGAAGAGACACAGGCCAGGAGGTAGTGAGTGTGGAGCCAGACTGCAGGGCCTTGAAGCCGCTGCCCCTCACTTCCAGAGCCCCTGCCGCTAAGCACCCCACTTAGCTGTTGCTCATTGGGAGCCAGCAGCCATGCCAGTGGCTTTACAAAGGCGAAACCATCTAATTGTTCTAATAGGGCTCTGAGGTGGCACCCGTCATTAGCATCCCTATTTTCACCTCAGTGAGGAAACTGAGGCACAGAGAAGGAAGTGGCTCACGTGGTGAGGCATGGAGCCAGGATCTGAAGCAAAACCCTGTTGTAGCCACGGCAGGGCCTCGCCCTGCTCGGTGTGCGTCAGTCGTCCCTCCAACCCCGCTCCAGAGCGCCAGGTGCACCCATGGCCCCCGGCCCCGGCCCGTCGTGGGGGGCAGAGCTGGAGGGGCTGCGTCACTGCCCAACCCGCTGCCTTTCCCCCATTAGCGCAGAGCCAGCAGGACCTTCCAAAACCGCAGCCCCAGATAAGAGCACAATCGGAACCTGTTTTGCTTGCAAGCCTTGTGGGGGGAGTGCTGGGCCTTGGGTGGTGGGAAGTGGGGGGAAGGGGCTGGCAGCACTCTGGGCCTGCTATCAGCAGCCCTGCCCAACCCCTTCCCCATTAGCCCCTTTGAAATTTACCCACCTTATCAGAGGTGCAAACTTGCTGAGGGAGGGCTGCTATGCCTTTGTGCCCTCGCCTTCCGCCTGGCCCGGCCTCTGCCCAGTGGAGACTGTGGGGGTGGGGGGGCACATGCTGGGAAGAAGGACCTGGCCCTCGGACACAACAGGGGGCCCTCCTCTCACACACACAGACCTGGGCTGAGAGAATGCTCTGCCTGGGTGCTCTCTCCCTCCCTGCCCTCGACACTGCACCCTTGCATGAAGCCTGCAGCACCCCCAATTCTCTCATCCTTTCATCCAGGCTTCTTTTCCTACTCAGTGCCCGGCGGTCGGGCACAGCCTCCAACCCCTTCTCAGGTTCCTGACCGGCTTTCCTCGGAAATCCAGGTTTGTTACAGCCTGACCTCCCGACACACCTTCAGCAAATGTTTATTGAACATCTACTACACACCAGGCACTGGGGCGCAGCAGTGAACAGGACAAAACAATCTCGCTCCCCCATGGAGCTGGGGACAGAGGATAAATAAACACAAATAAGTAGGATAGAGAGTGTGTCAGAAAGTGAGAACTGCTGCTATGGGGCACAAATGAAGCAGGGATGTAGGAGAGGAAGGGTTGGAGCAATTTTAAGTGTGTGTGAGGGGAGTGAGGGGTTCAGAGAAAGCCTGCTTGAAAAGGTGCTATCTGAATCAAGCCCTGGAGAATTGTAATGCTCTCCCTCCATGGGGTTACAATCACAAACATAGAAGGGGCGAGCCAGGAGGAAGATAAAGATCAACCAGTCCTACAATCTCCCTTTTTACTGAGGCTCAGAGAAGGCAGTGAAGTGCCTAAGGCCACACAGCACAATGGCCGCCAAGCTGAGCGGGAATTAGAGCCCAGCCAGGACCCTTCCCCCCATTCCTGCTGCCCCAGTCTGGGGCACTGCCAGGGCCCTGGGCAGGACAGTCTGGCCATTCTTGGACAGCCTGGGGGCTGGGCTGAGCCTGGGAGGACAGAGGCTCACAGCCACCCGACAGCCTTTTGCAGCCAAGAGGCCTGCCAGGTCTTGTTTGGGCTGAGGATCGGGGCGCAGGCCCTGCTTGGAGGACGGCAGGGTGCATGTGTGTGGCATCGTGATGCTGGGCGGTCTGCCCTTACACCCGCTGCCCAGTGTCCTGGTCCCCGGGCTCCCTCACCCACCCCACGGGCTCTCCATCTGCCTCTGGATGTTTAGCTACCCCCATGGCCTCACCTTGAGGGCATGCTCTTCAAGAAGAAGCCCTCAAAGAGCATGCTGTCTCCTGGGAAGGGGTCAGTGGCCTGGGAGGAGAAAGTGGCCACTGTAGCCGCGGGCATGATGGCATGTGGAGTCCTGGGGCTAAGATGGGCAGATCCTGGGGCCTGATTCGTGCCAGATCAGCTCTACGGAGACAGCTGTTGGGTGGACCACCCCCTTTGGGGCCTGGGGTTGTGGCAGGGGGGGTGTCCAAAGTATCTCAGGTCACTGTTTGTACTGAGCTGGAGAAGCCCACGGCAGCTGGGCTGCTGGGGAAAGGCAGTCTGGAGACCAAGTTCAAATACCAGCCCTTCTGCATTCTTGCCGCATGACCTTGGGACCACTCAGCCTCAGTTTCTCTTCTCAATGAGAGAAAGGATTCCTTCTTCAAAGGATGCCATAGGAGCAAAGGACAGAACGTGCGAGAGCCTGGAACACAGCAGGGCTGGCAGGAGTGGACTTTCTCCCCTGTAGGGACCTGTCTCTCTCACCTAGACTGTGGCCAACGTTTAGGGAGCACTCAACATGTGCCAAACACTTTACAGGCTTCTTTAAGGACCCCTGCTAATTGGATTAACCACATCCTGGGTTTATGACACATACTCATGGCCCTCTCTAGATCTTTAATAATATAATGAACACTGTGAACCCACTGCCAACTCAGGATCAAGGTCACTACCAGCAAGACTGTATTAACTCTCTTATTTCTCACATCAATCCTATAGTTTAGCTCGAAATAGTCCCCATTTTACAGATGAGGAAATTGAGGTACAATTGAGGGTTCTGGGCATCTTCTTCACTGAATGATGCTGGAGACCCATTGAGTACCTTCTTCCCGTTGACTTCTTGTTCTGGGCTCCAGAGCCCTGGATGACGATGTCCTCCCACAACCCCCACCCAGACATGGTCTGTCACTCAGCGGAGGGGATTCCAGCCACAGGCTCAGCTCCCCGCCCCTGCAGGGCCCGTCTTCCCCAGCTCCACCCCTGGGGGAGCCGCAAGGAGCAGCCTGTCTGGCCCTCCTGGCCCCCAATGCTCCCAACCACTGTCCTAGTCCCCTTCCAGACATGCCCAAACATACATGAAAGAAATTCGTAAGTTAGTGAATGAATGAGGATGCTAGAAGAGGAAAGGGATATTAAAATAAAAAAATACAAAACATTTCTGAGAACTGGGGGTGGGGAGGGGTGGGAGGTGGGCAAGGTGAGACTCGGCGTTAAAAGATGCCCCTCTGCCCGCTGCTACACTCAGGGGGCCCGTGTCCCGTTGGCTGTGTGGATGGGATCCTCAGATCCCACTGCCTGCCCTGAGCCTGAGTCCTGCCCCTCCCCCATGGTGACTTCCTAGCTACGGCAGCAGCCACAGGGTTCCCAGAACCACCCTAAGCTGATTCAGCTAAAGCTGCCCCAGGGGCCCGACTGTGGGCGGGACGCCCCTGCCGAGCCAGGAAGTGTCGCTGCCCTTGCCTGCTGCCAGGAAGGGCCAGCTCCTGACGTAGAGTTAGGGAGGATTTGGGGTCCAGGGCGGAGTCAGGATTAGGCTAAGATTGGGAAGAGCTGGGGCCGGGACTTTCTCAGCAGTATCCAGATGCAAAGTCGGGGGAAGCGACTTTCTCACATATGTGGGTCTTGACTCGTATAGGCAGCTGGCCACTCCTGAGAATCTGCTAAAAGCTATGATCAACCCCACAGCACACACACACACACACACACGCACACGCACATGCACACATGCGCACACGCACATGCACACACACACGCACACACACACGCACGCACACACACGTCCAGGGGCTCACAGACGCCCTGAAGCCCCTCCATGAAACCCAGATTAAGCGTCCCGGTCTTGGATTGTAGGCAATGTGCAGGCAGGACATGGGATTCACCTGCAGCTCACAGCAAAACAGCTAGCATACAGTAGGTGCTTAATATACGTTTATTTCCACAAATCAACAGATACGGACTTGGAGGAAGGAAAGGGCAGCTGGGGCTGGGCTGCGCATTGGGTCAGAGTCAGTCAGGGAAGAGAACGGAGGGCGAGGTAGGGCTGTCACTCCATTGCTTAGTCTTCCCACGGCTGCCCATTGCCCTCAGAGAAAGGGCAAGCAATTTGTGGGCACAGGAGGCCCTGTGTGATCCTGCCCCAGCTGCCCACTGTGCTTCAGCTCACAACCACATATGCTGGTTCAGCCCTAGGAGCTGCCGGGAGCTCTCCCCCAACACTTACTGAGCATTGACTGCACGGCACACTGTTCTAGACACTAAGGATACAACAGTGTGTTCAGTGCCCTCGTGGGGCTGACAGTGGCTCTTGCTTCCAGAGTTTTCTACCTGCTCTTGCACTTCATCTTCAGAATCTAGCAGGGGTATCATCACCTCTAAGAAGCCTTTCCTGATCCTGCCAGTCTCGGGATCACAGCACATATCCCACCTTATCAAACAGTCCTTCTCCTTGTCTGTCTCCGGCTGGCAGTCCATAGAGACAGGGGCTTTGTCTTACGTGCTTAACATCGTTGGACGCCAGTGCAGTGCCTAGCAAATAGCTGTGCGTGAAATAAAGGGATGGACGCATGGATGGATGGATGGATGGATGGATGAATGGATGGATGGATGGGGATGGATGGATATGGATGGATGGATGGATGGATGGATGGATGGATGGATGGATGGATGGATGGGGATGGATGGATATGGATGGATGGATGGATGGATGGATGGATGGATGGATGGATGGATGGATGGATGAATGGATGGATGGATGGATGGATGGATGGATGGATGGATGGATGGATGGATGGATGGATGGATGGATGGATGGATGGATGGATGGATGGATGGGGATGGATGGATATGGATGGATGGATGGATGGATGGATGGATGGATGGATGGATGGATGGATGGATGGATGGATGGATGGATGGATGGATGGATGGATGGATGGATGGATGGATGGATGGATGGATGGGGATGGATGGATGGATGGATGGATGGATGGATGGATGGATGGATGGATGGATGGATGGATGGATGGATGGATGGATGGATGGATGGATGGATGGATGGATGGATGGATGGATGGATGGATGGATGGATGGATGGATGGATGGATGGATGGATGGATGGATGGATGGATGGATGGATGGATGGATGGGGATGGATGGATGGATATGGATGGATGGATGGATGGATGGATGGATATGGATGGATGGATGGATGGATGGATATGGATGGATGGATGGATGGATGGATGGATGGATGGATGGATGGATGGATGGATGGATATGGATGGATGGATGGATGGGGATGGATGGATGGATGGGGATGGATGGATGGATGGATGGATGGATGGATGGATGGATGGATGGATGGATGGATGGATGGATGGATGGATGGATGGATGGATGGATGGATGGATGGATGGATTGGATGGATTGGATGGATGGATGGATGGATGGATGGATGGGATGGATGGGGATGGATGGATGGATGGATGGATGGATGGATGGATGGAAGGATGGATGGATGGATGGATGGATGGATGGATGGATGGATGGATGGCTGGATGGAAGGATTGGATGGATTGGATGGATGGATGGATGGATGGATGGATGGATGGGATGGATGGGATGGATGGATGGGTTGGATGGATGGATGGATGGATGGATGGATGGATGGGATGGATGGATGGATGGATGGACTGATGGATGGATGGATGGATGGATGGATGGATGGATGGATGGATGGATGGATGGATGGATGGATGGATGGATGGATGGATGGATGGATGGATGGATGGATGGATGGATGGATGGATGGATGGATGGATGGATGGATGGATGGATGGATGGATGGGGATGGATGGATGGATGGATGGATGGATGGATGGATGGATGGATGGATGGATGGATGGATGGATGGATGGATGGATGGATGGATGGATGGATGGATGGATGGATGGATGGATGGATGGATGGATGGATGGATGGATGGATGAATGGATGGATGGATGGGGATGGATGGATGGATGGATGGGGATGGATGGGGATGGATGGATGGATGGATGGATGGATGGATGGATGGATGGGGATGGATGGATAGATGGATGGGGATGGATCGGGATGGATGGATGGATTGAATGGATGGGGATGGATGGATGGATGGATGGATGGATGGATGGATGGATGGATGGATGGATAGAAATAGATGGATGGATGGGGATACATGGATGGATGGGGATGGATGGAGGGATGGATAGAGATGGATGGATGGATGGATGGATGGATGGATGGATGGATGGATGGATGGACTTTGCTGGGGCTGAGGGTACCAACTAGGAAGTGAGAAGGGAATGGGGGCTGGGTTTAGAGGTAAGTCTGGGAATGTGTCTGGGGAGGACAGAGGGTGTGGGAAGAGTGCAGGCTGGGTTACCACCTCCTGGTTCCCATGTGAGACTGACTGCCTTGGGCAACAATGGCCACAGGTGTGTGGGAAAAAGGAGGGTTGAGGGAGGGGTGACAAAGAATAGGATTTACTTCCTGGTCTGGGGTTTCCAGCCATTCCCACCCCACCCTGGGGCTCCAGTCAGAGGCACCCCCTCTGCTGAAGTGACTCAAGCCCTGCCAAGTGGGGAGGGCTTTGGGAGAAGAGGGCAATACAGACCACCTGCCTCGGGCCCCTAGGGGTGAGGGACATTGAGCTCTTACCTCCCGGGGTCTTGACTCTGTGTCACCAGCTCCCGGAGGGGTCTCAGACCTCCCCTGTGCTCAGACCTCTAGGGCGCCTCAGAGAGAACAAGGAGGCTGCCTGCAGTCACACAGCTGTCATGGCCTCTTCTGGCTTCATTCTCAGGCAGGGCCTGCCCAGCAGTGCCAAGCCAAGGAGGGGGCTTCTCTGAGGGTCCTCCCTCCTGATGGAGGCGGCAAGCCAGACCTGCCTCTGAGGGGCCCACCCCAGTCAGAGGTGAGCAGGGGCTTGGCCCAGCTGCCCACCGCTGGGACACTAGTGGGCAATGGGAAGAGGACAGAGAGTGGGCGGGAAGGGATCCATTCCTCTCCTCTCCCTCCCATCCCAACCCTGGGACTGCCTCGCCACCTCCTTCACCACTAAGGCTGCCCCTTTCCTTTGGCTGCCATCCTGGAGGAGGGAAAAGGAGAGGGGGAGAGAGAGAACAGAGGCTGGGGAGAAAATACCTCCTCAGATGTTCGGGGACGGCAAAAACAGGAGGGTGTGTGTATGTGAAACCAGCATGCCTCCGCTCCCCAGAACTATGGATCTCAGAGCTAGAAGGAGTCTCCAGCTAAACTAGTCAAATGATTCATTTTATAGGGATGTGGTGGAGGCCCAGAGAGGGAAGGGACTTGCTCAAGGTCACACAGCATTATAACTGTTGAGCTTATGGAGTGTTTTCTGTGGTACAAGGCACTTTTCCATGTGCTTAACACATACTAACTCCTGAATCTTCCAACAACCTTATGAGGTAGGTGTACTATTATAATCCCTATTGCACAGATGGAGAAATTGAGGCACAGAGAGTTTAAGTAAGTTGCCTGAGGTCACACAGCTTTGTGAGTGGCAGAGCTGACCTGCTAGCCCAGGCAGCCTAGCTCTAGGGCCTCGTGCATAACCCCATGCTTTGTTGCCTCTTGTTATAGTTACCAAATAGAGTCTTGGTCTTTCCTTGGCTTCTGCCTGCTGTGTGACTTTAATTCAGTCTCACATGGTCTCTGTGCCTTTATACTAATAAATATAATAATATTACTATTTGCATTTATTGAACCCTTTCTGTGGTATCGGCACTGTGAACGAATGCCTTTTCTACATAACATCGTTTAATTCTCATAATAACTCTGTGGGGTAGGTATCATAACCTCCATTTACAGGTGAGGAAACAGAGGCCCAGAGAGGTTAATTAATTTGCCCAGGGACACACAGCTAATAAAAAAACAGCCAGGATGCAAAGCCAGCCAAGCCTAAGCTCTGATCATGACTTTGTCTTTCCTGTACATGGGCCAGGCTGGGTGAGTGGTCACAGAGTCAGTCAGTCCTAGGGAGATCATTCTGTCCAGCCTCTCCTTCCACCTTTGGAGGCCTCTTGCTATGTGCACCCTTCACTGGACTCAGAAGCCCCCAGGAGCTGCCCTACCCCCCGCTGATGACCTTTGCCCCCTTCTGCCACCTGAGCCACTCCTGCGTCACATCGAGGAAGGCAGGATCCCCGCGCCCAGTCTGGGGCACAGTTGGCAGCAGCTGCAGGAAGCAGGACCCGCCCAGCACCTCAGGTGTCACTCTACGCAGGCTGGGGCACTGAGACCAGCTTCCCAGCGTGAACAGGACAGGGGTAGACAGGAAGGACTCCAGGGGCAGGAAGAGGGGGCAGTCGTGGGGGTCTGAGAGGCTGGCACGGCGTCGTGGCAGAGGCGGCTGGGAGCCAGGCCTTGAGGGGTGGGCTGGGGCTTGAAGGGAACACACATGTGTTCAGCTTTCTGAGGTGGCGCTGTGCTCGTCGGTTCTCACTTGTGAGGTGGGGTGGGTGGGGTGGACAGACAACTTACGTGCCTCGGGCAAGTCCCCTCTCATCCCTGGGCCTCACCGCGGCCCTCATCATCGTGCTGAGGTGAGGATTAACCTCTGTAACACATGGCAAGTGGAGAACACATGGTAAGTGCTGTGAGCGGGGCCTTGGGTCACCCGCTGGGCCCTCACAACAACCCTGTGAGGGTCTACTCTTAGACCCATTTCAGAGAGAAACAAACTGAGGCAGGGCAGGGGTGAGGTCACAGCAGCAGAGCTGATTAGAGTGAGGCCTAACAAGGCATCCCAGAGTATTTGAGGCAGGAGTGGTTGGGAAGTCTGGGAGCCAGAGGGGAGCTGAGGCTGGAGTCCCTATCTTCATACCCTTCAAAGTGGGTGGCTCACGGGCCTGGACTAGGGGTCCTAAGACCCAGTTCTAGCCCTAGCTCTGCCTCTGACTTGCTGTGCAACCTCCACAAGTTCCTTTCCCTCTCTGGGCCTCAGTTTATTCTTCTGAAAGTCGAGAGGTTGGATTAGACAGTCTGTCACTGGGTCCCTTCTGGCCCCTCATGTCCCCTCCTTGTGGGGTGGGATTCCCATCTGCCCATCACTGAATGACTCCACTGCTGTCCCCAACGACATTATCATGTTGATTGGGTAGGCTCTTTCCATATGTTGTCTCCTATCTCCACACATTGTGGCTGTGAGGAAGCTCTCATTTCTGGTTTACAGATGAGGAAACAGGCCCAGAGACGATAAATGGGTGACCAACACCCCACAGAGAGTAGGTGAGTGGGCAAAATGAGAAGCCAGACTCTCCATGACCCTGCCTCTCCTCAGGGTGGGTGGTCACCTGGCCCAGTGGTGACCATGACTGGCTTGTCCTCCAGCTCAACAGACTTGGGGGATGGAGGTTTCAGGACGAAGTGCCTTCATTCAGGCTGCCAGTGGCCACACGTGGCCTGGGCTGCTCAGGCCTCGGGGGATCCTAGGAGCCGCTGCAGAATCACCTTTCCATGGACCGGCCTTTTCACACGCAGGGGCTGGCAGCGTGCCTCGCTGTGAGTCCCAGCTGCTGCTCCATCCGCGAGCTTTCCTGGGCGCCTTGGCGCAGTGCGAGCCCTGCCCCCTGGGAGTCCCTTTCTCCCGAGGTAGGCGAGAAGAGTAATAAGACCTTGGGGCGGCCGGTTGGCTCAGTTGGTTAGAGCACGTTGCCCTTAACAACAAGGTTGCCGGTTCAATTCCCGCATGGGCCAGTGAGCTGCGCCCTCCACAACTAGATTGAAACAACTACTTGACTTGGAGCTGATGGGTCCTGGAAAAACACACTTCAAACAAATATAAGTTCAGGAAAAAAAAAATCCAAAAGAGTAATAAGACCATGCACACACCCTCGCGGTTCTCAGTACTTTACACATATTAACTGTTTAAGTTGCATGCCCATCCTATGAGGTGGGCACTACTATGATCAAACTTATTTTACAGATGAGGAAACTGAGGCCGAGGAGAGGTCACATTACCCCCCAGGTAGCACAGGTGGCAAGTGCAGAGTGAGGACTTGACCCCTGGCAGCCCGGCCGAGAACCACTGTGCTCTACCCCTTCCCAACACTCATGAAACAAAGGAAAACAATAGTGGACACTCTGTACTTAAGAATTTAACTGTACAGGACAGACTGTGCCCGAGGGAAGCTGAGTGGGAAGGGAGATCAAAGTTTCAGAGAAGAAAGCCTGAGCCCTGGTGAGTGAGGCGTTGACAGGTGTGGGTGAGTTGAGGAACAGCTCTCCTGGTAACAGTGTTCGATCCATTCCACATACTGGGGGCCGGTCGTGCGTGCCAGGCCTTTACCCAGCCCACCTCCCCAGCCCCACACCAACCCTGCTACTCCCACTGCACAGATGGGAAAACCAAGGCCCAGGCTCTGCCCACCAGGGCCCTGAGAAGAAGGGTGGGGGGTATCAGGCTGACGGGTTGAGGTCTGGGGCCAGCGGGACGGGATGGGGGCCCTGTTTGCCTGGCCTGGGATCTCCCCTCTCCGGGCTTGCTGTCCCAGCCTATGGGGAAGGACCACCCCTCCTCGTCCCCTTGCCGCCCTCCCCCACAGTAGAGGGGAGGCAGATGAGAGGCCAGGAGGCTGGCTGCCTTCACCTGCACCTGCGGCCTCTCGAAGCATCCGTCAGCCCTCATAGCCAGCCCAGGAAGGGGGCCATTTTATGGGGGAGAACCAAGCTTAGAGTGTCAGTGACTTGCTCAAGGTCAAACAGCTGATTGGCAGCGGGTCAGTTTGCCTCTCTTGAGAAGGGGGAGGAAGAGTAGAGAACAGAGAGGAAAGGAGAGAAGAAGGAAGGTGAGGAAGGGAAAGAAGAGGCGGGGTCTCAGGTCTTCTGAGCCTATTCTCACAGCTCCCTGCCCTGGCCTGCCTTCGGGTTGGCTTCCCCTCCCCCTTCCCAGAAACGACAGGCCATAGCCCCAGTCCTGAACTGCTCCCCTCACTTAGCCTCAGGCATGATGCATCCTGAAAGGGGAACTGCTAGTGAGGGCTCTAGTGGGGTGTGGCCTTCTGGGAAGGGCTGTTTGTTCCTGGGCGGCTCAGGTTTGGGGATGGCTTTATGGTGCCATCTGGAAGATGTGACACGGGCGGGCCTAACTGGCACAGAACCAGGGCAGGGAAGGGGGCACTGGGGCACAGTGGGGAGCTGCCCCCAGCTGTTGACTGGCCCTGAGAGGAGAGCGGAGGCCTCAGGTAGTCTTGAGCTCAGTGAGGTCTGACAAAGATACTGTGAATTGACATCTAGCCCCATTTCATGGATGGGGACACTGAGGCCCAGTGGATCAGCAGACTGCCCAAGGTCACCCCTGGCCAAGTATGAGTGACACTGGAGCCCAGTCCTACCTGCCTCTCAGGATGCCACACAGGTGCTGGGCACCAAGGGCAGGTCTGGAACCAGAGCACCTGGCCCAGACACCCCGAAACCTTTGGCAAGGGTCCCCACCTCCTGAGGACTCAGTTTCCTGTACTGTAAAATGGGGCTAATACGCAGCTTCCAGGTGGATCGATGAGGAACAGCTAAGGCAGTATTTGTGAGTCCTGTCAGAAGGCTAAGAGGACAGCAGTCTGGGGACAGGACGCATGTGAATGTCGTTACGCGTTCACAGCTGAGGGCCGCACAGTACTCACTGCTACCACTGGATGAAGTCCCAGCCTGCCATCCACGACCCTGGACCACAGGAGCCACCTCTGTCCCTCCCCTGGGCCACTGCCCCTTCCTTTCCCTCCGGGGGAGTTTGACCATGTTTTTTATTATTATTATTATTATTTTATTTTATTTTATTTTATTTTATTTTAATTGGGGAAGGGGAACAGGACTTTATTGGGGAACAGTGTGTACTTCAGGACTTTTTTTCCAAGTCAAGTTGTTGTCCTTTCAATCTTAGTTGTGGAGGGCGTAGCTCAGCTCCAGGTCCAGTTGCTGTTTTCTAGTTGCAGGGGGCAGAGCCCACCATCCCTTGCGGGAGTCAAGGAATTGAACCGGCAACCTTGTGGTTGAGAGCCCACTGGCCCATGTGGGAATCGAACCGGCAGCCTTCGGAGTTAGGAGCACGGAGCTCTAACCGCCTGAGCCACCGGGCTGGCCCTGACCACGTTTATCTCCTCTCTCTGACCCTCAGGCTTCTCCTGTGTCAGGGGTGGGGGAGATAACATTCCCTACAGAGGGTCCATGGGAGGTTGGAGGGAGCCCCTGGATGAGGAAATGCATCACACATACACATAAGGTATTATTTGTTACTCGGTAACAGCCCAGATCCTTAAGCAGTAGCAATCCCTCGCTCCTCAGTGAAAAGGGGTGATTTGATCTTCCCAAGGGCCTCAGAGACAAGGTCCGGGGTAGCAGGACTTGCAGAAAGGGCCACTTGGGGGAACCAGCCTGGTCCCCTTCCTTCCCTAGCACCTGAAGCAGCTTCCTCCATGGAGAAGGGTGCTCAGGGCTTAGTAACTCTGCCCTGGGGATGAAAGTTACTTCTCTCACATGGGCGGTTTGGGGGTAGGACTGGCTTCCCCTCTAAGCCCAGTGAGCTTCCGGGAGGGTCTGTGCTGGGGTGTGAGGGTCAGGTGGGGGAGGGGCCCTGCCTCCTTTGTCAAGACTCCTGGCGCCCACCATTCCTCCTGCACCCCGGGGCCCCACCTGCTACAGAGGGCCACTCAGGGGGCCCTTCGGCGTTTGCTGGGTGTGTGGGCCCAGTAGCTCCTCGAATGGCCTCAGTACTGGCACAGGACCCCTTACCCACACTCTGCTCTGATTTTTATGTCCCTTCTCCAGGCCTGGGCCCGCCCCTGGGTTGAAGAGCCCAGCACCTGACACCTGCCCTGGGCCTTCCATCTGGGGCTGTGTTATCACCACCTGCCCCTCAAGGGTCCACAGCCTTTGGATTCTGGGCCACTTTCCCGAGAGGGTTAACACACATTTACTGAGTGCCTACTGTGTACCTGGTGCTTCCTGACCACCTGGTTAGTCTCTATCTATTGCCTTTCCCTGATCGATCTTCTTGGCCCTGAGAGAAGCCTGAAATGACCTTCAGGTTTTGGTCTGTGTGATGACCTTCTCTCCTCATCAGAATAGCAGCTCCTTGGAGGCAGGAACTGGACCTGGCTTGTCCACTGCTGTGTGTCCAGCTCTGGTCCCTGCTGAGATGGGGAGTGGGGAGGCCCTGCCTCTCCCTCTGATGGACACCCTAGGCTGCTATTCTGTGTTCTTAACTCCAGCAACCCTGGGGGATTTCTGTTACCTGCGACCCCAAGAGATTCAGAAAACGTGCTGCGGGCTCCTTATTAGAGAATAGATGGGTGGGAGTGAGGGGGGAGGGGACACACAGGTGGAAGGAACAGCATAAGTTTTGTCAGAAACAGAGAGGGAAAACTGCAGGGCATGTAGAGGGAAGAGTGTGCGTTGTCCCCTCAATATCCATTCTCTCCTTATTTCTTACTAATGGAATCCCATTTTTCTTGGATGAAATAATTCCAGCATTCCTTACAGACAGAAGCAACAGTTAACCAAGTTCTGTCCAATGGGATACGCATGAGGTTGTTGGGTAGGGATTCCAGGACAGTTCCTTAAAAAGGGGACTAATTCATTCTTTCCTCCTTTCTACCTGGAACTGGGACTGGAGCTGTGGTAGCTACACTGTGGCCACAAGGAGGTCACGAGGACGGAAGCCAGATCTAATGAGTAAGCCACATTTAATGCGTAAAAAGGTAAATCCTTGCCTTGTTTGAGCCACTGTCTTTCAGGAATATGTTACTTGCAGCTGAATGCAATTCCTAAATGACTCAAGAGGGTCTGTCAGTATCTCCTTTGCCAGCTCCTTCTTTGTCTAGATGATCTTTGGGAAAATTTCCCTTAAGGAGGCCTTTGAGAAGCAAGGGGGATGAAGGGAAGGGGAACAGAGCCTAGATGTGGAGCCAACCCTGGGAGGAGGTCAGGGGGTACCCAGGTCCTCCAGAGTTACCAGGCCTGGGAGTGCCCAGGGAGGGTGGAGTCTGAAGGACCCTAGATTCAGTTCTCATCTACTGTTTGCTCAACAATAAATTAGCAGATAAACATATGACATGCGAGGCACATACAAATCCCCAGTAACACCACCCCATTCTCCCAGATACACTTAGCCAATACTTGACAATGCTCTACTATGTGGAACTGTGCCAGGGTCTCCCCTCCCCCCCCGACACCCCCCCCCCCCCCCCCGCCCACTGCATCTGAAGTACCAGGGCCCTGCGCGGAGGCCGTGGCCCCTGCTGGAGTGAGGAGGCTGGCCAGTGGCACTGCTTTGGAACTCGTCCGGGCCCTGAGACCAGACCTGGGGGTGATCACACATGCTCCTCCACTGGCAAGGGCAGGCCCTGGAGGACACAGAGAGTGACCCGGTGGACAGGGCAGCTCATTATCTAAGCCTCCCATCAGGTGGGTGAAGACAGAGCCCAGAGAGGACAGTGGCTTCGTCAGTCACACAGCACTAAGGACGGGGCAGGTGCCAGAATCTGCATTTCACACAATCCACAGCTGGCATCTAAATACACGGGCACCTGTTTTGTTACGGCCATTCTCCTGGCCTGGGATGCTCTTCTCCCAGGTATCCACAATGATCACTCCCTCAGCTGCTCCACCGCTTTCCTCAAATGCCACCTTCTCAGTGGGACCTCCCAGACCTCCTCAAATTCCACTTCGCCTTTCCTTCCTGCTTCCCTTTTTATCTCCCAGCATATCATTTATCTCACTGTATGTCAGCGCCATGGTGCAGGGACATTTTTGGTCTGTTTCACTGTTACATCCTCAGCACCTAGAAGAGGGCGGGGAACAAGGTAAGTGTTCAATACATAATTATGAACAGAATGAATGAATGAATGAACGAATGAATGAATGTCAAGCTTTGCCAATAGTGCTTCTGCTGATGGAGGGCATGATGAAAATGCTTGAATGGCTTCTAGTGCACAAATGTCCCCACATGCGACCCCCCTTTGCTGGATACACTATGCCCCAGGGCAGGAGCTGCAGACCCTGAGCTCACAGATACGCCCTTTTAAGAGCAGGGCAGATTGAAAACAAAGCTTCAATTGTCTCTGCTGCTTTCTTCATAAAAAACACAAACTAGGCCCTTCCATCTCTTTTGTGCTCATGGCCCTCTATTAATGTGAGGATGTGTGCGTGTGTTTTAATGGGTATTTATTTATGGAATGTAGTGGTCTGGCGTCAGAGAACTCCCAGTCTGGCCACTTGTTAGTATGTGACCATGGGTCTGAGCCTCAGTTTTCTCACCTCTTACATGGGAACAATAACAGTTGCTTATCTTAACAGAATATTGGCTCCTCTTGTGGGGGCTGTTGATTGGGAAGGCACACCTGGGAGCTGCTGGGGTGCTGGACATGTTCTAGATCTTGACTTGGGTGATGGTTACATGAGGTGCCTCAAGCTGCACCCCTAAGTTTTGTGTTCCTTACTGTATGTAAAGTATAATCAATAACATAGAAAAAATAGTTTTGTACTTACTTCCAAAGGTGGTTGTGAGGAGGGAACAGAAAGAATCTTGAATCTGCCTGACTTAGAGAAAACTATAACAAATATCAACAATTATTAAGTATGAACGTGTGCACAGGTGTGGGCACATGTGTGTACTGGTGGAAGGTCACATGACCCTAAGGGTGTGGTGCTGTCTGTGGATGAACTAAGGTAATGAGTGGGCACCTGTGTCAGCACATGGATGCACGTGTGATGTGTGAACACACAGCCGTGTGTGAGCGGTGCGCAGAACGGCACACGTATGTGTGTGCATGCATGTACAGGTACGTAGAGGGCTCAGCTGTGTGTTCTCCACAGGACAGAGCCCGAATGCTGAGCCCACAGCACGGGATTCAGCTGTGCTCCTCACACAGGTAAGGTGGCCGGTGGGCACAGGGCCTGCTCCCCGACACCCACCCCACCCAGGGGGAGACAGGAGACTGAAGGCCTGGCTAACTGCTCCCAGCAACCCTTCCCTTCCCACAGCTGTAACTTCTCAAAGATGCAAATTCCTCTTCACTCAATGCAAAGGAGGCCCCAGAGCCAAGGCTGCCTCCCCGGAGGCCCAGCCACCGCCAAGATGATCACGAGTCCCCTCAGGCCAGTGCCGGCTTGGGGTATGGCAGTTGGAGCCAGTTCCTGTTTCCCAACCACTGATTCTGTCTCTCTCCTGGGGGACCTTGGCCCTCTCCCTGCTGGCACAAGTGTCCCACAGACAGCCTGGGCTGGGCGTGGTCCACAGCGGCTGTGGGACTCCAGGGAAGGCCGTGTCCAGGAGCTCTAAGGTCCTTCCTGGTCTCATATCTGGGATGCCCTGAACGGTCACTGGCCCCGACCCACGGCACTGGAGAGGCCTGGCTCTCCCAGACCGTCCTGTGTGGCACTTTTGCTGTGGGCCTCACTCACAGGACCCTTAGCTGACGCAATTCCCCACCACTGCTCACGTTTCCCCTTTGCCAAGGTTCTGTCTCCCCAGCAAGGACATGTTTCCATCAGCCCTGGATCACCCACATGGGGGAGGCGGGCGGCAGTGGCTCAGCACATACATAAGCTGCCCTGCTGACCCGTCTTGGTAACAACTGCCCCAAACCGTCCAGCTCTCTGTGGGCACCCCCAACCCCAAGCCTTCACTCCCATGGCCCCTGGTGCTCAGCCATCAGCAGCCAGGACATGTGGGAGAGCTAAGTGAAGGGAACAGCATGAAAGTAGGAGCTGGAGAGGCTCGGAGGCTGTGGGTGCCATGTGACACCAGCAAATGCCACCCTGGGGCCCAACTGTGGCCGGGCCTCCATCCTGGCCCTGGTTCTGATAAGGGTCCTGTGGGCACAAACAAACACGCCAGCCCCAGCGCTCTGCCCTCGGAAGTGAACCACAGTGGCCAAACCAGTTCCCAGGCCTGGGCTCATTCTCAACCTCGGGTACACCTGTGACCTCCCCACCCATCGTCTCTCCAGGAGCCCTGCCACCGTCTGGGGTCTGAGCTCGGCTGGGCAGTGTCCACCCGGAAATCAGGCCAGTCCAGCACGAGCCAGTCTGTCCTACTAGTCTCTCCCCATTTCTCCCGCGCATCTGTTCACTTCTCATCCAGCAGACGTGTATTGAGGGCCTGCTGTATGCAGTTGCTGGGCACAACCTCCTCCTCTTACAGCCTCTTCTTAGAGGAAATTAGCATCTCCTAGACTCTTCCAGAATGGTCAATTTCTGTATCTGAACTGCCACCCCAGAACAAGAAATACTCACAAGACAAGAATTTGCTGGAAATAAGGGCTGTGGTGCAGGAAGAGACTCCTGTACATAGACCACAGAGTTTTTGGACTCTGTCTCCCAAGTACCCAACGTCCCAGCCCCTCTCCTCAGAAGCCCAGACGCCAACATCTGGCAGATCCCAAAAACTAACAGTGGTCACCATACATGGGACATTTACCACGTGCCAGGTCCAGGTGTATGATACTAACCTTCTATGGTGTTTTAATTCCCATACCTCTGAAGGAAGTGTCCTCATTTATAGATTAGGACACTGAGGTTTCCGAGTGTTTAAATAAACTGACTACCGTGTTTCCCCAAAAATAAGACGTAGCCTGACAATCAGCTCTAATGAGTCTTTTGGAGCAAAAATTAACATAAGACCCGGTCTTATATTAAAAGACAGAGTCTTATAGTAAAATAAGATCGGGTCTTGCATTAATTTGTGTTCCAAAAGATGCATTAGAGCTGATTGTCTGACTAGGTCTTATTTTCAGGGAAACAGGAAAGTCACATAGCGGACAAGCAGTAGAGCCTAGATGCAAACCCAAGCTTGCCTACCTGGAGAGCAGAGGTAACAATTGGCCTGGAGGAGTGAGGGTCTGGAAAACATACTTGCAGGGGGAGCCAGGCCTGGGCCACGTGGTGCCCTCTGCTGGCCGTGGGCCCACCCTGCACCAGCTCTGAGGTGGCCACTGTCAGCACCCCCAAGGGACAACTCTTACACTCTTGCGCCTCTCACCTACCGCATGGCCCAGAGCAGCAGTACCCCGAAAAGGCATTCCTCCCAGCTCAGCTGCAATCCCCTCCTGGCCCTTGCTGTCCCAGTGCCGTGTGTGTGTGTGTGTGTGTGTGTGTGTGTGTGTGTGTGTGTGTGCACGTGCGCCATGGCGCGGGGGCTTGGCTTCTCAGTGGCTAGGAGCAGTGACAGCCCAGCCTTTCAGGGATCTTGGGTGTCCTGGTTGCTGACCAGGGCTGGGTGCTGGATGCAGGCAAGCATGGCCTCCACTCCGACCCTCCCCTCTCAGCCTTGTCTTTTTTCCCACAGCCCAGCTGGAGGAATTCCTAGAACTTGGCTCCAGGGCCCTAGACTGTCCTTGCAGGGACAGAACTACAACCTCCGGGGGGACCCTGGCTTCACGCCTCCATGCCCTGGGGCCTGGCTCCTGGGTAGGGATCACCCTGGGCCTGCACAGCATCTAGCTCCTCGTCCACTCCGTCCCATCTGCAGGAGTGACCAATAGGGGCAGGACTGGGACACAAGGTCTAGAGACAAGACAGGGAGTGTCAGGACACAAGCCAAATGCAGCCTTCGGAGCTGAGTCTGAGAAGGGGTCTTCTTGGTCAGAGAGCATCTCAGAGGGGGCTGGGCCAACCAGCAGGCTTTGAGCGAGTGTGTGACAGATGAAGTCAAACCCACTGACACTCCTTCGATAGCATCTGTACCCAAGGCTTTCAATTCTTTCTCATCGCTGATGACTCCCACATTATGTCACCTGTCCAAAGCTCCCCGCTGAACTGCAGACTGTATATCCACCTGCAGGCCCTACACCCCCCAAGAAGGCCTAACAGGCAGGCAGCCAAAGCCGATTCCTGACTTCTGCCCAAGCCAGCTCTCACGTAGTCCTTAGGTAACAGCGACGCCTGCATCCAGTGAGTAGATTCTAACTGTTCAGGCCCTCATCTCAGGACTCGTCCCCTCCGCACACTGCATCTATTAGCAAATACTGTTGGCTCAACTTTCACAATGTTTTGATGTAAGCACTTGTCACCAGCGCCACGGACACCAGCCAGCAAACACTAGGCCTCGCTGCTTCTGCCCTCGTCCCCCCCTAGTTTGTTCTCAGCACAGCAGCACCCAAAGCGATCTTTTAGGGATGTTGGGTATGTCCCGCCCTAAGCTCACGCACACTCTTTAATGGCTCTTGTCTGGCCCGGAGTGAAAGCCAAAGCCATGTCAGTCACTTTAGGGCCCACATGACCTGACCCCCTCACCTCCCTGACCTCCTCTCCTACTCGTCTCACTCACCCTGCACAGCCGTGCTCCCATCCCAGCGCAGGGCCTTTGCATGTGCTCTGCTCTCTGCCCGGAACTGGCGACCTACCCTGACCAGAAGGCCAGCTCTACGAGGGCAGGCGTTTTTGTCTTTTGCTTCCTGCTGTCCCTCCAGCACCTACAATAGTGCTGGTGCGTGATGTCCAATAAACAAGTGAGTCAACACACTACAAAGGGACAAGAGCAGCAGAGCTCTCCCAGATGGGGCTGCGCAGTAACTGGGAGGCCCCTTCTCAGGCCTCCTCCCCCTCCAGACACACGGCAAGAGGACCACCAGGAAGGAATATTCCTCCGAGTGCCGCTGGTCTCCTTTCAGTGACTCAAGTATACCACCTCTCCCATCTTCCCGCAGGCCCTTTCATGGTTCCTTTCACATCTCTCCGTCAGGTCTCAGCTTAAGTGTCGCTTCCTCAGAGAAGCTTCCCAGATCCTCTAAGCTAAGGGTGCTTACTCCATGTGCCCCAGCACCTCCGTTTTCATGACACTTAAGGAGTCACTCATTCACCAACTGAGCACCTGCCGCTAAAGGCCTCAGGTGGGAGGCTGTGAGGATTAAATGTTTATATAAATATTGAACAGGAGTTGGTCAGTTAACAGTCAGCCAATATTACCGTAATTACAGTGGACAAACATTTGCTGCGACAGAAAAGTAGCATACTAAAAATAATGTGTACGCCAGAAATCACAGCCCTGAGTAAACCCCAGGAAAATGCTGGGGAACCCACGTTTGAAAGTTACTGTTCAAACATGGCTGCAGCTCCCTCAGTGGCCTGGCCAACAGCCCTGGCAGACAGGGCGCTGCCAACCCCTCCAGGCCGTCTCCTACTGTCCTCGTCGGCTTGTCAGAAATGAAGAATCTTGCCCTCTTTCTCAAGATTTACTAAACCAGAGTCTGTATTTGAAGACATCCAAGTTAGAGAAGCACTGCCCCAGATCACAGCGTGTCAGAACTGAGGACATGTAAGTAAATCCATGAATTCCAAGGCCTGCTTTCTAAACCTGTACATCCCGCTGGATAGAGCGGTCATCTGAAACCCAACAGTCAGAATGTCAGAATCCATTCTCAGGACACGGACCCCCAAGCTCACACACATTCTCCCGCCCCACCCCCATTTTGAAATAAAGGGTTGCCAGGAGTGCCCCCGGTCCCCGAGTGCCTGTTCCCTTGGCCGCCAGTCAGGGCTGGACCAGGTGGTGTCTGGGAAAGTAGCCGGGTCACAGCACCCAGCTGAGGGAGAGGCTTTCTTGAGAACAGGGTGGGAGGCACCCAGGTACAACCTGAGCTGGGGCAGGGAGGTGGCCTGAGAGGACCTGTTTGCTCTGCCACGAGGGCTGGGCCTGGACCACACCACGGAGATGCCTCCCCCACCCTTTATCCCCCAGACAGAAGCTGGGCTGAGAGCCCCTACCCTGTCACCCAGCCCCCGTGGGAATGGCGTGGGCCAGGAGCTACCATCAAACCTGCTCCCTTCTCCCAGGCCCTGGTGACTTCTTGACAGGTTACAGCCCCAAAGATAAACAGATTCTGCCAAGCAAATAACTGTCCGGCAGCAGGGGTGTTGGAGAAGGCCTGGGAGTGGGTCTGAGCTGCCAGAAGACCCAGGTGACAGGGTGGGGGCGCCTCTCCTGCAGAGAACAAACAGCCCTGGGCACCTGGAAGGAAGCAGGATGTAGGTGCATTGTCTGGCACTAGGGGCGGGGGCAAGGGCGCTCCCCCAGGGGTCTCTGGGCCAGTCTCCCAGCTCCCTCATGCTGGGCTCTGTATCAGGCTATACACAGAAAAAGGAGCCTTGCATTCAGGCCCCTTGGGGAAGGGACGCGTCTTTTGTGGTGCCTCCACATCTCTCATGCAATCTGTGGCCACAGGTCCCTTCACTGAGTCGGCTACAGGGAGATGGCCAGGGGATCCCCTGCCCCCACTTCCCACCCCCTAGATATACAGCTCACATCCAGGTTCACCATCACTTAGAACACACGGCTTTGCCAGCCAGGGTGAAGACCCAGTCTGGGGGTCTGCAATTCAAGTGGAAACAATGCCAGCGTCTGCGAGCTGAGGGCACAGGTCCACGCCTGCAAGCCCCAAGCGGCTGCCTCCCCTCTGATGTCACCTTCCTGCCAACGCAGAGGGGTGATGACGTGACACGACAAATGAGTTCTGAGCTCTTAAGAACTCCAGACGCGCAGGACTGGATCCAGTGACCACACCACTGGCTGTCATATTTGTCGATTAAGTTTCCTGCATGCTATGTGACTGTGTGACCTGCCTCTTGGCCAAGGTCACAGGCCTGCGTCACGTAAGTACTGGGTGGGCTCCAAGGGTGTTTGCCAGTTGCCTGGAGAGTGGTTTCTTCCTGACTCTGAGGATCCCAGACCAGTGCCCCACACGTACCTAATCCCTACTATGCCAGGAGGCCTAGAGCACCCAGGAACTATACGCACCCATGGGAAACCCTCTCCTAATTCCAGGGTGCCGGGGCCCACATGGGACTGAGAAGGGCTCCCCCGGAACTCAGCCTCGCCTGCTTTCCCAGCAGGAAATGCTCACGATACTCTGTACGCCTCCTGTACTGCGTGCTGGCCCCAGTAAACGCCCCAACGGTGCTGGCTGGCTCCTCAACAGTAACTTCTTTTGAGCCGGGAGAGGGCAGTGCCAACAGATGCATGGGACCCTGGGGACCTGCGGGCACTGGAAGCAGTTTCCTCACCTCTCTGGTCAGTAGGAGCCAGGGAGGGCAGCAGACCTAATTACACCCCCAGGACTGAGTTCCCATTTGCAAAAGGAAGCGACCCAGAAACCAAAGCATGCACATCAGGGAGCCACCCGAGGGGCCAAGCAGATACACAGGGGGTTGAGGGTGCAAGAAAACACACCGACACACGAGCAAAGGTTTTTGTGTGTGTGTTAATTTAATCATACAAATATTCATTTATACAGTAAGGAAAAACCTCCTCATCTTCATCTCCGCCCAGGCCCCACGAGGCCCCACCACAATCGCCCACCAGCTTGCTCACTACCCACCATGATGAGGTGGACGGGCAGCCACTGCTGCCCAGCACTCACCCAGGGAAACAAGGACAGGCGGGGCAGGGTGCAGTGGGGATCCGCTTGCTTTCCTGAGCCCTGGCAACCCCATCATCCTCTCCTGCTGGGGCTGACTGAATTTGGGGAGCTGTTTATTCTCACACCCACTCCCGACCCCGGCCACCCTCAGGCCACACCAGCTGTCCTGGTGAAGTTCTTTCCAGGTTGGAAGTGCTTTTGCTGGACTTCAGCTATAGCCAGTCCTTACTGAGGGAGAGAAGGCTGTTTCTTGTAGAAAAATGCCCCAAATTCAACTGTCCCCATGACGAAAAGAAAAAGAAGGCATGCACGCGTGCACACACATCCACACACACCTCACTCCGTGCACACAGGGAGGCTCTTCCCAGGTGGAGCCTGTGCCTCCCACCCTGGACTCAGGCCCCTAAGGAGGGCGCCTGCCTGACCTCGTGGGTACAACCCTGCTGGTCCTGCCCGAGACAGCCTGCCGTGTGGCGCGGAACAGCAGAAGCTCCTGGGGCTGAGGGTGGCCTCGGGCACCCCACCAGCAGGGGATGAGGGCTCCAGGCACGTCAGAGACCAAACGAACGTGCTGAGAGGCGTGGGGAGCCCTGGGCGTGGGGAGCCACGGACCCCGGCCCCTACTCCCTGGCCTCTGCAAGGAGCCTACCTCTCCAAGGACGTGTACGGACATGGTTTGTTCTTGGGAGGAAGCCAACGTGCGTGGGACAGTTACCTTGACGAGCCAGGCTGCCCACAAGCAAGAGGAGCAGGACGCCTCCGGCAGGAATGGCGGCAGGAAGCCCCTCCTGGGAAAGAGGGAAGGGGCCCCGAGCGTAGGGAAGATGAGAACGCCAGGAAACCAGGGGCCGGAAGCCTCCCACGACCCTGCCAGGGGCAGGTGGAGACGTGCTGCTCTGAGGGCTACCAAGCCAGGAGAATGCTGGGCACGGAGGGCTCCAGGTGCTGGTGTCCCAGGAGGTTGGCACCAACAGTAGCGGCAGCCTGGGCCTAACAGGGCCCTCAGACAAAAAGCCATCGTGAGCTCCTGGCTTGGGTGGTGGCTGGGGCACCCAACAAGGAGTCCAGTCTGCTCTGCTCAGGAATGGGGCACTCTTCGTGTGCATAGAAAGGGGTGCTCCAGTGTGAGCCCTAGTCCAGCCCCAGACCTAGACGCACTGCCCTGCTCAGCAGGCCGGCTCCACTCTCCCCCAGGGCTTCTCCAGTGGACCAAAATTTATTCCCCCTTTTATTTGGGGGGAGGGGAGGAGATAAAGGGTCATTTCATACAAGCTTTTCTCCCACAATCAAGCTTTAAAAACAACAGTCTCAGAAGAGGATGAGGAGGAACAAACAACACACATTTTTGGAACTCAGACACCCAGACAGAGACAGACGGCAGGCAGACCCTCACCCACACCCAGGCTCTAGGACCCCGTGCAGCCACTCCTCACCTGGTCTCCCTGCTCGTCTCACACCCCTGGGATGGGTGGGGGATGGCAACAGGCAGGCAATCACACCCTAGATCCATATCCCCGGCTGTCAAATCAACCAAGACTCGAGGGAAGGAGGGGGTGAGTGAGAAGAGAAGAGGGACTTTGCATATTCTTGTATCTTTGGCAGACAGCTGTTCTAGCCTGGTTCAAGCTTCCCATGGAGGGACCCACACCTCAGCCTGCTAGGAGTCCACAGGATGCCGCTGGGGCCACCTGCCGAAGACAGCAGCCAGCCAACCAACGCGCCTCTGCTCTGGCTGGGCTGCCTCTCGCCCCCCGCCCCCCAATAACCAGGCGTCCTGCTCAAGGCGGGGGTTCTCTCATTTCCATCAAATTGTGGTCTCCACGATCAGTCAGTAACTGCGGCCCTTCCCCACGGCAAATTCCCCATTTCTGGCTGTCTTTTCATACCGTGACAGCTCAGCCTCCACTAACAAGCTGTGAAAACACCACAAAAGACAATTGAGAGGAAACACAAGGAAGCATGGATGCCTTCACACTTCCAGCTGCACACTCGCTGGTGAGCTGCACCAACACCCGTGTGTGTGCACGTGGCACACGCATACACGCAGCACGAGCCACTGCTCCCAGAGTGAACAGGGAGCCACTGTGTATAAAGAAGCCAAAAAAGCAGTAAGCATGACGGCGTTTCTGACAAGAGAAACATGGAAGAAAAGCAATTTGAATTGTTATAAGTGCGTGCGGAAGGACACCTCTCGGGCTCCGAAACGCCCACGTCACCCGAGACCTGTCCTCAAGGCTTCCTCTGCGACCCACACAGGGAAGTTTGGTCTTCAGAGAGGTTCTGATGGTAACAAGCCACAGGGTTGACGAATACAAATGTTAAAGGTGTAAATCAACAGAAGATTAAAGAGAAGGGAGGAGGAAAAGGGTGGTAGATAATTCATTGGCTGATGCCACTGAAAACAAACGGGGTCAAAGACTCGCGCAGTCACGTGGCACGGCAGGGCCCCCTGTGGCACTGACCCGCAGAACCCCACACACGCCACGCCAGCTTTCACCTGAATCGCTTCCAGAGCAAGCAGCTATTCTACAGAGTACGCTATCCCTTATCTAAAAAAATAAAAGTGGGGAAAGAGAAAAAAATTAACATGTGCTCAAAACTACAACCTGTCTGCAGGCAAAATAAGATTTGTTGAAAAAGATGGCTTTTTTCCCCCATTTTAAACTGTTTTTCCCTTCCCGAGTGACCTACGACTTGTCAGACTGACGCCTACTAGACAGAGCCCACGGCGGCTGCATGGATTTCTTCTTGGAGCCTCCACACCATTCCAGCGATTCAGCATTCACACATGCACACTGAGTTTACTCAAAACTAGTCTGTTCTGCTTCTTCCTCTTCTTCCGGGATGGGGTGGGTCAGAGCCAGGGGTCCATGCGATGTGGTCTGCAATCCAGAGGAACCCCCTGCCCTCCCCCCACCAAAGTCAGGCCTTCTGTCTTTTGTAAGTTTCTTCTTGCTGACACCCGCTTAAGACTGGCCGAAGGGGTAAGGCCCGTGGAGCCCCTGGAAGAGAGTGAACACAGTCAGTGAGGGCAGACACACGGCAGGTACAACTTGACAACCAAAGCCAAGTAAAAGCATCTATGGTTCCCAGGGAGCCCCAAGGAAGCCCCAGGGCGCAGACAAGGCTTGAGGGGTGTCCTTACCATACAGACCTCAGGCGGCCAAACAGCAGCACATTTCGAGTTGCTAAGTGTTCTCACTCACAAAACCACCCCATCCAGAGAGAGGAGGGGTGGGGAAGCGTCCTCTCATCTTTCAACCTGTAGCTCAATGGGTGCCAACTTTCCTCTACCTCGGTCACAAAGCCTTCCTTCCTTCTTGACAACAACGTCTCAGACTCTCTGCTAAAGACCCTTGTACACCACTTCCTGCACCTTAACTTCCAAGATGCAGGTTACTATTTATTAATGACACTTATGTCAATAACACAAGCACTGCAGCAGAAACGTGACCACCTACTGGGCACCTAGGTACCAGGCACGTCCTAGGAGCTTTGCATACAGGCTTCCATCCTCATCCCAACAGCCAGGTGAGAATTACAGCCATTTGACGGATGTCCATTTGACCACAGAGTCTGAGACTTGTTCAAAGTCACAAGGATAGTAAAAGGCAGAGCCAAGATTCAAACCCAAGTTTGATCTCTGTTCTCCCCACATGGCCTCTCCCTTGCCACATGAAGATAAGTTTTATTCCAAATTCCCAAAGGCATTTTCTATGAGCTTGGCTGGGATGAAAAGGCACCATAGTCTCACTGTTCCCTTAATGAGGGAAGAATGAGACTCCACGATGTGCCAACACGAAAAGCAGCTGCACGAACTCGGTGGAGGGTGACCCGTGCCTCTCTCCACTGCCACGCGGCTCCTGGAGAATGCTCCTTGGAAAGACCCCGTCAAGGTCAAGGTAACTGGTAACCAGCCTCACTAGAGTCCACACCCTAAACTGCCCCCTAGACCAAAGGGACCCAATGGGCGCAGAGAGCAGGCACCTCAGCCGTAACCACAACAAATGGCCTGACAGGGGTTTCCTGATGTTTGACAAGAGGCGGCACAGGAATGGCTGAGATGACATTTTCAATTAGCTTGATGGGACGTGGGCAGTCAATATTTGACTGTCTTTAAAAAATGATACATTTTGTTGAAAAGAAACAAAAGTGCTTGGTTGCAGGGCTGCCAGTGATCAGAACCCCTTTCAGTATGACTGTTTGCTGCCGTCTCCCTGGCATCTGGCATGTTGCCTGGCCCTTAGTTGGTACCCAAAGTATTTGCTGAATTAACAGGCATTTCTCAGGCTACTATCTGGAGTGTCAGAACCCTCTAAGTCCCAGGAATATCAGTCCTTCCAAAACCAAGTTTTTAAACAGCTGCTTAGGCCTGGGGACAAGTGGCCGGGTCATGCCATCCGTCTGGCCTCAGCCTCCTGGGTCCTGGAGGTGTACAGCCCTCAGCTCCCTGTGCAGTGGAGCACACACTGTGGAGAACGAGGAGGAGGGACCTGGCTTCTGCCCCCGCTTTGCACCCGCTCGCCCAGTGACCTTGAGAGAGGTCCTGCCCCTCACACGCTCTCAAGGTTCCTCCTCACATCTTTCCAGATTTAAGGCTCTAGGAGTCAACACAAAATGCCCTGGCTCAGGAGGATGAAAAACAGTATTTCAAGAAAGAGTGCCCTTTGGTCATGCTTAGGCCAGAGGTCAAACTGCCAAAAACAGGGAACATGATATTCAAGTTTCCATGTTTTTCAGTGAAAAGCACTGAAATTGTTCTTGCTCCCCCACCCCGCCCCCTGCCCCCGCTGCCCCCCCATACAAAGCCACAAAAGACCAGCTGGAGAGCTGCTTGGTGGTATCACTGAACTAAAGCGCCTAAAAAGGTGAATGTGGGGGTGGACAGGCCGACACTGACGGAGCACCCACTGTGTGCAGGGGCTGTCCCAGCACCGTAACAGGTTCTTTTTAGTTCTCACAAAGACCCACCGAGACAAGCATGGTCTCCACGCTCAGAACGGCGAGGTCACCTGATCAAGGGCACAGAGCTGGCAAGCAGAGCAGTAGTGTTTAAAATGCCCAAATGCCACACATCTGCCAGCCCCTGAGCCCATCACGCCTCCAGCAGGCCAGCTGAGGTGGTAACCATCTCAGCAGCCAGGGCACCCTCCTGCTCAACCCAGTGCGGGTGGGGAAGCAAAGGGCTGACAGACTCCATTCTGCAGGGCCTAGTCAGAGGGTCACACACACCACAGGTGGAAAGGAAAGAAGCTTAACACAAGCTGCTCTCAGCACTTCCCAACAACATTCATTCACCTGGAACAATCCAAGGAAAGCAGTAACGGCTTAGATTCCCATAAGATTTAAAACTAATACAATACTCAAAGGTCTCTCTGTACAGGAAAAAATGAACAGAGAAAAGAAAACCCTCAAACAAACAGCAGTTGTTTTCTATGAAGCATTTCCCCCGTTACCCCGTTAGCCTAGATTTCACTGCTTTCCAGACGAAACTTCACATGGGGTTCAGTAAAGCGAGCACCGGCCTTGTGACTCGTCTGGGAAGCGTGAAGGGGTCACGACTGTGCTAAGCAGCGGCTGCATACCCCATTTACAGACGAATAAACAGGTCCTGCAACTGGCAGAGAGCGGAATGAAGACGCGCGTGCATTTCCCGGTTTCCACGCGACAGCCCGGCCCTGAGACCATTCAGCGTGGTACTTAACTAGCTTAGATTACAGGGTGACCGCTCGTCCTCACCGTCCTGACTGAGGGTCTGTGCCTTTTGGGAGGAAAAATGTGACCTAATTCCCTTTTACCCAGAAAATGGCATATTGTCGTTGTTGATGTTTAGCTGGTGCAGAGAGGTGGCCTGAGAATGAACTCTACTTTCTTTCCATCCAAATGAACTGCCATCCCCTCAAGAAAGGGAGAGAAAGCCAATTCTGTTTCGAAACCACTTTATCATCTAGACTCCCCACATGCAGGACCGGAGGTGTCACAACTGGATCACAGAACACAGGCAACGCAACACGAGTTATTAAGGAAAAGCCTGTGGAGATTCCAACAACAGCGTGTCCAGGGCAGCCGACGGCAGGAGGCCAAGCGGGAAGTGCCATTCCTAACAGTGGGATGGAGGTCGATTCGAAACGGAGGCCCATCCACATTTCCGGTTCTACTGGAGTTCCCGCAGCCGGTGTAACAGGCTCTGGTGGCTAATGTCTCTGATCCCAGTCTAAACGTAGGCTTTGGCAATACAGACAATATTCACTTCTCCTGGGGCCTAGCAGTTCTTCCAACTTTTTATCTGTAGGAAAAGCAAATGCCAACTATTTTAACTAACCGGGCATCACTGACAGCTCTCTGTAACAGCTGTACCACTACTACGTAGGGAAACAGCCCAACGTATAGCTGCATCGGATGCTACCCCAGAGCCCCGAATTAAACCCTGACTCAAGCAAAAACTGGGGTCATCAGCAGATTACAAAGCTCAGCGAGTCTGATGCAGGTCACGCTTCGCTCTATGAGCAATCACTCATCACCACGTCCCAGCAGCAAGGCTGGATGTATCCGAGCGAATAGAGGGGATGAATAATCAAACCCAGAAAAGAATTCCTTCATCTGACTCTAGGTCTGAAGGTCAGTTCCCCAGGGCCTCCCCAACCTCCACAGAAATTCAAAGGCTACATTTATTTCTCAGAGCAGCATGCCATCCGCTAGGGACAAGAAAACCTTCCTGGTGAAGGAGAGACCGGCAGGTGCTCAGGGTTGAGCTGCTGCCTGTTTGCCACTGAACAGCCGTCGTGGCTGGTCTGAGCCCTGGGAGCCGGGCCCCTGGGCTCCATCCTCACCAGCTAAGACAGAGGGCCTCCCTGCCTGCTGGCGTCTGGGAAGACGCTGCGGCCTCAGACAGGGTGAAAGATTACAGCGATTGGCTCAGGTCCTGAGCTGCACTTCCGCGATGCAGTAACTACTGCAAGCCATCATTTGGCAAATTTTCCACAATGTTTTTAAAAGAGAGCATTTCTAGACATAAAAGAAAAGCGCAGTCTCATTCATCACAATCGCCTGACAGGACAATTTAAGATCCAGTACTCATATAGTCATGATCCTGCTGTCAAAGCAAACCTTAAAACAAACAAACAAACACCCACCACCTGTCTGATTGGTTTTTCATGAATCTGTAGCTGCGCCTGTGGAACAGCAGTCACTCTCAGCGCGATTTGGTTCTCACTGATCTTGTGTGTGCACCTACAGTATCTTCCAGTTCTTCCGAAAATTACACAGACTCAAAACAACTTTTCCAAAAAGGGGTACTAAATACTGTCGGAGAAAACACTAACTGTATGCCAAGTACTAAAAACAGGAAACTAGTTCTGTTTCAGCTGGAATTTTTCTTCAAGTGTCTTCATCAATTTTCAATGGTGGGAAGTGCAGTGCTGACGAGGGTACAAGCTGTTCCTGCCGATTATTTGTGCCTTGCACACAGGATTCAAACATCAGTAAAATGAATGAATGGACTGTGAAATACTTTGCACTAGTGAGCCACCTCTGTTTTTAACCTTCTAGCGGGGAAAAAAAATAAGGTTGAAATTCCTTATGAAACAAGCAAGTTACGGGGCTTTCTAGGTTGCTTTTTTTCCCCCTCTTTTTCTTTATGAAAGCCTGTTGTTTAGAGAAAACACAACAACACGAAACTTTCACATACCTGTCTTTATTTTGCTTTTATCTGTAAGTTGATGTAAATAAATAAAAAGCTTCCCACAGCCTAACAGAAAGACAGAAGCGTTGGTGCGGCAGTGAGGTAACACGCTCCGGTGTGTGCATACTGATGACAGCTCCAGATAACCCCCCCCCCCCATTTCCTGGGCCAGTGTCACTGCTCCACCCGCCTGCTGCCCCCTTTGTATTAATTCTGTGTACTGAACACAAACACAGAAGAATACAGGGCTTAGTGCGAAGTTCTGTCCTGATCCTGTACTGCAAACACCATGTGAGGCGGCCTGGCTCGGCTGGCGGGGGCCCGACACTGACTGAGCTTGAGCCCCGATCAAGCGCGCCAGTCTCTCATGATTTAGAAATACGATGAACTTTGTCCTGTAGGACGCGGCAGGGCAATGAGGCCGCCCTCAGAAATGCTCAAACCGGGCCCCCTAACGGGCCGACAGTCTCAGAGGCGGCTACTAGTGCGGCTCTCCCGTCGGCAGGAGGCCCCTCCGGCAGATGCTTTAACTCCGGTGTTCAGACCGTCATGCGATGTAACTGTGAATGAGGACACGTTACTTAAAGCTCTAGAGGACAAGGAGGACCCTGACTGAGTCTGGCTTCCCCTCTCAGGAAAGACTTCAGAAAAAGCTGTTTGCTGCCTGGAAGTCCAGCCCCAGAGATCTCACGTAATACCAAGTGTGCGAGAATCCAGGTGGGATGCTGGCAGGCAGAGCTCTCGCGACCATGTCCTGCAGTAGAGACTCCTAACAAGGAAGAAAGAACTGGCAAGAGTCTCACTGGGGAGGACACCCCAAAAGAGAGGAGCTTATCCAAGTTCCCAGCCACGTGGCCACTGGTGCCGTCCTGCCGCCTGAGGCCCATGGTGAGGCTGCTGGTCCCATTTCCTCTCCGAATTTCCATTCGGGCTCCTGTCACCTTCTGTCAACTACCCTTTCCTCACACACCATCGTCTTCCCGCATCTCTTACAATTAATTCACAGCCTCAGCCCTGCCCCCCGCCCCCAACAGCTGGCAGGCTGAGGGAGGATAAATAAATCGTCTCTCCTTGGGGGTCCCATTCAGCCACATTTGATTTCACGCAGCCACTCCCGCTCAGAAGCACTGCTGGCTCTGTTTCCTTTTCCATTAAAAGTGAAGCCTCCTCTGCTTGGCTTTCAAAGGCCTCCCTCCCAAACTCGCCCCACCCTCCCTAAGCACATCTCTGTCACCGGTCACGCTGGTCAGTGTCCCGTGAACACACCTTGGCTGTGGTTGCCTCTGGGCCTTCCTGCATGCGGTTCCTCGTCCCTCCAATTCAGTCCGAATCCTTATCCACCATCACTTTTATGGCTACTCCGAACCTCACTGCTTTCTCCTGCCTCCAAACTCCTATGAGCCGAGTGGCACTCGGTGTACCCCATCTTTACTGCTCTCCTTATTTCCTGTCAGCCAGTCACATCTGTGTAGTCAGGCAGCAAATTCTTTGAAGATAAGGATTGGCACAGGCTGAGCACCAAGGAGGCTGAATTAACTGAACAATATCCAAGTTATCTCTGTGGAAAGCAGTTCGAACTGACCCTTGGGCAGTGAAATCACAGCAAAAGCTGAAGACCCTCTTTCTTTGCAGGTGAACATGCCCCGTTTTGGAAAGGGTCTCACTTTCAGCTGAGTGCTAAGGAAGCCCACTTTTCCCCCGTGAGCTGCAGCTCACAGCCTTCCATTCTGCACCGGGTTCTGCCCGAATAGTTACTGCAGCTGAACCTGGAGCAGCTACACTAGGAGACGCATTCTCTCACGCTTGTGAATTACACTTATCTGTCTGAGCCTGCAGTTAGCCCTATTTTGAGGACTTTCATCAGAAATTAAAGTGCAAAATTCAGAGCATAGGGAAGAGAATACATCCTTACAACCAAAATGAAACATCCCGGCCATCTTGGGAACGCCAGCTTGGTTTCAGCTGTAAGACTGCCCAGCATCAGATCAGTGTAAAACAATGCTTGGAGCCCCAAAACAAATAAAATGGAGCTGAACAGCTTTGAAGCTGTTGAGGTACAAAAGGGAGAGTTCCTGGAGATACTTTTTATTCTCAGTCAGACTGTAATGTTACAGACAACAAAAGACATTTTCTGAGGCTCACAATGTTTGCTCCATTTATTTTTTGAATGCACACATGACCCGTGCCAATGCAAACACCAGCAGGGCTGGGAGGACTTTACTGGCTGCTCCGGGTTTTCAAAAGAGGTTCATCTTTATATCATTAAACCAGTCTCCTGGCAAAGTCCTTGTTACAGAATGTGCTCATCTGCCAGCAAATGGGGGGCGGGGCGCAGCACACAGGCTCCTCAGTCGCCTGCCTCGCTTCCTCCTTCGCCACAGTCTTTTGTAGGAGATCTCAGCGTATAATCTACCTGCAGAGAACAGCCAGCAAAGTCGCGTCTGCCAGCAAACCTCATCACAGTACAGTCGGTCTAGAAGAACATTAGACTCACAGGGCCCCTGGGTTCCAGCCCAGGGCCCACCCCCCGTTTGCCGGGAGAATGTGTGCAAGTCACTTACAGCATCCTGCTTATTTTGTGAAATGACGAGCATAACGACACAACTCCCAAGAGTGTTGTGAATGAAGAATAAATGCAGTAAAGTTGCTCTGGGTAACATGAAGTCATTTGCTCACGTTAGCCATGGCTTTAAGCGCAGTCCTTGGACCTCTCCTCTATCTCTGCCTGTGGCCCCCGGGTAGGGCGACATCCGGCAATGTCTGAAGCCACTTTCAACTGTTATGCTCAGGGTTGGGGAGGCACTATTAGCATCCAGCCGGTAAAGGCCAGGGACGCTGCTAAACATTTTACAACACGTAAGACCCCCCGCCCCCAGACTTATCTGGCTTCAAATGTCAGTAGTGTTATCCGTGGCTGAGAAAGCCTGCCCTGCTCTCATCACTTGTAGACTGCAGCCAGTCTCATAGCATTAGGTACCATCCAGATAACATGACTCCCAAATTTAGATCTCTACCCAGACCTCTTTCCTAAGCGCTGCAACCAACTTAGACATACAAGAACCCACTTGACACCTCCCTTCAGATGTCTACGGAACGCTCCGCTGTGCCCCAAATGGAACTCCTAATCGCTGCCCGCTTCTACACAGCCTTTCCCTTCTCCACGGAGGCCAAGTCCACCCTGTTAGCTGTTCAGGCCAAACACCTTGGTGTCATCCTTTACTCTCACTTACGTCCCCCTACAACCTCCTTGCAAATCCCGTAGCTCTAGCCACAAACTAGACCCAAACTTGGACCACTTCGCCCACCTCTGTGACACCACTCCCGTCCAAACCACTCTCTCTCCCCCCCTGGACCGTTGCGTCCACTTCCCCGTTGGTCCTCTGCGTCTGCCTTGCCCTGTATCCCCTACATGAGAACAGAGGGATCCTTTACCACCCAAAGACAGACCACACCACCCCTCTGCTAAACCCTTTGATGGTTCCTGTGTCCCTCAGAGCAGAAGCCCTCCGTGACGGGGTTTGCATCCTGACCCCATCTCCCTCCCCACCCTCCTCTCCTCACCCACTCTGTTCCTCGAACAAACTGGTCAACTTCCACCTCAGGGCTTGGACTGGCTGTCCCGTTGCCTAAAGTGTTCTTTCTCCAGAAACAAAACCCATTTAAAAGCAATAAGAGAGCCCCTAAGTATGTTCTAGTTCCAAAATGCTAAGTATGTTCAAGGGAGATTTTAAATTCGTTCTCGAAAAATAAAACTCCAGAGACTATCTTTTGGCAACAATCAGGGAATATAGACAGGTTTTGTAACTTCAAGAGGTACAGGTACTGCTGTCATAAGAGTTAATGGAAATTTCAATGTCAACAAAAATCTAAGCCCACGTGACTCTAGAGGTCCTGGGGAATCTTTTCCCTTCCTGGAGGCGAAGATAAGGGCTGGTTTCTGTAGTGTCCGCAGCAGCTTATGGGGAGAGGAGGGTTAGTGGTGGAGAAGTCACATGATATTTGGTCAGTAATTGGCTTGCGCATCTGAAATGTAGGAAGCAGCGCTGCCGAGCCCACAGCTGTTAGCTCAGCCGATAATTGTACTGGAACACGATCTGTAATTGGGAAGCATGGAGTGCACTGCTAAGACAGCTGCCTCAGGAGTCAAAGACAACTGCTTTTGTTCATATCCTGGTTTTAGCACTTTCTAGCTACATGACTTTGTGCAAGTCATGGAATCTGTGCACCTCCCGTGTCAGCCCCCGTACGGCAGGGACAGTAACACACCCGTATCACGGTACTGCCGTGTGGACTGAACGCAGGAACGCACGCCTAACACTGAGCCTGCGCCTCTGGGGAACAAATGGGGGGGGGGGGGAGGCAGGGAGGTGACTGGTATTCTTTTGTGAAAAGCTTTGTAGAATAATTTGGCTCCTTAAACTATGTACATTGATAATTTGAACATTAAAAATGAAATTTAACAAGTCTTCAGCAGAGTGCCTGGCACATAGTAAGTGCTTAATAAATGGTCGTGTTACAGCTCAGATGACTGTACTTTCACTGGCCTCTGCCTGGAAGTAGCATGTTTTTGCTACCTGTCTCTTGCTAGAGGAGACACGAGTTGGCTAAAATATCAAGTGATACAAGTTTTCCTTCCAACTTCTCTTTCAGCCATCTTTAAACCTTTCACAGAAAAGGTCTGTATCTGAGAACAGACTCAAGTTTCACAGCAGTGGGAAGGTTACACTGCCCTCTACTGCCTCACATAACCATTAGCCCAGCTAAGGACACCAACCACCCCACCTGCCTTCTGGTCAAATTCAGAGCCCTCTGAACTGGGCAAATGACGGGCCCAACTGCACTAAGTCACCCTAAACCCATCCCATGTTATTACGTTAAACTGGTCAGCTACCTACTGCACAGTAGGTTAGTAAGATAGACAAGCCATTACATCCTCGGACCCATAGAGCAACCGACTTGCTTTTCCCAAACCTCCCCCCTCTAGTAACTACTACTAAGATTTTTAAACCCTCACCTAATTAGAGGGGAAAGAACTCTCCTATGCCTTAGTCAACACAGATAGCAGCAGGTTAAAAGACAGCTGATTTCTGATGTAATAAAACAGAATGACTCCTCTAGCTCCAGATCCAAAACATACTAAAGGGTGGCTGTCAGAGAAAGAGAGGGAGGGAGAAAGAGGAGGAAGGGGAAGAAGAGAGGGAGGGAGGGAGAGAGAGAAGCAGGTGGGGACGTGGGCAGCAGGGCAGATGGCACCCAGCAGTGGTGGACGCTGGAGTTCCATGAACCGCCCCACAAAGATAATAACAAGTTTCTCCCGAACCAGCACTTGGCGGAAGTAATAACAGTGGCTCAGACAGTAATCCAGTTTCAAGGAGGAGTACATGACATATACTAGCTCTAAACATTTTTTTTTTTTAAAGTAAGAACAAACACAAAATAAGAGCCATAGTCCAAGTAAGAAAATAAATGTTTGGGATTCTTTTCAGCTCCCCCAGTGTAAACTACTACTCTTTCAGAGAAAGGCAGTGAAGCATTTGGCCGTCGTGAAAAAACAGCCCCTTGGTTCTGCCAGCCACACTCGTATTTCCAGCTGTCCTGAATCCGATCATTTGGTTGGTGTCTTATTCCTCTGTAGGGTCTTCTTAAAAAAATTTAGAGATTTAAAAAAAATTACTGGTAAGAAGAAGAAGTACCTAATTTTAACAGGGCTTCTTTTCTCCTCCCGCACCTCTATACATTGTTTTTCACTCCTTTACACGGTCCAAACAGATGCTGTCCTGGCCTGCAGAGATGAGTCACAGAGCTCGGGGTCATGGCAAGACTGGCCCTGAGTCAACAGAGTGAGCGCCTACCTACTGCGGCAGTTTGTCCTCTGCCGCTCCCGAACGACTCACACAGAAAGGGTTCATTAAAACAGCACCTAACCTTCCCCAATACTTGATCTGTTCACCTGGGACAGGTCAGCCCAAATGCAGCTGACCATGAGGCCAGCCAACGTCTAATGAAAGCAAGGAGACAGACTGATGAATCCTTAGAGCAGGTCAGCATATACTCCACCGACTGCAGCTGACAGCTTTCACACAGGGAGGGAGGGGCATGGCGCTCCAGGCCGTGGGACTAGCTAGGCCAGGCGTTCCCACCCAGAGCTGGCCCCCAAGCACAAAGCACGGAGCCCAGAAAGCTAATGGTTATTCCAGGGCAGTTGGGGAAGGGCTCCAGGGGTGTCCAGTTCCTGGCACTGACAGATGTGCCATTATGTTGACATATCCACCCTGCCCTCATAGAGCAGGTGCGTGAAGCAATCTTTTCATTTCATCCTACCAACCTTAGCAAGTTAAACTGTAACTATGGAGCAGCAGGAAACTGTACCTGCCTCCTAAAGCTGTGGCCATGGGCTTCCAAGAGCATCATGTTCTTTCCCAGCCTGAATGGCAGGCAGGGAATTTCTTTAGAGTAAATGAAACCTATTGCCAGCTCAGTGATCCCTGACAGCAGGGCACTAGGCGGGCCTCCTACCATCCCACAGAGATGGCACCGGAGCGAACTGAAAACACTTGCCCCAACTCGAGCCCCAGGGGTCCCTTTCGGCCCTTCTACTCATTCATAAATCACAGGGTGCTATTTATTACAAACACCACATGGTTTATGCCTCCCGAGTTATAAAAATAACTTATTTTTATCAACCAAGAAAAGAAGTCACTACTTTAAAGACTCAACGAACAGGGGAACTCTTTGAGAAGACGCCCAAATCCCCAGTTTACATCAGCGCCACTTATCTTACTAATTCCAGCTCCGCTTCTTTCATGCCGTGATGATACTGGTCACCAACTCAGTCAATACTCTCTCTCTACACAGCCTCCGGCCACAGGAGGATCCTGGGAACGCCAGGCTCACCTCCTAAGTAATCCATTTGAGGACTGTGGCATCTGGATTTGAATCCCAGCTCTGCCTAGCTGTGTGATAACGGGCAAGTTACTTAGCCCTCAGAGCTGTTGTCTTCTTATCAAAAAATGAGACGATACATGGAAAGTACATGGCAGCACACCTGGCACACAGGAAGAGTTAAAAAATAACCCTGGTATATACTTGATCTCATCACTTTGTCAAGTAGACCCCTCAGAACCGCAATCATGTCCGCCTTTAAAAATAAATCTGTATTCTCAAGCCAAACACCAATGTTTAGAATTATGAAGTACAGCCCAATTCTTCTCAAAGCATGATTTCATCCACTGGTTCTCAAAGGAACACAGTGCAACCAGCTGACGCTCGCTCCCATTGTCTGTCACCCACACCAGACCACACATGCCTTAGTCATTCTGCCCTCAGCACTTTAACTGTTCTCCATACCATTCATCGCCCTTCCTCTTTCCAAATCTGTCCATTTTCTAAAAGGCTCTTTCCATCAACTCTGTCTCTGCTTTCTCTAACTCTAACCCCCCAGCCATATACACAATTATACATTTTGACCGTGTTGTTTTCTACTGACCAAATTCATACTTCGTCTTGACTGAGCTGTACGCACGTTTCGCCTCCCCTACTGCACTGTAAAGCTGCGAGCCGGCAGGCTCACTCCTTGTGTCCTTCACGCCTCCGTCTGAACAAGGTGCACTGCTCTACACAGTGCACAAACGTGTTAACTAATACTTACTGATGACGGTTTACACCGTCCCGTTCCTAAGGAGCCCTACGACGTGGAGCTGACGCAACTCACGCCAGAAAAACTTGCACCGAACTTGCTGGTTGCTCACTTAAGTGCTTTCTGAACAAGATTCTGCTTAAATGAAAAAAAGGGGAGGCTCCAATTTCTCTTGGGATCTTAGTGCCACATTCTCAATGCATTACAGACAACAAGCTCCTTGGATATCATTTCTCATGAGAACCTTTCTCTGTGGTTTTTGCAAGTGCTACTGCTGAATGATCCCAGAGTTCATGAAAAACAATGTTGGTAACACACCGTGAGTTCATCAACCTTAAGAAATCTCTCAGTCTCACCACAGCCCAGCCCTCAAAACGCAGTATGCTGGGACCTCAACAGACTGGGAGGTAATCCGTTCTGACAGCGCACGCCCCCAAACACACCTGGGCCAGGGCAAAGAGAGCTGGCGAAAGGCCTCAGTCCCTAAAGCCCTAGATGAGAACACAGCTCCCAGTTTCACAGCTCAGGACGGTGAGTGCAGCGCCTGGGCCGGGACAGCAGCCTTCTCCTAGGACTGCAGTGCCGGCTCGCAGGGAGCTCACAGGGGCTTCCACTGTACAGAGTATTGGAGCAACTGGCTGTGCTTCCTGCAACTCTCATCTTCCCATGAAACTCAACTGCCTCAAGTTCCTGTTCTAACAAGGCGTTCTAGAGCCTGTACCACGCGGAACAGTCATACTCCGAAGGATTACATTTAAGTAAGAAAAATCTGGAGCAACAGGGACTTAGAGGAAAATCTTTGATTAAGGGTTAAGATGTGAAGTCTTTTCTCAAACAATTTACTGCCTTGCCAAAATCTACTTCTCTTACATCCTGTAGAACTAACGTGACTCCACAGAATCCATTATAATGACTATCCAATCAGCCAATCAATCAACCCTTTGCGACACTACTAGTGAATGAAGTCCCTCCTCCTAGACCATGTGGAGAAAGATGAGTCACATCGCCAGGTTTCTTTCTTCATTTGCCTCCTGATCTAGACCATATGCAAAACACTGGTCAGAAAAATACCATTCTTACAACAGAGCAACTTGTTCCTCCAATAAACACCAATTTTATTTAAAAACGTTGAGGGTGAATGCCAACACGAAGCAAGGATGGACGTCAGAGGCACACGATTATCGGGTGGGATGCTGGCCGAACGCGCAGCAGACTGACCAGGGAAGAAAGCGCAGGCCAGGGCGCCACCCCTCGGACCGCCGGCCACAGTGGTCACTCAGCACCAGGGCTTTCATGCACCCACAGCCCACAGCCAGGAACCATCAGCACCTTAGCAGCGTGTAGCAGACACCGTGTGATCCAACAGCATAAAGAGAAACCGATTGAGAAATCAAACACCCAGGAGAGTGTCTCAGAACAATCAGAATATTTAAAATCATGGTTCACTCAACGAAGAATTCTCTCCCTTATTCCCCACACGTGAAAAGTCAAAATATCACTTGGGCCACTGTGGGTTGTGGACGAGGAGGCCACACAGACTGAGGAGACGACATGCAAACAAGGCAACCGAGGTGAAAGCCCAACAACATTTACAATAAATCATTGAGCTGGTCTTGTTCCTCAGAAAAAATAAAATAAACGAAAACCCCACCCCAAACCAAAACAACAGAGTAGGAACCAACCCCAAAGGTGTGCTGCTGTCACTCTAAGCTTAGTATACGTTTCTGATGGAAGCATGGCTGGTGATATTTTGACTTTCTTTTTTTAAATGCTAAAGGTAAACAACTTTGTTCTTTCAACACCCAAACCAGAGCAGAGAGACAGGAGTAAATTATAAACGTGGATGAAGTAATCTCCACAGGACATGAAGATGGGGAGGGGGGAGGGGAGAAGGGGTAGGCTCTGTGTTGTTGCTGTTGGCAGGAGAGCTAAGCAGTCTTAAAGAACATTCTAGGATTGTAGGTTTGCCATGAAGGGGTATCACAGATCCCAAGGCCCACCACCTACCCCTTCTCCTCTTCTCCGAGGGCACCTACCTTACTGTAAGTCACTACTGATAAGTTGTTTGCGTGACTGCTGGGGGACAGATTTACAGAGTTCTGTGAGAGTCTATTCTCATCTTGCTCAGTTTGGTCAGGAGCAGGAGCCCATGTGTTTTTGCTGATCGAGTCGAACCCGGAACCCCCAGGGTCTTTTAAGTTGTTTTCATCTGATTGTCGGTTCTTTTGGGGAGAGGCAAACGGGTTGAAGTTTCCTTCTACCTTGCGATGTGGCTGTGTGTTGAACTCCGTTTCAAAAGATGACAGCTGCTGCGTCACGCCTAAAAGTCCACCCACCTCCACACTGAGAATCACCCAGATGACATCTGAAACAAAAAGGCAGAGTATGTCAATGCTAGGCATGCCCTCGAGGCCGAAAGCCGCCGCCACCGAGAACCCCAACCACCACCCACACCACGGAGAGAAGTGTGCTCGATGCCAGTTTAGAAGGCAGCTGACAAAGCAGCCCAGTACATTCTCTGCATGAAGCTCTACATTTCTGGTAATGACAAGTTCAAACTCCGACACAAATTCAGTAGAGGTGTGTGGTGAGACCCATGAAACTCTGTAAAAACGTTACTAGTTGATTCTGGTGTACAGCCATATTTGAAAATCATTACTTCAGGGAACAATGAACAATAGATAGAAACCTAAAAACTATTTTCCCAGAATTACAAGCTCTTTGTGGTTTTGTTTTATTTTACATGTGTTTAACTCAGAAAACTCCAGGCAGGCATAATTCTTGAATCAAAAAATGCTTGTAATTACTAAAACTGCTACATATCAACTGCCTCATGCCCCTCTGGGCAATTCAGAGTGACCATATATTGTGCAAACTAGGTTAACTGAGAGTGAGAGAAGGCTATTAATAATCACACCAGGACACAGGTGTCAACCAGCACAAAAGCTCACATATCAGGACAGGTATCACCCTGGCTATTTCCACAATCTATGTCATCAAAAGATACCAAAAATTCAGTGTGTTTCAGACTTTCCACAATAATTCAATTTAACACCAACTTCGCCTTTCTGTCAGATAAGGAAACCCTACTATCTACACTGAAACCACAAGAGATTTATTTTAAAAGATGCACCACAAAACTTTTGGTTATAATTCAGTTGTTTATTTCCTCAATTTCCAAAGCTAAGGGTTCAAACTGAGAAATAAAGAAAGTGGCAGTTTCCTTTGATATCCAGCACCTAAATTCAGAGAAGAGTGGCATCTACTTTCCTGCTGGAAGGTTGTCAAAAAGCAAGCTACAGAAAGGCCAAGAAGCTTTGAAGTGTGAACCCTGCTGAAAACAAATAAAGGCAAATAAACTTCATCAGTTAGCTACATGGAAATACAGACAATATATAAGTGAAGAGGATAAGGAAGGAAGCTGAGGAAAACCCTCTTGGGCTGTGTTTACTCTCAATTTGGGTTCTGTGCATCGGAAGGGGACCTTCGGGTGTCAGGTGGCCATAAATACTCAATGTGAGGTTGGTGGTTTGGGAGCTGTAGTAAGAACTGCGCGGCATCCAAACAGCTACAAGCCAGAACCCTAGTAAGTGGAGATGCAGTGACATCTGGTGTTCACTTCTAGAATTAGCGACACTTTTCACCTCAGGAGAAGCTAAAGCCATCAGCAGCTAGCATGACTCAGGAATGGGCATCCATTCCAGACACCCTTACTAAAGCCATGTGAATCCTCATGGGAACTAGTACAACAACAGCACAACCTGTTGATTCCACACCGTCGGCCAGGACAAGCAGCAGGCCACCTCCCTGAGAAGCCCGGCACACGGCAGCTACAGCAGGTCAGAGCACTTTCACCCAAGGCTCTAAGTCAATCTCATAAACTAGCATGAAGTGCGTGCACCTTAAAGAAAAACCCATCCCATGCTCTTCTGTCCTATCTTTCTCACCAAAAGCAACATCCTTCACTCTGTGCGTTGTCCCCAAATGAGCCGCCCTGTTCTATAGGACACTGATTCCTTCTTGTCATCTTCCACCTGTTTTCCAAAACGCTCTCGTAAGTATGTGATACATGCAGCACTCAGTGACAGGTAATATGCTTCATTCTCTTAGCTCAGGAAACTAAATGCTTAGGAGAAAGGACAGTCTTCTGAAGGTGGGATCAGTGTACGAGACTAAAGGCATTTCCCCCCAGGTCCGAGAACTAAAGCTTCCTCAACATAACTCACGGGGCCTTATCGTACTTAAGCCACCGCACTTTATTCACCTTAGCTCCTTTTCTGTACTGTTCACAGATTCCACACGGTATCTGTAAAATGAATGTCATTTAAGAAGCCACTGATTTATAAACACCGACAATAAACACTCCAGTTCTGATCCGCCGAAGTCATGATCATGATGGGTCATCAGGAACAGTAAAAATGCCTTCTACACTGTACAATCGGGCGCTACATCTCGATTTCACATTTCAGAACGTGTTCTTCCCATGCAGAGTGTGTGAGTGAGTGTGTGTGAGTGTGTGTGTGTGTGTGTGTTATCAAAATAAAAAAGATGGTGAAGATGGGTTCAATAAGCTTGTTTCAGAGAGGCTGGCCATTTCCCATTCTTACCAGAATGCCATGATTACTGAGAAGAGAACCGCCAGTCAGGTATTTTACTATCTCTGACGGTAACACTACAGCTATAAGAAATCTTAGGGATCATCTAACGGGTAGAAGTGATGGGCTCAAGATCAGACCTCAAGCTGGAAGCCAACGCAGACGCTGACCAGGAACCAACTCGCAGCACAGCCTTTTCATTCACACCTGTTCCTTCCTAACAGCAACTGGGGAAGTGTATCCAGGGAACAAAAGATGTAATTAAATCAGTTCTATTTCCCAGGCCATGGTAGCTTTACCTACAGACGTATGTTCTTTGGCGGCAGTATCAAATAAACGGGCAAAAAGGATGTCCTATGAAAGAAATCAAGAAAGCAGAACTAAGTGCCAAGCCTACACAATCAGGGGTTAGTAAGCAAATGGAGAAACTGATTTTAGAATGTCTTGCTTTAAGGTGATTGTTTTAAAAGCTCCTGAGCCAGAACTTTGGTGCTAGAAGGTACTGTAAATATTATTTCATTCAATGCATCCCTTTTACATATGATAAAACCTTTCATAATAAGTACAATGTTGGAACAATGTGGTAAATGAAATAAATAACAAAGTATTGGATTATAACTCAAAGTATAAAATAAATACATGAGTCCATAATTATATAAATAAATGATTACATGGGGGAGAAGAGACAAACTTCCATACATAAAAATTTCAAATAATAGATACTCCCCCTTTCCAAGAGGTGGGGTTTAATTCCCTACCTCCCCAACCCACCTTGAGGGTGGGCTAGTCTTAGTGATTTGCTTCTAAAGAACAGAGCAGGGAAAGAGAAAAACAGTAACTTCACAGCGGAGAAACTGGCAAACCAACTACTTAACCAAGTGACGGAGGTTGCCATCCCCAGCGAAGCTATGCAAGTATCAGTGCCCCTGACAGGGCGCTTCACCTCTGCAGTTTTCTTCCCCAAGCCCAGACCGTCAGTCTAACCACGAGGGAAACATCAGACAAGCTCAGGTTGGGGGACATTAGAAAGGACACCTGCCAGAATTTCTCAAAACTATCAGGGCTCATGAAAAACATGGAAAGACTGAGAAACTGTCACAGACCAGAGGAGACTAAGCGCAATGTGGTACCCTAGACTGGATTTTGGAACAGAAAGAGGTCGGGAATGTAAAAACTGGTAAAATCTACATAAAGTCTGGAGTTCAGTTAACAGTAATGTACCAGCGTTGACGTCTTCATTCTGACAAGTGTGCGATGGTTATATGGACACTCACAAGGGGGGGAACTGGGTACATGGAAACTCTGTATCATCTCTGAAACTTTACTGTAAATCTAAAATCATTTCAAAGTCAAGTCTACTAAAAGAAATTAGCACAGCATTAAAGACTGTATTTTCAGACATTGAGAGGAAAAGCTGCAACAACAGCCAACAGAAACCACTCTCTGTGCAGAAGGAAAGCTCTGACTCAGCCATAGGTAGAACCGGCTGCAGCAGGGAAAGGAGGAGGGGCCGCACATGCTCAGATACTTCCAAGGCTCAGACAGACGCCCTTGTCCACCGTATCTGACTCACGCCTGTCGGCAGGGAGCTCGCGCTTTCCCAATGCAACCCCTTCTCAGTAGAGCAGTAGGGCCAGTTAACTGTCCTCAAGCAGGGGAACAGTATAAATGCGCCAGCACCTGTGCCCAGGAGCCATCGCCCTGACGTGGGGGCTGGGCTGCGGCTGCCTGCCTAATTCCAGAGCTTTCCTCTGCACACCATGCAAACCATGCAAACAGAAACCACTCACAGCAGCAGCAATTGCGGCATCAACAGGCTCCACGCGGGCTCGGCTTCCCGAGGGGGAACGGCCAGGGCACTTGGGATAGCACAGCCTTGAAAAACCCGGTTTACAAGGACACCTCCGAGTAGTTCAAGCTGTGGCCAGGACTGTAATGTGAAGGCTTCTGATCTCTAGAGCCACCGCCTCAGGCTGTCCCCAGGAGCCGTGTGACAGGAATGTCACCGCACCAGAAGACAGCCTGGCTCTAGTTGGCATACACACGGATGATTACCACGCAGGCAACTTCTAGTTTGCTGGCTGTGGATTCAAATCCTCCATAAAGTTCAGTGAATCTTCAAAGCCCAACAGGAAGCTCACATTTCTCCTGTGGACAGAGAGCCACTTGGGGCCAGAGGGGTCAGGGGTACTAGCGAGCTGCGGGGCTACGCGCTACGGGCTCACGTTTCGCTCTGGAGGCCAGCTGGCTCTGCACTGCCTCGCTCCAGTGAGAGGCTTGCAGGAGAGTCTGGGCGCTGGTTGTCTCAGGGCCTGAAATGCGCCCCTGCAGCAAGCAGGACAGGGGAGGTATTTTAGCAGGCCCGTGCATCTTCACGTCCATCTTGGGAACGAGTAAGGTAGCAGCGTGTGTACACGGTAAGAAGCACTTCCAGTCCTTGCACCAATCTGCTTAGTGCCTACTTCCAGTCTGCATGCCCACGCTCCCTCCACGCCGTCGCCTCGCTCCCATGGCACACGCCTGGGCACTCACTCACTTTCACGTCTATCAGCACAGCAGTCCCTCCGCACCAGCGAGAAGAGGGTGGAGGCAGGCCCGCCCATTCATCCGCTCCTCAGACGGCAGCTCCTGATTCCTGGGCGCAGCCCATTTACAGCACGTGACGAAACACTGCTTCCCCAGCCACCCTGCCACAAAAGTGCACTAGACCCTTGTTCCTTAGTTGCAGTATTATTCTCAGAAACTTCCTTTTAAAATGTAAATGCCGCTCAAAGAAATATATTGTTAACTTAACCTTATTATCAAGTCAACCAATGGACAAGAGTTCACATAGGGGAGAAGAAAGAGAAGCCTGAGAAAGCACCCTGGAAGATTGGGTGAGCTGAGTGAAGGGTCCCTGGCGCCCACAGGAGGGAGAGGGGCTCAGAAAGATAAGGTGAAATGGCAGCAACAAAGAAAAACTGTTTGTACTTCACAATGTTTCCAAATCATGCCCTACTTAATATTCATGAGCTTTTACCTTAAAAGGGGTGGTGGTGGTGGTAAGTACAGCGATTATTTAATCACTCATTTGCTTCAAGTCTTAAAAAACAATGATCCCTACACTTCCCCAAACCAGTAAAACCAGTACCATGGAACTTAAAGAGTAAAAATATGTCTGAGACAAAAGGTGAAAATCAGCTCAGAATGAAAAAGGAAAAAATAACCCTGCCAAGGCAGGTGCAACGTTAACAGGAAACAGCGTTTCTCCCCGGGTCAGGCAGCCGATGTAGAATGCCATAACCACCCACCGAGCAGCTACAGCCTTCTTACCAACAATGCCCAGTCCCGCTTGGTTCCAGCCATCTGAGGACACCCAGCTGCCAAGCTGCCCTTGTCTCCGGGCGGCACCCAACTCCTAATTCAGCCTCCCTTCTGATCCTGCCTCAGAAACAGCAGCCAACCCCAAACTGGCGCCCACACCTCTGAGAGCCTCTTCAGAAGCGCTCAGCAGCAACGGAAACCTTACAAACGCCTCTTCCCTCATCCCTCTTACTGCAATGAGGGATCAGCCTGTCACCGTTTCAACCCTCTGACTGATCTGAGTATCACTAAGAGTCAAATAATTTAGAAAAAGAACAAAGTTGGAGGTCTCACACGACCTGATTTCAAAACTTATTACAAAACGACAGTAATCAAAATAGTGTGGTAGTGGCAGAAAGACAGACATACAGACCATGGAAAAGAATGGAGAGCTCAGAAACAAATCCTCCTATTTACGATCAAATGATTTCCGACAAGCGCCAAGACCATTCAAAGGGGAAGGACAGTCTTTTTCCACAAACGGTACTGGGAAAATTGGATATCCACATGCAAAACAATGACGTTGGACCTTACCCCACACCATGTACAAAAATTAACTAAAAATGGATCACAGACCTAAACAGTAAGAGCTAAAACTATAACTCTTTTAGAAGAAAACATAGGAGAGCTTTATGACATTGGATTTGGAAGTGATTCCTTGGATATGACACCAAAAGCACAGGTAATCAAAGAAAAAAAGATACACTGGATTACATTAAAATTAAAATTTTTATACATCAAAGGACACGATCAACAGTGAAAAGAAAAACCACGGAATGGAGAATATATATGCAAATCATATATGTTGGAAGGGGCTAATATGTAGAATTAAAATTAAAGAACTCTTACAAAATAAAACAAATAACCTGATTAAAAATGGGCAAAGAACTTGAACAGACAAAAATGAATGGTCAAAAAGCACATGCAAAAGAGCTCAATGTCACTTGTTAGGAAAATGCAAATCAAAGCCATAATGAGACACCACCTCACGCCCATCATGGTGAGGATGTGGAGACACTGGGTCCCTGTGCACTGCTGGTGACAGGGTAAAACGGCACAGCTGCTATGGAAAACTGTATGGCACTTCCTCAAAAAATTAAAAATAGAATTGCTACCTGGTCTAGCAATTTCACTTCTAGGTGTATGCCCCCAAAGAACCAACAGCAGGGCCTTGAGCCAACCCACTGTCATAGCGGCATTATTCATAATATCAAAAGGTTGGAACAATCCACGTTCCAACACTGATGGATAAATGGGCTAAAACAGTATGGTCTACACAAACAATGGAGTGATTCAGCCTTAAAAAGGAAGGAAATTCTGAGACACGCTACAAGTTGGATGAACCTTCAAAGACATATGCTAAGTGAAATCAGCCAGTCACCAGAGGACAAATGCTGTATGATACCACTTATCAGTGAGGGAAATGGAGTAGTCAGATGCATGGAGACAGAAAGAGCAGGGGTGGTCAGGGCCGGGGGAGAAGAGAATGAAGGACTCACCTTTATGGGTGCAGAGCTTCGGATCTGCAAGATGAGAAGAGCTCAGGTTGCATAACAATGTGAATGTACGCAATGTTAGGGAACTGTACACTTTAAAATGGCTAAGAAGGTCAATTTTGTTATGCGTATGTCATCACAATGGATTTAAAGAAAAAAAAAATCCTGAGGCCCAGTAACTTTAAGTTAGTTGCTCAAGGCCAATCAGTAATGCGTCATGTGGCAGAATCAAAGCCCGAAGTCAGATCTTTTTGATCTTGGTCTAGGCTTATCTGTAATGCCGTGCAGTACTCCTGCCCACCCCGTCAGGTTTGAGAGTTCCACCAATCAGGAAATAGATAATACTATTCCTGGCAGAAAAGATGGAAATATTAACATCCTAACAATTTAAACTTTTGTAGCAGACTAATAGAGCATATTCTGAGGGTGTTATAGTCCAGTTGTAGAAAATTAATATGGCATGAAAGTACATTTAAGCAACATAATTACTAATTTAAATTTCAAAGTACCATTATGTTTAAGGATAATGCAGGGAATCAAAACTTTAGCTACATTAAGAGACAAATGTATGCATCTGGCGCAAAATAGACAGATCAAAACTGGCATTTTAACAATCATTTTGGCATTAATGTTGAAAAGCACCCGAGTGTGGCATTGGATTAAGTGGCTTCACATGTAAATACTGTCCATTTTATATGCAAATAGGTAGAAAAATGGCTGGTATTCTTATTCCTTCACTACCTCTGCTACATTTCTGAATGAGTCTGATGGGGACACACTTGATGCTTCTCGATATCTGTAGCGTTTGCATCAAAGCGTATTTAAAAATAGAATACTCGCGCAGACAAAGTACTTTCAAGTAAATATTTAGTTCAACCACCAGTAAGTAAAATTTTAGACCAGCAACTGATTTATTTAATTCAACTTTAAATACCTTCATTAAAAAACAAAAGGCCATTCGTCTTGGTACACATGCTTCTAAGGTGAGGTTGAACGTAGGATGCTTAGACCTTTCTACAGTCATTACTATGTATGTTTTGAATACTTAAAAGCATGACAAGACATAAGCCTCATTTGTCTTTTATTAGAAACTCAAACCCTAACTTTGACATAATCAGGGGCAAAACGTGTAACACAGCGTCACTGATGGTGACTGGTTACCCTTGGTGAAAGCTTTTTGGATCTGGAGACTCCTGATCACGTACACGACGTTAACTCTGCTCTCCCTCCCTGTCCTCCTAAGGACAGGCTTTGTTTCAGGCTTCAGGGACTCGGCTCCCAGCCAACACGGTCATCCTAGCCGGACCAAGGCTGCACTGATGCTGGAAAGAGCGAAACAAAGAAAACAGTAACCCCTGCCCCTCCACCTTCTCTCCAAGGAGAGCTCCATTACAGACATCACACATTCACTGACAAGTCAGTCCAAGAAAACGATAAAGCAAGACTTCCTGAATGTTTGTTTCTTCATTCTCCTCTCCCCCACCCCACCCCACCCCCACCCTCAGTCTGCACTTTTTTCTTCATTTCGTTGGTCTTTCGCAACTTGCACAAGCACACATCCCTCTTCATTTGCACTGCAGGCCCTTAACAGGACAAAGTGTTTTCCTGGCTTGAAACTGGGCACAGAATTTTGGGGAAATGAATGATTATTCATCTCTGGACTGATGTAGGTCTAGTAACATCCACACACAGGGGGTCTTAGGGCTCACTCATGGCCAGGTAGACGTCTTAATCCTACAAAAGGGAGCCACTCAGACCACGCACTCACATCTGAGCTACAGAGCACAGTGGCCCTGTGGGACTCAGTCTGGGCCACAACACACGACAGTCTGCTGCTCCTCTCTCTTCCAGATGACACATGGGTGGGAAAGCTCAGAGTACTAGCACTTCCAATCTACCTCCCACTCTTTCGCACACAAAGCCCTCAGCTCATACCAAACGGCACGAGCCACATTCAACTGGAGTGTATGCTTATTTATCGCAATCCGAAACATGGAGCCTTCTCCCTGTCACCCATCTGAGTCTATTTAGTTAAAATAGTGCATATTTGGGAAAGCCCCTCTAAGGCCTTCAAGCTAGAAAATTATTATTTCCTAATGCTTATTATGTTTCTTACTGAAGATAAGCATTTTTAATACTTTATTATTTCTAAGACTTTATTTTGAGAGCAGCTCTAGGGTCACAGCAAACTGAGAAGATACACAAGCCCTCTGCCTCCACATACTCGTATGCACAGCCTCTGCTGTCATCACCCCAAGGTGGTTATTACTTGTTACAACTGATTAACCTACACAGATACATCATTGTTACCCCAAATCCACAGTTCACATTAGGGTTCTCTCTTGGTGCTGTACATTCTTTGCGTTTTGATAAACCTATAATGATGTGTATCCAGCACTGTGACATCACACAGAAGAGTTTCGCTGCCCTGAAAACCCTCAGAGTTCTGCCTGTTCATCCCTCCTCTCCTGGCCCCTGGCAACCACTGATCGTTTCACTGTGTCCACAGTTTTGCCTTTTCCAGAACGTCACGTAGTTGGAATCATACAGTATGTAGCCTTTTCAGAGTGGCCACTTTCACTAGGTAACATACATTTAAGGCTCTTCCATGGCTATTCATGAACTGAAAGCTCATTTGTTTTTAATGCTGAGCAGTCCTCCACTGTCTGGATGGACCAGTTTATTTATCCATTCACGTACTGATGGATGGTCTTGATTGCTTCCAAGTTTTGGCAATTATGAATAAAAGTACTATAAAGATGATGAAAGTATTTTAGTTTTTTAAGAAACTGTCAAACTGTTCCACTGTGACTGTACCGTTTTCCATTCCCACCAGCAATAAACGAGAGGTCATGTTGCTTCAATCCTCACCAGCATTTGGTATTGTCAGTGTTCTAGATTTGGGCAATTCTAATAGGTGGGTATTGGTAACTTGTTTTAATTTGCAATTCTCTAACGATATGATGTTGAGCATCTTTTCATATGCTTATATGCCACCTGGTTATCTTCTTCGGTGAGATATCTATCCAATACCTTCGCTCCTTTTTAATTGGGTTATTTTCTTATTACTGAGTTTTAAGAGCTTTATCAGATGTGTTTTGCAAATTTTTCTCCTACTAGTTTGTGGCTTGCTTTCGCATTCTCTTGACACTATCTTTCAGAGATCACAAGTTTCTAATTTTAATGAAATCCAGCTTATCAATTCTTTCTTTCACAGATGGTGTCTTTGGTGTTGTATTTAAAGTCACTGCTGGGGCCAGCCTGGTGGCTCGGGCGATTGGAGCACTGTGCTCCTAACTCCGAAAGCTGCCAGTTTGTTTCCCACATGAGCCAGTGGGCTCTCAACCGCAAGCTTGCCGGTTCAATTCCTCGAGTCCCGCAAGGGATGGTGGGCTGTGCCCCCTGCAACTAAGATTGAACACAGCACCTTGAGCTGAACTGCCACTGAGCTCCCGGATGGCTCAGATGGCTGGAGCGCGGGCTCTCAACCACAAGGTTGCCAGTTCGATTCCTCGAGTCCCGCAAGGGATGGTGGGCTGTGCCCCTGCAACTAGCAATGGCAATGGCAACTGGACCTGGAGCTGAGCTGCGCCCTCCACAACTAAGACTGAAAGGACAACAACTTGAAGCTAAACGGCACCCTCCACAACTAAGATTGAAAGGACAACTTGACTTGGAAAAAAGGCCTGGAAGTACACACTGTTCCCCAATAAAGTCCTGTTCCCCTTCCCCAATAAAATCTTTACAAAAAAAAAAAAGAAAAAAAAGTCACTGCTATACCCATGGTCATCTAGACTTTTTCCTGTTATATTCTAGGACCTTTATAGTTTTGTAGTTTACGTTTAGTTTTATGATCAATTTTGAGTTAACTTTTATGAAGGAGGTCTGTGTGTAGGTTCATTTTTTTGCACGTAGATGTCTAGTTACCATTTGTTGAAAAGACTATCTTACCTCCAAGTGTGTTGTCAAAGATCAAAGTAGACTATATTTCTGTTGGTCTCTTTGTGGGCTCTCTATTCTGTTCCACTGATGTATTTATTCTTTCACCAATACCACACTGTCTTGATTACTGCAGCTTTATAGTAAGTCTTGAAGTTGACGAGTGTCAGTTCTCCAACTGTTCTTCTCCAATACTGAGTTAGCTATTCTGGGTCTTTTGCCTTTCTATATAAAATTTAGAATCAGTTTGTTGACATACCCATACTAACTTGCTGGGATTTTAATTGGGATTGTGTTGAATCATAGATCAAACTGGGAAGAGGTAACATCTTGACAATATGACTCTTCCCATCCACGAACACGAAATATCTCTCCATTTATTTGATTCTTCTTTGATTTATTTCTTTAGATTTTTTTTTGTTTTTCTCATATTTATCTTGTTCATATTTTGACAGATTTATACTCAGGTGTTTCATTTTGGGGGGATGCTAACATGTTCTTACATGTGTTTTTAATTTCGAATTGAAGTTGCTCATTGCTGGCATATAGGAAAGTAATTAACTTGTATATCAACCTTGTATCCTGCAACCTTGTTATAATTATTAGTTCCAGGAGTTTTGTCAATTCTTTCAAATTTTCTACATAATCATGTTATCTGCAAAAAAAGATAGTTTTATTTCTTCCTTCCTGTATACCTTTTATTTCCTTTTGTTGTCTTACTGCATTAGCTAATATTTCCAGTATGATGTTGAAAAGCAATGGCCCTTCCTTGCCTTATTTCTGATCTTAGCAGGAAACTTCTAATTTTTCACCTTTAAGTATCATGTTGGCTGAAGGTTTTTTGGAGATGTTCTTTATCAAGTAGAAGACGTTCCCCTCTATTCCTAGTTTGCTGAGAGTTTCATTATGAATGGGTGTTAGATTTTGAGAAATTATTTTTCTGCATCTATTGATTTGAACATGTGATATTTTCTTCTTAGCCTGTTAATGTGGTTGATTACATTAACTGATCACTGAATGTTGAATCGGCCTTGCATACCTGGGATAAATCCCACTTGGTCATGGTGTGTATAATTCTTTTTATACATTGTTAGATTTGACTTGCTAATATTTTGATGAGGATTTTTGCATCTATATTCATAAGACATAATGGTCTGTGATTTTCTTTTCTTACAATGTCTATGTCTGGTTTTGGTATTAGGATAATGCTGGCCTCATAGAATGAGTCAGAAAGTATTGCTTCTGTTTCTTTCTAGAGAAATGATAATTTTTCCCTTAAATGTCTGGTAGAATTATTCAGTGAACTCATCTGAACTTGGTGCTTTCTGTTTTATAAGGTTATTAATTTTTGGTTAAATTTATTAGTATAGGTCTAATTCAGATCATCTATTTATTTGTTGTGAGTTTTGGTAGATTGCATCTTTCAAGGAAGTGGTCCATTACAGCTACGCTATCAAATTTGTACAGAGTTGCTTATAATATTCCTTTATTATCCTTTTAATGTCCATAGAATCTGTAGTGATATCCCCTCTTTTATTTCTCATATTAGTAATTTGTGTTTTCTCCCTTTTTTTGTTAGCCTGGCTAGATGCTTATTGATTTAATCGAGCTTTTCAAAGAACCAGTTTTTGGTTTTGTTGATTTTCTCTATTGATTTTCTGTTTGCAATTTCATTGATATCTGCTCTAATTTTTATTCTTTTTTCTCCTGCTTACTTTGGATTTAATTTGCTTTTCTTTTTCTAGTTTCCCAGGGTGAGAGATTAGATTATGTATTTCAGGTCTTTCTTCTTTTCTAATACAGTCATGTGCCACATAACAACAGTTGGGTCAACAATGCACCGCATAGAACAATGGTCCCATAAATTATAACCGAGCTGAAAAATTCCTGTCACCTACTGAAGTTGTAGCCATCATCATGTCATAGCTCAATGCATTACTCACATGTTTGTGATAATGTTAGTGTAAACAAACCTACCTCACTGCTCATAATATTAAATGTACAGCACATACAATTATGTACAGTACATAATACTTGATAATAACAAATGACTATGTTACTGGTTTATATATTTACTATAACATACTACCCTGTTTCCCTGAAAATAAGACCTAGACGGACAATCATCTCTAATGCATCTTTTGGAGCAGAAATTAATATAAGACCCCATCTATTATATTATATTAATTATATTATATTATATTATATTATATTAATTATTTATATTATATTATATTATATTATATTATATTATATTATATTATATTATATTATATAATATACCTGGTCTTATAGTAAAATAAGACCGGGTCTCATATTAATTTTTGCTCCAAAAGACACATTAGAGCTGACTGTCTGGCTAGGTCTTATTTTCAGGGAAACATGGTATGCTTTTTATCATTAGAGTGTGCTCTTTCTACTTATTAAAAAACAAGTTTGCTGTAAAACAGAGTGCCGTGTTACGCCAGCAGCAACCTCATACATCTTGTGTTGACCTCGTCTCCTGATTGCATCATTTTCTCTTGTGTTTGATTTAATCTCGTGCTGTTTTGTACAGTGACATGCTATACTGGTTTGTAGCCGAGAAGCGATATGCTATGCTCCATAGCCTAGGTGTGCAGCAGGCTATACCACCCAGGTTTGTGTAAGTGCACTCTATGGTGTTCACACAATGACAAAATCGCCTAACACCACATTTCTCAGCACTGTCCTTACGTCGCACATGACTGTATATACATTAAATGCTATAAATTTCCGTCAAAACACTGTATTTGCTGCATTTCTCAATTCTTATGAGTGGTATTTTCATTTAGTTCAAAGCGTTTTTAAATTTCTCTTAAGATTTCTTCTTTGACCCATGGAGTATCTACAAGTCTGGTTTAATCTCCATGTACTTGGGGATTCTCTCATTATCTTCCTATTGTTCATTCTAGTTTAAAAGGATACACTGCATAATTTCTATTCTTTTCAATTTGTTAAGGTATTTTATAATTCCACTGTGGTCTAAGAGGATACATTGTATGATTTTCACTCTTCAATTTGTAAAGGTATTTTACCACCCAGAACGTGAGTGTTTCATATGAGCTTAAGAAAAAAGTGCATTCTGCTATGTCGAAGTAGCCAGCAGGTGTCAATTATACACAGCAGACTGACTGATAGATGCTGTTGAGCTCAAACAAATTCTTAATGGTTTTCTGCCTGCTGGATCTGTCCACGTCTTATTTCTTTCTTTTATGTTTTCTTTTTTTCCCCCCCTTCTTCCGCTCCCCTCTACCCTTGGTCTTTGTTCCTGTTTTTTTCTGCCTTTTATGGTTTTAATAGAACATTTTATTGATCCCATTTTCTCTCCTTTCTTAGCATATCAATTATGCTCCTTTTTTCAGTAGTTGCCATTTGCAATGTACATTTACAACTAATCCAAGTAAAGTCTGAACTGACACTATACCACCTCACAAGGTGGTACAAGTATCTTATAATAGCAAATATTCCTAATTTCTACCACCTGTCCCTTGTATGATTGCTGTCATTCATTTCACTTATACATATGCATGCACACGCGCACGCGCACACACACACACACATAACTGAATACTGTTGCTATTATTTTGAACAAATTATTCTGTTAACTCAATTAAGAATTAAGAAAAAAAAGTTTTAATTTTACCTTCACTTATTCATTCTCCAATGTGCTTCCTTTCTTTATATACATCTGAGTTCTGACCTATATCATTTTCCTTCTCTCTGAAGAACTTACTTGAAAATTTCTTGCAAGGAAGATCTACCAGCAACAAATTCTCTTAATTTTGGTTTGTCTGAGAAAGTATTTCTCCTCAACTTCTGAAGGACAACTTTGTAGAGTACAGAATCTTAGGATGGTGAGGGTTTTTCTTTCAATATTTTAAATATTTCGTTCCACTCTCTTCTTGCTAATATGGGTTTCTGAGAAGTCACATATCATTTTTATCTTTGCTCCTCTACGGGTAAGCTGTTTTCTTCTGGCTCCTTTCAAGATTTTTTCTTTATCTCTGACTTTCTGCATTATGACTATGTTATGCCTGTGTGCAGTATGTTAGGCATTTATCCTGCTTGGTGTTTTCTTAGCTTCCTAGATCTGTGGTTTGGTGTCTGATATTAATTGGGAAAATTCTGTCATTATTGTTTCAAATATTTCTTCTGTTCCTTTCTTTCTTACCCTTCTGGTATTCTAATCATGTATGTGTTACATCTTTTGTAGCTGTCCCACAGTTCTTGGATAGTTTGTTCTGTTTTTTCAGCCTTTTTTCACTTTGCTTTTCAGTTTCGAAAGTTTCTACTGACGTATCTCAAGTTCAGAAATTCTTTCTTCAGCTGTGTCTCATCAATTAATGAGTCCACTGAAGGCATTCTTCATTTCTGTTAAGAGTTTTTGTTCTCTAGCATTTAAAATTTTTTCCTTAGTATTTCTACCTCTCTGCTTACATTACCTATCTGTTCTTACATGTTGTCTACTTTTTCCATTAAAGCCCTAAGCGTATTGATCACAGATTTTAAAAATTCTTGGTCTGATAATTCCAACACTCTTGCCATGTCTTGACTCTGGTCCTGATGCTTTTCAGTCTCTTCAAACTTTTCTGCCTATTAGTATACCTTGTCATTTTTTGTTGAAGGGTGTGCACGATATACCATACAAAAGGAGTGCAGAAAAAGAGCCCTTCAGTGATGTAGTGGTAAGGTATAGGGGAAGGGTATAGTTCTGTGATTAGGCCCGACTTTTGGTGAGCCTATGTCTCTGGACTGTGAACTTCACTTGTGCTTCTCCAATTGTCTTCCTGCTTCTGCAGGGACAGGATGGCTAAGGGGGCTGAAGCTGGGTATTTCCCTTCCCCCACGTGGAAGGCTCGAGCCAGCTGGAATTGGCTATTTCCCTTCTCCCAGGACAGTTAGGATCGGATAAAACCTTAGCAGGTTAGGTTCTGGTAAAATAATTTCTCCTGGGGGTAGGCCTTGTTAAGCACAGAATTGCTCGGGGTAATTTCAAAACAGTTACTTTTACCCTCCCATTGCCAGAAGCATTAGGGGATTTTGGTCCAATATCATTCACTGTGAGAACCTGGTAGAGATCCTTGGGGTAAAACAAAAGTGTGGCGATACTCCTGGAGTTTTCTCTCTCAGGCTTGTCCAAACTAAGCCTCCAACAATTTGTCAATTATAGTTCCGGTTTTTCTAGCCCAGTACTGGTTCCTGCAGGTTTCTGCTCCAGTCAATTTTGATTCTCTGTGTAATTTTCAGCACACATTAGGCTGTATGTTATTCTGCCTTGGGTCCTCCACACAAGTATTCAACACCTTTCTAGGTTTATAAGCTGGAATCTTCAACTCCACCAGGACTCCAAAGAACCAGATCATTGGGATATTTGAGACTGAAAGAGTATCTTAAGGAGCCTTTACTAAGAAAAGTTCATACAAGACAAGTTAACAGTTGAGGAGCGATTACTGCACAAGGTTTCCCAATATAGTTAGATTTTTTTAGTAATAACAATAAGAATATTAATACTAGCAACAATAAGCATCTAACAGTCATTCAGCGCTTACCATGTCAGCTGCTGTTGCAAAAGCTTTTGCATGCATTCACTCCTCTTACTCCCTCAAAACCCTATGAGGTAAGTACTGTTTTTCTTATTTTATAGATAAAGACACTGAGTCACTGAAAGACAAAATGATGTCCTAAAGCACACTGCTATTCCACTGCTGAAGTAGCAGTCAAACCCAGATGCTATGACTTCAGAGCTCAGGTGGCTGCTCTATGGCCCTTCTGTAATAAAAAAGACTATTTAAGAATTTAATTATAAACGAGCCAAATAAGTACGGTTTGTTCATTCTTTGTAAGCAGTCCAGATTCTGTTTTTGAGATGGCTGTCTAATGCATTTTATTATTTGATCATTATTTATCTACCTTGCTCCAACACAGCAAAAAGAATCACTGACCCATAGAGACAGAAAGCACATTAGGGCTGGAGGAATGGGGAATGACTGTTTAATGGGTATGGTGGGGTTTCCTTTTGGGGTGATAGAAAGGTATTGGAACTAAATAGATGGTGGTTGCATAATACTGTAAATGTACTGACACTGAATTGTATACTTTTAAATGGTTAATTTATTATGTGAATTTTATCTCAATTTAAAAGAAGACAGAATGATCTATAATATATTGGTTAATATGCAACTACTAAAAATTGTGTTTTTTTTAAAGTAACAAGGGAGAAAGATTCTAAAATATTAGGAAAAAAGTAATTACACAACTAAATGTAACAATGTCAAATTTGAAAAACAAATTTTTTTCTTTTAATATCTGGATACATACATGAATAGTATCTATATCTATACAGCAGAATAAATGTTTTCTTTTTATTTTGTCATAAATAGAAAGTTTCTATTTCTTTTATCAAAATAAATACATTTTTGAAAGAATTTAATCACAAATAACTAATAAGTTTAGTGATGCAACTGATTTAAAAGCCCCCACAAATAAGAGAACAAACAGAAAACAAATATGGTTGAACTAAATTCAAGTATATCAATAATCCTATTAAATGTGAATAGTCTAAACACACCCATTAGAAGTCAGAAATTGTCCAAATGGAAAAAAAAATGGCCCAACTATATGCTGTCTATAAGAAACTCCAAATATAATGACAAAGGCAGGTTGAAAGTAAAAGGCCAAAGATATATCATGCAAACACTAGTCAAAGAAAGCTAGAGTGGCTATATTAATTATCAAAGTTGACTTCAGAGTGAAGAAAATTGCTAGGGAAAACGTAGGACATTACACACTAATAAATGGGTCATTCACCTAGGGGACAGAATCCTAAATGTGCATGCAACTAACAACAGAGCTTGAAAATACATGAACCCAAAACCGACAGAACTAAAAGGAGAAATAGACAAATCCAAAACTGAAATTGGAGCCTTCAACACTGCTTTCTTGGTAATAGAACTAGAAGACCACCCCCAAAGAACATTCTAGAAAGATACAGAGGAACTGAACAGCATCAACCAACTGAATTTAAATGACATTTAAAGAACACTCCACCCAACATTAGCAAAATACATATTCTTTTGAGGTGCACATGAAATATTCACCAAGACAGACAACATCTCCTGGGTCATAAACACCTCTACAAATTTAAAAGACTCGAAATCATACAAAGTAATTTAATTCTCTGACCATAATGGAGTTAAACTAGAAATGATTTAACAAGATAAGAGAAAAATCACCATCACTTGGAAATTTAACAACACACTTCCATATAATCCGTAGGTCAAACAGGAAGTCTCAAGGGAAATTATAAAAGATTTTGAACTTAATGAAAATAAAAACACAGTATTTCAAAATTTGTGGGATGCAGCTAAAAGCAGTGTTCAGAGAGAAATTTAAAGTTGCTATTGACTAAACTGTTTGTGTCCCCACCCCCACGCCAAGTTCTTATGCTGAAATCTAATCCCCAATGTATTTGAATTTGGAGGTGAGGGACTTTGGGACTCGATTAAGTCTGAGGGTGGAGACCTCATGAATGGCATTAGTGCCCTTATAAAGGAGATTCCAGAGAGCTCCCGCTCCTTCCACCACGTGAGGCACAAAGGGAGGCACAAAGGGAGAAGTCGGAAGTCTATGAAGTAGGAAGGGGCCCCCATCAGACACCAATCTGCCAGCATCTTGATCTTCCCAGCCTCCAGAACTGTGAGAAACACATTTCTGTTGTTTACAAGCCACCCCATCTATAGTAGTTTGTTAATAGCAGCCCTAACAGACTAAGAAAATAGTATTAAACACCTGCACTATAAAAAAAGAAAGGTCTCAAGTCAATGACCTCAGCGTCCACCTTAAGAAACCAGAAAAAGAGTAACATAAACCTCAATCAAGCAGAAGGAAGGGTAGAATAAAAGAGCAAAAATTCATGTAACTGAAAACAGAAAGAGAAAAAGCAGTGAAACCAAAAGCTGATTCTTTGAAAAGACCAATAAAATTAAGAAATCTATCAAGATTATTAAAGAAAAAAAGAGAGGAGACACAAAATATCCATAATGAAGGGATTATCACCACAGACACAGAACACATTAAAATGATAAAGGATGCTACCAACAACTCTCTGCACATAAACTCAACTATTTAGTGAAAAGGGCCAATTCCTTGAAATTACCCAAAGTCACCCAAGATGAAATAGATAATCCTGAACCGATCTACAGTGTTTCCCCGAAAATAAGACCTAGCCGGACAATCAGATCTAATGCGTCTTTTGGAGCAAAAATTAATATAAGACCCGGTATTGTATTATATATTACATTATATTAAAGACCTGGTCTTACATTATACTAAAATAAGACCGGGTCTTATATTAATTTTTGCTCCAAAAAATGCATTACAGCTCACTGTCCGGCTAGGTCTTATTTTCAGGGAAACGGGATATCTATGAAAATAAATTGAATTAGTAACTTAAAAACCTTCCAAACAAGAACCCTTCAGGCCCAAACGGTTTCACTGGCAAATTCTTTAGAAGACCACCACCAATACTATACAATTTGCTATAGAAAAAAAAAAAAAAGGTACAAGATGCTCGAGTTTGTCGCCCAACAGGGCAGCCACTAGCCACCTGTCCCCACTGAGCACTTGAAATGCAGCGAGAGCCACATGATAATATTTTGCAGTGATAATATTTTGGCTCTACTGAGCTAAATAAAATATATTATTAAACATTTTTTGTAAAGTCCTCAAATAAGACTTAGGTCAGAAATAGAAGCTGCTTTCTTAAACACTTCTGATTTCTAAATATAAAAGATAAACCGTCCAAGTTTCAATGGAAGTTAGAAAATACTCTAAGAAAAATGACTCTGAAGTGGCTTCTAAGCCAAAGCCTAACCCACTCTAGATTTTCAACTGCTTTCAAGACCATCTCAAAACAAAGCACAAGCAAAACTCTTAAAAATCCTCTGCGGAAGCTGGACGGACACCCATCACCACAAAGCAACGTGCAGAGGTGGGACAGGCTCACAGCGCTGCTTCCTGCAGCCAAAGGTCCAACACTGACACTCTCTTTGTAAAGAAAGGAAAGCGTAAGCTTTTTAAAGATAAAGGGAGAAAAATAAAGAAAGCTTTTTAAAAAGGGTATTTTTTCACAATAAAGATTATAGAATGAACTAATTTCTAAGTGATAAAAATCTCTGCCATTCCAAGGAAAAACCCATTAGAGTATGACGTGACTAGTGTCAAAGCATCATTACAGGAACAGAATGCAATTTGCTTTTCAGTAAGAAGATATCCTCTTCAATGATTTTCACTTTTAACTACAAGACTAATGGGAGGTTTCTAAAAATAAAGCAACTGCCACATTCTGAGCAGTCATTAAGGAATACAAACTGCATCAGAAAAACTCAGTTATCAGATAAAGCTTAAAAGCCCTATTCATTGATTATTTTAGACACTAATCATTGTGTTAAAAAAATCACGCATTTTTCAGTAGTTTTACAGCACACACTGATAAATTAGGTATTCACTGTGATTTGAGAGGAAAGCAATTATGCTTGCTTCCTTATTATAAGAGATATACTCTGGCCTGATTCAGTGACAAATGTACACAATGGCATTTACTAAAAATTCCCATCACACGACAACTCAGTAAAACCTTAAGAATTTCTCATCTGAAGCAATTTCAACATATACGTAAACATCATATGTAAGTATTTAATCTTTAAAATGGTCAGTAGTTTTACAACACTTTATTTTCCCTTTAACAATAAGCATATTAATATTTTAATAAAGAATTGTGTTTTGTTTAAAAAATGTTTAAGGAACTGTCAATCCCCAAATTCAGAATCCTTGGAACCTAACATTCCAGATCAAAGAAGTTTCTGTTAACAGAAGAGCTGTGGTTACCATAAGAAAAACAGATGCTGCTTTCAAACTACTGCCCTTCTACCAAATCCTTATGTGTATCTGGTCTACTGAAAAATAATACAACTATTTATAAAACAAACAGTGTTAGCACTAACAGTACACATTAAAACTACTTGCAGTTGAATTTCAAATAGTTAAAACATTTGCTGCTTCATACCTGGACATGCAAATAGTTTATTTACTACGCTTTATAGATGTGTCACTGTTTCATCTTTTTTCTTGACTGTCTATGATGCACAGAGGTTCAGAGCCCACATATCTGCATTCTGGAGGTTAATCTCAGCAGTACAACCAGCGCACATTGCCCGGACTCGGACCAGACCACCAAACAAACAATCACCACCCCCTGGTGGCAGTACAGCCAACGACAGGCTTCCTTCTCTGAAGCGGAACTAGCCCATCGCCTTAGAAACAATACAGGCCTTGTAACATAAAGATACTTAGGATTTCAGATCTCATTTACGTTTGAAGTGTTTCTTCTAAAAATATCCCCCATGTAAGTCACAATCAGCTTAGGCGAGCACTTCTTTTATCAAAAAAGAAGTCTGTTGTTTTCAAGGAGCACTCATAGGTATTTCTGATAATGAAGAATTCTAGAGATCAGAATTGAAACAGAGAGCATCTCATGGAGTATCTTCTGGAAGTAAATGAAGCAGCCTTTTTCAGTCCAACAGAAAAGAGAGACGTTCTAAAGGTGGCATCAATAGGTAAAAGGGCAAGAGAACTGGCAAAAATGCCAAGCAGAACAGCATCTCACTGGAAGACACCTGTGTGGAGCCTGGAGGAAGCCTTTATGAAACCAGTTTCTTTTATAACATGGTCAGTGAAATTCCTGGAGAAGAATGAGATGGAACAGCCCTGCACTGCTGCACAGGGATGACACTGTAAACTGGAGAAGCAGCGGTCACACCCCTCCTATAGAATTCTGGAAGAGGGCACTATACTAGGAAGAGGGGAGTCATGTCACTGTTGGTACCAAGGCTAAAATGGGGACAGCCACTCATGCTCTTACTCCTTCCCAAGAGCCCACGTCCTCCAGGAACTGTGTATCTCCTCGCAGGCACGAACCCCGTGGGGGAGCACTGATACTTACCCAACTGCCTGAGCCGCCGCCCTCATTCCCCCTCACTCTGGAAACGGAGAGAGGACTCCCTCCCTAAATTCTCACAAGTATCAACACCCTGGAGCCCAAGTTTCCTTGTGAACCCCATAGAGCAGAGGGCCAAATTAATGACAAAGATCATAAAACTACTTTTGTTGACTTGTAACTATAAATTACAATTTATAACTATCACTGAGCCTTAGACAAATCAGGTCTTCAGTTTCCTCATCCATAAAATGTACCTAATATTTCCTTCATATGGTAATTTATATGCAAAAAGCCCAACACAATGCCTGACATACAGTAGGTACTAGATAACAGATTGCTTTCATCTAAGAAGCAAAAGTTCATAAAAAGATAAAATAAAATGTTTGCACTTGAAACAGTATCTGTTAAGAATCAGACACTTAGTGCTACTCAGCCAAGGGAGGGAGACACGAGTGCGGTGGGGGAAGAACACGGGAAGGCACAGGTACCTAGTGAGAGAGGGTCAGGGGTCCTATACACAAGCCCACATCATGAAGAAACTATCCACACAACATGCCAACAGCATCCCTGGGGAGAGACTGCGAGCACAACCACCCTGAAATGGGGAAAGAGAACCCACTTTGTAAATTATTAAATATAGCAAAAATTCCTTAGAAACGTAAGAAATATAAGTGTTACTATAAAAATAAGAATGGGTTCTTTCTAGAGAAGACCATCTAAAGACTATAGAAGAGACCACGCCACCAAAAACAAAACAAAACAAAACAAAACAGCAAAAAACAAGCTTTGTTGTTAGGACAGAGCGATGAGGCACAGAAATCATGCCCAAGCAGCCTGATGCCACCTTCCAAATTCTTCCCACCGCCCTCCATACACTGAACTAAGGAGCGAAGAGTGAGCAAGAGAAACCAAGCAGAGCTGATCGTGGTTAACATGGCCGTTTACTTTTCTCGCACGTTCGTAGGTGCGGTTTTATGAATATTACACGCACCATCTGCCAGTCACTGAACATGTCACTGTCAGGATGTGCTGCACAATCAGCAGTGATCTGGACTCAATGAAACACGGTGGGTTTGGAAAATGCAATTAAATTCTCTAACAGAGCAGACGAAGGGTTTGCAAACTATACCCCACAGGGCCCTGGAGGGCATCTTCAAAGCAGCAGGGAAACTCACGACAAGAAGGCTTGCAATTCAACAAATCAGTCTCATTTTTATTTTCCCCCTTTTTTGGAGGGAGTATGCATATACGCTTTTATCACGGAAAGGGCTCAAGAAAAAAGCTTGAAATCATGGAATCAGATAAATTATTAAAATCCCTTAAAGGTTTTAGATTTCACAAAGTCCTAGAAACTCACAGACTGCATGACCAAGAAAGGCTTTAAATACTTCACTGTCTCCACGCTAGTATATTTACACTCTACCTACTTCTAGAATTTGAGAGGGATGTTACAAGTATAAATTCCATGTCCTGCATACTGATAATTATTTTTAACTTAACACTAAAAATACACACACACAAAACAATACTTGAGCTCTCAAACACTAGACAACACTAGACAACACTAAGAAGCTGTTAACAAAAAAAAGAAAAAAAAGAAGCTGTTATCTTTGCATCAAAGGAATGTTTTAAAAAGTCATGTATGTTTTCTTCCTCTTCCCTTGAAAATGCCGACATTCATTTAAAAAATCTACGGAGTAGCCACTCTCCACTTTGCACTGGGCTCAGCTTTTTGAAGCATTACGAAGATAAATGACACAGGTATTGCACCTTAAGTTTTAAAGGTGGGATGAGACGTTCGTCAAACTAACTGGGTAGTAAGAGGGAAAGCGCCTAAGAGAGGCAAAGAGATAATGCAATGGCAGCTCAGCACTGGGAGAAACTCCTTTCAACCATGCGGGTAAGAAGCTGCTTAGGAGAGGTGGCCTGTAAACAGAGTCCAGAAAGGAAGACACAAATCATCTCCCTGCATTCTGATACCTGAGTACACGTTCGTTTGTTTCTCAGCTGACAGTCAGGCAGGAGAAAAGGACGAGTAAACAAACACGTGAAGTCCAGTGTGTTAAGTGTAACGACAAGCATGCGCGTAATTTAACGAAAAAGGGAGGGCTGGGTTCCCTTGGGGTGGGTGGGAAGAGGAAAGGGTGACCTCGCGGTGGAGGACGAGCAGGATGTACTGTGAAGAAGGGAAAAGGTATTTCAGGTACCGGGAACGAGTGAACAAGGGCGCGGCGATATGGAAGCAAGTGGCATCTGGGGGGACGGCTACAGGGGAGAACGGAGATGCCTGAAGGGAGTGAACAGGGCGCCAGGCCAGGCGTGAGGGGCTTGGCCCCGTGCCGAGGAGTTTGGTTTCATTACAGGAGGCACAAGGGTTTTAGGCAAAGAATGGAGTCACCATGAGACTCGTTTTCGAACATGGAAAATTTCTGAGGCCATAAAAATATTTAAAGTTTCTACTGTCTACAAAAACATATGAGAACATTAATTCCAGGGACCCTTCAAATAACTGCAAAGGTCCCACTGGCCATGAGCCAGGGTAAGAGCCCCCTGAAGGCAAGAATCATTTGCCAGGACGTGGGGTCCAGTGAAACCAAGAGGGGCTGACCTGTGCTTAAAGGCAGTAAGAACAGAACGGGAGGACTTCCGGAGACCAGCTTCCGGGTACGAATGAGGAGACGGCACGCTTCGCCGGGGTGCTGTGACAATTCAGTACGCAGGTGTGCTAGCTAAGCAGTTAAAACACAGGTGGGTGCTCGGGAGAGTTTGCAGCCACAGACATGACTCTGACCCTCGCCGTGATGCTGTACTGGTGACAGCGGAAGCCATGTGGGTGGATGAGGTCACAGAGCATGCACAGAGCCCAGCTCAGAATCTAGTAATCCCAAGACAGAGATGAGATGGACAGAGAGAGGAAGCACCTCCGGAGGAGGAGGAGAAACAAGAGAGCTGTATGAGTTTAGGAAGGTACACATTTCAAAAAACATTTGCAGATGTGCCAAGTGAGAGAGCGTCAGTAAGCAGGAAGACCGCTGGATCTGGAAACTGGGCAGTCACTGAAAAACATTTCACTGCAGCGGGTAAAAGACACTGGGTTGAAGACCAAATGGAAAACAGGAAGAAGAGACGGGGAGTCTAGATCACTTTGTCCAGGAAGTTTGGCAATAAAGAGAAGGTGTGAGAGGCATTAGCAGCGTGACAAGTCCACGGGTAGAGAGATGTGTGCACATTTTGTGCATTGTTTTTTCATATGACTTGTGTCTAGGGAACTCCGTGAACAAAGAGCCTTCAGTATTTTTACAGCACCTACTAGACTGTGTAATCAAAACAGCAACATTACTAGCGCATTGCTGGGAATGCAAGCTCTATCTCACACACATCACTAACCTGTAACTAAAAGCCTAGTGCAAAAGGGAGAGCCCCAGACTGAACCAACGAGACCGCCATTACCTCAGGTCGTTCCCCTGCGTGGAGCGACTGGAGGAGGCCACGCCCTGTGTGTGACTGACCGGTTGAGGCGCGCACAGGCGCAAGCGTCGTGAGAAGTCACCTCAGTCCCTTGCCTGGGGCTGCACGAGGACACACTCACCTCCGTAGTAGAGTCCCGTCGCTGTGCACATCCGCCATTGTCCCTGGTACATGCCTGCTCTGCTGGGGCTGCACATCTGGACGCTGACATCTGCAGTCTCTTGGGGCTCTAGCGATCTCACCATCACCATGTTCACATGTCCAAATTGGTCTCCCCCGACATATTTAAGACAAACCCCTGGAGGCCAGGCCTCTGCCCCTGAGTTCAAGCAAAAGAAAAAAGTGTTAGGCAATCAGAGGTCCCACGCTGGGTGCAGCTCAGTACAAAGGCACAGCAGAGGCCTGTTTCTTGGTCTCTCTCACCTGTCATGCTACCCACATACCCCTCAGCTATGTAACATCACAGAATGATCAGAGGGAATTATCAGAGGACACAACCTCTGACCAAGTCTAAGACAAGGCACACATGGCAAAAGCAGGGCAGCTCCTCAGAAAGAGGGGTTTCAGGGGGCCCAGGGGCAGCCGCACATCACATTCAGTCTGGAGAACCTCAGGAGGATGCCAGAGAAGGGCCATGAAAATCAGCACAGGCCACACCTTTGGAGGGCTGCTCTCTCTGCTAAAAGGTAACGCGCCCGTTTCCATGTTAACTTGTTAGGCTAACATTCGCAGTAAAAATATGTCTGACTGTCCCCGATTTTCCACCTAGGCAAGAGGATGAAATACATAAGGAGTAATGTCTATGACACTGTTTTCATTTTAAAACTGCCTTTCCCCTGATATATGACTTTTCTTCTGGACTCCTTAACCATGAAGACCGAGGCTCAAGAGACCCGCAAATACAAGACGGAGGAGTCACGTGGAAGTTTCATTTTCAGGTTCAAGCAGTAGTAGGGAAAATATGAACAGTGTGGTGAGCTCCCCCATCTCAGAGGTGATGACACTGGCCGCAAGTGCTTGTAGAAAGGACAGGAACATCAATCCAAAGCAGTGGCCTTGACAGGAGTGTCTTTCCTCCTTTGGAAGTGGCAATGATCTAATCTGGTACCCGCTCCTGTGTACCTATTTTCATGTAAACGAATGCAAAATGAGAACTCTCTACACTGACTTGCTCTGGTGGGGCACAGGCAGCCACACAGTAACCACATGTGATCTTCCCTGCGAAGTCTCTCTAATAATACACCCTGTACTATAGACAGAAACCTCTCTGTGTCTTTGTGGGGGACATACACATTCATTATAAAAAAAAAAATCACCAGACATGGCAGGACTCTCAGGACACAGCATGCTTCAAGTTTACCTCCTAACAGTACTCCACGATGCCTCAGGACCTTGTTCTAGAAGTGCCAGGCTGGTTCTGATACACATGATGGCTTACTATTGAAAAGAGAACCAGAGAGAAAAACCACCAGCGCGCGACTGCTGAGAGAGATCTCAGCCCCGTAACGAACAGCACCCTCTGTGGCTCTTGGATTTTAAGGGGTAGCAAAGGAAGCAGTGGCCACTGTGTTTTGTCATACTCTCTTTTAAAAAAGTCAAAAAATAAAACCTGCCAGCAAAGTGTCCTCCTAAGTTAACACTACAGAGAGCAACCGCTGCTGGTGGAAAAATTGTGGATGACACACTGGCAATACATGCAAATTGTTTCTCATTTCTGAGGCCTATGGCCTAGCAAAAGCATATCTTATGTCAAGAGTAGTAGCATCTGACATGAAGCATCTCGGAAAACGTCAAGTCTCTTTAAAGGCCAAAATCCAAGAGGAAAATTAAACTACTGTTATAGGGCTGAATTCACAATTATTCTACAAAACATACACACACATCTGTAACAAGACAATGTCTGTTTATATAAAAAGTCAAGAACATGGCTGGTTTTGAACCTCTAACTAAGGAACACCAAGATTGTGTGGGTGTGTGAAACACTTGCTGTGCTGAGCAAATCACCATAAGCAGCTGAGATGGTCGGATCCTCCAGGCAGGCACAGAGGGAGCCTCCATGGCTATGTTGTAAGGAGACCCAGTTAGCTGGCAACACGTTAAGTGATTGCTGTTAAATGATGCAGTCCTGAGCCTTTTCGTACGCTAGATACCCTATTAACGTGGTACTTAGAGCACCTCTCGAAATAAAACATTGGAAGAGCTAGCCACCATCAACCCCAAAGTATTAATTTGCTATGACATAAAGAACCATCATTTGCCTTCTGAGAGTTTCAATAATTCACTGACATACAGTTCTTATAGCCCCAACTGTTAGGTCACGTAACTCTGAAAGAGTCAAAGATACTGATTCTTTATACCGAGGGAAAAGAAATACAGGTGAGCTAGCTGTTTGGATCACCTGGCAAAGTATACCTGAAATCAGGATCTGACAAGTATAATAAAACAGGCTTCAAATAAAGTCTCAGGTACAAACTGGCTTAATGGGAGATAAATATATCTAGAAGAAAAGAAAGATTAATCTGTGTTTTATGATATTCCAAGTTAAATGTTACAAGCATGTGTGTGATTAAGGCGTCTCCAGTTATGGAATATAATTTTATTTAAAAAATAAAAAGTAAAAACAAAAATCCCCATCATATGGCAATTTTGAGATGGCAGAGAGTATGGCAAAAGTAAAATAAAATTCCATCAGTTCCAGAAAATCCACCTATAGTCCAGGTATGTAATTATAAAAACAGTTTGGCGACAGTAAGGAACACCATAGAGCAATGCAGAAGAAAAACTTCAGCGAAGAGGTTTTTAACCCTTATTGTTTTAATTCCTGTAAGTTTGGAGACTGCATTTCAAATTAAGCTATACAAAAACAGGGACCTTCATTGATTTCTGTCACCATTTTCTCCCTGTAGCTGATAAAGTGACTAGAACATAATACAATGTTGAGTAAATGAAGCAGAAGTATCTTCTCTATAATTACACTGAAGAGAAAGGTAGAAAATTAAGTATTTTAAGGAACCAAAAGAAAAATGGAGGAATAGTTGTTCCTTCTCAAGTTCTTCTCCCAACTCTTGTTTGATACCCATTTCTATGTAATTCACAAACGCCACTCCCTCACATGACGCTCGCAAGCCCTTCACCAAAGGCAGAGAAACGCCCGAGTTATCATTACGTGCTCAGCTTAACTGTCACTACACTTGGACAACAGAGCGTGGCTGCAGCAAGTAAGAAGCTGTAAGTGTTGGTGAAGAATATTTTCTACTTTCATCTTTAGAGGGCCCGTTTCATATTTGCACTTTAAACTCCAGTGTAAGGTTTCCTGTTCAAGTTTCCCAAGCTTCTAACACTTAGTGACAAAAGTTTGAATCCTGGGATTCTGCAGCTATGTCATTAAATGTCTCACTTTGGTTTTTCTGTGGTCTAAATCTAAGGATTTAAACAGCATTAGGAGTTTAATTTCAAACACTGTGTGCCATTTATCTTCTCCGGGGAAGCTGTTGAGACAGCTACGTGCAGTTCCTACCCTCTCCTCTGCTGTATACGTGAATACCTGGCATACCTGAACCATGACAGCACACAGGTTATCAGGAAAATTAGCTCCGAAACTCTCCCAGTGAGCACTTCTCTCTTGGGGGAGATTATGAATGGGAGTAAGAGAGCCAGAGGAGAATGGCGGAGGCTGCGCTACTTCTGAGCTGCGACTGTATTTCCAGAAAGAACTCAGGCCAGATGAGTATGACGCCAAGGAACCCGTGTATGTGCTGCTGTCCCTCTCTCCTTAATGACACACCTGTTACTTAGTTACAGGGAGCCAGTGTCTCCTTAATCACATGGAAAACATTTGGATTATGGATACAAAATTATTTTATGACTGGTTGAACAAATTCCAGAAGAATAAAAAAAACAAACTACTATTTGTTCAAAGAATCTTGAAAGGTAAAATCTCTAGCAATTGTTGCCCAACTTTTCAAGACGTGTTGAGGAACAAGAATGCCTTCACAGGAAGGAAGGGGGCAGACCCGGAGGCGGACTGAAACTGAAGTCACTGTGCAAAAACAGGAGGAAAGAGCAGCCAGGCCCACCAACAGATTTTTCTCCAAGTCAAGGTGAAAGGCAGGCTCTTTGAGGTTCTGATTTTACACTCTAGCCATTTTCTATCCAGCCTTCCAACCCCCTAGGAATCCAAGTAACTGTCTAGTGAATGAGTAGATACATTAAGAGGTCTTCTGAAACGTAAAATGGTTATTCTGCAACAAGACCACATTTAAAGTATTTCAGTATTACTCTAGCAACCTTCAATATTTAAAAACACTACAAAGATTTCATGCGAGAGGCCAGATCATTTTCAGTGTTTTCACTGTAAGTAAACAAGGTCTTAGACTAACTTTAGAAAAGTAAATAAAACTTTTGAATATCTCATTCTTTCTAAACAAACCACTCCTTTAAAAAAATTCATGTATAAATTTCAAAAGCATTTTTTATCAGTAACAGCAGGTTTTTGGAATATGGAGGAGAAACACGATGAGCAGAAGCTAAACTAAAGAGATTGTTTTCATGTTTTTTAAAGCAGGCAACATTAAGAAAGGTAAGAAAGAAATTAGGCAAAGTAAAGATAATCCAACTTTGAACAAGTAAGAATTTCAAAAAAACACAGAAAATATGGCTATTTTCCCGTCTTACCATGTGCCTCTGAAACTAACAATGCCCCACACTGTTATAACTAAAAGGGGAAAGAAGCCAATGAGAACTGGACCAGGACACAGATGTCCCCACGCATCTACAGCCCCAGTCAATCCACATTACGGGCGTCTGAGCAGTGACACTGAACTCATCCAAGGGAGAGTTACTTCTCAAGAAGCCAAAAAAAACCATTTGGTACATTAGTTATTATATAAAAGTCTGGCTTAGCCAGTCTTTCCCCATCATAAAAGAAGTATAAAGAACTGAAAAGTAAACAGTCAACAAAAGGTCACTTTTATGGGTTTACTTGAGCCCCCCGAGTTTTGTATCACCTCACATCAGATTACCTTGCTAGACAGGGTTTCCCCACAGCCACAAATTTTTAGCTAAGTATCCTTTTGCCTAGTTTTCCATCTCTCAGGATTCCTTTAAGCTCTCATTAATAATAAGGATTTGAAGCATCCCCACCCAGCCAGCGTAAATGGTTATTGGATGAGACACGGAATACTAAGCCCACTCAAATTTAAAGTCATTAGAAAAGAATTTAACAATTAAAAGGTAATAATTAACAGTTACCAGACACATATTCAGATACTATTTTCAAAGAATTACGCTTAACTTATTTTCAGTTTTTCTTCAAGTCAGCAGTATACCAAAACAATGCTTTAAAAAAACACACAATTTCTCAATCTTGCCATCTTTCACATTCTGAGCAAATCCCCACACTTGTTACCCTATTTTTTCACAGTGATATCAATGTCTCAGATATCTTAATGAAATTTCAGACAGAATCATCCTGTAGTTGTAAAGAAATGAGCTTTCTAAAGAGCAGGTGCTCACAGCTCTTTCTAACTACCTTGTTCTGGTCATGGCTGCACCGCCTCTAGCCTGCTGCAAATAACCAGAAGATTAATCAGAGCGGAATGAAAACGATGGAGACCTGCACTGGTGGAGAAAGCACCACCACCACCACCACACGCAGGCCTACTTCCTTGTACCAAAGGATTGTGTTCAGATGCCATCAAGACCTAAATTCCTCTTCCTGGTGTAGGGCAGGCATATTTCATCGATGTTTGGTCATTATACCAGTACAAGAAATGCTACACCATGTATAAGAAAAATCTCAGAGTTACACAATCACGTAACTTAAACTAAAACATGTATTTCTTTTAACTACCAAGAAAAAAAAAAACTGGAGAAGGGAAATTGCCCATTATATATTTACCAGAATTCTGGATCCGCCACGTTTTTATAAACTGAGTATCAGGAGGTATCGACTCCCCTTCTCCTATGGTGACATCTTCAACAAAGGACATGGAGGGTACACTGATGTTTGGGCTCTCAAAGTCATAATAGGCGCCAATTGCTGCTTGTAGGTTCCTACAAATAAAGAGAAACGGTGAAAGACTTCAGTCGTGTCCAGAGCATATCATCTTCATTGCCAATCAAAAAGAAAAAGCCAGTTTCTTAGGGTTTGTTATAGAACCTAAGGCTCCTGGTATGTAAATCTTCAGAGCCACTGATTCTGGCTGAGGAACGACAGGAAAAACACCAGGACCCACAAACTTGTGCACCACTTTCTTCCCAAGGCACCCACACAGCAAGTAACAACGTTATCGCCATCAGCTACGAGACAGCACGTTTCCCTCTTACCCACAAGTTTGGGTAAGGAAGTCAATTAAAAGAGAGCTCCTCTGCAACTGTGACTAAAATGCAAAGAAGTCCCATTTTTAAAAACATTCTAATTATTTAATTTTTTGAAAAAGCAATACGTGCACATGGTTCAAGAAATTTCATACAGTGAAAATACCCGTCTTATTTCCTTTCCTACAAACACACACACACACACACACACACACACACACACACCCAGAATCACTCATATGACTTTCTTAAATATCCTTCCAGAACTTCCTTATGCACGTACAAGCAAATCATATTCTTATTTCGTCCTTTTTACACAGTTGGTAGTATGTTACACTGTCCTTTGCATTATCCCCTCAACAATAAATACCATGAAGATATTTCTTTTCTTTTTTCCCCCTTCTTCTGTCCACCCCCCACCCACCACCCACTACCCACCACCCCACTCCAGTTCAAGCCGTTGTTTCTCAGTCTAGTTGTGCAGGACACAGCTCCCTGGCCCATGCTGGTGTTATGAGCCTTGCGCTCCTCCCGGCTGGGGCAGCTCTCACCAGCTGCCGGCCACTCATGATGGTTGCCAGCCACTCACGCTGGCCACCAGCCGCACCCGCAGCAGCCCGTGGCAGCCCAGCTCCAGGGAGAACCATTGTTCACAATCTTAGCTGTAGAGGGCACAGCTCAATGGCCCATGTGGGAATCGAACCAGAGACCTTGGCGTTAGGAGCACAGCGCTCCAAACACCTGAGCCACCCAGCCAGACCCCCATGAAGATATTTCTATGTTAGTATATAATGAGTATCCTCATTGTTTTTTACAGCTGTATCCATTATATACATGATTTATATGAGCAGTCCACTTGGGAGTTTGTTTGCAAGCTTTAATTCTTCCATAAATAAGCTTATGTACACACTGGAATGCATCCATAGGATAAATTCCTGTAATACTGCTGGGTCACAGGGAATATACTTGTGGTTTTAATGCATCTAAACTTCCTCAATAAAAGTTGTATACTTAATGAATGCTTCCAGCAAGAATGTACGAGAGGGTCTAGTTCCCCTCCTGCTCATCAACAGTGTTTCTCCAACGTTTCGGATTTTTGTCCATTTGATAGGTAAAAAATAAGATCTCAATGAGGTCTTAAAAGGGTTTTCTCCTTTCAAGACAGCAGTTTCTTTTCTGGAAGCACCATTTTGTAATGTTGGTGTTCTTTTTAATTACTCATCAACCTCCTTATGTCAGAAGGAACTACCAAGCACACAAACCAGAGTCTGTAATTGAACAGAATCACATGACTGACAGCTTGTTTCACCACTGCCAGAAACCGAAGGCCAGAAGGGGTTAAGTATGCTGTGTGCATTAGAGAGCAAAGACACTGTTGGTAATTACATTCACTGCTTTCCCTATGGTCTTACCGACACTAGTGCCATCATCCCAGTCCCCACAACACACAACACCAAGTGCATTTTTGTAAACATAACCCCACCATAAGCCAAAGGACCCAGTGGATTGTTTTTCATGCATAAACATGGCATGAGATAAGCTCTGACAGTACACAACTGTTCAACAGACATGCTGTTAACAGCAAATATCTTTTCTGCTGGGGGCACGCCTGCTCCTCCAGGTGTTTGCAGCTGCCAGAAAGGCTGGCTATATTTAGAGCAGCTACCTCAGGTCACGCTCAGCAATGGTGGCCTGTGATATTAGTCAGTAATGACTGGAATTACACCAGCAGCAGCTGCCTGCCTGCCTGCCCCGTGTGCTAGATAAAACTTACATGGAGCAGAGCTGGGCCAGGGGCCAAACTGTGCCCATTTGCTTGACATTCAATAGGAAGGCTTGGATTTTAGTCTTCCCAGCAACTTCCTTGTCTGGCTGGCATCTGAGGGGACGAATACGTGACTCATCAGACTTGGGAAGCCCCGCCCCCCCCTCCCACAAACAGGCTTAGGAGTACATCTAGAATCAGCTTTATACTTAGGGATCAGGGATAAAATGGGGGACAGAAAAATACGTCTAGCTTGCATTTTGTTCTTCTGAAAACCTTTTATAAAAGCCACATGTCCAACTTTTTATAAAGATCATTTTTCCGCTGCAGGTCTCCAGTAAGTAGCCTGCTGAATTGTTTTCTGTTCACTTGGCTGTAAAATATGCTTGGGAGGGAAGAAACTATTTGTGCGCCCAGGACAATTGCCAATTCTCATCCTCGGCCTGTGTCATATTTCACCACTTGGCTCTGCCTGGTATCAGACAGGACTGAGACCACTGCAGTAGGAACACTAACAAGTGGAAAAGTCCAGCTATCCTAAGGCAGATCAGTCCCTTCCTCAAATCTTTCACACATCCCATCTCATCCCATAGCCACACCAACAAATCTGCTTATTTGGACCTATAATTATACAGGTAATTCAGCCAGAGAAAGATTAAGAAATATTTTTAAAGCCCAAAGTGAAACTGAAAGCAGTGAACTGGACTCCAGGCAGGAAGCAGGAGCGGAGGATGACAAAGCAAATTCATTCCCCAAATACAAGGCCGAGAGCAGACGTTGGCCCCGCGGTGCTCTAACCCCATCAGCGGGTACACAGCTCCTCCGCGCGCGGACCACTTAGATCACTGCCTCACTGGGTCAGGAAACAGCAAGAAGAGACCACACAGCTCCAACTCAGTGTGAGAACACGGAGACATGATAGCACGCATTCCGGTTCAAAACAACATACTCAGCTATTATTAGCCAGCAAGAAATTCTACATGAAATAGAGCTGGCTGAGGAGATGGGAAAAGGAGAACACTGACTCACTCACTATTCAGCCCGGCCTGAAAGTTTAAACTTCCAGGTTCCTTCTGTGTTTTCACTCAGTAACAGTTTTTCATCTGATTTCAGATGGTTAAAAGCAGCCTGAAGAACAAAGGGAGGCAGTGTAACAGCGGGGGAAAGGCACAGGCTAAGATGGATGGTGGCGATGGCTGCACAACACTGTGAATATACTTAATGCCACAGAACTATCCACTTGAAATTGGTGCAAATGGTAACATTTGAAATGGCTTTGTTTAAAGGCAGCTCCTACCTCTAGCTGCTGAGCGTTTATCTGTGTCAGTTTACTCATCTGCACACTGGGTTTTTTACATTATAAGGTTGGCTTATATTTCATATTACACGGTTGGCATCATAGGGTTGGCTTTGAAGACCGCATTAGGCAATGTGTATAAATGCCCTACGTTGTCAGTCATTATTCAACAAACATTTAATTAATGAGCACTTATCCATGTGCTAGGCACTCACCCTGGGACTAGGGATAAAACAGACAGCAGGACAGGGAAGGCCTGTCTACAGCGGCCAGTCCAGCCGGCGGCAGCAAAGCCAGACATGCCACCTGCCTCTCACACCGGCGCTGTCAGGCCAAAGCAACTTTTCCTACTCGGTGCAAAACGGGCTTGGCGCGCACTGCAGTTTCAACCGCAGTATCAGCTTAACCTAATTCAGGGTGGAAGAATCGGGGGGTGCTGAGAGGCAATTTTGTCATTTAGAAGCAATACTGTTCAACCTTCATTTTATAGATAATTGAGTAGCTTGCCCTTGTCTATTAGAATTGATTATTATTGCAACTTATTATTATTTAGAATCAGTGATGGAATTTAGAGCCATATCTTTCAAAAGCGAAAAACTTTTAACTTATCCAGAATTTTCCAATTATCTAATAACACTCCGAACATCAGATTTTCTTAAGAACATATTAATTACCATCATGAATTCCATAAACAAATTACTTGTAACCTCATTAAGCTGAATTCTTGAAGGTGGTCAATTTCCTAACCTTGTATATATTCACAAACACAAAACATTTATTTTTGTACTATGTATACACATACATAAAACAGATTACTGGTCTTATAAAGAAAAATCGTCTATGTCCTGAACACACAGTCAGGAAGAGCACCCAAAAACATGGGGGTAGAAAACAGTTCAGAAGATCAGGAAATCAGAATTAAAGAGGGAATGCCAGAAGTCTGAGTATTAGCTCAGATTCTCAGGGAAATAAAATGAGATACCTTCGCTTTCTATTCTCTGACCAAATAAGAAATTCAAAAGGATCCAAATTATTTATGAGAGAAAGAAAACCACCCATCTCATTTGGACACAAATGAAGATGGGAAATCAGAACGAGAACAGACGCAGCGAAGCACGGACAGCAGCATCTCTGGGCTTCTGGGAACCCTTATCCCAAGCCGCGAGCGTCCCCTCCCCTCCCCTGTGGCGTGCCAGGGGTACTGCTACCCACGCCACAAGCCACCAGGAGTCAGGCAGGCCTGAATGTCTCTGAATGACTAAAAACCAGACTAGAAAAAGGGTCCGCAAACCAGATGGTGGTTCTTACGAGGGCTTTCCAACATCAACTCAACTGTAATCTGACAGGGAAGACCAAAACAAAGGGCCATAAAATATGTCCGTGTGACTATCTTAAACTTTAAGACCTGGGAAAAACTGAGAATTTCACTCAAACAGAAAGACGACTGCAGGTAGGGAATAGGAATTGGGCTACAGAAGGCTCTCAGTATTTCCGGACGTAAAAATTAACTCATAAATGGTACTAGTTAATATGTGAAGACAGCAAGAAAAATGAAAGAACTTGTGGAAAATTTCATTAGGAGGAGCAACAAAGTTCACACCAGCGTTTACCCACTTCTTAGAGAACTAGCAAGTCCAAGATTATTTCTTCTCTCTTCCCTTCCTGGCTATTTATTAACCCACTAATTTTATTACTTTTTAGAATTGGTCCTTACTATCATCAGCAGTTATACTTTTTCCAAGGAAAAAAGTAAAAAACAAGCATTCTACCATGAAGAAGGCATGGTGATGGCATTGTTTTAAACAGATGTAACAACCAAATGCAATATAGGTCCTTGATTGGATTCCGCTTAATTAAAAAAAAAGGTTATAAAAGATATATTTAGGGACAACTGGGAAATTTGAATACGGATATTTTTTATTAGTAAAGAATTTTTTGTGCTGTACACCTGAAGCTGATATAGAATAATATGGAAAGTCAACTACAGTTAAATACACATATGGTCACGGGATGTAAAATGCAGCACAAGGAATATAGACAATGACATAGTAACAGTTACATACGATGCCAGAGGGGTACTTATATTTTACATTACACTAGACTTGGGGGGGGTTATCACTTAGTGGGGGGTGTAAATGTCTAATCATTATGTTGTTTTGTACACCTGAAACCAATTTAAAAAAAAAACCTAAAAAAAATATTTTGTAACTTAGTATTTCAGTATGTGGTTATGTAAGACGGTATCCTTATTTTTAGGAGAAGCATGCTGAAATATTTAAGGGTGAAGGGTCATGATGTTTACAACCTTCAAATGACTCAAAAAATTTTATATACAGAAAAAAAATCAAGCCAAAAATGTTAACCAGTGCTGAACCTCGGTGGCAAAGATAACAGTATACACTCTACAATTCTTTAAAATCCTCTACAGGTTTGAAAATTTTTGTAATAAAAAAATAAGTGGAAAAGAAAGAGACAGAAGAAAGAGAAGGTATCCTTTCTGCCACTGGAGAATATCAAACAACTTCAGTGCGGAATTACTATAACCATTTTGGGAACAAGAAAGGACCTACTGGGACCTCAGGAGGCTGACATACCAAGGATGACAGCTCAGAAAGAGGGAAATAATCACTGTGTCTGATGATATAATGAACCACGAAATTAGGCAACGCCAGAACCATCTTACACTGGGGTATTCTTGTCATGAGATAATAAAATCGGCTTATTTTTTTTAAAAGCAGGATCTGAGAGAGAATACAGCAATTCGACGTTGACATTGTAGGAGTTCAGTTTCTAAGTGCTTTGGCTAACATGTCAGGATCAAACTATTTTTCCTTTAAAAAAAATGTGTGAAATACACATACCATACAATTACTTTCAAGTATATATATATATATATATATATAACTCAGTGGCAGTGAGTGCATTCACATTGTGCAAATACCACCTCTCTCTAGTTTCAAAACCTTTTAATCACCTCACACTTATTAAGAACACCCCACGCCCTTTAAGTATTCATTTCTCATTCCTCTCCCCCACCCCCTGGCAACGATTAACCTGCTTTCTCTATGAATTTGCCTATTCTGCAAAATTTATATAAAAGGAATCATACAACTCGCCACCTCCTGTGTCTGGCTTCTTTCACTTAGCATAATGTTTTCTAGACTTCTCCCAAATGGTATAGCATGTACCAGCATTTCATCCCTTTCACGGCTGAGTAATACTCCATCGTATGTACATGTCAGGTTTTGTTTACCCACTCATCTGTTAATGGGCACCTGGGCGCTCCTACCTTTTGACGATTATGAGTAATGCTGCTGCAAACACTCATCTGCATGTGTCTTGTGGGCACGTGTTCACTTCTTTGGCTAGAGAGACCCAGGAGGAGGACTGCTGGGGCATATGGTAATTCTGTTCAACTTTTTGAAGAACCACTAAACTGTTTTCCATAGTATAGCTGAACCATTTTACATTTCCACCAACAATGTACAACTGTTCCTATTTCTCCACACCCTCACCAATACTTTTCTTTTTTCTTTTCCATTATAGCCTCCTAGGTGGGTATGAAATAATGTTGAACTGTGGTTTTGATTTGCATTTCCTTAATGAACAATGATCTTAAACATCTTTTCACACATTTGCTGGCCATTTGTATATCCTCTTTGAAGAAATGTCTGTTCAAATTCTTTATTGTTTGACTGTGTTGTTTGTCTTCCTTTATATATTCCAAATACTAGACTCTTATCAGATATGACTTACAAATATTTTCTCCCATTATGAAGACTGTCTTTTCACTTTCTTGATAATATCCTTTGATGTAAAAGTTTTCCATTTTGTTGATTATCTAGTTTTTCTTTTGTTGCTTGTGCTTTTGATGTCAAATCTAAGAATTGATTGCCCAATCCAAGAATCGATTTACCTCTATGTTTTTCCTAATAGTTTCATGTTTTAGCTTTTATATTTAGGTCACTGATCCATTTTCAGTGAATTTTTGTGTAAGGAGAAAGGTATTCTTTTCCTGTGGTTTTCCAGTTGTCCCAGCACCATGTGTTGAAAAAGGTTCAAACATTTTTAAGAAAAAAAAGTTAGACAAACTCTTGGGTATGGGTAGGATCCTGCCCTTTCTATGACCCTAGTCCTTAGTGACACTTACATGACAAGTGCAACACATGGCAAAGCTCAGACGGGGACACCGCGCGGGAGAACAAGCCCAGCTGTGAGTGGCACCTCACGTGACTCAGGCATAGCATGCTGGTGGCTCGGCTCACCCTACAGGATACTGCATTTCCTTCTCCCACCAAACAGTTACTAGGACTGAAGGAACCGACAACACTCATCTAAGAATCAGCCAAACTAAATTAAAAGCACAAAAAAAGTATTTTCCTGTCAATCAAGAAGTATACATAACATGTGCTTCTTTTATATTTCTTTTCTGTATGTTTTCACTCATTCATGACTCTAAGTATTGGAAATGTAGAAAATAAAGAAGAAAAAGTCTTTGCTACCAAGGAACACAAGTCTATTAAGAAAGATTTGGGAACAAACAGTCGCAACTCAACGTGGTAAAAGTGAGACAAGAAACATAACCAAGGACAATGAAAGCACAGAAGCAGCAACACCTAACTCAAATTTAGGAACTCAGGAAAGCTTCACCGACCAGGTAACAACTGTACCTCAACGGACTGGTTAACCACCTAGAGAAAGGGAGTAAAAGGGCATTTCAGACAGAGGGAGAGAATACGCAGAGGTACACAGATGTATGAGTTACAGACCCCTTCTCTGGCCACTGCCCTCCTTGTTCCCAGGAAAGCAGATATAAAATAAGACGTAACTTAGGGAACGTCCACATTAATACAGGACTCTGATCCAAGCCCCCACTGATTAGTCCAGGAATGAACGGATCCAGTTAAGTCAATGTGAATCCTTCCCCGAGAATGTTAGGATTGGGGCTGAGAGCTGTCAATCTCTCCCTGAGGAGCTGGGGCTTTCAGTGCCAGATTTTGTCTACTGCACTGAAAGGCAAAGAAAAGCAGTCTTCAGAGAGAAAAACAACACAAACAAAAACAGCCAGAAAAAGAGAAGCCTGACAACATTTAAGTCCTTGGTTCTGGTTGTTTCTGAAACCAAAATGAATCTCTAATTTAGGTTCTAAGATATCCCAGCATCCTCATTATTAATTCTCATTTGTACTCAGGCAAGATTATGACGCGGTTCTGCTCACCACCTCCAATAAAGTCCTAACTGCTACAAGGCTGAAGGACTACAAGTAACAACCCAGCATGTGGATCAAAGTCAGCGAGAGGTAAGAAGAAACGAGGCCTCCCCATCTCAGGCTGGGAAGCGGGCAGCGCTTGGTGTAGCAAAGCAGTTGCTTACACTCCATATGCTCGCTCTCCAAAGCTAGATGGAGCTTTAGGAGCTCTGGGCAATAAAAGGAAACTGCCCACAGAGACTGCTAACTTCAGCGAGGTTCTGCAAAACACAATCCAATCCAATCTGGCCTCCCACAGAGGAGACAGGACACACAAATCAAGAATATAACTTGATTAAGCAAGGCCCTTTCTGCCTAAAGCCAGAGACCTGAAACGTCTAACGATCAGATAATTAGATACTTGGTGGAATTTCAGCAACTAAATTCTCTAGAGCCACTAAGAAACTTTGAGACCCCGATGAATACAATGTAGGCAGCCCCTTAAAACACTTCTCACAGTCGTCCCCCAAACTGCCATCTCCTCCCTTATAAAGTACATCTGACAGAAACATAGCTGGGGAGGAGGGAAATAGAGGGGTGACATTCCATAGATTTGGGAAAGCTCTAAATCCAGAATTTTCCATCCATGCCCTGAGGCAAAGACCTTTAAGCCAGAAAGACAAGCAGAGCTAAGGACCCTAACACGGTCCTAGCTGTTCTCTTTAGCAATCTTAGAGACTAAAATGTCTAATTATAATATTACTGGGATTGGTGATTTATCAAAGGGCATGCCCCATTATTAAATGGATGAGTAGTGAACTAATGTTTTAAAAGAGTTCTGTCACCAGAAGCCTCTAATTATTATACCCGTCAAACCCTAGATCCAAAAAGTGGCCTCAGATCGGAAGGGGAAGCTAAGGCAGCGCGGCCTTCGTAAGGGAACAACCTGCCGCCCTGCCCTAGTCTCGCTGTGCTCCCTCCGGTGCCGTCCTGAGGAAGATCAGACGTGGGGCATCTTTCTGGGCAAAACCAGGCCAAGGCCTTCAGTCCTCTGCCAGTGAACTGAGTTACAGGGTGCCCATGAGACTTGCTGTTGTACCTGACTGCTCCTGCCCTGTGGAAAAGAGAGGAAATACTCTGTATTCTTTCTGCTTATACCCCTGGGGCTGAGAACAGTGCCTGGCACACAGAGGTGAGTAATAAATATTTGTCAAATGGAATCAACTAGTGACCAAAATACAGTATTTTTCCTTTTTATCTGATTTTTCCTCTCACAACTGTATATTGAGACTATATGACGGAGGTCAGGGGAAAGAACAAAAAATGTATCGTTTTAGCCCACAGACTGCAGGATCATGCAAACCTGTATCTGGACCACTCAAAACCCAACTAGGGAAAGCACAGCTATGACCCAGAGACCTTCAGCTGGCGGCTGGGTAACCTGCAGGAGGAAGTCACAGGATGACAGCTGGACCTGACGAGGGGTCACCTCCCCCTGGGGAGGAGAACGAGAGCTTGTGTGCTTGTTACTGTTTAGGCAACGCCCCACTGCCACGTGGGACTCCTGAGTACACAGTAAGATCATCCCAGAGTTGATGTGGGGGTACAGGCACCCAGGAATTTGAAACTGGAACTGAGAAAGTTTTTCTCACAGAGACACTATGATATCTGGGCTACAAACTACACATTTGGGAACTTTCCAGAGTCATGGTTTTCTCAGCAGAGACAGACAAGCACTGCACACACCTGGATACAACATACAGAGACAGAAACCTGAAGTATTTCGAGTCCTCGGTTCCAGCTGTTCCTGTCCGTGGGTTCTTGAAACAGCAATCCTTAAAATACTCCCTCCATCCTCCCACTACCACCTTTAGCATAAGCTACTCTGAAATGAGTTGGCTGCAACACAATAGGCCCAAGTTAATTCAAAATTGTAGAGTGTGTTCCAGGGATAAAGTCTATATATGGCTATTATAAGAGGCAAATTAAAATTTAACTCAGACCCGGCAATCCCATTTTTGGGTATGCAGCTGACTCTTGAACAACGCAGGGAGCAGGGATCACCAACTCCCGAGTGGTTGAAAAGAAGCTTATAACTGAAATTGGCCCTCCCCATACAGACTCCCAACCAGGGAGCTTAAATACTATTTTCAATCCCCGGGCAGTTGAATCCCCAGATGTGAAACCTGGGGATACAGGTGGCCAACTGTATATTTATTGAAAAAAATCAACATATATATAAGTGAACCCGCATAGTTCAAACCCATGTTGTTCAGCTGCATCTACGAAAGAATAGAAAGCAGTCTCAGAGATATTTACACATCCATGGTCATAGCAGCGTTAGTCACAATATCCCGCAGGTGGAAGCAACTCAAATGTCCATCAATAGACAAAGGGATAAACAAAATGCAGTGTACACGTACGATGGAATATTACTCAGTCTTAAAAAGGAAAGTCTCGGTTGCTAGACGGGAGGGGGGTTGGGAATGGGTGAAAAAAGGATTAAGAAGTACAAATTGATTGTTACACTGTAGTCTTGGGGAGACAGTGTATAGTATAAGGAACACAGTCAATAATATTGTAATAACTGTATAGTGTCAGATGGGTACTACATTTATTGGGGCGATTGATGGGAGGGGCTTTGGGGGCAGGATGAAAAGGTGAAGGGATTAAGAAGTACAACCTGGTAGTTACAAAATAGTCATGGGGATGTAAAGCAAAGCACAGGCAATATAGTCAATAACATGGTAATAACTATGTATAGTGACAGGTGGGTACTAGACTAGTTGGGGGGATCACTTCTTAAATTATACATATGTCTCACCACTATACTGTACACCTGAAATTAATATAATATTGAAGGTCAGCTGCAATTGAAAAATTTAAAAAAGGGGGGATAGGTGAGAAGGGAATAAGAGGTTCAAACTTCCAGGTGTAAAACAAATCTGTCATGGGGATGTAATGTACAGCATGAGAAATGTAGTCAATAAGATTGTGACAGCGTGGTACAGTGTCATATGGTTGCTGGACTTATCATGGTGATCACTTTAGGTATATAAATGGTGAATAACTATGGTGTATACCTGAAACTAATATAATATTTTATGTTAGCTATATTTTAATTAAAATCTTTTTTAAAAAAGGGAAAATCTGTCACGCTAAAACATGGCTGAACCTTGAGGACATTATATAAGTAAAATAATCCATCACAAAAAGACAGATACTGTATGATTCACTTATAAGAGGTATCTAGCTTAATCGAATTCATGAAAACAGAAAGTAGAATGATGATTGACAGGGGCTGAGAAAAAGGGGAAATGGGAGTTGTTTTATGGGTACAGAGTTTCAGTTTTGCAAGATGAAAAAGTTCTGGCGATTGGCTGAACAATAATGTGAATATGCTTAACACTGCACACTTAAAAATGATTAAGATGGTAAATTTTATGTTATGCGTATTTTACAACTTTTAAAGAATTTAATTAGGATGGGACTGATATGCTTCACTAAGAAATTTGGACTTACTCCTAAAAACACAGGAAAGCAACTCAGGTTTAAAACAAAACAAAACAAAACAAAACAAAACAAAACAAAAACACGACTTCACTGAAGTATAATTTACATAGTATAAAATTCACCCGTTTCAATTGTATAGTTCAATGATTTGGTAAAAAATTGTAAAACCATCAGCACGTCTTAGAACACTGTCATTATCCCAACTATGTCTCAGCGCCCGCAGCATGTACGTACGTCACGTAACATAGCAAAGGGGAATCTGCCAGCTGACCTGAAAAGAGGGCAATGATACTGGATTGTGCAGGTAACCTCAATGTAATTGCTTCCATAAGAGCGGACGAGAGAACCCGAGAGACAGCAGCGTGAGCAGGACTTGTACAACACGCAGCTTTGCCGACGGAGAAATGAGGCCATGAGCCCGGGAGCGCGTGTGGCCCCTGGAGCAGGACAAGGCGGAAAACGGATTCTTCAGCAAGAACACAGCGTGGCAGAGATTTTACCCAGTAAGACCCATTTTGGACTTCTGAATGCCCTACCTATAAAATAAGAAATTGGTGATTTTTTAAACTACTAATTTTGTGGTCATTTATTACAATAGCAAAAAAATACAATGGCTATTAATTGTATTATTTTTTCTACTTTATTGTAATATTAGAAAATGTACATCATAAAAGAAAAAAATTATGAATATAAAGGCAGACTAAAGAAAGATTACAATTTGAAAAGGTGCTGTTTTCTGATGAGTCATTTCCTTCATAATTCTGCTTTCAAGAACCCAATTATCCATTGAAGATGCATATTTGGAAATAACTCCCATTTTTCTTGCCAGCCCGCCCTGAAATTTAACTGTCACGGATAGCTCCTGATAAGGTAGACAATCAGTAGGTTCAGTGCTAACGGAAATTTTCGAAGATGCTAGAAACACTGGCCTAGAGTAGACATGAAAATGTATGATAACCCAAAGTCCCCGAATAACAGAACACGTGATCCAGACAAAGCTATCTTCAGAAACAAAACGTTGTGGTTCACTGCTATTCATGAAACTTTCTTTGCGACATAAAGTAGCAGTTATGAAATGATCTGGTAAACCTATAATTAAACACAGTTTTCAAAAGTGTATTTACCTAACAGGGAACTTACCATAAGCCAGCAGTGGTCAAATGGAGCTTATCTGACAGCCTAGTCAGAGTGTTATTTTCCTAAAAAATACTAGGAACTTTTGGTTTTGATTTTCAAAAAAGAAAAATGTGCCAAAAAACTAAGTTGTAAAGCAGTACTCCATTTGTAAATCTAGCTGTTGTTCCTATAATACATAGAGAAAAAAGCATGGGCTTTGAAAAGAAACACTACGTACCTTTTACGTACACCTTTGGTTAAAATGGTCCATACCTGTGCTATGTCTTACTGTGAGGTTTCCTGACGGCTGCCACAAGGGCCCGCTTCAAAGCACCTTGTTTCATCTCCCCTAGAGAACAGTGCTGGCCATACCATCTTTGGAGATAATACAAAAGTACACCTCAGCATACTTCACCTACAAAAACGTATACTAGGGTACACATCCAAGAGAATTGAAGGCCTATGTTATCAATCTTATTCTCTTTTCTAGGAACAAAAACGTAAATAAGCCTTGGCCAAGTTCTATTTAATATGCCGAACACGGCCAAAGCAATGTACTATCACTACCAAATAATGCCACATGGTATTAATGCCAACTCTACTCATTCTGCAGCCAACCCATCTCCAAATCCTCTGGGGCTATATTTGGCTGCTCTCTGGTACATGTGAGTTAGGTACCTTTAAAAAGCTACATACTGGGTGGTCAGTTCAGTTGGTTAGAGCGAAGTGCTAATAACACCAAGGCTGCCAGTTCGATCCCCACATGGGCCACTGTGAGCTGCATCCTCCTTAAAAAAAAAAAAAAAAAAAGCTACACACACAGCTAGGGGACTAAATTAAATTAGATTTAACTTGGAGAAAAAATATGATAAAGGCAGATTTTATGAGAGTTCACAAACCTAACAAGACGAGGCCCCTTTTTCTTTTACAAACTAATAAAGTGATAGTAAAACACGTCAGAGATTGTTGCCATTTTTAGTAGTAACTAATCACTGAGAACAAACAAGGAAGACAACATTTAAAGATTTCCTCTTGAAGTCCTGTGATACTCGCAAACCATCTTACATACTCTGTTAACGGTTTCCTGTTCTGGGCACCCAGCTGGGCAGATGACAAGCGGTCAGGTTTAGATACCTCATCCAATGATGGCATTTCTTATACATTACAGAAGAAAAGGCTTTTTAAAAACAGCTACTTTGCATGACACTGCATAATTATCACCAGTTAAATTACTACCAAAAGAAAAAAACACATCACAGAACCATCCAAAGAAACATGGAAAAATACTATCCACTTTGGTTTACAAAGAAAAATTCATAGAAACTAAGAAAACACTTTTCTGTAGCTTTTTCAGATTCTTCCTGAAAAACAGTGGTCTCTAAAGAGCGAAAAGCGGCAACATCCCAAATTCTGTATTTCAAGCTTCCCAAAGATCAAGCTCTCCCTCCCTTCAGAGTAAGGCAAATACATTTAAGTCCACACTATTAAGATATACTAAAAAAAATCAAAAATTTGCTTCATTCACCATAAAATCCTTCATGACAATAATTTGGTAAGTTCCATTTTAAAATAAGCAATATCCTTACAAGAGACTGCCAACTAATAAAGAAGGAACAACAGAATTAGAAATATCACCTTTTTGTAACCACTTATGTAATAAACGACTCAGGAAAGGATGGTTAATGGATACTGAAAAATATCAGGAAAAATATTGCTGGGGGAAAAAGGACATTCTCACAGTCTCTCACAGATTACTTATTAATTACAAAAGAGAAAAAGAGGTGGACATTATGTTAACCAAATACTCAAATTCAGTATGGGATAAACTAACAGCATATGCCTCCTGATGTGTGCTACAATGGAACACAGAATTATCTATGTATTATTTCACACAGACCACATATTGTATGATTCCATCTATGTAAAAAAAAAAAAAAAAAAAAGTTTAACCTGAATCTAATTGTGAGGAAACAATCAGACTAATCAACAATATAGGACACTCTAAAGAACAACTGGCCTGGACTCAAAAAATGTCAATGTCATAAAATATTCAAATGACACAGGTGAGGGAGCTGTGCTAGATTCAAGACAACTAAAGAGACATGACAACCAAATGTCACATGAGATGCTTGAGAAGATGCTGGGTTTGGGGAGGGAAAAGTTATAAAGGGCATTCTGGGAACAAATAGAAAATCTAAATATGGGCTGTCTATTGGACAATACTATTGTTTACATGCTAAACTCCTGGGGGGGGCGGTGACAATGACACTGCATTTATGTAGGACACCCTTTGCTGAAGAGCTAAGGGGTGAAATGTCCTGATATCTGCAACTCATCTCAGATTCAGGGAAAAATGTATAAATTCCACAGAGAGAACTCTCATACATTGCTGGTGGCAATGTAAAATGGTAGTTACTTTAGAAAAGAGTTTGGCAGTTTAAACATAAACATAAATGTACCACACAAAACAGCAACCCATTCCTAGGTATCTACCCAAAAGAAATTAAAACGAACATGCACACAAGGTCTTGCAAAAGAATGTTCATAGTACTTTTATTCATAATAGCCAAAAAATAGAAACAACCCAAGACCCATCAACTGGTAAATGGATACACAAAATGTAAAAAAGACATACAATGGAATACTGCTAAGCAATAAAAATGAACAAAACACTGATACATGTTAAAACATGGATGCGCCTCATAAACATTATTCTAAATGAAAGAAGCCAGATACAGAAGACCACATGTTGTATGATTCCATTGAAATAAAAGGAGGAGAAGGGGCAACAATTTAGAGGCAGAAAAAACATTAGTGGTTGCTTGAGGCTGGGGGTGAGAATGGGGATTAATCTTCAAAAAAGAGATCTTACTGGAGTGATGAAAGTACACAACCTGAGGGTAGGGATGGTTGCTCAGCTCTGTAAACTGACTAAAAACCATTCAATTATCCATTTAAAATGGGTTAATTTATGATATGTAAATTATACTTCAACAAAGGTGCTTTAAAAATAAACCAAAAGTGGTAAAATGGCACTTACACAAGCATCCACTGTACTAGTCTTTCAACTCTTCTACAGTTTTGAAATTCTTCAAAATAAAAAATTGGGGGACAGATTAGAATGAACTCTGCAAAACACGCTCATCCCAAAATTAAGCGGTTCTAGTTGCAGATTACCTAAAGGTTAAGGACGTAGCACAACTCTGATAGATTTAGGATAAAATAAAAGAGGAGCACCTAAAGGCCAATTTTTATCCACAGACATGATTAACAATTTTTTCCTAGGTATTATTTTTTTCCTAATTACATAAGTAATCCATATTCATTGTAGAAAATTTAGGAATTAAGAGTAAAAAAGAAAACAAAGAGTAAAAAAGAATTAAAGTATAAAAAAGAAAATAAAAACCAACAATAACCTCATCAGCCAGAGACAACCATTTATAATTTGTTCTTTATCAGTCAGATAAAAGCAGATCCATTTTGGCAAAAGAAAGGTATGTATACATAACATTATCACAACTTGATCAATTATTCAACTGGCATACTGAAATTCTATATCATAGCCAAACAATCACATAAGTCATAGTATGAATACAAAGGCAGAATAAAAAATTTTAGACGGAAATCCAATGCCTTCTTTTAGCTTCCAATTAAATACTGCGTGCACTGGCCTCAGCTCTCTCCCAAAACCCGCCTAAAATGGTTCTATTGGCTGAATGTCTGTGTCCCTCCAAAATTCGTATGTTGAAATCGTAACTGCCCCCCAAGGTATTGAGAGGTGGGGCCTTTGTGGTGCTTAGGTCATGAGTGTGGAACCCTCATCAGTGGGATTAGTGTCCTTAGAAAAGACACCCGAGAGGGTTCCCGCGACCCTTCCACCACGTGGGGTTACGGAGATAAGTAGGCCACCTAGGAACCAGGAATCGGGCCCTCACCAGACATCAAATTAGCTGGCACCTTGATTTTGGACTTCCCAGCCTCCAGATCTGTGAGAAATAAACTTCCGTCGTTTATAAGCCACACGGTCTATGGTATTTTTGTTACAGCAGCCCAAATGGACTAAAACAAATGGAAAAAAATTCAAAAATTCACAAGGACAAAGTGAACAAGTGAGGAGGAAATATTTGGGGAGTTGGGAAGTAGACAGACAAGTGATAAACGACTTAGCCAACCCGAGCAAGCTCAGTCCTCCTTAACCAGCAGCGGGAACATGTACAGAAATAACCCATTTAAAATGGGGATCCCCCAAAAGGTTCAGGAATTAACTGCACCAGGTACCCTTCAAGTGAAGGTGAAGATATGGATAAAAACAGGAGAGGGTATGCATTTGCCTAAACCCCACAGTCAGCCCTCGGCCAGATCCCCTAATATAGTCTAAAAATTGCAGAGCCTGGTGACTGCCCCACCCTGGAGGAAATGGGTGGGGCTGTTAAAACCTCAGTTAACAGACCTACAGTCAGGCTCCCAGCTTCCAATCCACTTTTTGTGTCCACTCTTAAAATAGGAGTGTAGGTGGCAAACAACTACCATATATTTAAGGTAAAGCATCTAATATGAAAGAAAAAGACTGTAGCAAGCAAACAAAATGCTATTTGAAGAAAGCAACACTGAAGAGATCTCCCAGAAAACAGAGCAAAAATTTTGTCAAAAGGTAAAGAGAGAAAAAACAGAGGATCAGACGAGAAGGTCCAGTATCTTAAAAATAAGAGCTTTAAGAAAAGTGAATAGAGGAAATGAAGGGGAGTAAATCAAAGGATTAATTCAAGAAATTTTCCAAAAACAAGAGGACAGTTTCCAGACTAAAAGGGGCTCCCCAAAGCTGAGCACAATGCATGAAAATAAAATGCATTTCCATCAAATTTAAGGACACTGGGGACACCACCAAGTTACCAAAAGCTTCCAGACAGGGAAAAAAAACAGCATTTATTCAAGGAACAAAGAATCAGAACAGCATCACATTTCAACATTTCCACTTAAAACAAAAAGAAGGAGACAAAGGTGCAGTGCTTCAAAATTCTGGGGGGAAAAAATATTTCCAACTTTAAAACTGCTACCTAACCAAACCTGGGATATCAACTAACCATTAGAGTAAATACAGTTTCAGAATACAAGTCTCAAATTTTATCTCCTCTGCACAGTCAGGAAGTTTTAAAAAGTGGGGTCCAGAAAACAGGAGTTCCAACAAAGAGGGGGAGAGTGTGAGCTGTGTGTCCAGGGTGTGAGCTGTGCAGCAGACCTAGAGCATAACCAGCCCAGATCAGAGTAGGGCAAACGCTCTGGAAGAGTCTTCTTCACAGAAATGATGGACGCTGAGATGACACCTGAAGTGTCTGAACCTATTAAGAGATTCATAACTGGCAAGAAGTTTGAGGATAACTTAGTTAAGAAATGTGTAAGAGACTAAGAAAACCAAATACCAAGACAATTATTATCCTGGGGCCAGCAAAAGATTGGGCAGAAAAGGAAAATGAATCCAAGTACACTAATGGCTCAATATATTTTTAATAAACATTTAAATAGTTAAAACAACATAAACACTGAAAACTGACTTAACCAAATTATAAATAATTAAAACAGGAGAATGGAAGATGGGTGAGTGAAACCAGCATGTGCCAGGCACAGCTCTAAATCTTTATATATGCATTTGATACATGATAAAGAGAGCACTATCAAATCATTGGGAAATGTGCATTTCCCAATAAATGATGGAAAAACTGACTCCTCATCTGGAAAACAAGTTAGATACCAACCTCCAACCACACTGCCAAATAAATGTGTTCTATAAGACTTATGCGTAAATTATATAATCATAATTTACATAGGTGAATACAAAATTTACAAAAACAGAGATGAATAATTATGTAACAATTAGGTGGGGAAGGATTTCTACACGTGAAATCAAAAGCAGAAATCAAAACGAAAAAGATTGCTGGATTTAACTTACAAAAAAATTCACCAAAAAAGTGCCACCTAGTTAAAAATATTATACACCAAGTTAAAAGACAAGCTGATGGAAAGGCAAGCATTTAATAAGAAGCTAATTTCCTTAATATGCAAACAGCGTACCAATAAAAAAAAGAGTAAGAATCCAACAGGAGTAGAAAGGAAAACAGACAAATAAGTCACAGAAAAATACAAATGGCTTCGATAAAGCTGGGGGAAAAATACAAATGGCCAACAAAGATACGGAAAGAAGTCCAACTTCATTCATAATTAAAGCAATACAAATTAACATGAATATATTTTTAACCCATCAGACCAGCAACAACATAAAAACATAGATCATTCTTGCGGTGATAATAATACAGCAAAACAAGCACTCTTACACACTGATAGTAAAAACGAAAATTGGTACAGTACTTTTCGAGTTTGATATTACCTATCAAAATTTAAACTGCCCATACACCCAGCCCCAGCAATTTCACTTCTAGGACTGTCTAAAGACACCTACCTGTACCAGAGTAGCTTTATAAAAGCAAATACCTAGAAATTGTCCCTCAACAAGGAAGTGGTTACATAAAATATGGTCAGCTACAACAGAATACTGTGCATCCATAAAAATAAAAAAAGAGAGAGAGAGAGAGAGGTCCATAGCACATTGTGAGGTTGAAAAAGCTAACCTGAGAACAGTATGTATAGTATAATTCTGTGTGTGTGTGTGTGTGTGTGTGTGTGTGTGTGTGTGTTTTAAAGTATGGGGTATAGGATACAACCTCTACAGATCATGCTCTCCCAGTTAGAAAAAGTCTTGACAAGTGAAGTGAATGATGGATGATTGTGGCCTGACCTAAAGTCCATTCTGAAACACACAGCAAGATCTGTTTGAAAGCATTGCGGAGGGGAGGCCCACGGCAAGGCCTAACGCTGAAGACTTAAGGACACCAACCAGGGACTCCTTTCAGGACTTTTAACTACCTGTACAGAAAACAGTTCTTTTTCAGAAAAACTGTAGGAGGGACTTAAATTTACATGGAGAGTGGAAGAATACAGTGATAACCTCTAATTAGCACACGAGGACAAAGGTGCAGAACGTCTCTGAAATCAGAACAGAATAACGGCCACTTCAGGAGATGGGGATGAGGGAGAGAAACACAGGGATTCAGGTACTATCTCAACTTTTCACAAGAAACATGTATTATTTTTATGATTATATGTCCAAATAAAACTTTAAGAAATTAAAACACAAGTAAGAAACTGGAAAAATATGTGCAAAATATAACTTGTCCATAAGTTTTAAAACTGACAGAGATGCCAGAAAACAAGGACATTTTCTGGTATTAAAACTACGCAGAATGACATCCAGAAAGGTACACAGGAGACTTATGGCGGTTACAGCCTCTGGCAACAGGCAGGAAGTCTAGAATAGGAAAAATACTTACCTACTTTTCATTGAAAAATCTTTGGTACTGTTTGAATCATTATTTTTTTAAGGACAATGATTTTTAAATGTATGCAGACTGTTATTCAGCAGTGAAACAGAATGAATTTCTACGTATGATCCAGGCTGCAACATAGATGCACCGGGAAAACATGCTGCTGCGGGGAGGGAGCCACATACTGGATGTTTACATTGATATGAAATATTCAGAAAAGGCAAATCCTCAGAGATAGAAACCAGAATGGTGGTTGCCTGGGGCTGGTGGTGAATGTGGGGACTGACCACAAACAGGCATGAGGGATCTTACTAGTGTGATACAAATGTTCTAAAACGGGTTTGTGATGAAGGTTGTACAAATCCATAAGTTTATAAAAATCTCTGAATCGGACACTTAAAATAGGTGAATTTTATGATACGTAAATCATACCTCTGACATTTTAAAAGACAAAACAAGTAGTCACCACATAGCTGGAATTTTCTTCTGGTGGGAAAAAGTGCAAAATATTGATGACTATGACATCAAGATGATGGGGAAATCAAGATGATGGGGTTCATTATACTTTTTTTCCCAAAATAAAAAAAAAATATAAGTCCATAAAAAATAGCCAACAAACACACCCACAAAACATAAGACTTCACCAGCCATCAAGGAAATGCAAAGTAAAACAGGTAACACATTTTATCTGTGTCAGATAAATCTACCCAGCAAAAATTTTAAATTATAATTCCCATAAAGCAGGTTTTCTATGCCTAACTGTTAACATTATTACTTGGTACATCCTTCATGGAAACAACCTGGCAATGTTTATCAAGAACCTTCAAAAAGGCAGACCTTTGACCTGGCAACCAAGAAAGAGAGAGGAAAATAATTAGGCAAGTGAGCAGATATATAATCATGAAGAACAAAAATCAATAAATGTCTGCTTAAATAGTTACAAAGGAGCAGCCGGCCTGATGGGTCAGTTGGTTAGGGCAGGAGCTTTTAACAAAGTTGCCGGTTCAATTCCCACATGGGATGGTGGGCTGCGCCCCCTGCAACTAAAGATTGAAAACAGGGACTGACGTGGAGCTGAGCTGCAGCGTCCACAACTAGATCGAAGGACAACGACTTGACTTGGAACTGATGGGTGCTGAAAAAACACACTGTTCCCCAACATTCACCAATTAAAAAAAAGTTACAGAACACACTCAGGTAATGAAATTATTAACAGCCATAAAAACAGACATGGAAAGGTATCTATAATGTTTAGTGAAAAGTAGGCTATAAAGCAGTATGTATTATATGATTATATTTTAACTTAAAATATATAATAACATGCATATACATATCTATATATGCACATGTATGAACACAAACTGATAGCCACTGCTTTGAGGAGCATTTACAAGTGGCTCTTCTGCCTTCCTTCGATATTTCTGAATATGCTGTTTTTTATATTCAGTATTATTACTTTTACAGTGAAAGGGAAAAAACATATTTCCATTTTCCAAAAAGGCAAAGCTCCCTATGGAAAAATGGACAGAGGCCACATTGAGTCAATTTGTATGGGAAATACAACGGTCATTTAGTGTGTAAAAGTACTCATTAGAAATGACAAAATACAAATTAAAACAAGATCACATTTTTACCTATCAAACTAAAACAATTTTTTAAATTATGATATGCTGCACTGATGATGAATTAAAGAAACAGTCACTCATACAGTAATGGCAGTCATAAAAATTAGTCCACCTTTATAGAGGAGACACTTTGGCAGAGTGAATCTAATTCTAGAACTAAATCCTAAAGAAATAATTAATGATGCAAGCAAAGATTTAGCTACAAGGGTGTTCAGTACTGGATTTATATTAACAAAAAATTGAAAACAACCTAGATATCCAACAAAAAGGGATTATTAAATTACTCTATATCCGTGTAATAGAATACTGTGAAGCCTTTAAAAGTAAAAGTGTAGAATCGTATTTATTAAGAATGAAAAAATGGTCATAAGAGATTGTTAAGTGAAAACAGACTACAAATAGTGCCTGTACTGATTGAAGAGTGTCCCCCAAGATTCATGCCCAGCCCAAACCTCAAAACATGCCCTTATTTAGAAAGAGTCTTTACAGATGTAATTAGTTAGGATGAGGTCAGGCTGGGCTAGGTTGGGCTCTAAACCCAACTGACTGGTGTCCTAAGGAGGAGGAGATTTGGAGACACACACAAGGACGAGGGCCATGTGACTACTGAGGCACAAATCATGAAGCCAAGGAACACCAAGAAATGCCAGGAGCCATCAGAGGCGAGGAGATCAGGAAGGATTCTTCCCTAGAACCTTCAGAGGGAGCATGGCCCTGCTGAGGCCTTGATTTGGGATTTCTGGCTTCCAGAACTGTAAGAATAAATTTGTCTCAAGCCACCCAGTTGGTGGTACTGTTATGGCAGCCCCAGGAACCAGGGCGGGAAGCACAGCAATGAGGAGCACAGTGCTGGTCCCAGACTGCTTCCATTTCAATCCTACTTCTACCACTGATTACCCATGTGACTTTAGGTGAGTTATTTAACTTTGCTGAGCCTCTTCCTTTCCTGCAAAGTAAGGATAATAGCATTTACTTCCTAGAATTATTGTGAACATTAAATTATATATTAAATGTAATCATTTAAAACATTACCTGGAATATAGTAAATATGCCACTTCTGCAAAGCAAACACAGGTATACACACACACTATAGTATTACAAAGATATAGATCAAAAGGTTAAAATTGTTTCTCTCTGGGACCACTGAGTATGGCTTATTTTTGTTTTCTTTTTGCTTATTGGTACTTGTTAACTTAACTATTTTATTGTGACAGTTTTATTATGACATAAATCTTATTGCAGGTATTTTTAAAAACTGTAAAAGGCAGTCATTCCCAGTTATAGTTGTATGCAAAGTCCATTCATCAGCAGTAATTTCCACTCTTTCAAAGCCTGTTATCAAAGTATTTAAAAAAATTGAAAAGCAAAATTTACTTTAGCAAATAAATGCTGACCAGAAAGCACTCTAGAAGGACATCGTGTATCATTCAATCAATCATTAGTAGGCTGTTGCTCCATAATAGGCTGTGAATCACTGACCTCAAATCAAGCATAGTAACTCAAGTGTGAACCCTCAGAAACACGTATAGGCCCAGGGATGAAACATGGTAAGAAAACACAACCATCCATTTTTTAAAATGAGTCTTTTAAGACCCAGTACATAATAAATTCAGTGGGGCTGAATTCCATGTTTGGAATAAACTGCTCCCCCTCCCAAGACATAATAACTTTGGCAAATCATTAGAAAACCACTTAAAAATTAATTACCCTTCCAACAAGTGAAAAATGTATTGGTTTCATCTGCACAAGGTGATTTAAAAAGAGTTAAATCTCTTCAGTGAGTTTGTCTTGTTGCATTTTGGGTCCATAAAAAGTTCGACTTATGAAATGTGTTCCTGACAATATCTGGTAAGTAAATTCAGGTGAGCTCATTACTACGTGGATAGTTTACTTAACACATTTTGCTCTTAACACAGCAAAACAAAGTTTTAATACTTATATGTAATTACTAGATGACAGCTTGTTGCTTAATGCAGTGAAGGAATTCTACTTTATTTGAAGAGACCAAAGTCCACCACTGCACTGATAATTTAAAAAACATCTATCTGATCAGTCTATCAAACTACTTTGACAACTAAACTCCATTCCCACCGAAGCCGAAAGGAGGTACAAGGGCCACGGTACCCACCACTCTGAATAGGAAAAACAACCAGTCAAACTGCAATACCATTGTTATTTTTAAAATTTATATGTATAATTTTATATATACAGATACACATGTATAGAAAAATTATTTCTGTGTGTAGAATTCTATAGGCATAGGAATTTTCTGAAAGGTACAGACAAAATATCTGGAAAGGAGAGAGGACTTTTGCTTGGCACTTTTATTCCAGATGCTACAAATTAGTGACCCAAGGACCACAACCTCTTACCTACACATGTGCTTTATTTGACACACACAGTGCTTTAAAAATTTTGAATTACCGTGTTTACCTGAAAATAAGACCTAGCCGGACAGTCATCTCTCATGCATCTTTTGGAGCAAAAATTAATATAAGACCTGGTCTTATTTTACTATAAGACCCGGTCTTATATAATATTATAAAGACCGGGTCTTATATTAATTTTTGCTCCAAAAGACGCATGAGAGATGATTGTACGGCTGGGTCTTATTTTCAGGTAAACACAGTAATTGCCAAAATTTGAAAATCAGGACATTTCCCATAAAAATCCAAATTTCTGGCTTCTCTTGGGAAAAAATAAAATCTAAAAGCATTGGACCCCCACTCAAGCATGGCAACATTTGACCTAAGGCAAGAATCAGGCATCCTCTTTATGAAAGTCAAGTGCTTTCCAGCTCACACACACTTCAATTGTTCATGTTCCCACGGGCACCTATAGGCATTTTAGTTTGCAACCTCTGCTTAGAACCTTCTAAACTACTACTTGAACTTACTATGTGCTTATGTTACTCTTTAAAGTTTTTCCTCAATGAAACACACTGGCAAAGATCCAAGAGAACTTTAGAGAGCTTACACAAGCTATTCTCCATTCACATCTCAATAACTAAATAGTACCTAATTTTTCTGAATAATAAATTCTCTCATAAAGTGAATGACAAAAGAATATTCAGTACAAGGACATGCCTGGAAAGGTAGGTATATAAGGGCCAATCTTTAGAAGGCTCAAACTGCTTCCAGAAACAATATTCTTGTTGTTACTTAAATTTTAATTTGCTTTCAAATCATTTAGGAACAATGAGCAATATTTAAATCTCATGCTCAAATTAAACCTACAAACAAAAAGAGCCTGAAAGGGAGCTTAGTTTATAGGACTTTGTTCCTTCTAACAGCACCAGAGATCAACATTTCCATAAAAATGAAGCCTGTACTCCCATCCACCTTCACGCATAACTTCAACAAGTATTTACTTTATATATACCCAAAGCACAGCATCAGGCGCTCAGGGAGAAACTAAAGCTGTTATGGGGCACTGTCCTCTCCAGGCTGTGTATCATGTATGATGAATGTTACTTAAAAGGCAAGAGTAGAGTTCAGAAAAGACAGCATTATTAAAACAATGATCAGTATCCTAATTTAAAAAAAAAAAAGGATTTCATGAAGCATAAAGAGAGGAAAGAACAGCATTCTAAGCAGAAGAAAAAAGTTTGAAATTGGGAAAGCAAAACTATGTGTGGGAAATGAGCAGCAGACCATTTTGAACGGGGCTGTCTAGCAGAAAGACACGCCAGAAAGGTAGCGGCAGGTAAGCTGGAACCAATCTTTGCCCTGAATGTCAAGCCAAAGCTCTCTGCTCTTTATCTGGTACACGCACTGGTAAAGGTTCCTGAAAACAGAAGGGCCCAGATCCAGGCTGTGATTTAGAAAGACTGGTCTGGTAATGGTATGGCCACAAAATGGCCTGGAAGGAAGCAAGCCAGGTGTAGAAAACCATCTTGGAGACACTCCTACGCTACTCTGTTCGAATGGTAACATAATCTACAAACTAAAGTGGTGGCAGGAGGAACGGAAAAAAGAACCAGTTGGGAGGTACACTGCAGAGTGGAAATGAATTGGGTTTGGCAAATGATCTGGGGTGTCCAGGAAAGAGGGCGTTGGAAATAACTCAGTTCAAGCCTAATGTCTGGGAGACCATTGGGACTATAAACACCAGGAAAACTGGTTGGGGGTGGGGAAAAGGACAAACTAACCTTTTGAACACATTTAGTTTTGGGTGCCTAATGGAACACGGTAAGTTATTCCCCATCAGAAAATCTTGCACACTTTTCTGGACCAATTTTTAGTGATAGCCAAAGACAATAAAGTATAAGAAGCCAGTCTTAGAGCATAATGATCAAAATTAAGCTCCACAGAATGAAGCTGGACTCCTACCTCACACCATAGATAAAAATTAACTCACATGGATCAATGACCTAAATACAAGAACTAAAACCATAAAACTCTTAGGAAAAAACAGAGGTAAATCTTCATGACCTTAGGTTGGCAATGGATTATTAGACATGACACCAAAAGCACAAGCAAAACCAAACAAAAAATCAGATAAATTGGACCTCATCAAAATTAAAAACATTGTGCATCAAAGGACATTATCAAGAAAACGAAAGGACACCTACAGAATGGGAGAAAATATCTGCAAATCACACATCTGATGAAAGTCTCGTATTATCCAGAATATATAGAGAACTCTTCCTACTGAACAATAAAAAGAGAATCTAATTAAAAACAGGCAAAGGACTTGAACAGACATTTCTCCAAAGATATACAAATGGCCAACAAGCATGTGAAAAGACATTCAATATCACTGATAATTTGAGAAATGCAAATCAAATTCATAATGAGGTACCATTTCATACCCATTAGAATGATTTTAAAAAGGGCACGATTTAAAAAAGGAAAATAAGTGTTGGTAAGGGTGTGGAGAAATTCCCCCTTGTACATTATTAGGGGGGATGTAAAATGATTCAGCCACTGTGGAAAACACTTTAGTGTTTCCTCAAAACTTCAACATAAAATTACCATACGACCCAACAATTCAACTGCTAGGTATACATCCGAAAGAACTGAAAGCAGGGACTCAAACAAATACATGCACACACGTGTGCACAGCAGCACTATACACAATAGGCAAAAAGGTTTGGAAATGACTCCAAGTCCACCAACAAATGAATGGACAAATTGTGGTACAATCATACACTGGAATACTGTTCACCAATAAAAAGGAATGAATTATTGATACATGCTATACAACATGGATAGAGCTTGAAAGAAGCCAGACACAAAAGGAAAATGTTACGTGCTTCCATTAGTTCCATTTATATGAAATATCCTGATTAGGTACATCTATAGAGAAAACATTCAGATTGGTGGTTGCAGGGGCTTGGGTGGGTGGGTGGGGGAATGGGGAGTAACTGCTTAATGGGTGCCGTTTCCTTTTGGGGTGATGAAAAATATTTTGGCTAGACAGAGGTGGTAATTGCACAATATTTTGCCACTGAATTGTTCACTTTTACCATGGTCTAATTTTACGCCAATTTCACCTCAATTCTTTACAAATCAACAATATTCCAAACCAAAAATAAAAATCACCCCGATGTCTCGTCACTCCTAATCCCATTAACCACTTTCAAGCCAAGCCAGTTTTCTCGACGGCCCTGCTCCACCTGCTCCTTCGTAGTTTCACTCAGGAAGCACTACATTCTACCTATAACACACTGTTTTTCCATCAATTCAAAACTCCCAACCATTTCAAAACTTCTAAGAAGGCAATCTGCCCATAACAGGCACTCAATCTTTCAATCACTGGTTCTGTTCGATTCAGTCCATTCCTACCTATTCAGAAATTTTACTCATTTAATTCAGTATTAACACATGACTATTTCCTCCTGAAACTGGTCTGATCATTTCAGGCGTGCTCTTTTCCCATTACAGAGCAAACGGTGATGGGACTGTGTTCTGCTTTTGTATTACACTGCCTGCTAGGGGTGTATCCAAATACATTTGTTTAAATACTGTCTGGTTGATAGTTTTTGCTATTATGTGCTGGACACATTGTTTTTTGCGGGGAGAGTGGGAAGATGGCAGGTGGTAAAGAAACCACCTCCACTGGCCCTACCTGTAATGGAGATTGGTTCTGACTCGATCTCTGATCAGAAATGCAAGTCCCAATGCAATAGGACAGTAGAAAGACTCCCTGCAGGACAACAATGTACTTTTCCACTGTGTTCTTTTAAAACTAAAATTAATCTGTGTGCTCTATTTGTAAACTATTTTGTATTATACCCAGAGTCCCAACTTGCGTGTGCTTCTCAAAAAAGACCAAAAAAAGTGGGAAAGAAGAATGTCCAAAACAAAAACTCCCAACATTCTTAAAAATGCAATAGACAGCACAACACTGTCATCGAGTGTCACACACCCCTTCCCTACCCTCTTCCTAACACCGCTGCTTGGCACACATTTTTAAAGGAAACCAGTATTACAATCAAGTGTTATCTGTCATAAAGAGACTTTTCCTAGCTTCATACATAGAACCTTGAGAGTGAATCGGAAACTCATGTGGCAGGTCCTGAGAAATGGACTAAGACCAGGCAGGGGAGGCACTATGAGATCAGATAAGAGGTACAAGTGATTTTCACATCTAGATTGATTTCAACCCCATTGTGTAGTGGTGATACCTTGATTTTTTCCAGTAGGGTGCCTCTGACAACGCTGACATAGTCAATAGGACGTTGTTTTACAAAAATATTTTTCCCATCCATGATGGGCACCCTCATGCTGTGTTCCAAAACATACACACTGCTTCCCGAAGATACCTGCAGGCAGCCTAGGCTGTTGCAACACCAAAACTACAAAGCCCTCGTAGCCTACTGACGTCGTCTATATGCTAGTGAAAGGTATTTGACTTATACCTATACTGAGAAATAAGCCCGGTACTAACTCCTAAGTTAGGGTCCTCGAAAAATCTAGAAGAAGTATTTGCCTCTTGTCATAAATACTAAAGAACTCACCTTAAAAAAATAAGAGACAAATGACTTTGAAGGCCAGAAATGTAAAGTTTTATGGAACACTGAACTGTACTTAAAAATTGGTTAAAATGGTAAATTTTGTTATGTTTATTTTACCACAATATTTTAAAAATCATATGTAAGCTCTACTTTTGAATCCTGTTTGTTTCCCCTGAAAATATATATGCCTATTAGACTACATTAAAGGGTGAGAAGCCATTAAATTGAATGTGTTTAAATTTTAAGTGGTTGAAATTTTCAGTGACTTGAACAAAAGTTTTCTGACCTCTTAAGGATGGTGTTTATTAGATATTCTCCATCTGGACAAGCAAATGAAAAAAAGCTTAAATAGTAGTAAGAGAGACAGTTTTGACATAATTCTAACTAGAAAAGTAAACACTGTAATAAGGTATCATGCAAATCTCTGCCCTCGAGGACCTAAGAATAAGCTATCTTGGAAGGGTTATAGTCAATTCTGCAAGAAAAACTGGAAAGAACTACAGAATCTCAAACCTGCTTCCAGTTTTAGAATTCCAGGTTCTATATTCACAGCCCAATAGTGTCTCTGTAAGACATTCCATCTACAGAAAGTTATACTAATCCACAAGTCATTTCAGTTTGGCTTTGGATATTGGATTCCTTCACCATACCATTTATTCATTTTACATACTCACTTCGGAACTGAAAATTGACTACTTTTGTCAGGGACAATTTCACCTGTCTCTAGCAGCGTGGCTGCCAGCTTAAGTAGAAACACTATAAAAATGCTTAAACTGAAATAATACTTGGTTCTAAATTAAACAAATAACGAAGTATCTACATAATGCATACCCAACCTAAGACTAAGAAAAAAAAATCTGTTTACAGGACAGAAAATATATAAGGCTGTAACATTCAATTTAATCAGTTTTTCAACAGCTTCTTAGAAAGTTGTTTGTTACCAACAACAAAAAAATTCTTACTTTTGAAAACAAAAACATAGTCTTTCCAACTCATTTTAGAAGACTCATAACCTTCATTTTAAAACAATGATTTTCAATTTACCCCATTATTTTTTAACAGTCATCAGGCAACTGAATGGTGGTTATTTATTACAACCCAAAGCAGACACTTGTGAAGTCACAGGAAGGTTAATCATCTTAAATTCAACAGGTTAAACACAGGATTTGAGAGACATTTTGCAAACCTGTATTAGGCTCTCAATAGGTTCCAAAGTTAGACATCAAATGACACTTAAAAACAATACATTTCTAGACTCTAGAGAATTACTTAACACACAAATATTTTGATCTAGTATGCATACATGCATGTATCTGTTTTAACTAGATTTTATTAACTATGATGGGTATTTGTTTAAAACAAAAATCGAACAAGACAAATATAGCCAGGTCAACATAGGAATCAAAATACAATACTGAATTATGGAGCTAACTGCTTTCATTAGAAAAGAATAACAAGGTTTACTGCTTTCATTTCACAAATTATTTTTCATTTTATAATCAAAGAAAACAAAGAATGCAACTTCTAGAGCCAAAAAATAAGGCAACGTAGCTTAAAGCTGAGTGATCACTTAATCGCCTGGATTCCTAAGAAGCTATTGACTTTTCACTGCTTTAAAACCAGAACACAGTTTTTAATGGCACTCTCCTTTGTTCAGAAATGTATCATACCTTGTTTTATAGAGATAACATCTCATCAAAGTATTTGCTACGCTGTGTCTTTGAGCTTAATAATTTTTTTTATTAAAAAATTCAAGTACAATTTTTATAACGCAACTATTTTATTTTTTTCTTATCCACATTGGGCCTCAACTTTCACAATACCTAAAAACACTCTTAGGTGTTAAACACACACACCTCAAGCATATAAAATTCATTACACTGGATCAGTAGCCATAATCATTGTACTAACAGATACTGACTAAAGAACTAAAAACGTATTAGGGCAGGGTTTGAAATGGTACAACTCACAAAGGGGTGGGGACAAATAATGATCCTCCCCTACCAAACTGGCAGTGACAATATGCCAAGTTTCCTATGCTGAACTAGTGTAAACAAGGAAGAAAAAGAGCTGGGGGTGGGAAAAAAGGCAGGCCAGAGAACAACCCGCCTCAAGAGATAGCTTTATTTCTAAGTTTCACCAGTGTAATACCTCTTAATGTTTTCAATATCCCCTGCCACTCGCTACATAAACACCATAGGTTGGTATTCAGAAAATTATTGTAAGTTGTAGTCCCTGCCTGACACCATCCTGGGCATGAAAGATATACGTTGGGATCACAAATGCTTCTTTAATTCTAAAGACCATCTCCTTCATTCAATGCCTCAAAGAGTTTTCTAAACATCTAGAAATTCAGCCTCTCTCTTGCCATAACAATCAACTTTAAAGATAAAATAATAGGACCCAGCAATGATGCTGCACGGAACAAAATGCACACATCCCCTTTGGTGGGGCCGCGGCTACAGGGCTTCATTAGTGAAATGAGCATCATTCAGGACAGGGCTAGATGAGAACGGGATAAAGACCAGGCTTACAGACTCTTCCTGGCACTGCCTGAGGCATTCAGTAGACATGAACTAAAGGGGAGGCTGGTTGTACAAGTGATGCCAAGAGAAACAAGATTCCACATGTCAGGGGACTGAACACCCAACAAAGAGCAAAGGGCACTCATCCCATGGCTTTCTGGCCAAAGACAGTTGAGTTCCTTTACCTGAAATCCTTTCAATGGAAGTCTGATCGTTTTCACTTTATCACTCACCCTGAGTGAAGACAACAACCTCTCCTCAAGGAACAAGGGGAAGCCTTGCTTATCAAAAATAGCAAGTGCTACATCCGAAGCCGACAAACACTCCTTTAGTCTAAGTGCCATGGTCTTCTGCCACAATTCAGTCTCTACAAGGCGACTCCAAGCTAAACATACTCGGTTCCCAGCCTAAGTCAAGTTCTCCATTTTCCCAAACTTCTACCAACCCAGCTTTCTTTCCGATAAGCCCTTCTCCATTTGGAGCAGAGGGTTCCAGTTCCCTCAGAAAGTTCCCTTCCCCAGGATAATCGCCTTTCCTTCATTTTCCTGTTTTTCCCAGACCCTGTCCCAGGTCTAACACTTCCCGTCCTCCATTATCCCATCTACTACAACCCCTCCCTGGCACAACTCTTCCAAAAGTCGTCTCTTACCGTCCTCACTTGTCCTCCCCCATAATATTCTTCCCTTTTCCCTATCTGTCCTCGAATGGATGGACGGACACACACACACACACACACACACACACATATAATCTGTTCTTCTCAGCTTCTAAAGCCCAAGCCTTTCCCGCGCCCCTGGCTCCTCTACAGCACCTTATACTCGCCCGGAGTTTCCTCTCATTCCTGTCTTCCTCAGCCCCTAACTCCACACCCGCAGCTTTTCTCCACTCCCCAAATTCAGATTTCCCGTGCTTTTTACTCTTCGCCCTCTTCCTCCCAGCTCCACCCCTATGCCTCGATGTTCAAGTCTTATCCCCTCTTCCCACCTTCCTCGGCCCCTAATACTCCACATAACTTCAGGACCCCCCCAATCTCTCTTCCGCCCCTCCTGCCTTCCGTGGCCCCCAACTCTCTTAGTACGTCCTCTTGAGCCCTGCTCAGCCCCCAAATTTCCCCATGCCCCTGGGGCTCTCCCACAGGCCCTCCCCGCTCCGGAAGGGGGTGCACTTCAGTGCCCGCCCTGCCGCGGGGCTCGGGTGTCCCTTCCCTTCCCCTCGGGGCCCCGAGGCCGCTGCCAACGCTGGCGCGGCGGGGCCGGCTCACCAGTTGGTCATGTCCAGGAAGAAGGCGCAGCCTGCCGGGTTAAGCTGGAAGCCGAGCAGCCGCTGGAACTCGGAGATGAGCACGTCCTTGTCGGTAGTGCCCAGACAGCTGAACTTCTGCATCAGCTCGGGGTCCAGGTCCACGTCCATGCCCTCCATGGCTGGGGCCGGACACCCGCTTCCCCGCCTCCTCACAACCCAGCCGCCGCCGCGCCGCCGGCCCGGGGACCGGGAGGGGGCCCGCTGCTAGCTGGCGCCGCGACCCCGCTCCTCTGAGGTAGGCCCCGGGCCTTTCACCGCCTCATAGGGGTAAACTCACTCAGCCACTCACTCACTCTCGCGCTCCCCCCCTCCCACCCCCCCCCAGCGCCGCCGCCTCCGCCGCCGCCTCTAGCTTCTCCGCCGCCTCCGCCTCCTCCCGCGCCGCGCCCACTGCGCACGCGTCGTCCGCCTAGGCCCCGCCCCTTCCTCTTCCAGAGGCCCGCCCCTCAGTGGCGTCACAACCCCGTGACGTCTCCCGCGTGACCTCACCGCGGTGGAGCGAGGGGGCGGGAAGTGAGAAGGCGGAAAGGCACCGCGGGGCGGCGGGAGGTTGACTCCTCGCCTGACCTTGTCGCCCCGCCTTCACCCTCAAGGGGCGGAGTTAAGCTCCGGGTTGGGTGAGAATCTCGGTGATCTTCGTCCCGGACGGCTCCACCATTTTGCAGGTGAAGAAACTGAAGTCCAAGAAGAGCAGGGACCATGACAAGGTCAAGTACCAAAGTGCACCCCCGGACCCAGTGCTCCCAGCCAGGAGTTTGCCCCTCGCGCCGAAAAGACTTGTTTGTCTGAGTTTCCAGAGCTGCTTTCCCGGAGGGATACTGCTGTAAAGCATCGGTTCCAAACTCCTCGGGAGTGATTACTAGTTTAGCGGTGCTGTTTCTCTTACGCAACGGTAGTAGCTGGTTCTCCGGGAAGTAAAGGAGGCTTTGATACAAACGTCAGTCATAGGTCCTGACGAACACGGCACACAATCTGCCACCCATTCCATCAAGGCCAACCCTCTCAAAACAAAGGTTAAGTCACAAGGGTTTGGCCTGCCTTGTTCTGTTTTTTAAATAGAAGGCAAAGTGTTACTGTACATATGGGGCACTTACCTGGTCAAGGCCCCATTTCAAGAAGGAAGAATGAGAAAGGAAGCGTAGGGATCATCTTGTCTACCCACTTTTAACAGCACTTCATTCAGGAAGTACTTTTAAAAACCACTATTTGCCCCACACTCTGCTACATCCAAAGGGGGGAAAGATGAGTAGGAAATGGTCTCCTTCCTGCAAGTAGCTCTCTGTTTCACAAATAAGGAGATCCAGAAAGCTTATATGCCTTGTCTAAAAATACAGGACAGCAAAATTAGAACCCAGCTTTCGAATTCCTAATGGAGTATGTTTTCCAGAGCAATTTCAACAGCTGACAGAACTAGAATAAGTGACTGGTAGCAGCGAGGGTGCCAGGAGGTTTTAGAAAAGGAAAGCATTCTACCTCCTGTCCTACCAAATAAGGGTTAGTAAAACGATGGCTTTAAAAGCCGTGGTTCTGGGGGTCACACACATTTGGGATTCAAATTCTGTTCTGCCAATTATTTGTAATCATAATCCTTGCACACCGAGGATTGTTGTGAGGATTAAATGAGGTAAGAATGTATGAGCTCAGTAGCGTGCCTGCTCCAGAAAAAACACTCGAGAAATGATAACTTTTGATTAAATTATCTTAAAACGCCTCACCATAGAGCTGGGAGGACTATGGATGGAGCTGGGCCCCTTGTTAACTCTCTAGTCCTGACTTCCTGTTAAACTTTGGGTTAACTTCTAGAGGAGGGATGCGAATAGAGGGGGAAGCTATTTTGGTCTGGAGGCTTTTTCCACCTGGGAGGCTGGTTGGGGGACCCGCTGGCAAGTGTGTGTTCACACACTCTTTCGTGGCTTTGTTTCTTTTTCTTTTCCCGAATAAACCGCTTTTTTGGTGGACTACCTGGAGAATTATTTGCCAGTCGATACTTTGTAACCGTAAACATGAGAGGATGGCTACAGGGTTAGACAGTGACATAAGTGGGCAGGGATTACTTCCTCCTCTGGCCCCTCTTCTACTTTTTGGTCCTCTCTTAAAATATAAAATATGTGCCTTCTGTCTTTTCCTGTTAAGGGACTGCCCTTTCGCTAGTGATTTTCCCCCTCCAACGTGAGTATCTTATGGGAGACAGACACCTTTAACAGTATAAGGTAATAATACTTACAAACTCATAATGTACAGTAGTTATAAACATTCTATAAGAAACTGTTCGTGGGCCTCTTGAGATCTGTGTGGAAGCTTAGATCATTGCCAGGACCTAATTTTGTGGTGGCCACAATGTTGGAATATTTCACTAATATTAGGGAAAATTCAGTTTCCCTCAGAGGTGAGCACATATTGCCCCAATCTTGTGGATGATGGAATGGGGGCACAGAAATATAAAAATCACAATATTAGAGCTGAAAAGAACGGAGGCTGTCTAGTCCAATCTCCCCATTTTACAGATGAAGTTGAAACCAAGAGGAGGGGAATTGATTTACCCAAGATTACACAGCTAGTAAGGGGTCTCCAAACTCCCAATCTAGATCTCCACCCACTGTATCTTGCTACAATTCCATTTATAATTTGAGTTCAATTTGGCCTCACATACAAAATAATCAAATTTTGACACAAGTACTGATTTGACGTTAGACAATAGAATTTCTAGGAAGTATTTTAACTTGCGACATCCATGGATTAAAGTTGCGTTGATGAAGGAGCCGAAAGAAGCAAATGTTACTGGAACCTGACGACTCCATTAGAATGCTGACCCAGGGGAAACTAAAAACTCGCGGCCAAGTACTAGAGTCTTAGCTCACACCTAAACAGCCCACGTAATGCAAAAAGATCCTTGCAAGTAAGAGACCCAAATGGCTCAGAACTATAGTTCATGATAGGTGTTACCTCAAAGGAGTGCAACTACTCCTCAAGTGGATTCTAAAACTTTGTGGGGACATTTTTGGTTCTCATGAGACTGGCATGGTACCCTGGCCATTAATTCCCTGAGGACCAAAGATGCTAAACATCTGCAATTCTGGGGACAGTCATGTACAATAAAGAACTGTCCCATCCCTAACCACTGTGCAGAAACACTGACCAAGGTGGCTGGAACATTAGATACGAAGGAAGAACTACCACCACCCCCGGGCCCACGGAATGGTGCTCTTGTCGGGACGGGATATATAATGGAGGAAATCAGGGATTACCCAATCAGGGGACTCCCAGAAATGTGAATTTCCACTTGAGCCTGAGGAGTTATTAGCAACACCTATAGTTCTGCCCTGATAGCTCGTCAGCTTTGTTTTGTTTTGCTAGGAAGACGGCCAGGAGAGGGGCTGGTTGAGAGGCAAAGAAACAAATTGCTGAACACCAGCCTAAGGAAGGGAAGTTGACAGCAATATTCCAGAAGGGCTTCTAGGTGCCATCTTAGAACTATGTCGAGAGCTATGCTTGGAAATGTCACTGCCCGGGATATGCCCAAGACCAGCCAGTTTCTGAATTTCTTAGGCTGGTGATCTTGTATATGAAATTTAAACTAATTCCAGATCCCAAGACCAGGTCAGTTTCAGGGTTTCTTAAGGGAGTTAAGCCATTCTGTCATTCAGAAGTTGAATGTCTAGGAGAAAAGTAATTCATCTCACCAGGGCAGCCTAGATTGCCTCCAGATCTCCAAGTCCTTAAGATTCAGAATTGCCAAGGCCAGCTAGTACTAAGATTATGCCGCAGTGTAGTATAACTGAGTCAGAGAACAGAGAGTCCAAATAGATTGTAGGGTACATTATATGATAACAGTAACTGTAGTGAAATCTTCTGAGTGTACATTCAAACTGTGATGACCTCCTTTCTCTGTGAACCGTTAACCCTCTAGGTAGCCCCCAGCAGCGATACCTGCCCCACATAACCCTGTCCTTTAGCCGTTATTGACTGGACAAGAGGGTGATGCCTGACCTAGGATCAGCCAATCAGATTCTCTAGTTCAGGAATTTAGAATTGGAATTCAATGAATTGGTGGAATGGGTCTAGGCTGTTTACTTGAAACTGAGTGATAGAAAGAAAAGAGACCACTCTTGTGAGGCACCATGAAAAGGAGATATTGCCCATCCGCAGAGAGAAAGCTGTGAAGCAGAGAGAAGGAAAGATGAGAGACCTGAAGGCATGGGAGACAGAGGTTCCTGTCATCCTGAGTCCTGGTTGGTCAGCTTCCTTTAGGTTCCATGAGATTCTCCAAGTTCTATTCAAACTACATTATTCCCTGGATGAAGTCAAAGAATCCAATCATAAAACAAAAGAAAAAAGAAAAGAAAGTGAATATTTGATTTCTAGACAGGGATGGACATCCTACTCTTGAAAATAATGGCAACCCCTATAGAAAAAAATAAAATGAGGAAATAAAAAGGCAGTTCACAAAAGTAATGCAAGTGACCAGTATACATATTAAAAGATGTATTATGTCACTTATAGTTAAAGAAATGGATTAAAACAGCAATGAAGTATCCCTTTTGCCTGATCTATTGGCAAAGCTTTCAAAAGATTTATAATAGCTTTTGTTGTCAAGAGGGTGGGGAAGCAGGTATTCTCAAACACAACTGCTTCTGGGAATGTCAATTGATAGAATTTTTCCTAAAGGTGAGTAGAAGAGAATTTAGATGAATTGGTATGAAAAACTTTAAAATATTCATGTACTATAGTCCAAAAAATCTTAGACTTATAAATAAGCTCTTCATAGAAGTATTATAATGCATATAATAGTAAAAAAAGTTAAAAAGTTTGAATTAGCCCAAATGTTGATGAATAGGAAAACTATTCCAAAAAAATAATTTTTACCATAAAACTTGGCTATACTACATTAAGTGAAAAAAAGCAGGATATAAAATTTGTATATTGTGTGAACCTAACTATATAAACAAAAGATTGGAAATATCAATGGATAATGATTATTAATAATTTTAATTTTTATACTTTTCTATATTTAAAGAAATAAACAGATCAACTGTATTTTCTTTAATTGATTGACCTATTATCTCTGCTAACAGAGAAAGATGTTTACAATATATTCTTAAATGTTAAAAGATACAAGGAAAAGTAGTATTACCTGTGATCAAATTTCTAAGAGAGATGCACAAATCCGTGCAAGAGATGTCTGGACAGATCTGCTCCAAGGTATTAACAATGACAATCTCTGAGTATGAGAGAGATTTTTACATTTTTTTATCTGCATTTTCAGATTTTTAATAAAATGATCATGTGATAAAACATTAAGAGACACTTCATTTTGAAGGAAAGAAAATTGGGTGGCCTGGGGGCTTGTCAAGCATGAGTTCATTTCAGTTCTTTATATTCTCCTCTCCAAGTCAGATGCCTTAAACCTCGTAAGCAGCAAAACCTAGGAAGCAGCTAACAGTCACACGAACTCTTCAGTCAGGCGAGCGAGCAAACGGGTGCTGGCTTACTGTAAATCGGGCTGAGTTAGGCGCAGTGGCCTAGAAAGAGAGATTTAATCCTTGGGCTATGTGGCCTTGGACAAATCATTTAGTTGCTCTCTAGATCTCAGTTTCCTCACCTCTATATAGGGAATGCTGCAAAAAAGATCACTGAAGTGCAAGAGCAAAAGAATACATCAAACAAAAGAAAACAAATATTTGGGATTTCATCTACAGCCACAATTAGTATTTACATAAACTTAACCACAAGCCAAAACTTCCCTTCTGCACGTATTTCCCAGGATTGGACGTTTAAATGAGGGGGGCATGAGTGTAAATGTTAAATATTAAGGTATTCCATCGCGATGGGAGAGACGAGGACATATATTTCTATAAATAACTACATAAAGGTGCAAAGCAGCATATGTTCGAGTGCCACGTGAGCAGTAGACAAAGAGGCCGTAGGATTTGGGAGTCAGTAGACTGGGATACCAGAGAGGTCTGCAAGGAGACCTTACCCAGGCCCTAAATTATTCTCTACAGGCTTTGAGAAACAGCTCCTGAAGGGACACATGACAAAATCATTTAGGCGTTTCTTGTTTTAATTGTGGTTTAAAAAGACACAAAACTTACCATCTTAGTCATTTTTAAGTGTAGAGAGTTCAGTAGTATTAAGTATATTCACATTGTTATGCAACCTATTTCCAGAACTGTTGGATCTTGCAAAACTGAAACTCTGTACCCATTAAACAACAACTCCCCTTCCCCGCCCCCTCCCAGTCCCTGGCAAACACAGTTCTACTTTCCATTTCTATGAATTTGACTACGTTAGACACCTCATATAAGTGGAATCATACAGTATTTGTCTTTCTGTGACTGGCTCATTTCACTTTATACAATGTCCTCAAGGTTTATCCATGTTGTTGCATATGCCAGAATTTCCTTCCTTTTTAAGGCTTAATAATATTTTATTATATGTATATAACACATACCGTGTTTCCCCCAAAATAAGCCCGGGTCTTATATTAATTTTTGCTCCAAAACATGCATTAGGGCTTATGTTCAGGGGGTGTCACCCTGAAAAATCATGCTAGGGCTTATTTTCCGGTTAGGTCTTATTTTGGGGGAAACACGGTATTGTTGCTCCATTCATCTGTTGATGGACATTTGGGTTGCTTCCACCTGTTGGCTATTGTGAATAATGCTGTTACAAACGTGGGTGTGCAAATATCTCTTCAAGACCCAGCTCTCAATTCTTCTGGATATATAACCAGAAGTGGGATTTCTGGATCATGTGGTAGTTCTATTTTTAATTTTTAAAGGGCCCTCCATACTGTTTTTTCATAGCGGTTGCACCACTTTACAATCCTACCAACAGAGCACATGGGTTCCAGTTTCTTTACATCCTTGCCAACATGGTTATTGTTTTCTTTTGTTTTTTGACAGCAGCCATTCTGACGGGTGTGAGGTGATATCTCATTGTGCTTTTGATTTGCATTTCCGTAATGACTAGTGACGTTGAGCATCTTTTTGTATTGTTGGCCATCTGTATATCACCTTTGAAGTAATGTCTCTTCAAGTCCTTTGCCCATTTTTAATCAGGTTATTTGATATTTTTGTTGAATTATGGGAGGTCTTTATATATTCTAGATATTAACCGCTTATCAGCTATATCATTTGCAGGTAGTTTCTCCCCTTCCATAGGTTGCCTTTCAACTCTGTTGATTATGTCCTTTGATGTACAAAAGTTTTAGGTTCGATGTAGTCTCATTTGTCTGTTTCTTTTTGTTGCCTGTGCTTTTAATGTCATATCCAAAAATCATTGCCAAGTCCAATGTCATGAAGTTTTTTTTCCCTATATTTTCTTCTAGGAGTTTTATAGTTTGGGTTTTATGTTTAGGTTTTTAATCCATTTTGAGTTATTTTTTGTAATGATGTAAAATAAGGGCCCAAGCTCTTTCTTTTGCATGCATTTGGGAGTTTATAACAGTTATGAAAACCAGCCTCCTCTTTACTGCCTCTTATTTTCTGTCCTGATCACAGAAACATATCTAGAAGTGACTCCAGGAAAAGGAAATAAAATCTAAGGTGTACATGAGGGGGCATTTTCACTTGGGAAGTGAATAAATAGGTGAGGAAAAACAGCAGCCTATCGCTGGGAGCAGTCCCACCACTTTCAACATCTACCCAGAGCATGATGGGAAAGGACCCAATCCCCTACATTTGGGGTTTTTCCAGTTCCTTTATCCTATTAGCCTACTCGAGAGATATGAAAACAGGAGGCACCAAACTATTGTACCATGGTTCTTCTAAACAGAGCAGCTGATGCCCTGGGTCTCTTTTCCTGCTGTGCTGGATGGGACAATGCAGACGAAAACCTGCTTGTCTTTATCTCATGTCCCTTGGTCCCTTGACCTAGATACATCCAGAAGTAGTCCATTCTTTTCTTTTCTTTCTTTTTTTTCCCTTCTCTTCTTGGCCCCTTTAGTTTCTAGAACCAAAACATTTACAAGTAAACACCAACTCCTATGTCTCCCTCACATAAAAAAAAAAAATCCCTCAGAATCCCTCTTGTTTTATTATAATCACTCTTTTCACTCTTTCTTCAACTGGATCACGATGTGCAAAGCATCTTGCTGTCTGCACCCTAGGCAGAGGTAAGACAGAAGAGGAGGAAAAGGGGAACAGATACATAATGAACCCCTACAATGTACCAAATGTCCATCACTTGTGGTACTTTGACTCATTTAATCCTCCCAGGATGAGATCAGTATTTATTATTCCCATTTTGCAGATCAGGAAACGGAGAGTGACACCTTAGGTAGCTGTTACAATACCATTGACTTCTCTACGTCCTACTCCACATCCCGTGACTACATATATCTATATATGTAGTTATAGTTGACATTCAATATTATTCTACTTCAGTTTTATGTGTATAGCGCATTGGTCAGGCATCTACACAGTCTATGACGTGATCCCCCTGATAAGTCCAGTGCCCATCTGGCACCTTACATAATTTTTACAACATTGTTGATTATATTCCCCATACTGTGTTAACTACCAATTTATATTTCTTAATGCCTTCACCTTTTTCACCCTGCCCCAACCCCATTCCCATCTATCACCCTGATAGACCTAGTACCTATTTGGCACCATACATAGTTATTACAATATTGTTGACTATATTCCTTATGCTGTACCCTACATCCCCATGACTACTGTGTTAACAACCAGTTTGTCTTAATCCCTCCCCTTTCACCCCTCCTTTACCCCCCCTCCATCTTAAAGAAGTCCCTCTAAGATTCCTTGTAATGCTGGTTCTTGTCTGGGAAGCTCCTTATCTGTCCTTCGATTCTACATGACAGCTTTGCTGGGTAGAGCGATCTTGGTTGTATGTCATTGGTTTTTATCACTTGGAATATTTCCTGCCACTCCCTTCTTGCCTGCAAAGTTTCTGTTGAGAAATCAGCTGCCAGTCTTATGGGGGCTCCCTTGTAGGTAACTAACTGCTTTTCTCTTGCTGCTTTTAAGATTCTCTTTGTCTTTAACCTTTGGCAATTTAGCTATGATTTGTCTTGGTGTTGGCCCCTTTGGGTTTATCTTTGGGACTGTCTGTACTACCTGGGCTTGTATGTCTATTTCCTTCAGTAGGTTAGGGAAGTTTTCTGTCATTATTTCTTCAAATAGGTTTTCAATTCCTTGCTCTCTCTCCTCTCCTTCTGGTATTCCTATAATGCGAATGTTGGTATGCTTGATATTGTCCCGGAGTCCCCTTAAACAGTATGTACATCCAGGACTTTTTTTTTCCAAGTCAAGTTGTCCTTTCAGTCTTAGTTGTGGAGGGCACAGTTCAGCTCCAGGTCCAGTTGCTGTTGTTAGTTGCAGGGGGCGCAGCCCACCATCCCTTGCGGGAGTCGAACTGTCAACCTTGTGGTTGAGAGCCCACTGGCCCATGTGGGAATTGAACTGGCAGCCTTTGGCGTTAGGAGCACCAAGCTCCAACCGCCTGAGCCACCTGGCTGGCCATGTAATGCCAGACTTTAAACTGACATTGAGCCTCTGTAACTTTCATGTACACAACAGAATATTTCAGTTCATAGTTTCTCATCTAAAAAGATAGAATTGTACACTTCAAAAAGGTGAATTTTATAATATTCATTAGCATCAAAGTCTGGCATTTAGAAATGGCTCTTTGTAGGTAAATTCTCATCTATGGTATTGCTGTCATTTCAAGCTCTAAGGTGGCTACAAACCCTCCTTAAAAAACATACACTTACTAAGAAACAACTAGAGGGTTAACAGTGACGACATTGTGTCAAGTGTGGTCATGGGATTGATTGTGTGTGACATTTTCCCCCTTACCTTACATGAAAACCTATGATTTATATTAAAATCTTCTGCGATTCATAATATATACCACTTAACATTTAAAAATATCAGTGTCCAGCCATATTATCTCTCCAGATTTTTCATTCTCAGAAGGCATTCTATCAGAAATTTAACACTACTACCAAGAGTTGGTTTATGAGGTCTGACAATTAAGTTCGCGAACTCATCCTAGAAAAAGTGCTACACACCTCATTGTTGAATATCACTACGGTCACCTTCAAAGTCCTCCCCTTGGGAAGCTATGCACTGACAACAGCACCTAGTCCACCCTTCAAAGCAATTTTGGAACTCTTTTTCTGCAATGGCCATCAGAGCTGTTGTCGTATTACCCTTGATGTCCTGAATGTCATCAAAATGTCTTCCTTTCAATATTTCCTTTATCTTCAGGTAAAGAAAGAAGTCATTGGGGGCCAGATCAGGTGAGTAGGGAGGGTGTTCCAATAGAGTTATTTGTTTACTGGCTAAAAACTCTCTCACAGACAGTGCCCTGTGAGCTGGTGCATTGTTGTGATGCAAGAGCCATGAATTGTTGGTGAAAAGTTCAGGTTGTCTAACTTTTTCACGCAGCCTTTTCACCACTTCTGAATAGTAAACTTGGTTAACTGTTTGTCCAGTTGGTACAAACAGTTCACAATGAATCAAAAATTAATAATGAATAATCCCTCTGATACAAAAAATGGTTAGCAACATTGTTGCAACAAGTTTACAAACTTAATTGTCAGACCTCGTAATGCTGTTTCTAAAGATTGTGTGTGCAGCTCAGATTTGGGGCAATCATAGGGACCTTGGAGTCTGACAGATGAGTTCAAATCCTAGGTCTGTCACCTACCAGCCATGTGACATTGGACAAATTATTTACTCCTTCTAAATATTGTATTCTACCTCCTACAGTCAGTAGAAGTCCCAAATAAGAGAATGTATATAATAAAGCACTTAGCATAATGCCCAACACATAGTGGGTTGGCAATAACATCCTACAAGATATTCCCTTTAATTTTTAGAAGACCTTTAAGAAGCATAACCGTAGATACTGATTTCCCTTTGACAAATGAAGACACTCACAAGCTTATTGAGTGTTGCTGACAGTGTAAAGCCAGAGGACTGCTTATTCACTACTGAAAAAGTGAAAATTGGGACAACCACTTGGCTCAGCCACAATTTGGCAATGTCTAGGAAAGCTGAAGTTTTCCCTCCATGCCAGCAAGTCCATTTCTAGGTACATGACCTAGAAAATTCTCACTTGTGTGGCGAGGAGATGGATACAAGAATGTTCCTTGAAATACTATTTATGAGAGCAAAATATTGGAAGCAATCTAAAGGTCCATCAACAGGAACACGGATAGATCAATTGTGATAAAATGAAATAAAATAGATAGATCAAATGAAATAAAACATGATTCCATTTTTATAAGATTTAAAAACGTGAAACAATAGTATATAATTTTTATGTGATAATATATACCAACTTTTAAAAACAATAAATAATGTATTCAGGATAATGGTTATCTCAAGAAAAACAAAGAAGAGAGTGTAATAGGGAAGGGATACCTGTGTGTGCGTGTGTGTGTGTGTGTGTAATTGTTTCTATTTTATTTCTTGAGAAATATCTAAAGCAAATGTGGCATAATTATAGGATTTGTATGTAAGGACTCGGATGTTTGTTATATTCTTTATACATATATATGAGGTGTGATCAAAAGATATGGTGAATGTTTAAAAAAAGTATTATAGTAAAAAACACATTGCCATTAATCCCCTCAAAATACTCCCCCTCACTTCAGACACACTTACCCATTGTTCTTGCCACTTTCTGAAGCAGCTCTGGAAGTCCTCTTTCGTGAGTGTCTTTACTTCATCCTCCATCATGACAATGCTCCGTGTCACACATCACTTCTGGTACAGCAATTTCTATCAAATAAAAACATTACGGTATGTCCTCATCCACCTTATTTACCATATCTGGCACCATGCGACTCTGGCTCTTCCCCAAAGTCAAAAGGACCATGAAAGGAAAACGTTTTGAATCAATTCAGGATATAGAGGCAGCCACAATAGCACAACTAGAGACACTCACAAAAGAGGACTTCCAGAACTGCTTCAGAAAGTGGCAAGAACGATGGGATAAGTGTGTTCAAAGCAAGGGAGAGTATTTTGAGGGGATTAATGGTAATTTGTCTCTTATCGTAATAATTTTTTAAAATTTAAACATTCCCGTATTTTTTTATCACACCTTCTATGCATATAAACAGAAACACTTATGTAATGCTTACTACGTTGTAGGCACTGTTAGGTTCTTTACCTGTATTAACTAATTTAATTAATAGTAATTTCAACAATGCTGTGAAGTAGTTACTATGATTACTCCCATTTTATGGATGAGAAAGCTGAGGTACAGAAATTAGAAACTTGCCCAATGTCACATATATGTTAAGTAGTGACTCTGGGATTTGGAGGCAGTCTGGCTTCAGACTCTGATTTCTTAACAACCACACCCTACTTCCTCTTGAAATATTTCAAATTTTTTAAAAAGTAAGAGGGAGGCAGGATGGAACAGGGAGGTAAAATCCTGTAGCATCACACAGGTCAGTGAAAAGAGAGTTCAACAATCTTTCCTAACCTTCTTTTGTGCCTCATAGGAAATGCTGATAGTCCCCACCACACCACGTGACAAAAGCCAGGGAGCCCTGCGCAGACTTAGCGACCACCCAACATCACAGTAAAAGCCAAGTTACCTGTGACTTGGGAGGAGGAGGATAAATAAACTCTGAGAAGACTATTTTGAGGCCTCAAGTCTTCAAGAAATTCTCCGGAAGGCAATGCAAGGCAGAATAATTAGTTCTACAAGTGTAGGTTTTTCATTTAGAGTCTGAGCTAATAATCCTGAGAGTTTTGATTGTACCTAAATTACTATCTGCATTTGGGCAGGACCATTTGAACAGGCAAATTCCCAAGTGAGTCATAATCCACAGAAATGAAATAAAAATTGACTCCAAGCTTCTCGCTGTATTACACAAGAACAAAATTAAGACTAGATAGAGATTGAATGTGATATCTGCCTCCAGATCAGTTGGTGGCCCCTGCCATGCCTTTGGGGGTGGGCCGAAGGCCATTAGGGATGGCTGGCCTGTAGGGGATGGTTGACAGCCTCCTCCCTCCATCCTGCACAGCTCTGCCTGCATGTTCCGCATCCCAGCACAGGACGCCTCGAACGCTTAGGGAGACTTACGACTTGGACTAGTGGTGGCAGGTCTCATGGCAAAGAGAACTTAAGCGAGCAAGCCAAAAGCTTTAGGAGACAAGGTAGCCGAACATTTTTCCAAATGGATAATTTATTTTTAAATAATAGAAAATATTCTGTCCTGTCATGTTTCTGAACTTCCCCTTAGGAAGTTCTTATGGGCATCTCTCCATTCCCACAAAAGAGTGAATACCACAGTAGATAAATCCATCCTTACATTTCCAGAGCAATTTTTTTTCTACCAAGAGATTCCACATCCATGATGTCATTTGGTTCTCATGCTACTTGAGTCATAGGAATAGGAATAACAATAACAAAACAATAATATTGAGTGTTCATGCTAATGAAAGCCAGTCACAAAAGATCACATATTGTAGATTCCATTTATATAAAATATTCAGAATAGACAAATCCATAAACATATAAAGTAGATTAGTTGGTGGCAGGGGTTGGGAGGGCGGGGTGATGTGGAGTGATTGCTAATGGGTACGGGACTTCTTTTTGGGCTGATGGAAAAGTTCTGGAATTAAATAGGGGCGATGGTCGCACAACATTCTGAATATATGAAAAAATACTGAATTGTACGCTTTAAAATGGTGAACTTATGGAATGTGAATTTTATCTTGTTTTTTTTTTTTTTTATTTAAAAGAAAAAAATTGAGTGCTTACCTTGTGCTAAGACTGGCTAAGGGATTTACTTGCTTCAAGACATTTACCTGATCATCCTGACAAGATTATGAGATGCTCTCATTTCCTTATTTTGCAGATGAGGACTCCCGCTCACAGAGATGGTTGGACCACAGTGATGTGGCAAACAAGCAGTGCCAACATCAGATTTCTGACCCTCCCTTTCATTTCAGACCCTGAACCGTCATTCCAGTAATTCAAGGAGCTGTTTCTGAGTGTAACACATCTGATAGTATTTCCTCTGTTCAACTCTCTGTAAATGGTCTTTGCAATATTTTCTGCTTTTACCTTTTATGGTGTCTTTTTTTATTTGAGGTTCTTTCTTCCCAGTTTTTGAGAGTTAAACATAACAGTGATTTTCCCCCTGAAAGTCCTTAACTCTCTAAACCACCTTCCTTCTGATAAAAAGCAGAGTTTCATTTCTTAGCTCCTCTTCTGGGAAACCCCTTAGGGTCACACAACCACAGCCGATTTTAAGCAAGGCTGTGATGTATATCCGCTATGTTCATTCTGTTCCAAGACCTAATCACCTTCCTACACAGTTCCCCAAGGATGTTTGTTTCCTCATTTAGATCACAAGTGAGCCAGTCAAAACATTACATAAGGAAAAGACACATAGCCACAGCCTCTGTTATGGGTGAATCCTCAGACATTCAGAGTTGGAGCAAACCATATAGATGATTTGTTCTAACCTTCCCTCTAACATGGAGAATTCCAGGGTGGAGAGACGTTGAGTGACTTTCCCATTGCCGTGGAGCTAGGAGCAGACCTGAGCCTAAAATTCTGATGCTATATATCATTGCCTTGGGGGATTTCTCAAATGGTTCTCAGTCCAAAGAGAATCCTTAGGACAGTTCCATTTAGAGTTACTGATACTGCTTCTTCACATATTACTACGTGAACTTGACTAGTAGTTAAAAATGACACTCCTGGCATATCCATATAATGGATTATTATGTAACTATTAAAAGTTATAAGGGCGGTGGGTTAGCTCAGTTGGTTAGAGCTCAAGCTCTTAACAACAATGTTGCCGGTTCGATCCCCACATGGGCCAGTGTGAGCTGCGCCTCCCCCCACAACTAGATTGAAACAACTATTTGACTTGGAAAAACACTTAAATAAATATTTAAAAGGTTAAAAAAAAGTTTAAAAAGGTTATGAGAATTGAGTATTTATTGATATTTATATAAAAATTTTAAAAGGTTAACTAAAAAATAAGTACAAAATCATCCCACATATTTTTTGAAAAAACTATACATTTAAACATTTATAAGTACTAGAATATGTACCAAAATGTTAATAGAGATTATATCTATGGACAGTAGCATTATAGGTGATTATTTGTCTTCTTTGTGATAATCTATATGTTCTAATATTTTTACAATGTTACTTTTGAAATGAATAATTTTCTAATATTAAAAAAGCGAGACTAGGAACAAAATTTCTTAAATAGGACACAAAAGTATCAAGTGTAAAATAAATAATTGATAAAATGGACAATATTAAAAATTAAGAATATAGTTCATCAAAAGACACCATGAAGAAAGTGAAAATGTGAACCCCACACTGGGAGAGGATAGTCACCATACACGCATCCAATAATGAACTCAGATCCAAAAATATGTTTTAATGTGTTCTACAAATAACTTAGTAAAAGACAGGCAACCCAGTTGTTAAATGGACAAGCGCTTGAACAGACACTTCACAAAAGAGGCTATCCAAAATTTCCAGCAAATCTACATACCTTTTAAGATGCTTGTTGCAAACTAAACCTGCATATGAGATACACACTCATTAGAAGGGCCAAAATTTTAGAAAATGGCAATACCAAATATTGGCCAGGTTGTGGAACCCCTAGAACTCTCATGTATTTCTGGCGGGAATAAATTGGGACAACCACTACTTGGAAAAACTATTTGTTCTACCTATTAAAATGAAACTCATGCCTATCTTCTGGTCCAACAATTTCTCTCCTCAGCATATACCTAAAAATAGTGAGGGCTTATGTCCACCAACAGGAATATATAAGGATGTTCATAGTGCCATTCATATTCACCGGAAACTGGAAACAATCTAATGCCAGGGAACAGTAGGAAGAATAAATTGTGACCTATCCACACTAAGGGATACTAAATACAAGTATGAACTGCTATGCGCAACATCATGGGTGATTTATACAGACATAATGATGCTGCAAGAGCATATGCAAAAGAGCATATTCTGTATGACTCCATTTATAAGATTGGCAAAACTAACCTCTGCTGATACAGGTGGGACTGTTGATTATCTGGGAAGACGGGGACAATGGCTATTGACTGGGTAGAAGCACGAAAGAGCCTTCTAGGGTGCTGGAAATATTCTATGTAACTTGATTTGGAGTTACACAGGTATGTGCATAGATAAAAATTCACAAAGATTAAGATTTTTTTAAAAAGATTTTCACACATTGCTGTATATAATAACTTTAAAAAAGTTATATTAAAAAGTGTCAGAGCAGCAAGAAAGGTATTCCTTCCATGTTTGGATGGTGAATATTAAGACTGAAAAGTAAGGCCTTGAAAAAACAGCCAATAAAAAAAGGCCAGGCTTCCTCCCCAGTAGAAAAGGAAAAATGTGAGCTTTTCTCCCGAAAACATTCAATATTTTCCTAGTCTCTATATTTTACTACTCAGTGGTGAACTAGGGGCTGATACAGCATTAAAATCTCCCAGGCAAACCTCAAATTGCAACTCTAATCTAGTCATTTTTGATTTGTCAGTTAAGGGACTGGATTATATAATTTATACATACACATTTATAAATGTATACATATCACAGAGAGGAAAACAAACTATTCCAACCCTTCGTATAGGAATTGGTACATACAACAAAAATGTTGAAAGATGGTTCTGTTCTGCCCAGTTTTTCCCCTCAGCAAACTTAGTCTGCTTTTCACCTCAGCTGCTGTCAGGTCTCTGAGTCTCTTTGCAGAGCGTGAGCCGCCAAGTGGTTGTTCTTCGCTTCCCAGGGGCCCATCCCTTATCTGATTCCTGCTCAGAGCTGAAGCATTTATGGACAATTAAGGTGTTACCTGGAAACTGTCAGCTGTACCCTTTCCCCAGGAGCATTTGCATTATAAAAGGGGACTTTACAGAAACTCTGGACACAGATATGTGTGGGAGGAAAATGGAGAGTTTACAAAAACAAGTTGCATATGAAATGATTGTCAGGTTCCCTAAAAGTTTTAGAGGAAATTCCAAGAAGCCCAGAAGCTTTTAGGTAAACTGAAATTTTTAATTCATAGCAAATGAAACACCTCACTACATGCTCACATCATTATCTTACTAGAACCTCACACAACCTGTGAGACCCCGTTTTAGAAACCAGAAGCCTCACTGGGAAAGCTAAGTAATTCCACAGAAACTGGAACTTGGAGGACTTAGAATGTGAACTGAGTCACCTGACTCACCACACTCCTCACTCCCCCACAACCCCCAACCTTTGTCTTCCAGAAAGGCCTTGTAACCAAAAGGGTTTCCTTCCTGGAACCAGTAGAAAGAGATTAAGAGCCCTTATGAGCAGATTTGCTTCTGGCAAATCTCGTTCTCTCTTTTCTTTCCTTTTCTAGTTTTCTTTCTAGTTTCACCTCTGTTTTGTCACTTTTTGACCCTTTGGAAGATGCTAGTGGTAACTGCAAACTGCCACAACCTTTGATTTCAAATTTTCTCTGCACATTATTTTCATGTATGGTCATGGATGGTAGTGGTGGCACCAAGAGGTGGCTTAAAGAGAGCTTTAGCCTCACTACCCTCAAGCTACTCCAAGTAAACACACAATTTAAGTAGAAAGACAGTGCTAGGGAAATGCAGCTTCATAATAATTTCCTGAAATTCAGAGTCCCCAAGTCTCACAATTCCAAGGGGTATCACTTATGTGAAATACAGTGTAAGGGATGGCCCTGAAATTGTGCAAGAAGGGAGACTTGCCTAACTACCTTCCGAAGAGACTGGCCCTCCTAAAAACCACCATTACAGAAATTCAGAAGCGCCTTTGATAAGTGATAGGAAAACAGGACTCCCCAGGATCTGGCAGACACCAGCAGGAAGGAAACAAGTTCACAGAGATCACTATAATAACAAGGAAATAAAACAGGACCATAGGTTGAGACAGGTAAAGTCCAGAGTGCAGGAGGTCGGGAGTTAGTCAGCAAACATAGCAAAGTTAAGCAGCACCTAATATTGATCCTGGGAGAAGGCTGTGTGGACTTTGTTCTCGCATGGAGAAGAGAGGAGCTCTGAACACACTCATGTTGATTTCAGTCACAAAGAAGTCCAAGGTTTACAATTAACCACCAGAAATGCTGGGAGGGCTTCTCACAAGAATGGATCAAAAGTTGCATAGTTGACCAAACACTTAAATAAAAGTTGGTATTTGTTTCAGGTGGATTCAAATTTTGATCTGGAGCCTTGAGTTTTTACTTTACTGTGTTCCCAAATCTGCTGGTTTAAAAAAACCAAGAGAACTTGGACACCTACTAATCTAAAAGAGGATTAATGTGATTGTTACTGTTGCTCCTCAAAGGACCACTGATTCAGATAGCTTTTTGGATGGATGTAGGGGAAAAGGGGAATTCTGGTCTAGATGGCTTAGTAGGTGAATGCTATGCTCGTTTCCTCTCAAGGCCACATCAAAATTACCACTAAATTATAGAACAACAAAGCTGGAGAACTAGCTGAACAGAAGTCCTATAATTAAGAATATAAAGAAAAAAAACACATGGAGACTGGTAGGAGGGGCAGGGACAGGGAATGGGTTTGGCCCACACCCATGTGTGGTGGTTGAGAATTGGGAGGGTTATCTCAGCTGCACAGAACCTCCTGAGGAGTGAAGGGTCCACATCCTGGAGCACAGGTGCCAGGAAGAGGAACTCCTTCGTCTGGCTATTAAAACCAGAGGGGATTCCATGCATCCAGATGAGACAGAAGACTGCTGGAAACCCAAGAGTCCTCTTAAAGTGCCCATACATAGACTCGTTTGCATCCAGTCATCTTGGGAAACCAGAGACATACAGGGAGAGATTGTGTGGCTTCAGGTAAAGGGCTGGAGGGAAACTATTATTGTCCCTGTGTTGAGCTCTCCTCCCATACAGCCAACAGGTGGGTGCCATCTTTCCTGTGTTGAGCCCTCCCCACACACAGCCAAATCAGAATCTTCCTTAGCCTGATGAACTCCACTCGCTCCACCCTGATGACTCATTGAGACCCTGCCCAACCCAACCCACACACTGCCAGAGGCTCTTTCAGTGGCTGAGACTTATGGCAGCCTGCAGGCAGAAGCAGGCCTCAGGTTGACACCGAGCATTTTGCTGATCTGCCCCAGGCCTGGTACTTGTGGCAGCCAGCCTCAGTTTGCAGTATGGCCTCTCCCAAGCACCTCCAGGTCCAGCACAGGCAGCTGCTAACCACAGATCACGTTGTAGCTCCTACCAGGTAGTTCCAGGCTGATCATAAGCAACGGACATTGGCCTTCACCAGAGACCCTCCCAAGAGGCCCCAGAACAAAAACACCTGGTGGCGACTTCAAACAACAACAGACATGATCTGATTAGCCTCATAAGTGGCATCTCTAAAGGGTGGTCTCAGCAGGCACCAGAGCCCACTGGGGTGAATCCTGCTCTGTGGGGTCAGCGCCTTCAGAGCAGCTCAAACACTGTGGTGGTGCCCAATCCTCACAGCCAGTCAGCCTGAGGGTCAATCCCTCCCACTGATGAGCTAATAGAAATCAAGGCTCAACTACACCAGAATGGCACACACAACACACACAACAGATATTCCTGGGGTACTCAGCCCAGGAGATCAGGAAGACTGTGCCACCGACCCCACAGGACACCTACTACATAAGGCCACCTTACCAAGACTGGGAGACATAGCAGATCTACCTAATACATAGAAACAAACATAGAGAGGCAGCCAAAATGAGGAGACAAAGAAACATGTTCCAAATGAAAGAACAGGAGAAAACTCCAGAAAAAGACCTAAATGAAATGGAGGCAAACAATCTACCAGATACAGATTTCAAAACACTAGTTATAAGGATGCTCAAGGAACTTAGTGAGAACTTCAACAAAGAGGTAGTAAGCATAAAAAGGGACACATAAACCATAAAAAAGAAACAGCCAGAAATCAAGAATACAATAATTGAAATGTAGAATACACTAGAAGAAATCAGCAGCACATTAGATGAAGCAGAGGATTGAATCAGCAATTTGGAAGATAAAGTATCAGAAAACACCTAACCAAAACATCAAAAAGATAAAAGAATTTTTTAAATTAAGAGGGTTTAAGGGACTTCTGGGACAACATCAAGTATAACAACATTCACATCATAGAGGTACAAGAAGGCGAAGAGAAAGAGGAAGAGATTGAGAACCTATTTGAAGGAATAATGACTGAAAACTTCCCTAAGCTGGCAAATGATATACGAGGTCAGACAATTAAGTTCACGAACTTGTTGCATTGATGTTGCTAACCTTTTTTTGATATCAGAGGGATTATTCATTATGAATTTGTACCAACTGGACAAACAGTTAACCAAGTTTACTATGTGGAAGTGCTGAAAATGCTGTGTGAAAAAGTTAGATAAAAACAACCTGAACTTTTCACCAACAATTCATGGCTCTTGCATCACAACAATGCACCAGCTCACGTGGCACTGTATGTGAGGGAGTCTTGTAGCCAGTAAACAAATAATTGTATTAGAACACCCTCCCTACTCACCTGATCTGGCCCCTAGTGACTTCCTTCTTTACCCGAAGATAAAGGAAATACTGAAAAGAAGACATTTTGATGACATTCAGGGCATAAAGGATAATATGACAATCGCTCTGATGGCCATTCCAGAAGAAGAGTTCCAAAATTGCTTTGAAGGGTGGACTAGTCACTGGCGTCAGTGCGTAGCTTCCCAAGGAGAGTACTTCGAAGGTGACCACAATGATATTCAGTAATGAGGTATGTAGCACTTTTTCTAGGATGACTTTGCGAACTTAATTGTCAGACCTCATAGACATACAATTCCCAGAAGCACAGAGAATCCCAAATAAGATGAACCCAAAGAGGCCAAGCCCAAAGCACATCATAATTAAAATGGCAAAGGTTAAAAACAAAGAGGGAATCTTAAAAGCAGCAAGAGAAAAGCAGTTAGTTACCTACAAGGGAGCTCCCATAAGACTACTTGCTGATTTCCCAACAGAAACTTTGCAGGCCAGAAGGGATTAGCATGACATTTTAAAGTGATGAAAAGCAAGGATTTATACCCAGGATTACTCTACCCAGCAAAACTATCATTTAGAATTGAAGGGTATATAAAGTGCTTCCCAGGCAAGAAAAAGCTAAAGGAGTTCATCTCCACCAAACCAATATTACAAGAAATGCTAAAGTGACTTCTTTACAAAGAAGAAGGGGGAGAGAGGACATAAATATGAATAACAAAATGGCAATAACTATGTACCGATCAATAATCACTTTAAATATAAATGGATTGAATGTTCCAATAGAAAGACATAGAGTAGCTGAATGCATAAGAAAACAAGACCCATACAAATGCTGTCTACAAGAGACTCACTTCAAATTGAAAGACTCACGCAAACTGAAAGTGAAGGGATGAAAAAATATATTTCAAGCGAATGGAAATGAAGAAAAAAAAAAAAGCTGGGGAAGCAATACTTACACCAGACAAAAAAGACTTTAAAATGAAGAGTATAAGAGACAAAGAAGGACATTTCATAATGATAAAGGGATCAATACAATAAAAGGATATAACCCTTGTAAACATTTATGCACCCAACATAGGAGCACCTAAATATATAAAACAAATATTGACAGACATAAAGTGAGGGATCCACAGTAGTACAGTCATAGTAGGGGACTATAACACCCCATTAACATCAATGGATAGATCTTCACCACAGAACATCAAAAAGGAAACATTAAATGACATACTAAACCAGATGGATATAACTGATATTTCTAGAGCATTTTACCACAAAGCAGCAGAATATACATTTTTTTCAAGTGCACATGGAACGTTTTCCAAGATAGACTACATGTTAGGCCACAAAACTAGTCTCAATAAATTTAAGAAGATTGAAATCATATCAAGCATCCTTCTGTCTACAATGGTATGAAACTAGAAATCAATTACAAGACAAAAACTGAAAAACACACAAGAAAAGTATCAAATAAATAATCTAACCTTATCCCTGAAGGAACTAGAAAAAGAAAAACAATCAAAGCCAAAAGTGAATAGAAAGAAGGAAACAATAAAGATCAGAGTAGAAATAAACAAAATAAAGTCTAAAAAAAATTTCAAAAGATCAATGAAACCAAGAGCTTGTTCTTTGAAAAAATGAAATTTATAAACCTTTAACCAGACTCATCAAGAAAAAAAGAGAGAGAATTCAAATAAATAAAATCAGAAATGAAAGAGAATTGACATCTGACACCACAGAAATACAAAGGATTATAAGAAAATACAATGAATAATTCTATGCCAACAAATTGGACAATCTAGAAGAAATGGATAAATTCCTAGAAACTTAGAACTTTCCAAGACTGAATCAAGAAGAAACAGAAAATCTGAACAAAACAACTACTACTAATAAAATAGAATCAGTAATTTAAAAACTCCCAATAAACAAAAGTCCTGAACCAGATGGCTTCACAGGTGAATTTTACGAAACATTCATAGAAGAATTAACACCTATCCTTCTGAAAGCATTCCAAAAAATTTAAGAGGAGGGAAGGCTACCAAGCTCATTTTATGAGGCCAACATTACCCTGATTCCAAAACCAGACGAAGACATTACAAAAAAGAAAACTATAGCCCTATATCCCTGATGAACAGGTGCAAAATCCTCAACAAAATATTACAAACTGAATTCAGTAATACATTAAAAAGATCATACACCATGATCATGTGGGATTTATTACTGGGATGCAAGGTTGGTTCAATATCCACAAATCAATTAATGTGAAACATCACATAAAGAAAATGTAGGCTAAAAATCATAAGCTCATATCAATAGATGCAGAAAAAGCATTTGACAAAATCCAGCATCCATTTATGATAAAAACTCTCAGCAAAGTGGGAAAAGAGAGAGCATACCTCAACATAATAAAGGCCATATATGACAAACCCATAGCTAACATCATACTCAAGAAAGAAAAGCTAAAAGCATTTCCCTTAACGTCAGGGACAAGACAAGGATACCACTTTCACCACTGTTATTCAATACAGTATTGGAAGTCCTGGCCACAGCAATCAGACAAGACAAAGAAATAAAATACATCCAAATTGGAAAGGAAGAAGCAAAATTATCATTATTTGCAGATGACGTGAATTAAATAGAGAGAAACCTAAAGATTCCACCAAAAAACTTTAGAATTGATAAATGAATACAGTAAAGTGTCAGGATACAAAATTAATATTCATAAATCCATTGTATTTTTATGTACCAATAATGAATTACCAGATAGAGGTATTAAGAAAACAACCCCATTTTCAATTGCATTTAAAAAATACCTAGGAATAAATTTAACCAAGAAAGTAAAAAGACCTATACTTGGAAAATTATAAGGTATTGCAGAAAGAAATTGAAGATACAAATAAGTGGAAACATATGCGGTGCTCCTGGATAGGAAGAATTAGTATCATTAAAATGTCTATACTACCTAAAGCAATCTACAGATTAAATACAATCCCTATCAAAATACCAAAGGCATTTTTCACAGAACTAGAACAAAAATCCTAAAATTTATATGGAACAACAAAGAACCCAAATAGCCACGGCCACCTTGAGAATGAAGAACAAAGTTGAAGGTATCATGCTACCTGATTACAAGTCTATAGTATATTACAAGCCTATAGTAATCAAAACAGCATGGTACTGGCATGAAAACACGCATATAGCAATGGAACAGAATAGAGAGCCAGAAATAAACCCACTCCTGTATGGTCAATTAATCTGTGACAAAGGAGGCAAAAATATACAATGGTGTAAAGACAGTCTCTTCAATAAATGTTATTTGGAAAACTAGACATATCCGCGAAAAAAAAAAAAAAAAAAAAAAAAAAATATATATATATATATATATATATATACCACCTTCTTACCCCACATACAAGAATAAACTCAAAATGGATTAAAGACATATATGTAAGACCTGAAGCCATAAAACTCCTAGAAGAATACAGTTACTAAACTCTCTGACATTGCTCTTAGTAATATTTTTTTCTGATATATCTCCTTGAGCAAGGGAAACAAAAGAAAAAACAAACAAATGGGGCTACATCAAATTAAAAAGTTTTTTTCACAGCAAAGGAAACCATCAACAAAATGAAAAGTCAACCTACTGAATGGGAGAAGATATTCACCAACGATACATCTGATAGTGGGTTAATATCCAAAATTTATAAAGAACTCATTCAACTTAACACCAAAAACACCCCAAACAATCCAATTAAAAAATGGGCAGAGGACCTGAATAGACATCTTTCCAAAGAGGATTTACAGGTGGCCAATAGACATATAAGATGCTCAATGCCACTAAAAGACCAGATAAATGCAAATTGAAACAACGGTGAGATGTCACCTCACACCTGTCAGAATGGCTGTCATCAATAAATCAACAAACAATGTGTTGGCCAGGATGTGAGAAGAGGGAACCGTCATGCACTATTGGTGGGATTGCAGATTGGTACAGTCACTATGGAAAACAGTATAGAGGTTCCTCAAAAAATTAAAAATAGAAATACTATATGAGCCAGCAATTCTGCTACTGAGTATTTATCTGAAGAAATCCAAAATATTAATTCAAAAAGATATATGCATCCCTATGTTCATTGCAACATTATTTACAATAGCCAAGATATGGAAGCAACCCAACTGTCCATCAATAGATAAATGGACTGGTAAATATATACAATGGAATATTACTCGACCATAAAAAAGAATGAAATCTTACCATTTGCACCAACATGTTTGGACCTAGAGGTTATTATGCTAAGTGAAATAAGTCAGACAGAGAAAGACAAATACCACATGATCTCACTTATATGTGAAATCTAAAGAATAAAATAAATGAACAAACGAAACAGAAACAGACAACAAACTGATGGTTGCCAGAAGGGAGGAGGGAGTGGGCAACTGGGTGAAAAAGGTGAAGGGATTAAGAAGTACAAATTGGTAGTTACAAAATGGTCATGGAGATGTAAAGTACAGCATAGGGAATATAGTCAATAACTATGTATAGTGCCAGGTGGGTAGCAGAGTAATTGGGGGATCACTTTGTAAATTATCTAAACGTCTAACCACTATGCTGTACACCTGAAACAAATATAAAGTAATGTTGAATGTCAACTGTAATTGAAAAATAAAAAAAACTTTTTAAAAGAATGTCAACTATAATTGAAAAAATGTTTAAATAAAATAAATTAATTTAAAAATAAAAAGGGGATTAATTTGGCTACATCATCATTAATTACATTGTTTACCAAATTTGCTAACCTTCTCAACTCTGGTCACACAATGGAAGATTAAACCACCCTCTGTGTTGGTGTGTCAAATCCTGGTTTGGTTGTGTGTAAAAAATGGAGTAAGGTCTATGCCAGCTGCAGGTCACAAAATTCTGGCCCCAGGTACCCATTTCCAGACTAACAGGGATGTTTCTATCTGGCAGAAATGAAATGGTCATATATGGTTCCTTGGAGGAGTCCTGCCTACTCCTCCTGCTCATGGACCCCAGTGTGCTGTTTTTCAGGTCACCAAGAAGCCTAGCATGTCCCTAGTGGGGCCTCTTTGGACAGGCCTTAGTTGTGCCACTTTAAACTATTGTGGCATTGAGTGTGGGGAAAGTTGTGAACTCCAGACAGCTGTTACATCTGACCTCCTTGAATATCATTACTTCCTATCCCTCTAAATTCCAGAGTAGAGAATAGATCACTTAGCCAGCTTTGTTGGAAGTTTGCCAACACCTGTTGTTTAGAACAATGAGGGGTCCATCTTAGCAATCCCCTGGTGCTTGGGGATACCCGCACTGCGCCCAGGCCTCTGCATTGAGATATATTTTGCAAAATGACCCATTGCTCTTCATATTACATCCTGCGATGTGGGCCTGCTCCAAGGCCTTGATCTTTCTTTTTGATGAAACTAATCTACATTGTGTTGTGGGCAGAGAGCGAGCAACAAATGGGCAGCATGTGGAAAGGTCTGGCATGATTAACTCCACCACTAGCCCAGGAATTGATATAACTAGGACTATAAGAGACATGAGAAGTTATAGAATACTAACAATAGGCGTTTGCGATTGATTATGTGCCAGGCATTATGCTACACGTGTCATGTACATTACGTGCTTCCCTTAATACAACAACCCCGTCATATTATCGTCTCCATTTGATGAATGAAAAGACCTAGAAGGAGTGTGAATAAATTGCTTAAGTTTACAGAGCTAGTATGACAGAGCTAAAGCTGGGTGTTCACTGCACTGTTTTATTTTCCTTTCGAAAAGCAAAACAGAAAGACTACATTTCCCAAATCTCCGTGCATTTAGATGGGACCATGGGATTGAATTCTCGTCAATAGAATGTAGATGTGATATATCCCGTTTCCAGTTTTAAAACATTGCACCCACACTTCACTTTCTTTTCCTTATCTGCACAGCGGGAAGCCGAGGAGCCACCCCACCCCACCCCACCCTCCCTCCCTCCGGAGGACAGAGCCTAGATCCCTGAGTAACTGCTTGGAGGAGAGCCTCTCAAGAGAGCTGACTGGCCTACAACACACTGTCACGGGAACAACAAATAAATCTTGGTTGTGCTAAACTGCTGACATCTCAGGATTTATTTGTCACTACTGCATAACCTACCTACCCTGAGTCAAACAGCCAGATGAGTTGCAGCCAGGATTTGAGCACAGGGCTGTCTGACCTCAGCCACTCTTAACGGCTTACTTAAAACTAGCTCAGGAGTATCAGGAGAGAGTCATTTCTAATGTCTAATTCTGCCACTAACCTCATTTAGGGTCTTAGGTAAGTCACCTAAGTGACTCAGTTTTTACATTTGTCCACTGGGAATAAAAATATCTGCCTTCCCACCCCACAAGTTTACTGCAAGGATCAACTTAGGCAATACCTATGAAATGGTTTGGAAAATAAGCATCACCCAAATACAACAAGTGTTATTATCTAACCTGTTTTCCTGTCTCTGGTTAGGAATCTATCCCAATGACCTTAAAATTGGCATGAAACTTTAGTCTTGTATCCCTGCCTCTATTATTCCTAATAGTTATTTTTCTAGTACCTTTAACTTTTAACATAATCATATGTTACAAAAATAGCATGAGGAGCTCCCGTACACCTTTAATCCAGATTTCCTAATTATTTATATTTTGTCCCTTTTTACATACATATTTGTAGTTTACTCAACAGAACGTTGGAGACATTGTGTGCTTTACCACTCCAGAGGAAGTATGAACCTGCCAAAGCTTTGATTTCAGCCCTGTGAAACTGATTTCGAACTTCTGATATCTAGAACTGTGAGAGAATAAACATATATTATCCCCCCCCCCCCGCTTTTTCCACCTTCCCCCACCCCACTCCAGTTCAAGCCAGTTGTTTCTCAGTCTAGTTGTGTAGGACACAGCTCCCTGGCCCATGCTGGTGTTATGAGCCTTGCGCTCCACCCCCCGCTCCCCACCGGCTGAGGCAGTCGGCTGCTGATCTTAGGTCGGCCACTCACAGCAGCTCAGGGCAGCTCTCCTAGCTGCCGGCCACTCATGCTGGCACACAGTAGCCCATGACAACACACAGCAGCCCATTGCCACTCACGCTGGCTGCCAGGCCACTCACTGCCAACCTCCAGCTGAGAGGCCCTTCAGGGAGAGCCGTTGTTCATAATCTTAGCTGTAGAGGGTACCCTGCAGCTCACTGGCCCATGTGGGAATTGAACTGGCGACCTCCATGTTAGGAGCACAGAACACGGTGCTCCAACCACCTGAGCTACCGGGCTGGTGTATGTTATACCAGGCCAATGTATGTTATTTCAATGTAGCAAATTTGTAGTAATTTGTTACAGGAACCATAGAAAAGTAATGCAGTCCATAATTCAAAATTTGGCAAGTATCCACATAGTATATATTTTACCTGTTTCTGTTCTCAATTTAATATCCAGTTAAGAATCATGATTTGCATTTAGTTGTTTTTTTAGTCTCCTGTAATCTAGAACCTTATAAATAAGGTTACTTACTTATAAGTATTTTTTCCTCAGCCTTACTTTATCTTTCTCAATCTTGACATTTTTGAAAAGTACAGCCTTTTATTTTGACATTAAAAATGGAACGTCACTCAATTTTTGTTTGGCTGCTGTTCCCTTATCCTTAAATTCATCTGTGCCTTTTGACATGAATATAACATCATTTCAGGAGATACACAATGTTGGTTTATCCCAATAGTAACAATATTGATTTTGATTATTTGGTTAAGGTAAAGGCTGCCAGATCTCTCCACTGTAAAGTTACTGGTTTCCCGTTTATAAATAAAAAGTAATTAATGGGTAGATATTTTGAGACGTTTCCTCATTATACTTTAACCTTCAAATTTTAGCATCCATGATGGTTTTCTAACTCTATTTATCATTCCTTCTGTATTAGTAGATATAATTCTGTAAGGAAGATCTCCCCCTTCTTATTCATTCATTCATTCATTCATTCATTCACATAAGAATAGACTCATGGATTCTTATTTAATTCAATGGGTTAGAATCCTCTACCTTCACCATTTATATTTGATGGTCAAAAATTGTCTCAGACTTGGCCAGTGGGAGCCCCTTCAAGCTGGCTCATAAGTTCTTTTGATATAACCCCAGCATTCTTTGAGCACTTTTTCATTTCTGGCACGAGAAGATATTTCAGATGCATCTTATACTTTCTCTGCAGAAGTCTGTTCTCCAGGAAACCCTGGTTCCCCTAGCAAAGATTTGGGTGCTCTGTATTTTCATTGCAGCCTGTACGAGTATGTCACCACTTCTCTAGACTCTCTCAGTGGACAAAGCCAGGAAATTTGCATAAAACCATGAGTTCAGACGGATCCTTCCAATTTTATTCCAAAATCACATGGTATGTTTCCCCTCTCCATTTTTTTTTGGGGGGGGAACAGGACTTTATTGGGGAACAATGGTCAAATTGTTGTCCTTTCAATCTTAGTTGTGGAGGGTTCTGTTCAGCTTCAAGTTGTTGTTCTTTCAGTCTTAGTTGTGGAGGGCGCAGCTCAGCTCCAGGTCCAGTTGCCGTTGCTAGTTGCAGGGGGCACAGCCCACCATCCCTTGCGGGAGTCGAACCGGCAACCTTGTGGTTGAGAGGACAGGCTCCAACCAACTGAGCCATCCGGGAGCTCAGCGGCAGCTCAGCTCAAGGTGCCGTGTTCAATCTTGGTTGCAGGGGGCAGAGCCCACCATCCCTTGCGGGACTTGAGGAATTGAACTGGCAACCTTGTGGTTGAGAGCCCACTGGCCCATGTGGGAATCGAACGGGCAGCCTTCGGAGTTAGGAGCATGGAGCTCTAACCGCCTGAGCCACCGGGCTGGCCCTCCCCTCTCCATTTTTGTAATTCCCTTTGTCTAACTGTGAGAAAACTGACTCTCATTATCCTCAACATACTTTCTCATTTGCTCAAACCTAGTCTACTAAGTACATAAGTATTTGTTTATAGACATATTTTTTTTTGGGGGGGGACAGTGAGATGCACAAATCTTAAGTGCACAATTTAATGAGTTGTGTTTCGTTTGTTTGTTTTTCACTTTTATTTATTTAAGTATGTTTTTCCAGGACCCATCAGTTCCAACTCAAATAGTTGTTTCAATCTAGTTGTGGAGGGCGCAGCTCACAGTGGGCCATGTGGGGATCGAACCGGCAACCTTGTCATTAAGAGCACCGCGCTCTAACAAACTGAGCTAACTGGCTGCCCCCAAATGAGTTTTGATAAATGCCGACATTTATGTAACTTGTACACATATCAAAAAAATAGAACATTTCCATTATTTCCAGTGCCTGAGCAATTTCACACCCCCATAAAAGGGAAAAGCATTTTATTCCATCGTAAATTAGTTTTGCCTGTTTCAGATCTTAATCTAATTGGAAAAACTGTGTGCACTTTGTGTCTGGTTTCTTTCATTCAGCATAATGTTTGTATCTATGAAGTTCATTCATGTTGTTGTTTATATTAGGAGTTTGTTCCTTTTTATTGTTGAGTCACTTTCCATTGTATGAATTTGTTTCGATATTCTGGGAAGACATTTGGGTTATTTTCAGCTTGAGCTTATTATGAAGAAAACTTCTTTGAACATTCTTGTGTAACTCTGTGTTTGGACATACGTTTCATTTCCCTTAGGAGTCGAATTCTTGGGTCATCAGGTAGGTGTATAAGAAGCCACCAAACATTTTTCCAAAGTAGTTGTATCATTTTTCACTTCCACCAGCAATAACTGAGATTTCCAGTTGCTCCATCCTTGTCAACATTTGATATTTTCAATCTTTGTAACTTTAGCCATTATCATGCAGGGACTCAGCTCCCTCTCCCCGCACCAGAACGCAGGATATGGGGAGGCCAAAAAGGAACAGCAACGGAGCCATGGATAAGGGGTTCATACCACTGTATTCTCACCGGCGGCTGGGTTGGAGACACAGGAAGCAGGAGCCACACCATGCGCAATCCGCCGTCCGCTTCTCTGCCAACCAACCCACCAACTTGTCAGTGTAGCCACAGCAGTTATATTGGTGGCTAATGACTCACTGGTTACAGCTGATGGCCACCTGATCATTGTTGATGGCCATCTACTACCCGCGCCAGTACCTTTCCACATGAGGTCAAGAGCCTAGAAACTGCTCTCTTGGCTCTGTCCCCACACATGGGTTTGTGATGGTGTCTTGTTGTGGTTTTAATTTGCATTTCCTGAGTAACATCTTTGAGCACTTTTTTTTAATGGGCTTCTGGCCTTTTGTATATATTTTTTTGGTAAGTGTTCAAGTTTTTCTGCTCATTAAATTTTTATAGTCCTTTTCTTATTGATTTGTGAGTCTTTTTGTATATTCTGGATGAAATTCATTTGTGAAATAAATGTTTTACAAATATATTGTCTCAGTCTCTGGCTTTCCTATTCATTTTCTTAACTATGTCTTGTCATGAGCATAAGTTTTAAATTCTGGAGAAGTCTAACTTATTCAATTTTTAAATGGCTATTTGCTTTCTGGGTCTTAAGAAATCTTTGCCTCTAGGTTGTGAATCACAAGTACTTTCAATTAGTGCCGGAATCAAATGAACACATTTTTCTATTTTAAACCCAGAAAGCCAGGAGGCCAAACAGACTTCTTTGGGGAGCAAATGAAGGATTTTAAAGGACATCTCAGAGGTAAGAAACGAGAGCATTGGTTGAGGTTCTTAGGATTAAAATCTCAGGACTAAAACCTCCATCTCAAACCGAATAAATCTCATATGTAGTCCACGGAGCGTAGATTAGTCATCAACCAGGCTGAAATCACTCGCAATCTGAGCAGACCCAACATGCCCCTTCCTACAATCGCGAGAATGTTGGGGGGTGAATTGAAGGGTGCCTATTGGCAGTCTGCATGTTATTTGAGTCACTTCTTCCAATGAAGAGTCTGTCTGCTGAGGAAGGCAGCTTGTAGGGTGTGGTTTCCAGAGCTATTCGTTGTTCCACAATACAGCCCCTCCCACCATCCTTTTTCTTTTTCTTCTCCCACCCTTTTGTTGTTGTTGTTGTCTAATAATTCTTTAATTTTAAAAATTCATTGTCATGCGGGAGACCCTGCTCGCTGCGCCATTTGTCGGGCGGGGGACCTGCGGGGTCTCTGCTCCCGCTCCCCACACAAGAACGCAGGATATGGTGAGGCCAAAAAGGAACACCCACGGAGCCATAGGTAGGGGAGTCATACCACTATGGTCTCACTGGAGGCTGGGTTCACTGGACATGCGACCTGCTGTCCGTTTTTCTGCCAACCGACCAACGACTCCCCTTCACTCTCCTCGACTCTGCTCCTCCTCTCCTCGGCTCTCCTCGGCAGTCCTCGGCTCTCCCTGGCTCTCCTCCGCAGCTGCAGCAGCCACATTAGTGGCCAATGGCTTCATGGCCACAGCCGACGGCCAACCAGCCACAGCCAACGGCCATCCACCACCCGAGCCAGCACCCCTCCATGTGAGGCCGAGAGCCTGTAAACTACTTTCTGGGGCTCTGTCCCCACATTCATAAAGTTTAAACATTAAAATTTTGAAAAGGTACACAGCTAAATATGTCCCTCCCAGCTTTATTTTCCACAACAGATAACCAGTTACTAGTTTTTCACATCTCCTTTAAGAGATTTTTAATGCATTTATAAGATAATACAAATATGTAGTATCTCTCTCCTTTTTCATTTAATGGTATCCACTATATACACTGTTATGCATCTTGCTGTTTTCAATCAATAATATGTCTTGGAAAGTTTTCCATATCAGTCTGCAAAGATACTTCTCATTCTTTTCTGCAGCTGCATATTATTTTACAGTATGGATGTCCCATAATTTATTTAATCAGGTCCTTGTTGATGAACATTTAACTTTCCAGATTTTTGCTCTTTTGTTCAAACACTGCTTCAATGAAAAACCTTGTATAGACGTCATTTTACACACCTGCAACTCTAATTGTAGGATAAATTTCTAGAAATGAAGTTGCTGAGTCAAAGGGTATATACGTAAGAAATTTCGGTAGATACGGCCAAATTGCCCTCAATAGGAATTGTTCCAATTTATACATACTTGTAATGTATGACAGTTTGTATTATATTTACCCATCTGGATGCCTAATCTAAGTATTATCAATCTTTTGGATTTTTACCAATCGGATAAGTAATAAATGGCATCTCAGTGACTTTTAATTTAAATTCATATTATTATGAGTGAGGATGAGTATCTTTTCATATATTTGACGGATGTTTATATTTCCTTTTCATTTGAATTTTTTTTATTGAATTGATAGTCATTTTATTATTGTTTTGTAGGAGCTTTGTGTATGTTACACCGAACATTCTTTTAGAAGCCAGGCTTATTGAAGTATAAGTTACATACAGTAAGTTTCACCTTTTAGTGGAGCTGTCCCTAGTATGTGGAAGGCCTTACAGCTGGAGGCCACATGTTGGCACGTTGAAGTACTTCTCTGAAAAACTCCAGCTCACCAATTGCAGCAAGGGAGTTACTGGAAACAGGTTACACTCAGGTCGAGATTTTGAGGGTCTCAGATGTACATGCAGTGTGTTTAGTGGAATGAGCATAATGACTGGACTCAGACTACCTGTTTGATTCCCGCCTTTGCCATGTGTTAACTATGTGATTTTATTCAGATTACCTCACCTCTTTGGGACTCAGTTTCCTCATCAGTAGAAAACCCTCAAAATCAAGTCCCTTCAGATAACATAATGAAAGCAGTATTTAGTGCTGGAACAAACTGGGTGCTTAATAAATCTTAGTTTCTCTTCTTTTAAAAGCCAAGTCATTAAAGACAATATGCCCTGGGGTTGCAGAAGGGTGGTGTGTGTGTTCCCCAAGCATGACCCCAGGTCCTGCTAGAGTCTTAGCTTATGAAGAGGCCACTTGTATTTCTGTTTCCATCTTTCCAGCTTCACACGCCTAGAATCAGGCTGAAAGCTTCTTGTGCTAATAAAATAGGCTCACAGAGAAAAGATTATACATTTAAGAGAAGACATTCCAAGAGTGAGTAATAACTCCTTTTCAGTGAGGAGTTACTGAAAACCATCTTGCCAAACCCGTTCTTCTGCCTCGGTGATTAGTGCCCTGCTGGCTTCCTCCTCATACGTGACCTGTGGGCCAACAGCCTCAGATTAATAAAAAAGTTCAAAAAAGAACTTGCCCGATCTTATTTCACTTGGCATAATACCCTTGAGATCTATCCATGTTGTTGCAAATGGCAAGATTTTATTGTCTTTATTGCTGAATAATATGCATATTATATATGAAATATATACGTATAATAGGTAATATAGGTACTGTATATAATATTACATAATAACATTATATGTAGATAATATATAACATACATAATATATATGGCACATCTTCTTTATGCAGTCATCTATCAACGGATACCGAGGTTGCTTCCATATCTCGGCTACTGTAAATAATGCTGCAATGAACATAGGGGTGCATATAGCTTTTTTAATTATTGTTTTAATTTTGTTTGGATAAATGCCCAGAAGTAGAATGTAAGTGGAATCTAAAAACAAAACAAAACAGAAACAGAATCACAGATACAGAGAACAAATTGATGGTTGCCAAGGGGAGAGGTATGGGGGGAATGAGTGAAAAAGGTAAAGGGGAGTAAGAGGTACAAACTCCCAGTTATAAAATAAATAAGTCATGGGCATACAGTGCACAGCACTGTGAATATAGTCAATAATATTGCAATAACTTTGTACAGTGACAGATGGTTACTAGACATATTGTGGTGATCATGTCATGAGATATATAAATGTAGACTACGTCGTACACCTGAAACTAATAAAATATTGTATATCGACTATACTTTAATTTTCAAAAATTCAAAACAACCCTAAAAAAAAAAAAAGAAAGAACTTGCTCCCCAGGCCCTGGGACTTTGGCCTTTTCTATCCCTAGCAGTGAACCCTCTGTTTACTGTGAGGCAGGCGGGACAATCACAGCAGAACTAATGAACAATTATTTCCTCCCCCTGGCCAGACAAAAATGAATGGGGGGCGGCCTGGTGGCTCAGGTGGTTGGAGCCCCGGGCTCCTAAAGCCTAGGTCTCCGGTTTGATTCCCACCTGGGCCAGTGAGCTGCGCCCTCAACAGCTAAGATTGTGAACAACAGCTCTCCCTGGAGCTGGGCTGCCGTGGACTGCTGTGTGCAGCCATGGGCTACTGTATGCCATCATGAGTGGCTGGTGGCCAGCGTGAGTGGCCTGTAGCCATCGGGAGTGGCCTGTAGCCATCGGGAGCGGCCGGCAGCCGGCCAGAGTTGCCGTGAGCAGCCGACCGACGACTGGCAACCGAGTGCCTCGGCTGCGGGGAGCGCAAGGCTCATAACACCAGCATGGGCCAGGGAGCTGTGTCCTACACAACTAGACTGAGAAACAACGGCTAGAACCGGAGTGGGCGGGGGGAGGCGGAAGAAGGGGGAGAAAAAGAGAGAGAAAAATGAACGGGGTTTGCTGCCATCCTGTAGGAGCCAGGTGGGCACCCTCAGTGTTGTCCTAGTGTTGTTCTCATCTCTGGGCACTGGCTTTGGAAAGCAGCAGCTAGGTCACCTCGCAATTGATTTCCCTTACAGGGTAGAGAGCGATGAAGACTGGGTGAAGTCCTCAGGACTCCCGCTCTTCTAACTGCTGCAGTCGTGAGTTCCCCGCCACAGCTGGGTTTATACCCACCTGGGAGGCCTGGCGTGAGCTCCTACAACTGGTGCCCTATGTCCTGCTGTTGTTTCCAAACAGAAAGATCAAGTTTTAGCCTCTCAATCCATTTCATGGCAGTGAGGTCTCAGTTCAAAAAGAAAAGCTAAAAGGTAAAGCTATGACCCTCCCCAGTGAGGCATCAATCAACAGATCCCTCTGAGCTGGGAGGACAGCTCAGAGTGTAGAGGCAAGTCGACCTCTGGGGTTCAGCCTCTCCCCAACAATAAAGGAGCCTGGAAGGATTCCTAGATGTGGAATTCAAGAGACCTGGGTTTTTAGCATCAATTCTGATTACTGACAGTGCCAACAAGATTCACCGTCTACTGTGTGCTTACCACGTGCTAAGTGCTTTACGAGAAATACCTTATTCAGTCCTCTTCGTCATGACTCTGTGAAGTAGGTACTATTATTGTCCTCATTTTACAGATGAGGAAGCTGAGCTACAGAGAGGTTAAGCAGTTTCCCCAAGGTCAAAGCAATAGCTTGTGGTACTGGGATTTAAACACAGACATTTTAGACCTAAAACTGCACTCATTATCACTACATGTCATTGCTTCTTGATGAATTTGTCTTATTCTAATTCTTACCACATAATGCTATAATTCTTTGTCTAAATGTTTATCTCCTACACTAAACTTAATGGTGGGTACAATGTGTTAATCATTTTCCATTGACAGCGGCCAACGCCGACCTGAACAGTAAGTGGGTGCTCAGTAAACATTTGCGAATCAATATTGAATAACTGAATATTACTTTCTGTGCCTTAGCACTGGGGAAAGACAGGGAAGAGTTGAAGTGTAGGTTACTAAGGCACTACGTCCTCTGATGGTCACAGTGGAAACTACTACCATAAACTAGCATTTCCTTTGAGTTGGGCTTTGCAAATTGGGTTAGGTATGACCAATGGTGACAGCTGTACATTCCACATTTGGCCCAGAATGCTTTTCCGTACTTCTCCTTTGAAAACAGTACTCCCCCAACTCCTCCCTGAGGTTTGAGTGGGGCTGTCATTTACAATTTCCCACTCTTCCTCCCACCCCCCAAGCAGGACTCTCAACCCAGGCCTGGCCATTCAGGCCTCTCCCTGGTTTTGGTATGATGGTGCTCAAAGAATGGGATTTGGGAGATATTTGAGCCTGTCTTATGTGACTGCACAGAACAAGCCAGATGGCAATGTGAGAGGATGAGATCAATGTGAAAAGAGAACCAGACAAGAGGATGAGAGATGGAGAGTGAAAAAGGCTGAGTGACATTATTTGAAACCCTGGGTCAACCATACCCGAAGATAACTCTCCCTTAGATGTCTCAGCTTTCTGGGCCTCTACATGCTCAATTTGCCTAAGTTGGTTTTGTCACATGCAACTCAAATAATTAGTTTTAATAAGTACCCTAAAGTAGGTTTTCCAGATATAGAAAAAAAATTGCATGGAACATACTTCTATTGAAAATTATTAATTGTTTATCTGAAATTCAAGTTTAACTAGGCACCATGTATTTAGCTGGCAACTCTCCCCTACAAGGATATACAAGTGTACCAGAGCATGTGCCAAATCACATGACAAATGCAACACATGAGTCACTGCTGGAAGATCTCTTTTAGGAAGGAATAAAGTTAAGTAATTTAACTGGGTGGTTGAAAAATATTTTATATTAAAATAACCATAGACAATATATGAGCTGTAGCAATTAAAACAGTTGATAGATGCTGTTAAACAAAAATTTTAACTTCCATGGCTGGAAGTCTTTTTTTTAAAAGAAAGGGTTTATTAGGCCACTGCTAGCAAAAAAAGACCAATTGGGGAGCATGGAGTCTAAACCATCAGCAGCATGGCTAGATAGGAAAGACATGTCCTTAGTTGCAGAGCTGTGCAAGGTTTTTTATACATCAAGTATGGGGGAGAAAGGTGTAACCCATTCTGAAAGGATTTACGTTGGCTATAGACAAAGGGGATGGAGAAGGTGGAGCGGGACTAGTTCTGGGGTAGGCACCACGCAGTTTGCAGGGAAGATGTGTCCGCTCCTGTGGGTTAGCTGTGGGCAGCAGGTTGGCAAGTTAATTGTAAACAAGAAGCAGAGGCTCCTGGGGATTGACAGAGCCTGGCTATTCTCTCTTTTGCATAATCTTGGAAATAGCCACCTGGAAATTAATGCTATAGAACAGAAAGAGTTTGTAATAAATGAATTTGTAAATAAATGGCTTCTCAGTGTTGCCTGGGACACTCATAGGAAAAGTGTGAAAAGCAATGCTTTACAAGATAACAGGGCCCATGCATAGGATATGGGGGAGATACCTCTTGGAACTTGAAAGTCACCCTCAGAGTCCTGGAAAACAAAAACCACTTTAAGTATTTAAAACAGAGGAAATTTAATTCATAGAATTGGTTTATGTAGGTGTTGGCAGAGATAAAAACTTAAACAGAGAACAGTAAAATAGCCCAGAGATGAGCAATAGCAAGAAACTACTGCCACCCTTACACTGGAGGGGCAGAAGGATACATCTTGTTACAGGAACCCATGGGCTGGGAGTTGGAGCCAAGTAGGTAGGAGGAGACAGCCTACGGTTGGGGGATGGGGATGGATACCATGGCTTGGGGTGGGAATACTCTGGTTTTTTCCCTCAATCCCTCCAATCTCCAGAAGTGCCTCTGATTGATGGAGCCCAGCAACTCAGCCTGGAAACCAACCAGCACCGAAGTCCAGGCCATGCAGCCTTCATGGGGTCGGCCCCCCGCCCCCACCGCCATACTGAAAAAATCAGGGGAAAGGTGAGAAATGGATTTGAGGGCAAAACAGTCCCAGGATCAGCACAGAGAAATTAGGAAAAAAATCAAAACATAATCCACGAAAAATCAACTCAGGGTGCCTGCACAAAGGTAGGTTTCTAGAACTACAACATTTGCCCCCAAATGTCCTTTATGGCTGCTTTTTCCAAACTAGGATTTAACCCTGGGCCATTCACTACATCTTGTTGTTATATCTCTTAAAATATTTTAATTTAGGATACCTTTTTTTGACTTGGTGAAGGAAAGAGGCCAGTTGTCCTATAGGATGTCCCACCTTCTAAATCTGCTGCCTTTTTGCTTTCCTTTAGCTTCATCCTCTAGCTTATTCTATAACCTTGATTAGACCCAAGTTAAACATTTTTGGTCAGTACACGTCATAGTTAACGGTGTCTACTTAATGTTGGCACCCCAGCAGGAGACACATAATATCTGACTGTCCTTAGCTTTAATAATGCCAAGATTTACCACTGTATTAGGGTGGCAAAAGCTTGATAACTTCATTGTGCAGTTAACTTTCTTTTAGAACCAGGAATCTTTCTCCATTTTAAAGCTTAGTTTCCTCATATGAGATGTGAATAACAGGGTTATTGAATACATTAAATACATTAATGCATTTAGAGCAGCTAGGACATAGTAAACATTCAAATAAAATCGCAATTATTATTTTGGTTGTAATTTCAGCATCAGAGAATGTGGAGCAGAAGAATAAAAAACTCCTCCTCTCCAGTTCCATTTCGGAGTCTGATATAATAGGCTAGAAGTTTAGCCTGTTTTCTAGAACAGGTTGTATCTATGGACAATTTACTTGTATCAATTTCCTCGTATGTAAAGATAACTACCATTTGTGGAGGGGGCTTAGTGTGTACAGACAGACACTGCACTAAACACTTTACGAGCATTTTCACATTTAATTCTTCCTTAATCTCAAGTAAGAATTATTACCTATTCTCCGTGGAGGAAACTGCGCAAGTAGCACCGCCAGACGTGGCGAGACGGGACTTGAAACTGGGGGTTCTGCACGCTCCTGGGGTTAATGAGACTTGCAAAACAGACACATAAAACGGCTTGCTCCTGGCTTTACTGCTTTAGGAAACCTATTATGTCTCAGTTGTCATCTCAGCAAGTTTTCTCTGAGTGTCTTATTTCAAGTTGAATTCTCTTTCCTACTTTCCTTTTCACCCCGCATAGCACTTGGCTCCATCTAACTACACATAATTGACTTTTATTATTGTCCCCCACAACTCGAATGTCAACTCCACGAAGACAAGGATCTAGTCTGTCTTGTTCACTGCTGTCTTCTCAGCATTTACAGCGATGCCTGGCACATAACAGGTGATCGTTATTTATCGAAAGAATGAACAACACGCTTCCGGGAGCATCAGGAATCAAAATTACAGGGGCTTGAATTGAACCTCGTAGGGCCCCTCCGTAGCCCCAACCCCTTCCCGCCTTCGCGTGAGAGGATGGAAGGAAAAGCCCCGCCCCTCACTCGGCGCCTGACGCGGGCGAAGCCGTCGCAGCGCCGCTCCGCACGCTGATTGGACGACGGGGGAGGTTCCGAAGTCGCGCTGGAGACCTCGTTCCGCGGCGTCGGCGCCTGCTGTGCGCGTCATTTCCGGCGGCGCGGAATCGAGTGGCCAACGTCCTGCGCAGCAACATGCCTAAGTGAGTGGGGCCCTGAATCTGGGGGTGTTCGCGGTCGCTGATTGTGACCCTGAGGGAACGGAGCGCGGGTTCTGGCTCCTGAGGTGCTAGGGAAGAGCGGGTCTGGGGAAGGAAGGGACACCAGGGGTTCTACCTACCCCTTTTAGCGTGTGATGGTCGACTCCATGTAGGGAAACAAAAAAGCCTGGTTTGTGTCAGGACGCTTTGTTTGAGGTCTATGAATCGTGACTAGGTCTTTTGTTTGTTTGTTTTACTTTGGATGAATAGCAATTCGGTGGGTGAGCATCTATTAACTGGTTGTCATCTCGTTTTCTTTACCTTCCACCTTTCCAGGTTTTATTGTGACTACTGCGATACATACCTCACTCATGACTCTGTAAGTAGTGTTTCTTTTCAGTTTCAAAAAACCTGATATGTAATAAATTAGTTTTTTTTTTAGATATAGGTTCGTGCTTTTCATCCTGCGGAGGTTTAAGCGGTATCGCTTGACGAAAATAATTTGGGGTGTTAATTTTTCTACCCTTCCTGTAACTGTCTTCATAATTTGAAGTGATTAGTCTTCAGAATTTGAAGTTATTACTCTTCCAACAGTCAGTGTTTTCAGTGGAGACCCAAGATAATAAAGCTTTAACAAGTTTGAAGATGAATTCCAGGAAAGTATCCTGAACCTCAAATACTTGATTGTGTCGAGGCACTCAAATATTTGATTGTTAAATTAGAAAGAAATGCCTAAATTTGAAACTGAGTTTTCAATTTGATTGAAAACTGCTTAACAAATGATAACAGCATCTAAGCTCGAATATTTACTGTGTGTCAGACAGTATTCCAAATGTTTACATGTATTATTTTGTTTAATGCTCATGATAATCCTACGAGGTTAGTATTATCTCCATTTTACAGAGGAGGAAACTGAGGCAGAGTGTGAAATAACTGACAGGATGTTACAAACCAGTAAGTTGTGTGGAGCTGGAAGACGAGCCTGGGCAGTCTAACAGCAGCTTCTATACCAGCAGCTCTCAAAAGTTTTTGTCTCACGGTCCCTTTACTCTCTTAAAAATGACTGGGTTGCAAAAAAGAAAATTAGGTTATGTGGGTTATACCCATTAATATTAGCTGTATTTGAAATTAAAACTTAAAATTTATAAAGTACTCATTTAAGAGTAACAATAACAAACCTTTTACTTGTAACAAATAGTATTTTAAAAGTGAAAAATAAGATCTAACAAGCTCAAAAAACAGTTAGTTCTCACAGATATATGGAAAAGCTGGATTGTACTATATCAACTTACAACTATGCAATGTAGGAATTAGAATATACAGCTAATCCTGCTTTAAAAACTAAAACCTTAGCAAATATAAATCAGCTTTTGAGGTTAAAAAAAGAAGTGAAAAATAGCTGCTTTCAAAAAAAAAAGAGTTTAGTGTCAGAAATGTTTTAACGTTAGCATTGTTTTAACATTTTTGCAAATCTCTATAATGTCTGACTTAATGAAAGACAGCTGGATTTTCATCTTCTGCATTGTTTGTTACACTATGTTTTGGTTGAGGTATATAAAGAATCCAGCCTCACATAGATATGGAGTTGAAGAAAAAGAGGAGTACTTTAATAGCCTTTTTAGATCATTGTAGGTGTTCTTTAATACTTTACATTTCTTCATCAGACTCCACACATGGTTAGTTACAGTGTAGAATCTGAAACCACATCAAACTTCCCACACTTGTTTACATTACAGTTCACTGGTCTCTCTTGCACTTTGAGTGGATCTTTTACCACGTGATTTTGTAACGTGTTGTGCCCATTTGGAGAAATGGCCAAACTGGTTCACTCAGTTATGCAGATCTTCCAAGTGTGGACACATTTGATTATATAATGTGAAATTGGCCTTCGTTAATGTCACAACCTAATTAGAAATGGCTTTTAAGTATTCAGAAATTTACAAGCTCCTGGTGGCAGACAAAGTTTTCTAAAATTCTAATTTTTGTTTGAAAGGTCAAATTTCAAACACTACCAATTGCTTTCCTTGAAATAACAGGCTCCAATTATTTACTTTTGAGAAGTCTGAAAAACCAGTTTGTTTCTCAGTCGTTCTTTCAAATAAAAACGGTGTTCTGTCAAAGAGACAACTGGGAGAATTCACAGTTGAACAGTTTGCTTGGCTGCTTTTCTTTGAAATAGCATATTTTGACATGCAGCAGAAGTGCTTCGTACATACTTCCCATTTTCCCCCCTAGAATATGAAAAAGACAAGAACTCAGGGTTGAGATTTAACGAAATCAATAATTTTACTGCTTCATCAAGGACAGTCTGAGTGGAACTGGCTCTTTTCCCCCCGCGAGGGCATGATATTGAAAATACAGTGATTACTGATGCACTGAGTTCCTGTTCCCTTGATTCTTTCCAAAGAGCCAGGAGTTTGGCATCAGGAGGGCAAATGTCAATACAGTGAAACAGGAAAGTAATGTCTTATGTGATGTCTGAGTATTACTATGAACTTACTGTGACCTTGCAGACCCCCTGAAGGGTGGGTCTGAGACACCCTTAGGTGTCTGTGAGCCACACCTTGAGAACTGCAGCTGTATCCTTGCTGCCTTTGCAGAAACCTGATTAAATCAGAACTCATGTCTTGCATAGGAGCTGCAAGAACTTAACCAATGATTTCTCTGTTACTTCATTCCGAAATCTTTCTAACACATGGTCAGATGTAGTTCAGCAATAATAGATGGGTGGAACTTGTAAGTAAGGTGATTCATCCTGAAGAAATAATAGTTCTGAATATTATTAAATAGTTCTGAACAAATAATCTGAAGATTGTCCTGGAAGAGACTCTTTCAGTAAGTTGGTATTGGTGGTAGCTGGCCTATAAGTCTGCAGTCATTTTTGTTTTGTTTTGATCCCTATCCCCCTCTCTGTAAGTCATTTGGAGAGTCTTAATTTTCTGAAATCATTAGTGAAGGGGCTATGCCTTTCTACCCCTTTTCAGCACTGTATTTTCATATACCCATTTATCTTGCTAATGCCAGAATTCAGAGAATTGAAAAGTATCTCCGTAATAACTTCAGGAGAAACATCAGGAACCCTTGCAATACTGTTATTCTAACATGATATTTTGAGAAAATAGTATGAAATTTCCATGGTGATTGAGGTAGTTCCCTTGGTGGAGTTTGAAATGTATAAAACATTCAGTGTTGTATATGTAACTTTGAAACTGTTCCTGGTTCTCAGGGATGATTTTGTTTTTAGGCTTGAGGCATCATTGTTGTAAGCATAGTATAAGCAGTGGCTTGGGAGCTAGGGAACAATATTTTGAAACGTGGACCGCTCACATGACGTTGGTCAGATCTGCTGCCTCTGATGCAATCACGTGCAGAGAGGCTGTACCAGTAGAGGGTGGTTAGGCAGCTTTGGGGATGAGATCCGGACTCCAAGCCTGGGTCTGCTGCTTACCAGCTGTGTGTTTTGAGACAAGTCTTTAAGCATGAGTAGGATGTGATTTGTTTCATCAACTTTATTGAATTTTAATTTATGTTCAATTACATGCTCACTTTTTAAGTGTGCAGTTTGATGACTTGTCAGATGATTACAACTTGACGTATACATCAAGGTATAGAATATTTTCATCACCTCAGAAAGTTCCCCTGTGTTCCTTCGCAGCCAGTCCTTTACACCCCTGGCCACAGCTGATCTGGTTTTTATTACTAAAGATCAGTATTACTAGTTTAAAACTTCATATGAATGGAATCTTTTAGTATATACTCTGCTTATGTCTGATTTCTTTTGCTCAGCACGTTTCTGAGATGGGTCCATATTGCATGTATCAGTGATTCATTCTTGCTAGTATTCCATTATACTGTGCACATGTGGTTTTTATGAAGATTAAGACACTGCTTGTAAAGTACATAACATGGTGTCTGGCATGTAGTGAGTGTTAAATAAACTTTTAACTTCAAGGAAGCAAAAGGTTAAATGTGTGGAGTTTATATTATGTCGATTTTACCCAATAACGCTGTTAAAGAATAAAGGAAAACAGGTCTACATGTGATTCACCTACAGTCTCTATTCTAGACCCGTAATCACTTAAAAGAACATATTCTCGTAGACAGTGTTATTTAAATGAATGTAAGCTATATTATTTTGCCACAGAATAACCTAAGACAGGGTATTAAAATGGTGGTGTCTTAGATCAGGGGCTTGCAAACTTTTTCTTAACGTGCCAGATGGTGGTTATTTAGGTTTGTGGACCATACGGTCTTCGTTGCAATTACTCAATTCTGTTGTTGTAGAGAGAAGACGTGGACAATACGTAAACAAATGAATGTGGCTGTGCTCCAATAGTTTTTTTTTTTTTTTTACAAAATCAGGCGCTGGTCCATAGGCCATATTATGCTGACTCCTGGTTTACATAATAAATAGTGTAGATAAATTACCTTAGTACATTGTTGGATAATTTTTGTAAGTGATGGCATTAGCACCCAGCTAAAGCTGCTAAAGGTAGCCAAGCCACCTACATAAAGGTAAAGCTTTATATATTTTCTAGTTTGGGAAATTTGTTTCTGTGACTGATGCGACCTTGTTGTTTTACAGCCATCTGTGAGAAAGACACACTGCAGTGGCAGGAAACACAAAGAGAATGTGAAAGACTACTATCAGAAGTGGATGGAAGAGCAGGCTCAGAGCCTGATTGACAAAACAAGTACGTGGCGGCTCTTGTTCTGATGTGGGAGAATGGGCCCATTCTTTCTTATCCCTGTCTCTCTGTTGTTTCTCACAGAAACAACTCATTCTGAATGATAAATAGGAGCTTTCTGATATGTTGAATGAAAGAAGTGGAAGGTCATTGGTTTCCCAGGGATATAGGAACGCATTAATATTAATTGTCGAGGTTAGAGCCATTGGGTATTGGTTAGACTGGGAAGTGGGGCAGAGAGGAATGAATTGCCTGGTAGGTCTTTATTGACGTGGACCAGATTTTGTAGCAAATTTGTATAAAACCTCCTTTGTGGTGATCATAGGTTTTTAGAACTGGTTTCCTGTTATAATAGGAAAAGATGGGGGGAGGGGTTTATAGTTCTCTTCAAAGAGTTTGAGAGACTAAGTTTCTTATTCTTTGTAGTTCTGACAAAGGTAATTAGTCAGAAGGGAAGTGACTGATGTGACAAAGTTGTCTGAGTGTGTTTTGGGCCCCTGTCTTACAGGCCGTAATCTTTTTGTTTAATTAGGAACATCTTTGTCGTTCAGGCTAGTTGGTTCCAAGGCACTGGCAGGAGATGTGGCATTTCTACGTTAGATCATTCTGGTGTATTTGAAACGTGGCCTTTCTTAATTATTCATTGTACTTAGTTGGCAGGCCAGTGTGGACTTCGATTGTGATGTAATTAAAAAAAAACTATGATGGCAAATTTCAAACACAGTAGAAAGACATGTCTAATGAATGAACGTCCCATGGCTGTGCACCTCCCTGCCCCACCGCCATTCCCCAGCACCCAGCTGTAGCAGTCTTGTTTCATTTCCACCATGGTTTTCAGACTTAGCACTACTGACATTGGGGTTGGGTGAGGCTTTGTTATGGGGGCTGTCCTGTGCATTACAGGCAGTTCTGCAGCAGCCCTGGCATCAGCTCACTAGAGGTAAGTGTCAGTTCCCAGCTGTGACAACTGAAAATGTCTCCAACATTGCCTAGTAGTTCCCCAAGAGCGCAAAATTGCCACTGGTTGAGAACCACTCAATACCTTCATCTCCTTCCTTTGTCCCTCCTGGATTTTTAAGGAGCAAATCTCAGACATTGTCCCATTTTCTTTGAAAAATTAATTATAATGTAATCTTTTTTCTCTGTTTGAAAAGATATTAGAAATTTCTTGGCATTAAAGGTTAGCATTATATTCGCTTATTTTTCTGTATGCACAGAAGAATTTATTTAGGATGAGTAAACGTTTTTGATGGAGGACTTTTGGAGGCGAGGAGGCAAGCCCTCTGGGATGCAATTCATGATGTCCGTGATTATGGTGACATTGAGTCAGTCTGCTGCTGATCTGGTGGCTTAGCCACTCCCTCCTCAGTCTCTACAACTTGTCCCGTCACATGGTGTGGAGGTGCCTTACTTGGATATGAGCTGTTGTAGAGCACAGGCTCCGTTCAGAGGCTGTCCATAAACCTCCACTCTAGGTCATTTTTCTGGATCTGGTCCTCGTGAATTATCAGTGATTTACTTGAATAATTTGACCCCCTTTGCACTGGTGGGGGTGGAGTGGGATGGGGGTGGGTGCCTGGATTGCAGACCGCACTGAATTGGGAAAGGCTTACATTCAGGAATAGACTTTATGAGTGTATTTTAGTATTTACTTGTGACTCCTTTTACAAGCCAAATATAAATGATCTTCAGTTTCTTTTGTGCTTCTTATTGTCTGAAATAAAAATTTAAAGTTGATTGTATTAGACGTTTTTTAAGATCATAATCTCTTTCAGGTCAGGCTCTTGCTTTGAAATCTTTGTTTCTTTCATGTCACTTATCTCAGTGCATTAATTTAAAAACTGGTAAACCAAATGGTATATATTGTTTTGACTCAGCCTATATAGGAATGATTGAAATTTATAAAGCCTGTTTTTTAGACAGGCATTACGTATTTTCAAACAAAACTATGAATGGCTTGAATTGATTATAAACCACATCTGCAGATTAAAGATGACCGCTTCTCTTTGGTAAGACATTGATAGATGGGAGGTTTTCACTCCAGTCTCCAATAGTTAATTCAGCCATAGAAATGCTGACTAAATAAAAACAGGTTAAAAAACCCAAATCTGTAAACCAATTAGTTGCTGTTTTAACTGGTGGGTATCTAAAGTTGATTTAAAAACTAGAAGCCATGATTTAGTAATCTTAGATGGTTACTTTTTAAAGTGAAGTAATTGTGACCGTTAAAGATTTAAAAGAAAGTGGTTATGGGCTGTTGAATTCTTATTCACCGTGTGTTGTTTTTTTCTTACTTTTTAAAGCCGCAGCATTTCAGCAAGGAAAGATACCTCCTACTCCATTCTCTGCTCCTCCTCCTGCGGGGGCAATGATCCCACCTCCCCCCAGCCTCCGTAAGTTTCTAAAGTTTTTATCTCAAGGCGTGTAAGTGGGTAGATTAAACTTTGATCTTGTTAGATTATGTCACAGTGGGCTTTCAGATGCTCATTGAATGACTATGTAGATGGTGACAAAACATCTTCAGTGGTATAATTTCTGAAATAGCTTTAGTTACCTTCTGATTGCATTATTACTAAGATATCGTATGTGTGGCATCCCAAGTGGGTCTGAGACAGACTCAATGGAAAGCTCAGAATGTACTGTGATTAGATGCGCTAGTCTATGAAGCAGTATTGCCGAGTACATTAAATTATTTACTGCTAAGAACACAACACTAGAGGATTGAAGTAGCTAAACTTCTCAGTCTTTCCATTTTCTAACCCACCTAACACTTTTTTTTACACACACACACACACACACACACACACCTGTGAAAGACAAGAATGGTATAGTACAAAGTGGACTGGTTCAAAGGCCTCTTCGGGAAGGTTTATTGTTTCTGCATGACAGACAGGAGGAAATTGAGTAACTAGGCCATGGTGCTTTTGCTCTTCTGTCGGGTTTAGATTGAAGCTGAACTCAGAGGCCTAAACTCAGCCCTGTAAGTAATCACGGATATAAACACACAGAAGTAAGAGGCTGTTTATATAGTTGCACACTAGTGCAGGTGGATCCCTAAGAGCCCACCAAACCCTTGGGCTCCCACCATCCTGGGACCTGGCCAGGCGTCAGCTCACAGCAGCTCTCAGATCACCTCTCTCCTACTCCATCCTGACTGGCTGGCCCTCACTTCCATTATTTTCAATAGTAGAATGGTCTATGGTATGAATGTACCATAATTAATCTCATCATTTTCTTGTTGTTGGACATGCAAGTTGTTTCAAATTGTTGCTATTGTCAGTGATACTGTTAGGAATAGCTCTGCATATACATGTTTGTATTTTCCAAGAACTTTTTAAACCTGAGTTTTGATTTTTTTCAAAAATCTGAAATTAGGTACTTGTGGCTTAAGTTCACCAGCTTTTTATCAGGAGCTCTACAGAAGATATGATACCCCCTTTAAAAAGTTAAAAATCTTTGTTTGTTTTTTTTTAACCTGGGGAACCTGACTTCATTTTATACTCCTGCTTAGGTAGGCTTGTTCCTGCTTTTCAGTCATAAAGTTTTGTGGCATGCTGACTTTTGTGGATCCACTGTTATAAAAGAGACCGTCGGAAATCTATTGTTATAGAATTTGGACCAGATCATGAAGCCCTACTAGTTTCATTAAGAAGATAAAATGTTAATGTATAAGCATATCTTAACTTCAGGCAACATTCTTTACTTTAGCTGGTCCTCCTCGCCCAGGTATGATGCCAGCACCCCACATGGGAGGCCCTCCCATGATGCCAATGATGGGCCCTCCTCCTCCTGGGATGATGCCTGTGGGACCTGGTAAGTTTGAATCTCCCAGAATGCTCCATTGTGAGTGAGTTCTCCATTTATATGGAATTCTTAGCCATCTAAATGTAGTTTTGCAACAAATTAAATTTGGTGAATCTGTAATGAGAAAGAAAAAGAAATATTTGGTTTATCAGTATAATTGAATGCTATCCAAAGACATTGTGCTACTGAAAGCGGATACGGCTGCCCCTTTTTCTCTTCTTCTCCCTCCCTCCTATTTCCTTAGGTCCTCCTGACTTTCAGCCATTAATAATGAAGAGGAAGGTAGATGAGTGTGTTCCGCTGGGGAGATTAAGGGAAGGGTAGATATGAGTATATACCTGTGCTGCTACCTTTCTCAGTTGTGATTTGGAGCAGAGCTACCTATTCATTCTGGTTTAATCTTGGAGGTTAGCTAGCTCAAATTAGTATGGAAAAGGCCTTAGGCCTGGTAGTGGTCTTTTATTCAGGAAGGGGGAAAAACTTACACCCAAACATTTTATTTTAACATAAACATAAATGTACATTAATTTGCAAATTTTTCTGCTGCGTGGTCAGGGTCTTTAGAACAAGTCTACTAATTAGAACACTGTATTTCTTGCAAAAAATCAATAAGCCGTACCCGTAATACATCCTCTACCAACTTGAGTTTCATTTTCTGTGAAGTGGTTAGGGACCTTGTGAGGCAATCTAGTTTCAGCCTTTTATGATCCACTCACCTACCAAATATGTGAGTGCTTTTGGGGATGATTTGCCTGAGTATTGCTAAGTAGCAACTTAGTTTTCATAGAAACAGGTTGTGGTTTTTTTTTCATATTTTAATGGGTTTGCAGAATAGTTATGTAATTAAATACAAGTGTTGCAAGAAGCCTACAACTCAACTGGTAAGACAAGGTACAAAGGTATAATAGAGCTTCCTGGCTAGAAGCATTCAGTGTGCTTGCTGTGGGTATCTTTAGAGGGATGGGAGAGTATATAGCTGAAAAGAGTTCCTGCCTTACTGGCTTGTGAACCCAAAACACAATCAGAGTGGCTTCTTTTGCCTTCTTAAGTCCACCACTAATTTAGATTCCTTGAGGGGTTAGGGATATGGTGAACCGGGAATGCATGACTCATCTAAAGAAGGCTTCTAGAACTCAGTTCAGCCTATGAGAATGCAGGTTGGTGTTGCCAGTTCTCCTGAGTATTTTGTTCTTGTTATTTTTACCAGGATAAAATAATAAGATTGTGGGGTTTGCATTTAAATAATTGAGTAGTTGGGGGTGGGCATGGTTAAGAATGGGTGGGGATAAAACTGGTCCTGGGTGGATAATTGTTGAAGCTGGTTGATGGGTACATGGATGTTTATTATACTCTTCCCATTGTCTGTGTTTGGGCATTTTATTATGAAAAGTTGAAAGAGAAATCTAGATTTAACTTATTAGTAATTAGACTTATTAATTGCCAATGTTGGCAAAACTGATTAAAATTAAATGCGCTGTGGAGACCAAAGAAAACAAGTTTTCGGGTGCCTCATTTTCAATCTGGTCTAGATTAGTTTCCTCTAACAAACGCTGAATACAGGTTATGTTATGGTGTGTTTTTAAATAAAGTATTTAGTGTTATTCTCTGTTCCTGTTGAAAGTAATCTTAAAAAATAAAATTCTGTACCTGTTGGATTTTGTGTCTGCACATACTCGTGTTTTCCTTTTTGTGATAAGGCTGTATTCAGCTTTGAATATACCAAGGGTGCCAAAAGCGTGTATACGTATTTTAAGAAAGGAAAAAATTATTGAAATTATGCTGATGGTAACCACTTTGAGCACCTGTTGTAACTGCAGAAGTCAAACGTGACTTGTATTCATCTTTTGTTATCAGTACATGTTATTACAATTTAAATACAGTTTTCCTTTCTTAAAATTGTATGCATTTTTTGGGCACCCTCTGTAGTTTTCTTGAACTATTTATAGAAGCCTTTAATCGAAATGATTTAGTTAAAAATAAATAGGTAAAATTTGATATTTAAAAAGAAGATACATGACATGAAAATTATGAGACATGATAATAAAATGAATATCCGTGAACCCACCACCTAGCTGCGGGTGTAGAAAGAACGTTACCAACTCCATGAAGCTGCCCGTGTCCCTCCCTAACCTCCACCTCTCTGCTTGCCCTCCCTTCCCTGGCTCATTTGTTTGGCTGGTATATTGATGTGATACTTTAAAAAATTCATTAATAGTTTCTAAAGTGCGTTAGAAAAATCCGACTTGTGTGTGTGTGCTAATTGTTATAAATCACATTATTGCCTATTATTTTTCTTGACTTGAGCTAAGTATGGTTACTAACAGGTTCTCAGCATGGGCCTCCTGCTCACCTTTCCTACAGCTCCGAACAAACGCTTAGTGGTAAGATTGTCCTCTGTGCCTGTGTACATCCATGAACTAGCTCCTGGTTATATGGTGCATAGAACTGATTACAAGAGCTGACTGAATATTGTGGGGCTTAGTTGTGAATTTCCCTAAGAAAAAAGGCCAGTTTAGGGAACTAGTGTCCCTGGTGGTTTCTGAAAAGCAGTCTAATAATAGTTTCCCCCTTCCTATCATTAGATTATGATTTCCGTACAGTTCTTGTGTTGACTTTTTTTGTTTTTTGTTTGAGAATGTCTAAGTAATTTAAAGATGTGATGAATTTGTTGCATTTCTTCTGTCAAGTATGTCTTTTTTCCAGCATTTTGCAGGGGGGGCTACTTTTTTTGTCTTTAATTGAAGTCCCACCAAGCTCTCTCAAATATTTCATAAGTATTTTCTGACTCTTTTTTCCCCCCCTTTTTTTTGTTTTGTCCTGCAGCTCCTGGAATGAGGCCGCCCATGGGAGGCCACATGCCAATGATGCCAGGGCCCCCAATGATGAGACCTCCCGCCCGTCCCATGATGGTACCCACTCGGCCAGGAATGACTCGACCAGACAGATAAGGAAAGAGGGGAGCCTCTTTCTAACAGTTCTATATAACTTGTTCTGTTTCGCCAGGAGATCATGGTGCTGGGACTCTGGGTGTTGCCTAATAGCATGACAAGACTTGCTGCCCCTTTCCTATCAAAGAGAATAGTTTCGGAAGGGTGTGGTGGGACAAAAAAAGCAATTTTCATTTGTATTGTGAAATGTGAAAATAAAATTGTCAACTCTTTTAGTTAAAAACGTGTTCATTTTTTTCTCCCCACTGAATTTTTTGTGTATTTTAAAGGAGATGAAGCATTTCCGTTATGTTTCGCTAGATCATTCTCTCTTCAGCATGTCCTCTGCATGACATTCTTTTTCCTTAGCTATAGAGTGGGTCCCTTTGGGCACCCTGCCTTTATTTAGTAAACTTCTCTTGTGCAAGACTTGGTAAATCTAATACTTGTAGAGCTTTTGTTGATTAAGTAAACAGCACAGTTGGTTAATATTTCACATGAATAATACTTTGTGTAGTAAGTGGAAAATTTTAAGCCTTTTATGCTGAATTAGGAAAAAAGACTTCACAATGCGTGCATGTCAGCTAAGAATCGCAAGAATTGCCTTAACCTCAGCTTCTCCTTTCAGCTCCTCTTTTTCTTGGACTTCAAATAGAAAGCTTTCTAATAGCAATGGTAAAATTATTCAGATTTCCACGGTACAGAAGATTTGTTCAGAATATTTGTTATATCACCAGTCTATAAAAGTAGGATATTTGCAGGGAAGCCTCTAGAAAGTAAGCTGTTGGAACTGTTCATATTCAGCTCATTATAAAATCTAAACTATTTCACATTGCAGGTGGGAGTGAAAATTGTTATAACGTCTGGGGAGGGCAATTTGGCAATATCTATCAGAATTACAATACCTATATATCCTTTGACTTAGCATTTCCACGTCTAGAAATTTATCCTACAGATAGACTTGCACATGTACGAGGCGACGTGTGTACATGATTATACTTTGCAGCAAAAGACTAGACATAACAGATGTCCAGTGAAAGGGGACTGCTTTGTCAAATACGCTACAGCCACAAAGTGGCATCTACCATGCTGGTTAAAACAGAATAAGGAAGCTCAATGTATTGCTGGGGAAAGACCTCCAGGATACACCTTGGCTGCACCTTGCTTTGTTCACATCACAAGGTATTGTTTGCTGCTCTCCTTTTTCCAAGGAAATATTTATATATGCCATTGTAGGTATAAAGGATCTCTGGAAGGACAGATAAGCAACTGGTAATATGTGTTGCCCCTGAAGAGCAAATGGGTAGCTGGCGGACAGGGATGAAGGAGGAAGACTGGTCACCTTGTTGTGCCTCTTAGACTTCGAATCATCTGTTTCAGAACAAAACAAAACAAACCACCTTTGCCATCAGGTTCTTGTTACAGTGATACTGTGGCAGAGGGTATCCTAAACCAGCAGTTTACCACCTGGCTAATGATCAGATTCATAGGGGACCCTCTGCAAAAGAAAGATTGCAGATTTTTGATTCAATATATCTGGAATGGGGCTTACGAAATTTGCATTTTGGGAAAGCTTCCTAGGAGATTTTGATTATTAGTGGGTTTGGCAAACTATCTTAGGATCTGGTCTACTCAAGAATGTAACACTGTGTATGTCTATAATTTTTTATAGATTTGTAGCTAGAACTAGAAATAGCAATAGGTGGGTTGCTTATTTCCCCCTAGAAACTTGTGAATATTTTGAAGAGGAGCTAATTTAGCAAATAAATGACCTTATCTAAGTAAACAAGAGGTTAGAAATAGAGGACCTGACCAGGAGAGAATCTTCATGCTCAGGCTCTGTATAAGTTTGAGTCAACTTGCTAGTTTGAACCTTTGTGAGAACTACTTGCTTTTAGTTTCTCGTCACATTTTTTTTTTTTTTAAGATTTTTATTGGGGAAGGGTAACAGGACTTTATTGGGGAACAGTGTGTACTTCCAGGCCTTTTTTTCCAAGTCAAGTTGTTGTTCTTTCAATCTCAGTTGTGGAGGGTGCTGTTCAGCTTCAAGTTGTTGTCCTTTCAGTCTTAGTTGTGGAGGGCACAGCTCAGCTCCAGGTCCAGTTGCCATTGCTAGTTGCAGAGGGCACAGCCCACCATCCCTTGCAGGAGTCGAACCGGCAACCTTGTGGTTGAGAGGATGCGCTCCAACCAACTGAGCCACCTGGGAGCTCAGCGGCAGCTCAGCTCAAGGTGCCGTGTTCAATTTTTTAGTTGCAGGGGGCGCTGCCCACCATCCCTTGCGGGAGTCAAGGAGTTGAACTGGCAACCTTGTGGTTGAGAGCCCGCGCTCCAACCAACTGAGCCATCCGGGAGGCAGCTCAGCTCAAGGTGTTGTGTTCAACCTTAGTTGCAGGGGGCGGAGCCCACCATCCCTTGCAGGACTCGAGGAGTTGAACTGGCAACCTTGTGGTTGAGAGCCCACTGGCCCATGTGGGAATCTAACCGGCAGCCTTCGGAGTTAGGAGCATGGAGCTCTAACCGCCTGAGCCACCGGGCTGGCACCTCGTTGTCACATCTTTGAAAGAAGGACCTAAGTCTCAGAAATTGATAGTTTACATGTCTGAATTTATAGCTCAGATTTGTTATTAAAATCTGCACACTGAAGAGTTAGGGTAAGCTGTTACCAACTGAGCTTACATGTGACTCAGCAAGTTTCTGGTTTGGATGACTCTGTCAGGCTGAGGGTGAGGAGAGCGCCTTTTATGTGTAATAAATAGCCTCAGGTACTAAAGAACAACCCTGGTCTTCCTAAAATGAAGCTTTTTCCAAAGTATGTAAGAATTTGTATAGGTGCAATCAAGAATACTACTAGATAGCAAGAATTGAAGTTGGTGTAGATGTAGGGTAACATACTTGCTTCCTTTTCTTGGGCAGATCCAAAACCATAGGGAGTGCAGTTCAAGTCCACACTGTCATTTCCACTGCCATGGCTTTAATGGTTTGTCAGAATGCCAGTGCCCTTGAGTCCAAGCTGCATGAGAAATGGGATCCTTGCAGAGAGCCACAGGCTAATTTGGTCATCCTGTATGGAAAAAGTCCAGTGGTGATTAAGTGTTTGTCCCAATTACATAGCTTCAGTCAGATGGTATCTTTTAGGTTCCAAGACAACATTTGGTGAACAGAAAAAAGCCTGGCCTGCCTGAGGTTTCTCTGACAGAAGTGTCCTGAAGGCTGGCCTGGTATATTGGTTTTCATGAAAACCTTAATAAATGTTAACTAATTGAAGTCATTTCTTCCCCTCCCAATTGAAAGCTTACAGGTTAGACTTTTGGACACAGAATCAAATACAGCATATAGAATAGTTCATCAGACAAGTGCAGGAATAAAATAATCTGAATGTTAACTTATTGTCCTTGCTCTTTAGGGGTGGGGAGAGGAGTGGATTTCGAACTCAGAAAAGTTGCAAGAACTGTACAAAGAACTCTTACATACCCTTTGACCAGAATCACCTATTGTTAGCTGTTATGTTAGCATTTCACCACATGTACTTTATTGTTTGCTCACTTGCTCTCTCTGGTTATACGTATATATTTTTCTGAGCCATTTGAGAATAAGTTGCTTGTATCATGCCCTTTGTCACAAATACTTGAGGTGTATTTCCTAAGAATAAGTACATCCTCTTACATAACCACAGTTTAGTTATCAAGCTCAGGAAACATAAATCTACCAACCATATTTCATTTTTATCCGTTAATCCAACATTGTCCTTGCATTGTTTTTTCCTGTCCTGTACAGAATCCTCTCTAGGATCATGTACTTTTTGGTCAAGTCTCCTTCGTCTCCTTTAATCTAGAACCGATCTTTAGCCTTTCTTTGTATTTTATGACACTGACAATCTCACCGCCTTTTGTTTAATAGAATGTTCTTCATTCCTCGTTTGTCTGATGTTTCCTCCTGATTACATTCTGGTACATGTCCTCAGCTGTGTCCCCAGGATATCACATCTGTAGGCAGGCACACAGGGTCCATCTATCTGCCCCTGTTGGTGATAGTAATTTTGATCACCTATTAAGGTGACTATCCAGTTTTTCCATACTTGTTCCTTTTGAAACAGTATCTTTCCCCAGCTGCCAATTAAGAAAAGCCCATTGACTTACGGCCTCATTTAATGGTAAGACTTTGAACACAGCATAGGAAACTAAGATCTCAAAGCTTTTTGTAAGTACTTAATCAGCTTTCACAGTGACTGAGAAACAGATCTCCTAATCCTTCCCTCCTTTTGTTTGCCTGTACTTCACATCCTAGTATTTTTGGGGGGACGGTTGAAAGAATAGAGAAGTAAAGGTAGGACAAAGAATTTTATCTCTATATTCAAATGCCACATTTCCCCCCTCTTCACCCTTTTTATCTCAGCTTCTGCTGGTAGAGTGAAGCTCGTAAAGAGGGACAAAAAGAAGAGTAATACAATAAAGCCTAGAGTGGCAGACATTACTAATTGCCCACCCCAGTATTTATTACTATCAAAAACAATAGAATCTCAGGGGTGGCCGGTTATCTCATTTGGTTAGAGCATGGTGCTGATAACACCAAGGTTGTTGGTTTGATTCCAGCATGGGTCACTGTGGGCATGGGCGCCCTCCTTAAAAAGAAAAAACAAACAAACAAACAAAAAAATTCTAAAGTAAAAAAAAATTCAATTTGGGCTGGCCCGGTGGCTCAGGCAGTTAGAACTCCATGCTCCTAACTCCGAAGGCTGCCAGTTCGATTCCCACATCCAGTTCGATTCCCACATCCAGATCCCATGATCGCCCACGGCCATCTTTCGGGGACCAGACAGAGACATAAGGTGTAAAACATTGAGATAAGCAAAGTCCCAAAAAGGCACAGTCTCACAGACTTTTCTTTCCTCAAGGAAGGACACGGGTGGGGACTATCGGCTAGGCTGCTGTGTGACAACAATCTTGGGCCACGAATTGGCAACTGAGGACGGTGTTCGCAAACCAGAAGGAGCTTAATGATTGAAGAGCTACTTAGACTTCTTTTACGTGAAAGAGAAATAAACGTCTTTTTTGTTAAAGTTAGGTGTTATTTTGAGTTTCCTGTTATATGCAGTTGAGCCTAAAACCTGACTGATAAAAAAGAGGTGTTGAAGAGGAGAGTAGTACTGAACTTGTCCAGCTAGAAAAACTTGCCTCGGGTATGCCACGCTCTAATACTGAGTATGGATAGTCTTCTAAGTGATGGAACACAAGTCTTTTCCTCTACGGCGCTTACATGGCGCTTACATTCTAGAGGGGAAGTGAGACAATAACAAATAGAAAACACCAATGTTGTGTGGTATGTGCCATGAAGAAAAATAAAGAAGGTAATAGGTGATACAGGAGAGTTAGCATGTCCCTAGGTAGACAGGGAGGTCCCTGGTGGAATAAACGAAGACAGCCATATCCTAAAACTTCAGGTTTTGAAATCACTGCTTCGCTCCAGGACATAATGTAATAAGGCCTTAAGGTTAATCATAAAATTCATTTTGGCCTGACAAATGGAGCAGATCTGATAAGAGTGGGTTATTTTGCTAATTCCTTTAGGATGGGCAAGCAGAACAAACCTGGTAGACAAATTTCATTAGAATTTCATTAGAAGGCGCCAGTTCCCTTCTTCAAACAAGTTCCCTTCTTCACCCAGCCCCCTTCCCCAAGCAGACAAGGGAAGGTATAAAAGTAAGAGCTTTTGCCTCAGACACAGGGCCACCCCCATTGGGGACCACGTCCTGCTTGGGAGCTGCAACCTCTTCTCCTGCCTCTAATAAACTATCTTCTTTTTAAAACTTTTTGCCTCTCCCTGGTCCGTGTTTCCATCCTTCGGCTTCATGAGACACGATCCCAGCCCACACCCAGATCCAACATCACCTACATCATAGGGAATGCCAGTAGCCCACTGGGGGAAAGAAAAGAAAGGCGTGGGGGGGCGAGGTGGGGGGAGACATTCAGATGTCTAGGGCTCAACCTTTCCAGGCAGAGGGAACAGCCAGTGCAAGGACCCTGAAGGTGGAGTCTGCCATTCTATTGGAGAAACAGCAGGGGAGCCAGTGTAGCTCCAAACAGCCAGAACTATGGAGATGGCTATGCCCATTATCTTGATTCGGGTGGTGATGTCCCAAAACTCTAAAAATTGTACACTTCAAAAAATGCACTTTTCAAAAATATGGTCATGGAAGGAGAACTGACTCCGGGTGGTGAACACAATGGGATTTATAGATGATGTAATACAGAATTGTACACCTGAAATCTATGTAACTTTACTAACGACTGTCACCCCAATAAACTTTAATTAAAAAAAATGTACTTTGTTGTATGTCAATCATAGAATTGCTTTAAAAAGTCATAGCTACCACAAATTAGAAACTGCTCTCAAGAATCCTTGTAGACAGTAATAACAAATCTTTGCTACTCAACCCTTTTGTTCTTGAGTTTTCTATAAAATTACCTTTACTGTTTGCATAGTCTTCTTTCTCCGGGCATTATGGGTCTTCTTGTTCCATACATAGCACAGTGTGTACAAATAAATGTTTCATCATGAATTAAGAGACGTCGCCATCCTGCCAAGCAGGTGAGGGAAGCTCCTGGATCTGAAAGTGATCAGCTGGGTGTTTTTAAAATGTATGGGTGGTGGGATATGACTTGGCAATAAGAAGGAATGAATTATTGATCCAACAACTTGGATGGATCTCAAGGGCAGTATGCTGAGTGAAAAAAAGCCAGTTTGAAAAGATCACACTGCACGATACCATCTAGTATATAAATGACAAAGTTATGGAGATGAAGAACAAATTAGTAGTTGTCAGGGGGTAGGAAGCGTGTTGGGGCGCGTGGAGCAGAGTGACTATAAAGGGTTGGCCTGACCGAGAGCTTTGTGCTGAAGGACTACGTCTGTATCTGGGGTATGGTAGTGGTTACACAAGTCTGCACGGGATAAAGTGACAGAATCACACACACACACACACACACACACACACACACACACACACACACACCAGTATCAATTTCTTGGGTTTTATATTGTACTATACTTATGTAAGATGTAGCCGTTGATAGAAGGTGGGTGAAGAGTATATGGGACTTATCTGTGTTTATAACTTCCTATGATTCTATATTTCAAAATAATAGATTTTTAAAAATGTATGACTTCTGCTTCCAGAAAGATGGAGTAGATAGGATATATATTTCCCTATTCCTATTGCTAAGTACAACTAAAACCCTGGACATTTTACACCTGCAGACACACACACACACACACACAATACAGGAAAGACTGAAAGGTGGAGAGAATTAAGCAGAACTTGGGATAGGGAACTTGGGAACCCAAGGAACAAGATGTGTTCTCTGGATTTTCTTTTTGCCTCGTGTATCCCAGACTTGGAGTTGAAGAAATTGGCAATGAAGAAACACCAATGTGCAGCAGACAAAAAACTACCCCAAGAAAAGCCTGCTCTCTGTAGCCAAAGGCGTAGAAAACAGGCAGTTAAGACACAGTTAAGACAGAAAACTTTTAGACAACAGCCACTCTACTCCAGCCAAACACCGCATTAAAAACTGGTCCTACCCCCCACCCATGCCACAAAGGCCAAGTGGGAAGCTTAGATTTCCACCCCATGAGACTGTAATGAAGTGCCCAAACCCCTGCCAGGGTGGTGTCAAAAAAGAGCTAGGATTATCCTCCCCATGTGGCAGTAACGAGGCATTGTCCCCTCCTGACGGAAGTCGTGTTAGAAGAGGCTTAGTCGGGACGTAAAGGACATTCACCAGTGCCCAGTGGTGATGGGGCTGCATATACCCCTATGTCAGAGAGGCCGTGTGGCAGCAGTGACAAGCTCCTCCGCCACTCCCAGCTCGGGAAGTATTGGCGCAGCCTACTGGAGAGCTGGATTCCCACCTAAGCCTTCTCCTTGGGTGTCCACGGAGGCTAACAGGGCAACCCGAACTTCTATCTCCACCTGTCAGTCACCAAGGGGACGCCTCCCCCTTCTTCTGCCAGACCATTGTGAGAAAAAGCCAGCAAAACAGAAGGTTTAAGTAAGACCCAGAGTCTCAGAAGATAATATAAAAATGTCCAGTTTTCAATCTAAAATGACTCATTCTCCCCCCGCCCTCCAAAAACCCAAACTTGTCATATCAAGAACCAGGAAGATCTCAAAAAGAATTTAAATGACAATCACTAGATGTCAACACCAAGATGAAAGGGATGCTAGAATTATTTGACAAAAATTTAAGAGCCGCCATCATAAAAATGCTTCAACAAGCAATTACAAATATGCTCAAAATAAATGAAATAGAATATATAAAAATGAACCAAATGGAAATTTTGGAATCCAAACATAAAATAAATAAAAAGTCAGTGGATGAGTTCAACAGTGAACAATTGGTAACAGGAAATAATCAGAGAACTTGAAAATAGAACAATAAAAATATCCAATCTGAACAACAGAGAAAATAGACTTACAACAAAAATGAACAGAGCTTCAGGGACCTATGGAACTATAGCAAAAGATCTAATATTCATGTTAGAGACCCAGGAGAGGAAAAAAAGGAAAGAGCCAAAAAAGGTACTAGAACAAATAATGGTTGAAAAGCTCCCAAAGTTGCAAGAGACATAAACCTACATATTCAAGGAGCTGAGCAAACCTCAATCAGAAAAACTCAAATCCACACCAAGACTTGTTGTAATCAAACTTCTGAAAACTAAAAGCAAAGAAAAAAAATGAAAACAGCCAGAGAAAAATGACACCTTACTTTTGGGGGAAAATAATTTGAAGGACAGCAGATTTCTCATTAGAAACCATGGGCACCAGAAGGAAGTGGCAGAATGTTTTTCACGTGCTGAAAGAAAACTATCAGCCCAGAATACTATGGCCAGTGAAAACATGCTTCAGAAATGAATGGGAAATAAAGACGTTGTCCAATGAAGGAAAGCTAAGAGAATTTGTTGCCAGCTGACCTACCTTAAAAGAATAGCTAAAAAGTTCTCTGAACAGAAAGGAAACGAATGACTCTCATAATATCAGGAAGGAAGAAAGAATATGGTAAGCAAAAATATGGGTAAGTATAATAGTTTTTACTTTTTCTGATGTTTGAAACAAAAATCATAACTGGTTGATGTAGCTCTAAATGTTTGTAGAGGAAATATTTAAGACAATTATACCTACCGGGGGAAAAAGGGATATAAATGGAGGTAAAGTTTTATATTTCACTTGAACTGGTAAATGGCAATACCAGTAGACTGTGATAAGATATGGATAAATAATGTAACAACTAGAAAAATAACTAAAAGTTGTACAACTAAAAGCTATGAAAGCTATACACTCAAATACACTATAGATTCCTTATTTAAAATCTTATTACAAAACTACACTAATGAAGACACTGTGTTACTGGTATACAGATGAATGGAATAGACTTGAAAGTCTAGAAATAGACTCTTACTTTTACTTTTGGTCGTTGATTTTCACCAAGACAATTCAGTGGAGAAAGAATATTCTTTTCAACAAATGATGCTGAGACAATTAGATATCCACATGCAAAATAATTAAGTTGGTCCCCTTCATCACTTCTTATGTAAAAATTAACTCAAAATGATTCAAATTCCTAAATATGAGACCTAAAACTGCAACTTTTAGAAAAAACATAGATGTAAATCTTCATGACCTTGGATTAGCAATGATTTATTAGATTTGACACTAAGCACAGCAACAACAATGAAAATAAACTGGATAACATCAAAATTAAAAATTTTTGTGCTTCAAAAGACACTCAGGAAAATGAAAAGACAACTCACAGAATGGGACAAAAGTTTTTGCAAATTATATCTGATAAGAGACTTGTGTCTAGAGTAGAAAAAGAATTATTACAACTCAATAATGAAAAGACAAATATCCAATTTAAAAATGGACAAGGGATCTGAATAGACCTTTCACCAAAGAAGATATATAAATGGTCCATAAGCACATGAAAAGATACTCAGTATCATTAGCCATCAAGGAAATATATACAAATTCATAACAAAACATTAACAAACAGAATTCAGCAATATATGAAAGTAATTATATATCACGTCCAAATGAGGTTTATTTCAGGGATGCAGGCTGGTTCAGTATTTGAGAATTAATCAACACAATCCACCATATTAGCAGGCTAAATTCACATGAACATAGCATTCAAATGCAAAAAAAGCATTTGAAAAAATTAAACATTCTTGATAAAAAAAACTCTCAGAAAAATAGGAAGAGAACTTCCTCAACTTGATAAAGAGCATCCACACAAAAAAAAATCTAGTTAATGTTACACTTAATAGTTTAATAAAGACCAAATGCTTTCTCCCTAAAACTGGGAACAAAAAAACGATGTCTGCTCTCACCAGTCCTAAATAAAGTGCCAGGAGGTGTAACCAGCTCAAAAAGGCAAGAAAAGGAAGTAAAAGGCATTCATATCAGAAAGGGAGAAATGTTCTGTAAACTAAGTGCATCAATGTCAATACCCTGGTTGTGACGGTGTATTACAGTTTTGTAAGTTGTTATCATTGAGGGAACTAGGTGAAAGATACAGGGATCTCTTTAGATTATTTCTTCCAACTGAATGTTAATCTACCATCATCTCAAAATAAAATGTTTAATTTAAAAATTGTATGGATTGCCCCTAAATCCCTTTTGTTTTTATATGCCTCACATTCTTAGCATTGCAGGGAAGGATAAACACATTAATATTACTGGGAGAGCATGAACTCTCCTATTCAATGGATCCCTAGAGAGGCCATATTCTTTTAGAGCACGAGTTTTTGCTTTCAACAAAAATAACATTCATCAGGCGTGATGAATGGTTCAAGGAGGATGCTGAGTCTCTGAGCTTGAGGAAGGTTTTGTTTTATGTAGCTAATGTCAGACATCTAAATCAGCTGATGGGGTGCTCCAGGTAAAGAAGCATGAAATGCAAGAAATGGCCCTGAGGCCCCTGCAGCTGAGAGCTGAATTGGGAAGGAGCGATAATGATCAATACTCCTGACAAGAAACCTCTTCTTCCATAGGATCTATTGGTGTGTATTCTGGTGAGAGGTGGGCAGAGGGACAAATAATAATAGACTATGCAGCCATGATGGTAGGGACTGGGAAGTAGGCTGGTGGGGACCTAGGCTGAGGGATGACTTGCTTCTTTTTTAAAAAGGTAATTTTGGGGGGACTTCTGGGAAAAATTGAACTTACTATGATGAAGACAGAAGCATAGGTATGCATTAAGTCTGTTGATTATTTATTGTAAAAATCTCACATTTATATGGTTACCATGCTTAGACGATCTCTGGGATTAGGTAACAATTGTTTTGGGGGAGGGGCATTGCATGACTGAGGGATGGGGAGAGAGGGACATTTATCTTGATTTTTGTATTATGTGCACGTATAATATTACCTATTCACAAGAATGAATAAATTTAAAATTAATTGGTGGCCACATTTCCTGTAAGTCTTAGTATTATTTTGCTCAGGTTTTTGCTTGAAGGTGTAAGTCTAGAAAACTGCCACCTTCCCACCTTTGCCATTGGGTCTACAGATGTCCCTGGCATACGGGTTATACTTTTAAGTGTACGAACGGAAGAGGGTGAAAGTAGCACGGGCAGCAGTGAGAGTGAGAGACCTGGGTTCTAGTCCGGAGTCTCACTAAGTGGTTGTGCCCTTGGCAAGCTCTCAACCATTTCCCGGGGCTTCAGTTTCCTCATTTGCAAAACGAAGACGTTGATCTCTAATGTCCTTGGTAATTTTGACAATTACTGTCTCATTTTCTCCTGCCCCCCGACATTTGGGAGGGGTGCACCTCTGAAGTGTTGAGTAAACATGTGCCCATTGGTTAACCAGGTGGGGGCTCAGAGAGGCACAAAAAGATGGAGAGACGCCCCCTTCTCAGTTCTTCAGCAGAGCAGACGGCAGCGGTTCTGCGGACGCGTGAGGCCCTGAGACTACTGTTTCCCTCGCCACCGATTCCTGGAGTAGTTAGTTGGTGTTCAACAAATGAGTGAATGTGTGAAGGAAATGAATGAGAAGTGGACCGCGAGCTGCGCAATTTTCCAGCGAATTCCTGCAAAAAGTCACAAACGCGCCGCGTTTCCCCCGCGCTTCGAGGCGACTTCCGGAGGGCGAACCTCTGGCAGCGGAGGGCGAAGCCTTTCGGACCTGCCTCCGCAGGGCCGACCGCGGGGCCGAGGCGATGGCCCCGAGCTCGCCCCTCCGCCGCCGCGCGCCCCGCCCCTCGCCGCGCGCGCCCCCGCCGCCGCGCGCCCCACCCCTGGCCACGCGCGCCTCGGCCGCCGGGAGTCTGGCGAGCGGCGAGCTGTCTCCGCGTCGCTCAGGGCCGGCGGCCGCCGTGCCGCGTGGGTGGGTGGGATCGCGGCGGAGCTCCGAGAGCCGGCTCGGGGCGGGAGAGCGCCATGGCGGCCGCATCCGGCCCCCGCGTCGCGGCGAGGTGAGGGGCCGCCTCTTCACGGCTGAGGAGGCCACAGCTACCCGCCTGCCATCGTCGCGGGCCGCGGCTCCGGCATGGCCGGGATCATTAAGAAGCAGATCCTGAAGCACCTGTCCCGGTGAGAGCACCAGCGCCGGCCCTCAGCGGCCCCGGGCCCTTCCTAACCTCCTTCCACCTCCGGGATGCCGAGTTCCGGGCCCGGCCTCTCTCTTCAGCCCGAGCCGGGACCCCGTGGCGGTCCCCGTCTCAACGCCACCTGGACAGCCTTTTCCCCGCTCCGCTGGCTCCGACCGTTGTCACCACTCTGTGCTTCCCTCTCCCTGGGCCCTCGGGTACAGGGCGCTCCTGCCCTTGCGCTGGTGCCTCCGGCTCTTCCCCTTCCAACAGCCCCCACCCCGCAGCCCTCCCGACCCTCAGGGGTCTCCCGGCCGGCTGCCCCCGCCCTCAGCTGCCACACCGCCGAGCAGGTCACCCCGATCTCCCTTGCGTGTCTTCCGGCGCTGTGACCGTCTCTCCGAGGTCCCCCGGGTTGCACCCCTTTCCTGCCGGCCCCCTGCCGGGTTTCCTGTCCCCTTTGGACCCGCTGCCCCTCCCCCCGGGCCCTCTGCCCGCCTGGTCACGCGCGCCACCAAGCCCCCACTGCCTCCTCTCCCTCCTCCGACTGCTCCGGACTAGACCCTTATCCCCCGCGCGTTCTGAACGACCCTCGTACCCAGTCATTCCTAACCCGTTTTCCGCCCAGGTTTCCAACTCCGACGCTGCTTTTCTCCTTCCCAGAAGCTCCCAGCTCGTCCTCTTCATCGTCTGGCTGACCCTGTTGCATCACCCTTGAAAAAGATACCGTCCCTGCACCCAGGGCCGCTCCTTTGATCTCCTTTCTCCCTCCTTTGCTTCTCTTCTCATTACACAGACTAAATGGAGAAAGGTCATGAGAGTTGGGCATAAAGTTTCAACAACCTTCCCTTTAAGATGTGGAGGGTTTTTTTTTGACAGCCTATGAAAAGAACAATGTCCACTTCTGCTTTACAGCCATCTAAGCAGTGTTATGTCCCTCAGTAACCTGGGCAGAAAGGGGTGGCAGGCAACGCAGTGCGCAGGTGGAGCTGGATGGCTGCTGGTCCCTGGGTTACAACCGCAGGTTATCAGAGCTCGTGTCCACCAAAATTGGAAGCGAGGCTTTCGCTTAGTTTTCACTCCTTATTTCAGGTAGGGGTTGGTGATGCCTTAATACCTTCCGCCAGCTTTGTATCTCAAGTGGAGCGTGATTCAAGTCTCGGCTGCACAGTGGCCATTGGTTTTCAGGAGGTGGGAGTAGGGGGAGTGGAGGCACGTGGGGCCTTTCTAATGTGTCTTTCCTGGACTTCTCATTTGTTGGTGAGCGGTATATGAGACGCTGTTGCTGCCACTGCTTCCCTTTTCCTGGTTGGCACTCGTACTTATTTACTGTTCCTGTGATTTTAGGCTTTTATTAGTAATTGATTCAGATACATCTTTTGGTTAATCATCACGTTATAAAAGTAAAAGCAGGTTTGCTGCTGGAACTGGAAAGTGCCTTTGGATCCTTTACTAGGAGTAACTCCCTAATGCATTCTTTTTCAGGTAGCATTCCTCTGGGTGTTCCATGAGTTTAGTTGTTTTGTGTGAAGATTTAAATAAAAGTAGGACTCATATTGTGAAATGGTACAAAAAATTTAACTAAAGGGAAACTTAATTTGAATGAATATTGTGGGGACAGAGCCCCAGAGAGCAGTTTCCAGGCTCTCGGCCTCACGTGGAAAGGTGCTGGCTCGGGTGGTAGATGGCCGTCGGCTGTGGCTAGTTGACTGTCAGCTGTAACCATTGAGCCATTGGCTGCTAATATAACTGCTGCAGCTATGTTGGGGAGTCTAGGAGAGTCGAGGAGAGTCATCTGTCAGTTGGCAGAAAAGCGGACAGCAGGTCGCACGTCGTGTGAACCCAGCCGCCAGTGAGACTATAGTGGTGTGACTCCCCTACCTATGGCTCCGTGGGTGTTCCTTTTTGCCTCACCATGTCCTGCGTTCTTATGTGGGGAGCAGGACCGGAGGCCCCGCAGGCTGCCCCACGTGAGAAATATAGAATCAGAGAATTTTAAGGTTGAGATGATGTCACTTAACATAGCATTGTGTTTAAGAGCCCAGGCCTTTTGTGGCTTATTTTGTTCAACTGTAAAATGAGGCCAATGATAGTATCTAACTTAAAGGGCTATGATGAAGGTGACCTGAGTTTACTACATGTAAGGACTTAGCACAGTGCCTTGCACATAGTAAATGCTCAATAAAACATGAACTGTGGTTGATTTTTGGGCCACAGCTTGCATGATAATTTGATATAAGTGATAGATTTCTCCAGAAAAGTCCATATATGTGGACAGGTAATTTTTTAATATAAGTTCCAGGTATGTGTGTATGGGGTAATGAGCCCCTAAAGCACATGCCTGAACCCGGCAAGGCATCCTGGAACTGAGTGAATAACCCCTGACTAGTTCAACCCCTCATTTTATGGCTGAGGAAACTAAAGCCTAGAAAAGATAAATGACTTGCCCAAGTTGCAATGGAAGGTAAGTTGTAGTGGAAAAACCCAGCTTCCTGACAGGTATACTTTCCCCTGTAGTACACACATGTTCTGTGTGCTTCATATATCTATGAAGATGGGATTTTTAAAGACAATTTTAATAGTATATGCTGGCACATTCAGTGAATCCTTAGTGAACAAAGTTCTCTTTTAGATGAAGCAGGAATCTGTATGACAGACATTGGGAGAAATTTCTGATTTCCTCAGCGTTGGGTGGTTGATTGGGGAGGAGGAGGAGGTTATTCAGGCTGCAATTTCAGGGCTCCAGGAAGAGGTGCTAAGACGTGGGTCTGATGGGGGGAAAGGTCAAACTCCCGGGGCCTTTGTGTTGTTTAACTTGGAGAAACTGCCTAATCATGTGTGACATTGTGCCTCTGTGTGGGCTCTGCTTCACTCACAGAGGCTGCCCTGCCTGGAGGGAACTGTGGCCTCAGTGGCTCGATGGCTCGCCAAATGGTGGGGAAACAACAGAGAAGGTGTACTGAGTTACTGTGTTAAATAAATATCTGTAGGTGTTTAATAATTCCTTGTTGCTGCTGCTGATGGCGGTGCCACTTGACCTGGAGGAGAGTGTCTTACAGCAGGAGACACCCCAGTGACTTGCATAGCATGTTTAATTTTCGTCATGAAGTTGCAGATATTATTGAGAGTGTATTATTGGAATGCATCTTCTTTATTAGTAGAGTACTTTGGTAAACAAGATTTGAGGGAGGTGGTATTCAAGATCTTTTTGTTCAACAGCTCCTGTGGAGGAGGTACTGATCTGGGCACTGGGGACTCAGCAGGGAAGAAATGTAAAGTCTCCTAAGGGCTTTAAGCTCTGGCTTGGATGACTGCTGTGGATGCAGATTGCTTCAAGCACAGGATTCATTTCAACAGACCCACTTAGAAACAAGTCAGCATTTACAAAATATCCAAAATTGAGTTTTTCACTAAATTAGATTATTGTTGTTTTAGATCACCTTCTCTAATGACCTTTGGTTATCTCAGTAAGAGGAAATATGACTGATTGTGCAATCAGTCAGGGGACTGTGGTTTATGGAAAGATCAGGGACGCTGGAGCCAGACGAGCCGGATGCACCTTCCAGCTCTGCCACTTAATGAGCACAGGGCAGCCTCTCTGGGCCTTAGTGTTCTCATCTGTAAAAGACGGGAGGAGGAAGAATGCACCTCCTAGGAGGGTTTTGAGGATCGGGATAAAGGGCTATAATGCTGGCGTGTAAGTAGGGTTTGTGAAAGGGTAGCTATTATAGCAGCCGGAGAAGTTAGGGACACGACCAGGGTGTGGACGACAGCAGCCTGCCCCCGACTGGCTGTTTCTGAAACCCATTAGAAGTCTTAATTATTTACTGTAAATGGCGGCAGGAAGTGGGACCTTCAGTGACAGAGACATAGCTGATAGACATCAGGGTTAGGCGAAACTCAGGGGCATAGGAAATGTCCGAGTCCTTTTGGAGAATAAGAGCCTGACTGAGCTCATTCCTCTTAGTTTCTGATGAGTGGCTCCACTCGTGATTACTCAGTCTCCCGGGGACATCCCTGGGCGGTCCCCAGTGGGCAGTGGGGGGTCAGGCTCAGAAAGGCTACTGCTCACCCAGGACCTCAGGGGGTGCAGGTTTGTAGAGCTAGTCTCAGCTTCCAGCTCAGACCCCTTTATACTCATCGTCACCTTCGTTTCCCAAATAATTATTTTGTGCATTTTCTAGTAATGGCCAAATCATATATGTCTTTGTTTCTCTCCCTCATCTTCCTGTATTGCTTCAGAATAAAGCTCTTTTATTTACTTAGCAGATATTTAATAATAATAGCCAACTATTCGAATAAGCACTTTATACGTCTTAGGATGATTTAATCATCAGCCTTACCCTATGAGGTATGTATTAGTCCCATTTTATAGATGAAGAAATGAGTCACAGAGAGGTTCACTCACTTGCCCAAGATCAGGACGAGTAGGTGATGGAACCTGGATTCAAATTCAGGCACTCTGATCCCAGCGCTGTGCTTTTTCACCACTCCGCTGTTACAGTGGTTCTCTTCTATTGAGCATTTCAGCCTGAGCGTACCCTGGTCTCCAGCACCCACATGAAGGAGCACAGTGTCACCAGCACCCAGAAAGCTCCTTCCATCATTGCGTCTCCTTCCACCGTTACCACCACCAAAGAGTAACCACTGTCCTGATTTCTACCAGTATATATTAGTTTTGTCTGCTTTTATTTTATATAAATGGAATCATATAGTAAGTATGCTTTTGTGTCTGGCTTTTTAGCTCAGCGTTATTTTTGTGAGATTAATCCCTATTGTTGTTGCATCGAGTTGTAGACCTCCATTTTCATTGCTGTATTTGTTTATACATTTCACTGTTGATGGACATTTGGATAGTTTCCCAGTTTAGGTCTATGATGAATAGTGCTGCTGGGAACATTCTAGTACATGTTCTTTGGTGACCAAATATACACATATCTGTTGGGGATATAATAACAGTGGAATTTCTGGGTTGTAGGATATGCATAATATTATATTTTAATAGATATTGCCAGTTTTCCAAAATGGCTGTACCAGTTTATACTTCCACCAGAAATGTATGGGAGTTCTGGTTGTTCTCCATCCTTGCCAGCACTTGGTATTTTTCCTTTTCATTACGGGTATGGCTATTCTGGTGGGTGTGTTTTGAAATGTCTTTTACTTTGTGGTAAACCAGACGGCCACTTTATTCTAACCTTGTTTAATTTAAAATGTTGATCTATTTGTAAATTTTAGTCACAAGCAGACGACAGAACCTTGAAAACAAAAGATCTTTTTTTTTTTGAGAAATGTTCAAATTAGGCAGGTTCAGTGAAAATAATTGGGGTAATTTATAACCATTAGCCCATAAAATGTCTTACTTGAATGGATGTGATGACTAGCTCCCTGTCAAAATAACCATCATGTACATGAAGAGAAAGGGGGCCTGTTCTTCAGGCATTTGGGTTTTTGTTAAATATTTGGTCTTTAGACAACCTTGGATATTAAATAGTTTCATTCTGTTCTATAAGCTTACACTCCACTCTTACTAAAGAAACTAAAATTTGAATTTCATACTTTGGTATTGCAATCTTCACACCTTTCCAAGGGTAAAATGGTTGTCTTGTGTCTTAAAAGTAGCATTTAAAAGCAATAAAAATTTCAAAGCAGTACTGTTGTATCTGGCATGCAGTAGCTCAATGTATAGTTCACAAATAATGAAATTGCCTGCTTTGAAAAACTGGTTGAGAGGCACATCAGAAAGGTAGCAGAAAGGACCAGAACTTTGGATTCCAAAAGGTGGCTGTGCATTTTGACTCAGCCACTTGTAAGCTCTGTGCTCTGCAAGTCTTTTAGCTTCCTCCGCTGTAAATGGGGGATGATAACACCCAGTATTGTTTGGAGGATTAGAAGTAATGTGTAAAAGTGTTTGGTCCTGAAAAAGTAGGCATGTCCCCCTTTCTCAAAAGTAGATTTATTAGACCAAGTGAGATGCAGAGATGATTTTGCACATTTTAGATTCTGATTTTATAGATCAAGGCTGGAAGTATTAAGCCAGATTCTCCCAGGACCAGCCTACTTCTGAGAGATGAGCATTTTTGAAAGTATGTAAACTCTTTTCAATTCTAGAACTCAGTTCAGTGTAGAGGGTCCCCATTTCTTCCTGGGGGTACAGGGACTGAAAAATTAATAAATAATGACTATCTTTACGTATTAAAATTGCTGAAAAGAGATTGCTGTTAGTTTCTGGAGATAATGCTTTTCAGCATCTTGAAGGTTGTGCCTAACTTATCTAAATGTCTAATTCTTTAGATATTTAGGAATTACGTTTCTTAACATTTTAATACAGAGATGAATGTTCTTTGTATCAGTCCTTAAGGAGAGAAGGAAACAAGGATTGTTCCTGTTTATAAGTTTTTTTCATCTCAAGGCATAGTTCAAGGAGGAAACTTTGATCTCAGCACAGGTGAAATAGGTGAAATGTATACACTAGGTTGGGTCCTTAGAGGATTTATTTATATAGAGTCAGAGAAGATAGCACAATTATATACTGTATTCTTGGAGTGAAAAAGAAATTAGAAGTCGTTTAGTTTCTGTCACCTAGTATAGAACCTGGTTGAATAATAATCTGTAAGTATAGCATTGATCACTGGGGAAAAAAAAGATTCTTTTCATCACAACTCAGTTCTCTGCACCCCCTGGAGTGTGTCCTCCAGGACAGCAGGGCTTGTGTTCCTTGGCTGCTTTGAAAACCAGAGAGTTTGCGGATGCTTTGAGTGGGTGAGGTGGGTGCGGGAGATGTGTGCAGTGGGAGTGCGTGGTTGGAACTCAGGGAGCCTTAGACCTGAGGAATGTGGAAGTTGGGTGGGGGGCAGAAGGGCAAGGAAATCCAGTTCGCCCAGTATCATTAAGGGACCTTTTATCTTTGTGGATGAGGTAAGTACTTGCTACTTACTGGTGCTGACTGTAGATTCTAAGTACGCTTTCCAGTGTTCATAAGCAGTAAAATCAATCAATATCTGTAGTAAAGGGGAAAACTAAAGTGTGAAAATAGTACACATTAGTGTATTACTACTTTAGGTAAAGGGTATGTAGTTTGTACCTACTTGCCACAAAAATAAGGATTTGTATTATAAAATGTTTGTTTTATTTGCCTACAGCAATGGTTATTTTACATGTATATTCAGTCTTTATAGTACATTGGTCATATGTAGCTTGGATGTCAGTTCATTATTTAAAAAATTAGAATAGAGATCATGAGAGGTCAGTATATTTAAGTCTCTGACTTATGGGAGTATTATGTTCTCAAAAAAATTTTTAAGTTTGAAATTTGGAATGCGTGGTCCAATAGAAATAGTGTTGTAAATGTTGACCAGATTCCCAAGTTAGCCCACAGAAGCTGTGGTGGATTAATTACATATAATATAAGCTCACGAGGAGTTCTTGGTCTTGGTTGTTAGTGAATCAGTTGAAGGAGGAGGGGAGATGAAGAAGAAGAAAAAGGTTTTTCTTTCCTTTTTGTTGCAATCTTTTAGATCACTGAGATTATTGTCCTCTGCGGGGACTTCTTGGGTTGTGATTGAGGAGTGTGAGCAGTAGTTAATGAGCAGCGGGAGATGCTGATGTCATGCAGTTTGCAGAATAATTCCACACAAGGAAGCATTATCCTTTGTCTTTTTTGACTTTTGAATGTTTGTTAGATGTTTACATAGGTGAATTACGTGTTTAGATTATATAAGCGTAGAACTGAATTCTGTTTTACCTATAAACACAAAGTGTTGACAGCTTTAAACTATGGCGAATGTTCCAGAACTGTAACTACCCTGGGGGAAGGTTGTTATGAACTTTACCAAGTGTTTGTCACTATTTTAAAAAATGTTGTAACTCTTGTCATTGCCATTCCTGGAACTGAGTTTGTTTGGGTTGAGACCTACCTACTTAGACTAAGTTCTGAAACAGCTGAGGTGTGCTCGTGATACGCTCTCCTTTCTCGCCTTTCTCTCCTGGTGTCTCCTTTCTACTTCCTAAGGCCCCTGTCCTTGGACGCCCCCCTGTGCTGATTCTACCCGCAGCCCTTCACACTCCTCCCCCACGAGGCCTGCGTGCTCTGCTCCCCTCACTGTCTCACCAGAATTCCCAGTTCTTTAGGATACATGATTGCAGCTAAGTCAAGGGGGAAAAGTAGAGAACATATTGTGGAGCAGGAATCTATTCTGATTAGACCAACTCTATTTCAGAATATGTTCTACAGGGTCAGCTCCCCGAAGCTACTCTTCCTTTCTTAGCTTCTGAATCCACAGATACTCTGGAAGTTCTCTGTTTGTTTTTGAGTTTCCAAAAATGATTTCTGTTGCAGTGGCGGGGGGATGGGGCAGGGGTCTGGGCAACAGTTTGTGGTGTGTACGAGTCATCTGAAAGTTGGGAAATTCCAATATGTAAAAAATCCAGATAAAGATGGGCTAAAGTTCATTCAAGCTGACTGTCTCTAATCATCTGGTCTAGTGCTTTCCCAGGCAAAACTGAAAACATGCATTTCCCTTTTCTAAGAGAAATCTGTTTTCCTTCCTTCCTTCCTATCCCTTCAGTCATGCTGCCCTGAGAGGCGCATTTGTGCACATCTGGTCACATCACTCTTGCCTCTTGGGGAGGATATAATACCAATGAGATCTAGTGGGAAAGGGCTTTACTTCTACTAATAAAGGACTATCTCATATTTAACTAATCCTTCCTCGATAATAGTTGTGAACTCTAGACAATATATGAAAAACAGCTTCTTAAAGACATTGGAAAGTGACCAAATCAGGCAGAAACTGATGGGGAACTTGAAAGATAGGAACTGTATTGGGTAAGAGTCTCTTTTTGCCTGAAGATACTCCCCAGTTTGCATGGTGGGTGGCGGCTAGAATTTAAGCAAAAATCCAGTCTTATTAGCTTGGGGAGTCAGAACAGAGTTAAAGGTTACACGAGGAGCTAGAAAGTAAGGGGAGGAATCTCAGACAGGAGGGAGCAACAGGAGGGGGAGCCCTAAAATCTGCTTTTAAACTCTGTCCAAATCCTCGGCATGCATGGGGGAAGACTCCATGGAACCTAGAAAAAACAATAGTTAGAGAGCTGAAAGAACTGAGCTGAGATTCAGCTGCTGTCTACTACAGAGGATACAGAATTTGGAATATGAATCCCACCAAATTAATTGTCCAATAAGTGGAACAAAATTCACTCTTCAACTGATGAATGAATGGCTAAACAAAATGTGGTGTATCCATGCAATGGGATATTTGTGGCCACAAAAAGGAATGAAATGCTGATTCATGTTATAACACACATGGACCTTGAAAAGATGCTAACTGAAAGCAGTTAAATACAGAAGACTACATCTCTATGAATCCATTTATGTTAAATGTCCAGAATAGGCACATCTATAGAAACAAAATAGAATGATGGTTGCCTAGGGTTGAGAGGGATGATAGCAGAAGGGTATTTTTTGGAGTTGAGTGATGAAAATGCTCTAAAATTGATTAAGCTTAAGATTGCATGGTTCTGTGACTATATTAAAAACCATGAACTGTACACTTTAAATAGATGTATGTGTGGCGTGTGAATTATATTTATAGATGTATTTATGGTGTGTGAGTTATATATAGAGCTGGAGAGAGAGAGAGAGAGAGAGAGAGAGAGAGAGATAAATAGATAACAGCTGAAAATTTTCAAGTTTTGTGAAAAACGTTCATGGAATTCAAGAAGCTCAGTGAATCTTAAGCAGGATAGACATAAAGGAAAACCCCCCAGGCCAATCACAGTCATATTGCTGAAACCTATATAAAGATATAAAGCTATATAAAGATAAAGATAAAAACTTGAAAGCAGCCAGAGGAAAATGACTCATTACATATAGGAGAAAAATGATATAAATTAATGGCTGACTTTGCATCAATAAAAACAGGTCAGAAGACAATGGGATGATACTTTAAGAAAGAATCTCAACCTAGAATTTCATATCCAACTAAAATGTCCTTTAAAAATGGAAGGTGAAGTAAAGACATTTTTAGACAAATGAAAACTGAGAGAATTAGCAGTACTACAATAGATGCTGAAGGAAGTTCTTCAAATTGAAATAACACCAGATGGAGACTTGCATCTATAGGAAAGAGTGAAGAATGCTGGAAATGTAGATATAAAAGGCTATATTTTTTTTCTTCTCTTAATTTCTTTAAAAGACAAGACTGTTTAGCACTATTTTGCTGATCTATAGCATATGTAGATGTAATATCTATGACAACATTAGCCCAAAAGATGAAGGACAGTAAATGAACTACATTGTTGCAAGGTTCTTACATTTTTATATGAAGTAGTGCAGTATTAAAGAACTCTAAGTAGGTCGTAAGTTATGGTTACATATTGCATCCTTAGAGCAGTCTCTCTCTCTCTCTCTCTCTCTCTCTCTCTCTCTCACACACACATACACACACACACACACACTCTCACAAAGAGGTATAACTAATACTGAAAATATTAGGTTAACCTAAAAAGAAGGCAGGAAAGGAATAATAAAGGAACAAAAACCAAATGGAACAAATAGAATGATAAACCGAAGTCCAAACACTGTCAACAATTATATTAAATGTGAGCGGACTGAATGCTTCAATTTAAAGGCAGATTGTCAGACTGGATATAAACGGGATAGACATAAATAGAAAGTGAAAGGATGAAAAAAGTTTCACGTGAACAGTAAGCACAAGAAATCTGGAATGGCTATATTATCATCAGATAAAATAGACCTCAAGACAAGGATTATTACTAAAAATAAAAAGGCACATAATAAAAGGATCAAATCATCCGAAAGATATAATCATACAGGTGTATGACTCTAATAACAGACCTTCAATATACATGAAATAAAACCAGACAACTAAAAGGCGAAAAGGGCAAATCCACAACCATAGTTGGAATTTTTTTTTTCAATTGGGGAAAGGGAACAGGACTTTATTGGGGAACAGTGTGTACTTCCAGGCCTTTTTTTCCAAGTCAAGTTGTTGTTCTTTCAATCTTAGTTGTGGAAGGTGCCTTTCAGCTTCAAGTTGTTGTCCTTTCAGTCTTAGTTGTGGAGGGCACAGCTCAGCTCCAGGTCCAGTTGCCGTTGCCATTGCTAGTTGCAGGGGGCGCAGCCCACCATCCTTTGCGGGAGTCGAGGAATCAGACCGGCAACCTTGTGGTTAAGAGGATGCGCTCCAACCAACTGAGCCATTCTGGAGGCAGCTCAGCTCAAGGTGCCGTGTTCAATCTTAGTTGCAGGGGGCGCTGCCCACCATCCCTTGCGGGACTCAAGGAGTTGAACCAGCAACCTGTGGTTGAGAGCCCACTGGCCCATGTGGGAACCAAACCGGCTGCCTTCGGAGTTAGGAGCACGGAGCTCCAACCGCCTGAGGGGCACCGGCCGGCCCCGGAAAATTTTAATACTCCTCCTTCAGTATAGAATAACTTGATAGAATAACTTGAAAATATCAATAAAGATATAAAGGATCTGAATAACATTATGCATTACCTTGCCTAACTGGCATTTATCGAACATTAGACATAACTGCAGAATACACATTCTTTTCTATTGTACAGGGAATGTTCATTAAGATAGACCATATGTTAAACTATACAATATGTCTCAATAAATATAAAAATATCAAAAACTTACATAATATATTCCCTGGCACAAAGGAATTAAATTAGAAATCAATAACAAGATAGCTAGAAAAGCCACCTCTCCAAATTTGGAATATTTAAAATACGTTTCTAAGTAACTCATGGTCAAAGAAGACATCATAAAATAAACTAGAAAATATTTCTATCTAATTGACAATGAAATTCAATATATCAAACTTTGTGGGACAAGAGAGAAAACTAAGGAAGCCAAATGTTTTTGTTTTTTTTTAAAGATCGATAAAATTATCCTTTAGCAAGACTGTACAAGGAAAAAAAACTATACTATCAGGATGAAAGAGGGTATATAGCTAGATCTTACAGATGTTAAAAAGATATTAAAGGATATTATGAATATTTTTTGTCAATAAATTTGACAACTTAGATGAAGTGCACAAAATTATTTGAGAAACAACTTATCAGAACTGACAAAATGAAATAGAATATCTGACTAGTCCTATATCGATTAAAGAAATTGCATTTGTTGTCAAAACCTTTTTCATAAAGAAAACTCCTGGCCCTGATAGGTTTATTGGTGCTTTCTATCAAATATTTAAGGAAGAAATACCTATTTAACACAAATTATTTTAGGAAATAAAGAAGGGAAACACTTCCAAACTTGTTTTAGTAAGTCTATCATAACTCTGGTAACAAAGCCTAACAAAGATATTGCAGGCAACGTGACTGTCTATGTAGAAAATGTTATGGCTTCTTTAAAAAAGTTATTAGAACTAATAAGTTAGTTTAGCAAGGATGCCGAATACAAGATCAATATACAAATGTCAGTTGTCATAAAAATTGGAAATGAACTAAAACTTACCAATTCACAGATAATATAATTGTTTACATAAAAATCCTAAAGTTCTACAAAACAATCACTAGAGCGCATAACTGAATTTAGTAAGATTTCAGGATACAAGGTCAGTGTCGAAATAGCGTTTTACTGATATCTATTAGCAGAAAACAACTAGAAAAAACAAATTTCCTTTATAATAGTGTCAAAAAGATTAAATATATAGAAATAAATTTAAGAAAAGATGTATACTAAAGCTACAAAACATTGCTAGGAGGAGTTAAAGAAGGCCTAAATAAATATACTGTACCTTCAACGTATACCGTATTTAAGGATAAGCGGACTGATTTGTAGTACATCCAGTCTCCAAATCGAGCCAGTGTCAATGCAGTCCCAATCAGTATTTCAGCAGGTGCTTTTTTTTTTTTCCCTGACAAATTAGCTGGCTGATTTAAAAATTGATATGGAAAGGAAAAGGACCTACAATGGTCAAAATAATCTTGGAAAACAAATGAGAGGATTTATACTACTTACTTCAAGACTTAAAATGAAGCTCCAGTAATAAAGATAGTGTGATAATTGGCATAAGGGTTATCAGGTGAGTAGAACAAAAGAGTAAGTTCTGAAATTAAGCCACACTATGTAAATCGCACCTCAAAGAATACAAAACCAGTTAAAAAACTCAACTTTGTAAAGAACAAACAAAAATCTAGAAGGAAAGAGAATTTTCTCCTAAGAAAGGCATGTGTTTGTTCAAGAAGAAGTTTTGAGAGTAAACCTATTAGGGCAACCTCTAAGACTGAATGGAATATTTCAGCAGATTGCTGGGGTGGAATGTTAGCTACTTTAGTGATTGAGGTGTTTTGTTTCTATGGTGCAGTGGTCCTGCGTCTAAATCAACTGCTGCAGTGTTGTGTTGTGTTATATCTTTGCTTAAAGACAAGCCTATGGTGTGGCTGAGCAGTGAAAATGCTTGGATGTGGATTTGGACAGGGTGCTTAGAAGCCCAGGACTGGGCTGTGATCACCTTAGTGGAAAAAATAGTGAAGGAAGCAAAGCGTATTTGCGGACATTTGTAATTCTCCTGTGAGGGTTCAATTTCTATGGGACCCAAAGCAGACAGATTATTGCAATTATTGATTCTCTTATTAGCAATAAAGGTACCGAATTGCAGGATGCAGGGAGCGGGAGAGTTGAATGAGTGCTGGGTTAGGTCCCATTTCTGCCATTTACATAGTCCCAGCTTTACCACTGGCTAGCTGTGACTCTTGGGCAAATCATTTAACTTTCTGACCATTTGCAAATTATAGATTTGGACTAAAGATTATTTAAGATCTTTTCTAGCTCTGAAATTCTGTGAATGTGAAAATCTAAGAATTCTCACATCCCAACATTGTACATTTTCACAAAGATGTCTGAGAGCTTCTCTCTGTTGTCTCTGGCAGATTGCAGTCCTTTGGCAGAAATGAAACCTGATCAAAACCTATTTTTCCAACTCGATTTCAGTTTAGCTTCTGTGCTCTGTAACAGTAACAGATGGCCAGAAAATGTTTCCCCACATACTTGAGGTAGATAAATAGCAAGCTTCCATTAGCCTTTTCAGCCACCCTTGGACTCGGTGATATCTTCCTCAGAGAGGAACACAAAAGCTGAGTAAGGTTTGTGCTGGTGACTGTGGAATGTTTTCAGATAAGATCTTAGGTCAATGGTGTCCTTGCTTGAGCAAACCTCCACAAACCTCCCCCACAGCGACTGGCCCCAGGGAGTGTCTTTTTACCTGTGTTTTGTTATTATTATAAAATGCAGACAAATTCAGTGGAAGAATTCTTACTGCCTTTTTAAAGAAAGTAATCCATTTTTTGTTGAATCCTAAAAGTAAATTGATAAATTAATAAGCAAATATATGTTACATCGTTTCTACTGTTATGGGAGAACAGCCTGTGGTGGTCTAGTTGCTGTTAAAACTGTCCTGAAGAAGTCAGCGCTGTCATTTGCCAGTTGACACGGCTATAAAATTCATCGGTAGGCCTGTTGTCAATTGGTTGGCCTTGCCTTTACAAGCTTGATTTTCACTAACTTTATTGACTTTTATTCCCTGTCCTCTGTTCTCTTGTGACCCATTAGTATTAGAGAGAGAAGGGATAAAAATCTAATCCTGGAGCCAGAGTGGGATATAATGGGTTTTGGGAAACATTAATTCAGTTTTTTTTTAGTTTTTTTTTAAAGATTTTATTGGGGAAGGGGAACAGGACTTTATTGGGGAACAGTGTGTACTTCCAGGACTTTTTTCCAAGTCAAGTTGTTGTCCTTTCAATCTTAGTTGTGGAGGGTGCCGTTCAGCTTCAAGTTGTCCTTTCAGTCTTAATTGTGGAGGGCGCAGCTCAGCTCCAGGTCCAGTTGCCGTTGCTAGCTGCAGGGGGCGCAGCCCACCATCCCTTGCGGAACTCGAACCAGCAACCTTGTGGTTGAGAGGACGTACTCCAACCAAGCCACCTGGGAGCTCAGCGGCAGCTCAGCTCAAGGTACCCTGTTCAATCTTAGTTGCAGGGGGCGGAGCCCACCATCCCTTGTGGGACTCGAGGAATTGAACTGGCAACCTTGTGGTTGAGAGCCCACTGGCCCATGTGGGAATTGAATCGGCAGCCTTCGGAGTTAGGAGCATGGAGCTCTAACCGCCTGAGCCACCGGGCCGGCCCCATTAATTCAGTTTTAACCTTGTTCAGATTTCAGTTTCCCGATAACCTTTCTATCGAAAGGATAGAAATAAGTATACTCGGAATGGAGATGCTACATTGAGATAGAAAGACAGATCTGAGCGTTGTCTCTGAAAGGAAATCTGAGTCCGAGGATTATAACCTTAGCCTCCTAAACCTTTTTTAAAAATTGATATACAATATTATATTAGTTTTAGATGTACAACATAATGACTGGACATTTGTATCCATTGTGAAATGATCAGGTGTGCCTTTCATTATGATAAAAAAAAACAACCCTTTTTTTAAAGACGATAATTTAAGCCTTTTCTAAAGAGAGAAAGTAGTGGAATCCAGAAATAACAATTATTACGATTTATTTATTGAGCACTTAATACATGCCAGGTATTTAACTTACATTAGTTAGCTCTTTTAATCCCAACAGCCCCGTGAGGTTGGTTGAACAGTTTGTCTAAAGTTACAGCATTAGAGAGCCAGGTCTTGAGCCCAAGTCTAACTCTAAACCACCAAGCCATAAATAGAATAGAAGTTAAAAACTTTGTACTTGAAGAACGGATTTATGCATTTGTTTTCCTTCTGCAGCCTCTCATCTTGCCTTCCTTGAATTATTTTAGCTGGTCAACTGAAACCTCCAGTTAAACCATTCTCAAATTTTAGAGAACAGAAAAAAATCACCTTGAGTTTGTTAAAAAGGCAGATTTCTTAGCCCTTCTCCATTGTGACTCAGCGTATCTGCGGTGTGGCCCAATAATCTGCATATTAAACATACCTAAGTGATTCCACTCAGGTGATCAGAGGAGCGTAGTTTGAGATACATTGCCCTAAACACTGGCGAGGTTAGGATGAAATATAATACAATATCATACTTGTTTTTTCAAGGCTTCTAAAGTGACATTTATTTTATGTGGAGCTGTAAAATGGAGTTAGATTTTGCATAGAATACAATATAGAAATTAGATCTATGGTACCTATTTAGTATAATCACGCTGAGAATGTTGTTGCTAACAAGCAGTGTAACTTACTCTTAACTGTGTTTATGTTTCATTTTATTTGAGGTATGCTCCTCTTTTTTCAGAGAGGAACAAATTGGAACAAAATCGCTGTCACGTTATTTTCTTAAAAATACCTTTTTTATCATAAGGAAAAGTAGTGTATATTAGTGATTCTCAGCCTTTGCTCCCAGCTCCTGCATGTTAATGGATTCCTGACGCCCATCTCTGACAGTGGCTCTTCCCTCCTGGGATTCTCAGCTGAGGTAGGGAGATGAGGTCTTATTAGAATCTGTGGGCAGGACAGGAGGAAACATACAGTCTTTACAAACTAATTTTATGTCTTCAAGTAGTCTTGTCCTTAAGACTAATACTTCTGAAGGATTCCCCGCCCCTATTTCTGGGCTGGTGTGTGGCTTTCCTGATACTTCACGGCAGAGAAAGGGTTGCTAGGAGGAAATAATATCTTACGTAAATATACGAGGGACTTGATAAAGAAAGCCTGCCTGGACCTAGTGATTACAAGTAATGCTGAGTTGTTTTCTGCTTTCCTTTTCTTCCCTCAGGACTGTGTTTTCCCCCAAGTTCCTCAGGGACGTGCACTATATCTTCCTTTACTTTTCATTGTTACTGTTCCGTGGAGTGGAAGTGTTTAAGACGTTCTTTCTTTCCTTTCACCCCAGTCCTGTTTCCTCATAGGTAGTCAGTCATTCCTTGTAGGAAAAGAGGAATTCTTTCCCTCTGTGGCAAGCTAGTTTTCAGAGGATAGGAGCCATTAGAGAACGCTTGTCCTTTTGGTTCAGGGAATAAAATTGGTTCGTACTCAGTAAATGTTGACTTAAGTTTCTTTTTATTAATTGAAACCAGTAAGAGTATATGTAAGGGACTGGGATTTTATTTCCCCCTATTTAGAAGCTCGTTAGCCCGCTACAGTTCCTGGATGTGGCAGAACACGGGAGACTCCTGGATCAGAGGAAAGGACTTTGTTCCTCATGGCCCAGCAAGCAGCACAAGCAGATGCTTGTATTGGTTCTGCTTGCCCCCCTCCACACACACACAGCCCGTGGGAGTGCCTTGAGTGGGCCCAGACACGCCTGCGCACGTGCTATAGGAAGGGAACACTGAGCTTTGGGTGGTGGGCAGCAAGCATCCTCTTCGTCCTGGAGCGGGACATTACTTCATTCCTCAAAGCCGATCTCTGCAGTACAGTCCTGAGACGGGGCCTGGGTCCGGAGTGGTCAGGGCCCCGTGTTTTTGGCATATCCAGTAAGACCATGTAAAGTGTGAGACCCATGGCAGAGTAGTTCTCCCAACAGTGAGTACATACGATAGGTCGTTGACAGAAATCTCTGATTTGTTATGAAACATTTACCAGATGCAAAGTACATAGAGTAGTATAAGGAACAGCCATGCAGTCACCTCCCAACGGGAGAAACAGCCTTTATCCGTACAGTTGAAGCTTCCTGTGCGGCCTCCCCTGTCCCACAGGTAAGCACTTTCCCGAAGCTGTTATCCTGCCACCTGTAATGACGAGCAGGGGAAAGGAAGAGGAGCCACTGGAGTGGGGCTGAGGAATTTATTTAGCAATGTCTAATCAATGTATTTAGCAATATGCGATAGCAAAAGACAAAGGCACTTAAAAGAATATGCTAATGAGAGAAAGTAAAGGTGGTTAAGACTAAACTATATACATTGATACCAATGTCACATCAAAGGAGTACACATACATATAAGTTTAAGAGATGCCAACATATGTTTACTATTGATCAGAGATCACTTGGCTAAATACACAAATAACATCAATAAGAAGCATCCAAAGGCAGTAGTAAGCTCTATAGGATAGTTACTATTACAGTAGATGCCAAAAGCTCACCAAACCATAGGAAAAACAACAGTGGAAAGGTCAGGAATCGAAACCTTGCCAGGTCCGCAGTGGGGAAAGCTGAGGTGTCTCCAACCGCTGCTTGCTAGGTCCCCAGAATGTTGCTGCTGCTGCTGCCATTGCTGCTGTTGTCGTTGGAAGCTGGGGCGTCTCCTGATGCTGCAAGCTGCGTACAAGTTTTCAAAACACTAACCAGTTCTCGAGGAGGCTAATTGTGGGGAACAACACTGCAGAGGCCGGGAACCCCAGCCCTCACCAGGTCCGCGGCTGGAAGTCAGGGCGTCCCCTGGTGTTGTAAGTTGCATGTTGTACACGAGTTTCCAAAATGTTAGAATGATAAAGAATCACCAATGACAAATAACAAAATGCCAAAATTACACTGCCAGCTGAGGTCTGTTGCATATATTTTTTTCAGATGTACCTTAGAGCCAAGCTCCTTGTTCCTGCCTCCCCCTCAGGGAATGGCCACTTCCAGGCGGGTCTGGCAGTTACTGTGATAAAAATATTGTTTATCTGGCTGAAGGGCCAGTTCACTCGGACAAACAATACTTACTATTCTCGCCTGGGACCATCGGCCCAAGGCCTTCCAAAGTCTGGCAACACATTATAGTGATATAACTTAGTTACTTTTTCTACCTCATCTGCTGATTCGGGCAAAACAGACCGAAAGCCGACTCAGAGTTAGTCTGGGACAAACCTCACACGCAGTCCTCCGCTTGTGAGGGAACAAAAGGCTGACAGACAAAAGCTCACATCAGCCAATGAAGGCAAATTTTCCTAACTTCTTTCCTGCACCAGTGCATCCCTTATTATCATATGGTGTTGTTTTGCATGTTGATAAACTTTCCAAAAAATTTTTTACAGTCATTTAAAAAATTGTTAAAGAGCCTTTTTACATAGTAGTACCATTTTAGGCATTATAGAAAAAAATTTAAAGATAAAGCTTTTGCATGTCATGGTGTTATGGTTCACGGAAAACCAAAAATACTTAAAACACAGTTTAGTAAAAGGAAAGGATATGTGTGAAAAGTAAATGTTGGTAAACAATATATAACTCTAAAGGCAACTATTAGCATCTAATTTACGTAAGGGCTAAGTATAGTTACGGATGGAAGGCAAAGTACAACTATTGCAGTGGAAAATAGTGATTGTGAGAGGCAGCAACAGTGAGGAGTACAGGGAGGAGATTCATCTGGAGAGTTTGTCACGCAGGCGACAGGTTTATGCTATGAGGAAGTGGCCTCCAATTGATCCAGCCAAAGAGATGAGAGAAGGGAGCTGGCAGTGGTTAGCCAGCAGGGCAATTAGCTAAGAGGTATGTAGGCCCAGCATCTGTCAGGTAACATGACCTAAACACCTCGTGGTACAGGGGGGTCACGTGGGAGAATTAGAGAACACCCTAAGACCCTCCGATTTTAATGTGAGATGCATCAGTTAGGGAAAGAAAGCCTAGTGGGAAGTCTTGAGTTGGCCCTCGAATAGCAGAGGGTGACGAGGGTGCTCCAGGAACAGGAGTGGGTGGCAAGAGCACTTGAGCAAAGACTTGTGACATTGAGTGTGGAACAGTGAGAAGGCTGGCGTGTGTGAGCTGTGTGTGCAGGCCACCTGACCCATAGAGTTTCCCACAGTCTGGAGTTTGCTGATGGCACACTTAGGGTGCAATTCAGCAGTTTTCCTCTGTCCTGTATTTCCTGCAAATCAGCTGCTGGGCGCAATAGCACAATGAGATTCAGGTTCAATCCCTTTGGCAAGAGTATAGGTGGTTGTGTGTTCTCTGATCACATCAGAGGTTTGTGTTAGGGCCTGGGGTTTTACCCTGCTTAACAAGCTAATGATTAGCCCATTACTGTTTCATATTCTACCCTTGTAGAGCTCCCTCTTCTGGTATTTCAAGGGGTGTTAAAAAATACAATGGCTTGCTCTCTGAGGGGTCCTGGTCGATCCCCCATGACTCTCTTCTCTTCATTTCTGTATCCCTGTCTCGCTCAGTTTGGATTCCTCCCCCAGCAATTCCTCAGTGTGGGGGGCCCTGTCTTGGGAAGGAGCCTCCGTTAGTTCTGAGAGTTTACAGGACGACTGCTCCAGCTCCTTTGGGCCTCACGGGGGACTCCTGGCAGCGGACAGAACCCCTCGTTTTAATTGCTATTCTCAAATTGGCCCACATTGTTTTCATTTAGCACTAGGTTGTGTTGGGGGTCTGTTCTCTGGTCCGTCAGCTGCCCTCCGTGTGGGTCTCCCTTCAATGTTGACCTGCACAGCTGCTTAGAGCTCCCATGTCTTGTGGCTGGTGATGTTTTTTCTCCATCTGCCTGTATATCGGGGGTTATGAGGATGTCTTACCTTCTAGTTTTGTTTTAAATGTTATCTACAGGCTTTTTGTGTTGCTGTCTAGTTGCTCTGTTTTTAGGTGGGGATTCAAAAATATCAAAAGGCTACGTTGCCACTGCTACAGCCATTTCCCCAGAATCCCCTCGTGGGTTCTGAGTAGAAAAATGACATAATCATGAGTAGAATGATCGATCTTATATGGCATAGATACAGTTTGGTCATTAGACAGTATTCTTTAACGTTCTCTTTAAATTCGGACGTGTTATTGGCTATCCTGTCCACTTAGCAGATTGCCATGTAAATCATAGCTTCTTATCATTACTCTTTTCAGGTTCACTAAGAATCTTTCCCCAGACAAAATCAATCTGAGCACCTTGAAAGGGGAAGGTCAGCTGACCAACTTGGAGCTGGATGAAGAGGTTCTGCAGAATGTGCTGGAGCTGCCCACCTGGTTGGCCATCACGCGGGTCTATTGCAACAGGGCCTCCATCCGGGTAAGAATGGGGTCAGCGTGTGTTGCTCTCCTCGGCCAGCAGGCCTGCCCTCGATGGCCCTGACGCTCCACTTTTCTCTTCCAGATCCAGTGGACAAAGTTGAAGACGCACCCAATTTGCTTGGTAATGGCCTGTTTCGATTGCAAGTAATCAAAATGGGGATGGCTGGGGTCGGGTTTTAAAAGACCTGAGAGAAGCTGGGGAGGAGTCCTCATAGGGTGTCCCTTTTGGAGTCGTGGTTGCTGCTCTCTCAGACGGATGACTGTTGTCTGGACTTATTCGGGAACTGCTGGGCAGTCTAGGAATGAGCACCAGCGCACAAGACACAGGCGTCTCGAGTTGGTTTTGTTTTGTTGTTTCTCATAAGTTTTGCTGCCTAGGTCTAACTTTAGGTTTCCCTGTTTTCCCTTGGAATCCTGACAGAAGGAAAATAAGTTTAGTTCACGTTGCCGATTGGGTAATTATCAGCTGAAAGCCCTGCAGGAACTGATTGATTCATATCTTTATCCTAAAGACTGGACTCCCCAGGAATAGTAATATCTCTGTAACTTGGGTTTGTTTCAGTTTTCTGCTGTGAGCTAATCCCAGGCTTCTCAGGGAGTTCTGCTGCTAATGCACATGGAAGGGGAAAGATGAGAGCTGTCCTTGCATTTCAGTTTGTTCATTCATTCACTCAACAAAGGACTTTGTTGCTCATGACCCAGCAAATAGCAGAAGTGTATGTTCATATTAGTTCTCCTTGCCGCCCGCCCGCCCCCCACGTCCTATGGGAGTGACATGAATGGGCCCAGGTAGATGCCTGCACATGTGTTACAGGAGTATGTGTGCCCATGGGGAGCCTGGCACCCGCCTAGGCCCTGGCAGCACAGAGATGAAGAAGGCACAGTCGTGCTCTGTGGGCTGTTGTCCCGATGCTTAGCTCTCCGTGGCTTTTATTTCAGTGTCTGGATAAGGTCGAGGTGGAGATGAAGACATGTGAGGAGCCGCGGCCCCCCAACGGGCAGTCGCCCATCGCCCTCGCTGCAGGGCAGAGGTGAGTTGGAAACATTAACTGGTCCAGATCACCCTTTAGTTAAAAAATAAAAACTTTTTATTATGGAAAATTTCAAACATATACTAAAGTAGAGAGAATAGTGTAATGAACCATCATGCACCCAAGATCTAACTTCACCAATGATCAACATTTTGCCATTTTTTTCACCTTTCTCCTGTGATTTTGTGTGGTGTGTGTGTGTGTGTTTGTGCTGCAGTGCTTGAAAGCAAAGCCCAGACTCTGTATGCTTCCATCTAAATGCTTTATCATGTATCTTTAACAGGCAAGGACTGGGAAGAAAGAAGGGAAAAAAACAACCCTGCAATATTATTATCACAATTAATGGAATTAACAGGAATTCCTTAATATCTTATATGTATTTCATATTCAATTTTCTTGAAGTGTGTCTAAAATATTTTTTATAATACAGTGTTAATCTAAAGAGCCCTATACATTATATTTGGGTGATATGAGTTTTAAAGCTTTTTAATTCTAAACAATACGCCCCCCAAGCACACTTTTTAATATACCTTTTGTTCTTTGTAGAAACTGGATTGTTTTTTCTAAAGAATTTCCTGCATTTTATATTTTTGGCTGATTGTGTCCTCATGGTGTCATTTAAAATGTTTCTTATTTAATCTGCTAGTTAGATTTAAAGGCTTGATTTGATTCAATTTTTTTTTTTTTTTAAAGATTTTGTTGGGAAGGGGAATAGGACTTTGGGGGACAGTGTGTACTTCCACGCCTTTTTTTTTTTTTTTTTTTTTCCCCAAGTCAAGTTGTTGTTCTTTCAATCTTAGTTGTGGAGGGCGCAGCTCAGCTCTAGGTCCAGTTGCCATTTTCTAGTTGCAGGGGGCACAGACCACCATCCCTTGCGGGAGTCGAACCGGCAACCTTGTGGTTGAGAGCCCACTGGCCCATGTGGGAATTGAACCGGCAGCCTTCGGGAGTTAGGAGCATGGAGCTCTAACCGCCTGAGCCACCGGACTGGTCCCCTGGGTTTTTTTTTTGTTTTTTTTTTTTAAGAATAGTTCAGAAATGGTTCTGTGTGTTTCCTATTTTAACACATCTGAAGGCACATAATGTTGCTTTGGTTAAGATTAATTAGTGGATTCCAATGATTTTGGCCCGATTTGTCCATTATGATAAGATCCTCAGCTACCTTTCGCCTCATGGCTTAAGGACCATTGATGATAGCTATTTACATCCTTTATTTCATTGTGGGATGCAAAATAGGGATTTTATAATTATTTTATTCCCATCACATTTCTTAGTTGTGATTTTCTATAAAGGATGTTCTTTCACCAACTATTTGATTACCCTGAAATATAGTTTGTACAGGAATGTCAGGATAAATGCTGGATTCTTTACCTTTATCAGATCAAATTTAAAACTGACACCTAAAACGAATACAATGTTATATGTAAATTTATCTCAATAGAAAAAGAATTATGAGTTCACACCCTAGTAATCGCCAGAGATTTTTTTGGGGTGTGGGGAGGAAGAAGAAGGATTATCATTTTGAATCCATGGATTTTTTTTACAGCTTTATTACAGTATAATGGACATAAAATAGACTGCACATGTATAAACTATACGATTTGATAAGTTTTGGCGTATGCATATACTCATGAACCCATAATCACCATCAAGATAATAATGAACATGTCCATCACCCCCACACGTATTGTTCTCCTTTGTATCCCCCTTTCCCTTTAGCACCCCCTCCTAGCCCCAGACAAACACTGGCTTTGTCATATAGATTAGTTTGCATTTTCTATAATTTTATGTAAACGAAATCATATAGTATGCATTGTTTTTTTGTCTTCTTTTATTCAGCATAATTGTTTTGAGATTCCTTCCTGTTGTTGAGTGTATCGATAGTTCATTCCTGTTATTGCTGAGTAATAATATTCCATTATGTGGAAATACCACAACTTGTTGATAGACTTTTATTTTCAGTTTTTGGCTATTGTGAATAATGCTGATACATACATTCGTATACAGGTTTCTGTATGGTTATGTGCTTTATTTCCCTTGGGTAAATGCCTAGGAGTGGAATGGTTGGGTGGTATGGTAGGTATGGATTTAACTTTTTAAGAAACTGTCAAACTTTTCCAGAGTGGTAGTAATAAATAGTTCACGTTTTACATTCTTTTACATGTTTTCACGTTTTACATTTCTTATGTCCTCCATTTACATTTACTTTTTCAATATGTTTGTTGTATGTAAGACTTTTATAGTCATTATTATTTTTGGTGTTCAGATGTCCCCATCTTTGGCCAGTGAGTACCGTACAGAGTAACGTCCTATGTCCTGGACAAGAATCCAGTAATTTTCCTGCTTCTAGACAGAACAAGATGTTTCAGGCTTCTCTGTACATCCTTACCTCAGACCTGGAATCAGACATTTCTCCAAGGGATGCTGATTCCTTTTAGTGAGAAATGTTATTTAGAAATTACACTCTGAGCTAACTGGTATTCATTGAGTTGTCATTGCTTTGAGGGCTTTTCATTGTTCAGATTTAGGGAAAAGGTATTTTTAAGAAAGAAAAATAAATCTTGATAATATCCTGATATTTCTCAATGCAAATTTTAAAAAGAGGATTTTGAGTTAACTTTTTAGATTTAATATTTGTGTTTTTTATTCGTATGTTGAATCTTGGTTCCTAACAATAATCTAGTAATAAATAATTTACTTCTTTGATCGTTTCAAAAAACATGACAGAACCAATATTATAATTATCAAGACTACGGAATGCAGTAGATTTCTGTGTGTGTGTGTATATGTGTGTTTTAATCCTATGATATATACCATTAGGGATGTATAGTCAAAATACTGTGTTTTCAAGTCACTTGAAATCTTCATGTGGTTGGATACTGATTTGACATACAGAGAGGTTCATTTGTTTCAGTTATGTTATTTTTTTAAGGACAATTTTGTTTATAGCAGTTTTAGTTTTACAGTAATATTGAGGAGGGTATGGAGAGTTCCCGTGTACCCCTGCCGCCACACACACAGCCTTTCCCATTACCAACACCCCCACCAGAGTGGGACATTCATCACAATCGGTGATGCTACACTGACGCATCACTGTCACCCAGAGTCCATAGTCTATGTTAAGATTCACTCCTGTTGGCACTTTCTGTGTTTTTGGACAAATGTGTAATGACATGTGTCCGTCATTTCAGAATCCTACAGTGTATTTTCACTGCCTGAAAAGCCCTCTGTGCGCCACCCATTTGTTCCTCTCCCCACCTCTAATCCCTGGCAATCATTGGTCTTTTTACTGTCTCTGTATTTTTTCCTTTTTCAGAATGTCATATAGTTGGAATCATACAGTATGATTCCATCTTTTTAGGTTGGCTTCTTTCACTTAGTAATATGCATTTAAGGTTCCTCCATGTCTTCTCATGGCGCTTAAGTGTATTTCATTATCTGGATTTCCCACAGTTTACGTAGCTATCACCTACTGAAGGACATCCTGGTTGCTTCCAAATTTTGGCAGTTATGAATAAGCTGCTATACATGTCCATATGTAAGGTTTTGTGTGGACATAAGTTTTCAGCCCCTTTGGGTGAATATGAAGGAGGCTGATTGCTAGATCGTATGGTAAGAGGATGTTTAGTCTTGTAAGCAACCGCCAAACTGTCTTCCAAAGTGGCGGTGCCATTTTGCGTTCCCGCCAGCAATAGTGCGAGTTTCTGCTGCTCCATATCCTTGCCCGTGTCCCGGGCGTGGGCCATTCTAATAGGTGTGTAGTGGGATCTCATTGTTTTCATTTGCGTTTCCCCGAGGACCTATGATGTAGAGCACCTTCCCTGTGCCTGTTTGCCATTTGTGTATCTTTGGTGAAGTGCCTATGAATGTCTTTGGCCTATGTTCTAATTGGGTTGTTTGTTTTCTTATTGTTTGAGTTTCGAGAGTTTTTGTATATTTTTGGATAACAATCTTTAATCAGATGTGTCTTTTGCAATATTTTCTCCCAGTCTGTGGCTTGTCTTCTCATTCTCTTGATACTTCCTTTTGCAGAACAGAAGTTTTTAATTTAATGAAGTCCAGCTTATCCATGATTTCTTTCATGGACCATGTCTTTGGTGTTGTATCTACAGAGGTGTCACCCTCCCCAAGGTCATCTAGGTTTTCTCCTGTTATCTTCCAGGAGTTTTATATCGGGTTGTTTTTAATTTTTAAATGGTTTTTAATTTATTTTTTAACTATGTAAAATTACATAGTACCAAAGTTAAAACTATAAAACAAGGTATATTATAATACATATGTTTGTGTGTCCCCACTCCCTTTTTTACACAAAGTGTAGCATACCATAAACACGTTCAACGTTGCTTTTTTCTTTTTAAACACATATGCTGGCGATCACTCCATAGAAGCAGATAGAGAGATGTTCCTTGTTCCTTTTTGCACCTGCAGAATACTCAGTATTTTATGGAGGCATCAGTTATATAGCCAGTTCTCTATTGCTATATATTGGAATTATTTCCAGATTCTTTGCTGTTAGAAATAGTACAGCAATAAATGACCCTGTTCATAAGTCACTTAGAATTTTGCCAGCATATTTTTTAAAAACAGCTTTATTGAGATGTAATTAACATACCATAGAATTCATCCATTTGAAGTGGACAGTTCAGTGGTTTTTAGTATATACACCAAGTTGTGCAGCTATCGCCACAATCAATTTTAGAACATTTTTATCACCCAAAAAGAAATCTCATGCCTATTAGCAGTCGCTTCCCATTGTCCCCTGGCTTAGCCTTAGGCAACCATTAATCCACTTCCTGTATGTATTCTGATCATATCATATAAAGAGAATCATAAACTGTGTGGTTTCTCGTGACTGGCTTCTTTCACTTTCACGTAGTATATGATATTTTCAAGGTTCCTCCATGTTGTAGGATGTTTCAGTACTTTATTTCTTGTTATGGCTGAATACTATTCTATCTTATGGATAGACCACATTTTATTTATCCATTCATCAGTTGATGGTCATTTGGGTTGTTTCTTTTTTTTTCTAGCATATTTTGGGATAGAGTCCTAGAAGTGGCACTATTAGGTCAAAGGGCAAATGCATGTATAATTTTGATAGACATTGCTGAAGTCCCGCCATCAGGATTTTATAATTCCACCAGCAGTGTGTAAGAGGTCTTGTTTTCCCAGACGCTTGTCAACAGAGAATATTGTTAAACTTCAGGAATTTTGCCTAACTTAATAGATGACACATGGTTTTTCAGCGTAGTTTTTTTGTAAGTTGTATTGAGATGCGTAACATATTGAAGTGCACAGATCGTAAGTGTGTAGCTCAGTCATTCTTTACGAAGTTAACACATCAAGAAACAGATTACTTCCACTACCCCAGAAGCCTTCTGTGCCCTTTCTAGTCATACCCACCCCCAAGAGTAACTTTTATCCTTGTTTTGATTGTATTTATTTATTTTTCATGTTTGACCTAAATCTGATTTTTTTAAAAAGGTTTTTATTAAAATATAGCTCACATACAATATTATATTCGTTTCAGGTGTACACAGTAGTCATTTACCATTTATATACCTAAAGAAGTGATCACCAGGATATAAGTCCAGCCACCATCTGACACCGTACCACGCTCTCACAATATTATTTTCCTTTTTAACACCAAACATTAGTTTTTCCTATTTTTAAAGTTATATAAATGTAATCATATCATAGGTAGTCATTTGTATCTAGCTTTTTGTGAGAATCATCCATGTTGTCACATACATTTATAGTCCCTTCATCCTCGTTACTGTGTATTATCCCATGACGTGCCCCAGGTCTGTCCATGCTGTTGTGGGTGGACATTGGTTTGTCTCCGGTTCCTGGCTGTGAAGTATTGTGTCGCCATAGGGACCTGGCGTCTGTCAGGACCGTGGTCCACACAGGACTTGATGCACTTGTCAAAACCCTGGACCTGGACACCACAAAAAGTGACCTCTTCTCTATGTAAATTAACGCTATGTAAGAAAAAAGAAAAGTGCTGCTGGGAACTTTCCTGTGCATGTCTCTTGTACCTGCCTGGTGAGCATGCGTATACATTTCTGTTTTGTATCTACCTAGCAGTAGAGTTGCAGGGTCACAGGCTGTGTATATGTTCTCTTTTAGTAGATACTGCTAGAAAGGTTTTCAAAGTGCTGGTACTACTTTCCCCACTAGCAGCGCATGAGTTCCAGTTGCTAGCATTCAGTAATGTCTTTTCATTTTAGCCATTCTGATAGGTGTGTGGTTTTATCACATTTTGGTTTTAATTTGTATTTTCCTGATGATTGGTTTATTGGAATTTTGCATATCCTCTTTCATAAAGCATTGGTGTAAGTGTTTCACCCGTTTACCTTTTGGGTGTTGTTTGTGTTTTTCTTATTAATTTGGAGTTCTTTTTTTTTTTCTTCTTAAACTTTTATTTATTTTAAGTGTGTTTTTCCAGGACCCATCAGCTCCAAGTCAAGCAGTTGTTTCAATTTAGTTGTGGAGGGCGCAGCTCACAGTGGCCCATGTGGGGATCAAACCGGCCACCTTGTTGTTAAGAGCACCGCGCTCTAACCCACTGTGCTAACCGGCTGCCCCTGGAGTTCTTTATTCTAGAAACAAGTCCTCAGTTACATACATGTATTACAGCTATCTTCTCCTACTTCGTGGGTTCACTACCGCTCTTAATGTTTTCTTGTTGAGTAGACGTTGTTAATTCTAATGTAGTCTGGTATATCTAATCTATTTTTTGCTTTATGGCTGACACTTTGTGTGTCTTGTTTAAGGAATCTTTTCCTATCCTAAGGCATGAAGATAGTCTCCTGTGTTTTCTTCTTGTGCTTTATTGTTTGACCTTTTACATTTAGATCTCAATCAGTCTTGAAACTGACTATTTTTTTGTTTGGTGTAAGATGGGGTTAATATTATTTTTGTTCTCTATGGAGATCCTCAAATTGACCATGCACCATTATTGAAAGGACTGTCTTTCATCTTTCCTTAGTACAATGTCACCTTTTCTTAAATCGGTGACTCTCAGTGTAATTTTGATTTATGAGTGAGGCTGAACGTCATTTTTGTTTAATACCATTTACATTTATTTTGCTATGAACAGTTGCTGCTTTGTCCCATTTTTATTGAACTGTTCATCTTTTTCTTCTCAGTTTTTTGAAGCCCTTCGTGATGTAAATAGAAAATATACATATACAGTTGACGCTTGAACAACACAGGTTTGAACTGCACAGGTTCACTTATATGTGGATTTTTTTCAACAAATATGTACTGTAAATGTGTTTTCTCTTCCTCGTGGTTTTTTAAATAACATTTTCTTTTCTCTAGTTTACTTTATTATAAGAATACAATGTATAATACATATGACATACAAAATATGTGTTAATCAACTATTTTATTGGCAAAGCTTCCAATAGCAAAGGCTTTTTAGTAGTTAAGTTTTGAGGGAGTTGAAAGTTGTACATGGATTTGTGACTGCATGGGGGGGGCAGTGCCTCTCATCCCCGTGTTGCTCAAGTGTCAACTGTTTATGTTTATTTTAGTTTATAATTTCCAGACCTTCTTTTCATCTGTTGTAATGAGAATTGATTTCATGTACAGGTCAAGAAGGTCTCTGCTTTCCACATGCAGAAGTACTTTCAGAGGGCCTTCATTCCTCTCCTTGCCATTTTTGGCCTATGGAAGTGCAGCTCTGCTCTTTGGGGTATTAGATCAGGTCAGGGTTGGACTGTCCTTGATTAGATGTCACAGGATTACACCTCTTGCTCACCTAGCTGTCCTTCCTTCTTTCCACTACCTCTGCAGAGTATGCTCTGTGTTTGAAGATTTTATAGAAACCTACTGTTTCCTTCTGTAGTCATACCTCCTCTCACAGAAGATACTCCTTATTTATTCAGGTAGTTTGTGGACTGTAAAAAGATGTTTCGATTTATTCTGATAGGAAGGAGATTGTTTCCAGGTAAACTCTTCTCCTTTTATTCCATTCTTTTAAAAAATTCCATTAAAAAGAGTACTGTGTCATACAATTTTTTAGAAATTTAAAAAATGTAAGAAAGTAGAAATGGGAGGAGAGAAATAAAGAAAAAGAAATCATCCACAGTTGTAGCACCCAAAGATGGGCATTGTTTGTTATTAGTTCTGTCTGATGTGTCCGGTATAAAGAGCGTGTGTGCGCATAGTGTCACGTGATTCTGAACGTGGGTCTGCCTCGTTTGTTGTAGTGAATATGGCTTTGCCGAGAAGGTTGTGGAGGGGATGTTCATCGTTGTCAATTCCATCACCATCAAGATTCACTCCAAGGCCTTCCACGCTTCTTTTGAATTGTGGCAGCTCCAGGGCTACAGTGTCAACCCCAACTGGGAGCAGAGTGACCTCCGTCTCACCCGCATCACCGACCCCCGCCGAGGAGAGGTGACAGCCATAGCATTACAAGAGGAGAGAATGGGGGGATTCAAAGCAGGGCTAATTCTTAAAGGATGTTATTGCCCCTTTGGGGATTTCCTCAAATGATGCCCTATTCCTCGGAGCCCAGGGTCTCTTGTCCAGCGTTACTGCTACATCCTTTCCTCAGTTAAGGATCGCTGATCCACTGCCTTCCGTGGGTAGGCTCCTCGCTGAGAATGCTGGGAGTCTGCCTTGCCAGTCTTTTCTCCTTGGACGTTCTGCCTCTTAGTTACTTTCATGCACAGAATTCAGGGATTTTACTGTCTCCTTCCAGGTTTTGACATTTAAAGAAATAACTTGGCAGACGCTGCGGATTGAGGCAGATGCGACAGACAGCGGTGATCAGGACCTGGTCACTACCCCGCTGAGGCTCATCACCAACCAAGGCAGGATCCAGATAGCGCTCAAGAGAAGAGTGAGTGCTCTCTGTGCTCGCGAAAACTTCTGTCTTCCGTTCTCCCGGACAGCCTGGGAGTGGGGGTACCCTCTGTTGGGAATGTTATTGGTCCCTAGAATGACAGTCGAAAAGGGAGGGCCTGTGTTTCAGTGTTGTACAATATCCCCCAATAAGAGAACATTTCCATGTCCTTACATCTTAATTTTGGAAACCACAATTTTTACTTAATATAGGGACACCGACTTAGGCATCTGGAAGTTGTCTATTGCTGCTTTTAGTTTTAAGAAATTGACTCTCCAAAGCGCTTATACACTTCCCTTTCCTATACTGGGGATTGAAAAGCCATCTCTGAAATTGATTGGGTGACAGTCACTTTGAGGAGTTGGCATGATGCCACGTGTTGAACCTGTGCTCTGTGTGGCCCCTTCAGACCAAGGATTGCAACGTGGTCGCCTCCAAGCTGATGTTCCTGTTGGATGACCTGCTCTGGGTGCTGACGGACTCGCAGCTCAAGGCCATGATGAAGTACGCGGAGTCGCTGAGCGAGGCCATGGAGAAGGCCGCCCAGCAGAGGAAGAGCCTGGCCCCCGAACCTGTACAGGCAGGCGCAGAACAGCTGCCCTGGGCGGGGCTGGGGAGATGGGCGGCTGGGCCTAATTCATACGAGCACAGGCGGGGCCTACACTTTGTTTGGCTTATTTATTTGGGGGACTTGTCATTTACTTCTAAATGTGCATAGGCTTTGCCTGGGCCTCTGATTTATTCATTTACTCTGTTCATTGGGTGCTTCCCGTGTGTTGGGTATACAGTGCTAGCCACTGGAGAGGCAAAGGAGAATAGCCTCTTGTTCCTGTCCTTGGAGCTCTCAGTTTTGAAATCTGGATCCATAAACAAGTTCTTACGCTATGATGTAATAAGCGCTGCAGCAGCAGTAAACACTATGCTGTGAGGGCACAGAGACGGGGCATCCAGCTACCCGGCTGAAAGAGGGCATTTTGGGAAGACTTCCTGAGGAGGTGTTTTAGCATCAGTCAGCTAAGTCCTGCGGAGGAAGAGCTTGGGGTGCAACTCAGATCTCAGAGCAGTACTCGGACAGTTACTAGACTCATAATTAAGGGTTTTGGGAATTTGTGTTATTTACTTGGGACAGACCTCACTGAGTTACCAGGGGAACAGCGAGGAGAGGGAAGGAGTGTCTTGCTAAATTGTGATTTTCTTCAGGCTGGACTAACGCTTTGAAAAAGCTTGCACAGGGGTCTCTCAGGGTCTGGACTTCCTGTTTTTCTCTGTTACATACAGACCACCCCACCTGCTCCCAGTGCCCAGCAGTCCTGGGCCCAGGCATTTGGTGGCAGCCAGGGCAGCAGCAGCAACAGTAGCAACCGCCTCAGCCAGTACTTTGAGAACTTTGACGTGAAAGAGTCATCCTACCATCTGCTCATCTCCCGCCTGGACCTGCACATCTGTGATGACAGCCAGTCCCGAGAGCCAGGTATCCCCTGAGGCCTGGGCCTGGGCTGGGTGGTCCATCCGTGCCTTTAGCTCCGGGCAAAGCTTGGGGAGGAAGGCTCTTTCCAGAGCCTGTGGAGACTTGGGTTGGCTTCCCTCGATCACAGGCATTCCTCGAGCTTCCGCCTTCTGCTGGTAGCTCTCTTTCTGTTAACGTAAGCAGTGCTGTTCAGCCTTCAGGCAGCAACAGAACCGCCTGTAACACGTAATAAAATACAGAAGCTGGGGCTCTCCCCTCCCCCACGTAAGTCACAATCTTCAAGGGTACAGCCCACGCAGTGCATACTTTTTTTTTTCCTCTCTGCAAGTCCCTTGGGCAATGCTGACAACTGGTGTGTTAGGAAAGTAAATTCAACTTTAGGAAACCTCAGAATTTTCATATTTTTGAGTCAGTTGAAATAATTATGATGTGTAAATGTGCTCTTCCCAAACAGAGAGGTTATGCCGTGTTCTTATCTTGCTTTTATGTCCGTTAGAGCAACTGATATTACATACACATATACGTTTATTCAGAATGGAAAAGGAATTGACTCATTTCTTTCCTTCATGAGCCTTGGGGAAATCATTTAACTGCTTGCTGAACCTCTTTGAGTTTCTTTATTTGTGAACTTGAGTTAAATTATGTTTTATTTACCTCATAGGTTGTTGTCAGGCTCAAATGAGATAATATACTGAATTTTGAGGACCTTAATTATAGGCAGATACTAAGTATTATTATTCTGATGTCTGTTTTTGCAATATTCTGTCTGTTTTCTGTCTATACTTCCCCTTGCCACCAGTTCTTGATTTTAGATGCTCGTGTGGTAGATTTGTTTTTTGCTGCCTTACCCTCTCTGAAGGTTATGTCTGCCTCTTAATGAGACCGAGACTAACTTTCCTTGGGGTACCTCCTTTTCTTTTCCTGCTGGCGCACCAAACAGCATTGCCTCTCTTGCTTGGCTGTTCCTTGGTCTTGAGGTGACTTCAGCCCCCCTCTACTCCCACTGCGAGCCGAAAGGAACAGTGACAGCGTAAAGATTGTTTTTGCCACCACAGGGAATACATTGCTCACTGGTTTGCCACCCATTCATTTTGGAAGTTCTTTGTTAAAATGATTATTATTTTGTTTGGTTGTTTCTTCCAAGTGTTACTCTAAAGGCTCTGTTTTGTTTGTTTTGTTTTCAGTCCGCTCAGAAGCCTTTGTTAAAGATACACTATTGGGAGTTTCATCCTCTTCCTTGATGAGGGGAGTAGAGCACTGTGCCCGGCGTGTGGCAGGGTCCTGTAATCCCACTGTGACGTGACTGTAGCCTTCCCTGCAGCCCTTGATTTATTAAGCAAAATTAATCTATTTGGTGGAATTTAGGGAAGTTTTTGATGTGACATTTTTAGATGGGGATAAGTCCTGGCCTACCATCCCCAGGTGAGGGATGTGACAGTTCTTGGGACTGTGACTCTTCTTCTTGGGTTTAGGGAGAATGGGGAAGGGAGAACCAGGTGGTGTGGAAAGGGCTGTAAGATTCTCTGGGGTTGTTCTGTCCAGTGTGGTAGCCACTCGTCACATGTGACTTGGACACTTGAAATGTTGGCTGATCCAAACTAAGATTGCTGCAAGTGTAATATACACATAGAATTTTGACGTTATACCGGATGGCCCAGTGACTCAGGTGTTTGGAGTGTCGTGCTCCTAACCCTGATGTCGCGGGTTCCATTCCCACATGGGCCAGTGAGATGCGCCCTCTACAGCTAAGATTGTGAACAACAGCTCTCCCTGGAGCTGGGCTGCGGTGGGCAGCGGGAGGTCGGCATGAGCGGCCTTGAGCTGCCTTGGGCTACCGTGAGTGGCTGACTGACCGGCAACCGACTGCCTCAGCCGGGGGGAGCGCAAGGCTCATAATACCAGCGTGGGCCAGGGAGCTGTGTCCTACACAACTAGACTGAAACAACGGCTGGAACTGGAGGGGGGGCGGGGGGAGGCAGAAGAAGGGGGGAAAAAAAGATACAGTATAAAAATATAATGTAGAATACCTTGAAAATTATTTTCATATTGTTTACATGTTGAAAGGGTAATATTTTGGGTATATTGGTTTAAATAATATATATTATTAAAATTAATTTCATTTTTAAAAAATCTTTTCATGTGGCTACTAGAAAATTGAAAATTATGTGACTCACAGTGTATTTCTATTGGGTAGTATTGCTTTACAACTCTCAAGCGTAGTAGCCACTGGCCACATCTGGCTGTTTAAATTAAAATTACACACAATTAAGTGAGTTCCTCATTTCTACCAGCTACGTTTCAAGTGCTTGATACAACCCCATGGTATTTCCCTTCACCCTAGTAAGGGGAGGGAGTGGAAGTGAGGAACAGGGTAGGTCAGACAATACATAAATGTAGATGAATATTCCCTACTCTTACAGTTCTTAGAGTCTAGTTGGAGAGATAAGATAGAAACCTGGAAAATTCATTAAGAATTTCATGTAAATTCAAGATAAACATAATACAATATTTGACTTATTGCTAAAAGTTCCAACTTACCTACAATTTTCTGTTTATTTTACAGTGTTCTTGTTAGTGCAGTATTTTTATATTCCATGATATTTTGTATGTATAGTATATAATGATTGTCTAATACACAGCTTTTGCTGTGAGGCCCAGGTATGAAAGGAAATAACATGGGCCCTGTTTTTTGGGGAATCTGGCTTACACCTCTCCAGGCGTTGTGATGTATTGTGCAGCAATACAAATATTGTTAGGATTGGGGGACCCAATCAATCAAGGTTGTAGAACATGTGTGCGGGAGACCTAAGATTAGAATTCTTAAATCCTGAGTTTTACAGTTTCTTTTGCCTTTCTGGAAATCTGGCAGTCATTTACAGAGACAGTAGAACGTACATTTTTGATCTTTCAGAGCATGTCTATTGACTGTTGCAACTCGAAAGAGGGGGGACTTGGTTTTGCAAATCACCTGACATCACGGTCTTTTAGGAAACTGTGTATCAGTCCCTCAAGGGGACTTTTAATGCTTCAAGTGGTGTTTAGGCTTCTTTGTTCCTTCTGCTGCTGTTCACCTTTATTTTTCTTTTATAGGTGTCTCTGCAAATAGACTCATGGGTGGTGCCATGCAGCTTACCTTCCGCAAGATGGCATTTGACTATTACCCCTTCCATTGGGCAGGTAGGAGATTTCTGAATGGGGGAAGTTCTAGCATAGCCCAGGTATTGAGAACAGATTCCTGGGTTCACCCCTGACTGCCCAGCAAGAAGGTGCGAGGGATTGCAGCACATGAGGTATTGGAAATAACCCTCTTCAAGAGGACATCTTCTGGAAACTTTCAGGGTCCATTAATTGATGATTCTTTGTCAGTGATGAGAGGAAGAAGGGAGGGAAGGCAGTGCCTGAGGTGTCGCTTTTCATTCTCCCCTCTGCCCCTTATTGCTACTAGATTTAGAGCCTCTCCAGTAGTTTATGGTCAAAGATGGCAGCAGTCAGCAGCTGGTCTTCAGGAATCTCAGGGAAAAATCACGTATGGAATCCAGAAGAACTTGAGTGCTCTCACTGGATAATTTGTACTTATTCCAGAGAATTCTGGATTGGGGCTGAGGGATCAGATTCTGAACTATCACTAGACCAATGGAAAGGAAAAATTGGAACATTGGATCATGATCTTTTTGCTTCTCTATTGGATTAAAATCTTTTTGCGTCTCTATTGCACAGGCGATAGCTGCAAACACTGGGTGCGGCACTGTGACGCCATGGAGACCCGAGGCCAGTGGGCCCAGAAACTGGTGATGGAATTTCAGAGTAAAATGGAGAAGTGGCATGAGGAGACAGGTCTGCAGCCTCCCTGGCACCTGGGGGTAGACTCTCCCTTCCGGAAGAAAGCAGGTAGGTTATGAGGAACTGGAGGACTCGCATTGTAACCTCTTGCCGTTTACCTTGGAATATCCAGTGGAGATAAAACACTGGACTAGCTTATCATCCCAACTTATTCCTGGCTAATTAATTATCCCAACCGTATCCCATGGAGAATCATCAGTGACTTTTTTCTGCACAGAGTCCTGTTTGTCCCCAGGGATAGCTGCAGTGTTGAAGAGAGGTTGTCATCACCTCTGCTCATAGGCTGTTCCCTTGGTCTTAGGGCGAATATGACTTTTGAGTTCCATCCAGGAGCTACACAGTCTTAAGCCCTATTTCCTACATGCAGCCTTAATGATCTTAGGATTTTTACTTCCTATTAATAATGGGAGTTGAATGTATCTGATTCTCTTCCCTGCCTTCTTTTTATTTAGATTCCCTCTCCACTCCTCGAAAGAAGCCCCTTGAGAGAAGCCCCGGTCAGGGCCGACAGGCTGCCTTCCGGCCTCCAGCGTGGCACCGCTTGCGCTCTAGCTGCGTGGTGATTCGGGTGGATGACTTGGACATTCACCAGGTGAGGGCCCAGGACACGGGACGGCGTCGGAAAGGGCCGGGGCAGGTCATTTCAAAGGCAACCAGTGTGAACAAAGTTGTGGAATTGGGGGCTGTTTCCCTTACTCCTGGTGGGTCAACACTTGTCTGTTTGTCTCCCTCTTTGTAAAAAAAATTTTTAAAGATTTGTGTTAAACTATAGCTAACATGCAATATTACATTAGTTTCAGGGGTGCCCCATAGTTATTCACCATTTATATACCTAAAGAAGTGATCACCACGATAAGTCCAGCCACCATCTGACACCGTACCAGCTATCACAATATTAGTGACTATATTCCCTGTGCTGTACGTTGTATCCCTGTGACTTATTTGTTTTGTACCTGGGCATCTGTTTCTTTCTGAGCATAGTTGCTGAGATCAGAACTTGGGATTCTCCTAGTTTCCTCTGAATACCCTACTCCAAAGCTTCCATTGAAAAAACGAACTTGTGGCTAATGTTCAAGGCAGGTGTTAGGATGCCTGGAACACGTGTAAAAGCGCCGTGCTCCCTGGGACGGCCTTCAGAAGGATAGTAGAAGAAAGTGAGGAAATTCTATTCTGGGTGCAGTATAGATGCTGACGGTCGTTTGTGATTGTGTAGGTTTCTACAGCTGGACAGCCCAGTAAGAAGCCGTCTACACTCCTTTCCTGCAGTCGGAAACTTCACAACCTCCCCACTCAGGTCTCTGCCATTCACATTGAGTTCACAGAGTATTATTTCCCAGATAATCAGGAGCTTCCAGGTAGGCATCAGAACTGGTCATTTCTTACTGTCCAGCGTATGCTCTTCCCGTTTGACACCCTCGGGGCCACGACGTGTGTTCTCATTTGTTGTTAGGAGGTTTGGGGGTGTGAGTTTAGCACACCTTTGTTAAAAACTCGCCCTGTATAAATATGTGCATTTGCTTTCTTGGTAGTAAAATGAATATTAGTTGGTAAGTAGGAGTCCCGTTGCTACTTTGTACATGGTCATTCTGTTTTTCTCTGCTTTCCAGTTCCCTGTCCCAATCTCTACATTCAGTTAAATGGTCTGACATTTACTATGGACCCTGTCAGCTTGCTCTGGGGAAATCTCTTCTGCCTGGATTTATACCGCAGCTTAGAGCAGTTCAAAGCTATCTACAAACTGGAAGATTCAAGCCAAAAAGATGAACACCTGGACATCCGACTGGATGCCTTCTGGTTGAAGGTAGGGAGACAGTGGGATTTTGTTCCCTGTTGGCAGCCACAGTTGCATTTCTCCCAGTGTTATAATCCAGGGTTCTGCTCTGTCCATTTGATAGAAGTAAGAAAAACAGCTTCTCAGCCCAAACGGTCTTTCATGTGTGTATTAATGGTGGAGTGTGGAGATTCTCTGATGGCCTTTCTGAATAAGGTTTCATTTTCTCTCTGAAGGTGAGCTTCCCGCTGGAAAAGAGAGAGCAGGCTCGGTTGCATCGGCCGCAGGCCCTCGTCTTCTCTGCAGCAGGCATGACTGCCACCAACACACGTCATGCCCCACACTCTAGCTGTCCAGACCTCCAAAGTCTCTTCCGGGGTTTTGCTGCTGCCGAGTTCTTTCATTCCAATTATGTTCACTTCCCCAAGGTTCCAGGTGGCTTTAGCCTTCTGCACATACTGTTTTTGCATCATGCCTTCCAGATGGATTCCAGACTCCCTCAGCCTAATACTCTCCCTCCCCAGAGGCCTAAGGCTTCCCAGGATCTCTGGTCTGTCCACTTCCCCCAGATCTCCTTGGACTTTGAGGGAACAGAGAACTTCAAAGGCCGTACCTTGAATTTTGTGGCCCCCTTCCCCTTGTCCATTTGGGCCTGTCTCCCTGTCCGCTGGCAGCAGGAGCAGGCACGGAAGCTCCTTTTGGCCACAGAAGGGAGGCTGAAACCATCCGCCAGCTTTGGCAGTCCTGTTCCGTCTGAGGCCCTTGCCCCTGACCCTATGTCCCATCTGAGGTCAAAGACCGAGCATGATTTGAAAAGCCTGTTGGGCCTTACGGAAGTCATGGAAATTCTGCGAGAAGGCAATGGTGGTGTGGACAGCAAAGGGCCTGTGACCCAGCTGCAGGACGCAGCAGATGTGCACGTGCTCGTCCACTCCCCAGCCCATGTCCGCGTGAGGCTCGACCACTACCAGTACCTGGCCCTGCTCCGCCTGAAGGACGTGCTGCAGGGGCTTCAGGAGCAGCTGACCAAGGATACCGAGGCCATGACTGGGTGTCCCCTGCAGGACCAGACAGCATGCATTGGGGTCCTCTTCCCCAGTGCTGAGGTGGCTCTGCTCATGCGTCCTGCCCCTGGGGCTGTGGAAGCTGAGTCCGCAGGTTCAGGTACCACCAGCCTTATAGACTCGGAGCTGTCTCCTTCCGAGGATCCCGAGCTGAAGTCTGATGCCTCCTCAGACCAGGGCCCCGCAAGCCCTGACAAGGTTCTGGAGGACAGTGGCATTGACAATCGGGCCGCGTCCCAGGATGGGCCACTGCCTCTCCATAGCAATGGAGAGCTGCAGGACTCGGACTCTCTCGCACAGCAGCTGGCGGGGAAGGGCCACGAAGCAGTGGATTCCCAGCAGGTCAAGAGGCTGAGCAGAGACCCAGCCCCCAGCTCACCAGCTGCGCCGAAGCCCCCCAGTGGCAGGGATTCCGCTGTGAATGGACAGGGCGAACTTATGCCTTTGAAGAACATTGAGGGAGAACTGTCAAGTGCTATTCACATGACCAAGGACGCCACCAAGGAGGCCCTGCACGCCACCATGGACCTCACCAAGGAAGCTGTGTCCTTGACTAAGGACGCCTTCAGCCTGGGCCGAGACCGCATGACCTCCACCGTGCACAAGATGTTGTCCCTGCCCCCAGCCAAGTGAGTGAGTCCCGGGGTCGGTGTGCGTGAGGCCCGTCCTGTGTGCGCAGTTAGACTGGGAAGCGCCACAGTCCAGAGGCCTGCACAGGACGGCCCAGTTCACGTAGCAAAGCCCTTAGTGTTCAGAGCTGCCTGCAGGGCAGTGGAGGCGTTTTCAGGCTGCGTGGAGGAGACAGGCACCAATTGGAGAGACTCATTTTCAGGCTACATCTAATTCTGTGATAGGGGAGGAACCAGAAATGGCAATAAAATAACACGAAATCCCGTGGATTTTCACATGCCTCCACATACCATAGCCTGTTCTTGGGCAGTTTTCCAGTCAACATTTATTGCTTTTAGGATCTAATTATCTCCTCTTTCACCTATTTACTGTTACTGACACAGACATGCTGTGTCAGAGTAATAATACCTGGTATCTGTGATATTTTGTTCTGCTCGCTGGCCTCTCATGTAAAATTCATTTGACTTGATCCCCTCAGCAGCCTGACAGGCAGCTGCAGAAACTTGTATCCCTAGTTTGTAGCTGAGGAAACAGGCTTCAGAGAGGATGTACCTGTGAATCCTGTATTGCAGAGAGAAACTTGGGGCTTCGGACTTGCTCTTTCTGGTAAACCTTGTCAGCGTCTGCCAGAGTCCTGGAGAAGGAAGAATTTCATCCACTTGTTCAGCAATATTATTTGAGCCATGTTGTGTGCCAGGCTCTGTGTTAGACACTGGAGATACGGTAGGAAGGAAGCAGAAAGACACAGAAAAGGTGCAGATGTTTCCTTGGGTGCCTTGTGGTTTTAGGAAAGTTAATGAAGACTACGGGAACTCTTTGCTGGGACCCTTTGTGGTTTGGGGACCATGGTATGAAGACCAGTGACTTTAGAGCTTTTGTCTAAGTCGATTGTCTTAAGTGGGCCTCTCAGCATTGCCTGTGGGTGTGCTGGTGCCTGGGGGGCATAGGTAGTCTAGGAGGAAGGAGGGGGGAAAACGCAAAGCGGTGAATGATACAATAATCCAACAACACTCAGAGTAGTTCCAGGCTCCTTTTTACTATGTTGTGCCGTTCTAGCTTTATCTTCCACTGCTCCCCCCAACACAATCTACTGGTGTCGAGCTACTTACTGTCTCTAAAAGTACCTTTTGTTTTCTTTGCTTATGCTGTTTCTTCCCCACAGAATGCCCTCTTCCCTGTCTCTTTCATCGTCCTTCAAGGACCAACTCAAATGCCACCTCCTCCCACAAAGCAGGTCTTGACCCCCTTTCTCCTTCTCGTTTCCCCTCTTTACTATAGCCTGGCCTTTGGCTCATTCCTCTGTCCCTCTCTTATGGTGTGTAACGTACTCCCATGTAATGGTACGTGTGTATGCGTCTCCTCTCTCCTGGTAGATTGTAAGTTCTTTGAGGACAAGGGTGTCTTATTCGGCACTTTGTTCACCCTCCGCCTCTACCCTGTGCCTAGTATGGTGCCCCGTGTGCAGAAGTTATGCAGTAAATACTTGTAGAGTGAATGTGGGTGGCTTCGGGGGCCAGTCATTAGCACCAGGGCTCTAGGTGGCCTCTTCTCTATAGGGGATGACCTTAAATAACCTTGACATTTAATGTTGATATGGGAGAGCTGCTTATGCAGTTCGAAATGCTGGAATATGAGTGTTCAGAAAGGCCAGCTGTGGGAAAATGGTGTGACCCCTATGATCGTGGTGATACTGGACTAGAGGGTGATAGTTGACATCAAAGTTTGTGTGTGCAGTAACTGTCTTGGCTGAAAGGGATGCGTATGACAAGGGGACAGACCAACGTTTCCTAAGCCACATCTGTGGGTTTGCTTTTGTCTTTTAAACAGGGAGCCCATGGCCAAGATAGATGAGGGGGTGGCAGCCCCAGTGAGTGGAGGTGCTGCCCGACTCCGATTTTTCTCCATGAAGAGGACGGTGTCTCAGCAGTCATTTGATGCTGTCTCATTGGATAACAGTGGCCCTGAAGACCGGATTTCAGTGGACAGCGACGGCAGCGATAGCTTCGTGATGCTCGTGGAGTCTGGTAAGTGGAGGCAGAGCCAGGCAGCGTCGCACAAGTCCAGGGGGTTCTCTCTGCTGCCTCTTTCCAGACTGGCAGGATGCAGAAGGAGCTCACATTTGATAACATTGACATTTTCTTAACCAAAACCAAAAAAAGGAAATTTTAATGGGTTCGTGGCTCTAGATTTATCCTCACATCTTCTAGGTTACTGGTGAGTGCTTGACCTTTATCACAGAATGAGACTTGGACCAGAGGAGACCGCCAGTCTTGCAGCCATGCAGCTGTGTCTGCAGGATTGATCTTGGGGCTGGTGTCACGGGTGTGTGTTTGTTGTCTGCTTTTTTTCTTTTTTTTTTTTTTTGCCTAACTATGTGTTTTGTTGAAAAACAACTGGGATCTTTCTATCTAGGATAAAATGAACAACTTTTAGGAATTAGATCAGTTACCACTGGCAGATACACTGGTTCTTTCAGCTTATTGGAATGGAAACTTAAAATTGTCCCTTAAGAATGTCGAAATGGAAAGAAAATAGAGAACGTTCTGTTTCTCACGCTGACTGGTGTGTGCCCATGTTTGATTTGTTATTATTTTTGACTTCCTATGGAAACTTTTAAGTATACAAAAAAGTAGAATCAAATAATGAACCCTCATATACCCATTAACTAGCTTCAGACATTACGAACTCATGGCCATTCGTGTTCCATACAGACTTCTGCCCACTTCCCTTCTTCCCATATTATTTTGAAGCAAATCCCAAACACATCATTTCATCCATAAATATTTTCATTATGCATCTCTAGAAAGTGCAGACTTTGAATTATGGTAAAAGACACATAAAATAAAATTACCGTCTTAACCATTTTTTAACTATAATTCAGTTGCCATTAAGCACATTCAAATCATTGTGCATCCCTCACCACTGTCCATCTACAGAACCCTTTTCATCCTGAAAAAATGAAACTCTGTCCCCATTAAACAGCAACTCCTCATTCCCGCCTCCAGCCCCTGTCAACCACCATTCTACTTTCTGTCTCTGCGAATTTGTCCACTCTGGGTACCTCTTATAAATGGGAGCATACAGTATTTGTCCTTTTGTGACTGGCTTATTTCATTTAACGTAATGCCCTCAAGGCTCATTCACATTGTAGCATGTGTCAGAATTTCCTTCCTTTTTAAGGCTGAATAATATTCTGCCGTATGTTTATACCACTTTTGTTTATTCATTTATCCATCTGTGGACACTTGAGATGCTTCCATTTACAGACTTCTAAAAATTTGACCAAATACCATTATCACATTTTTAAATATTAACAATAATTTCTTAAATTCATCAAATACCTGGTTAGTCTTCGCATTTTGTTGTCTCATAAGCCTCATAAGTGTCATAAATGTTTTGTTTTATTTTTACAGTTGTCATTGTTCTGAGAGATTGTATTTGAACCGAATCTTTTGACTTTCAAACTCTTGTCGTCTTTCTTATGCAGAGCCTGGTCCAGACTCCCTCCCACTAGGATCTCTTCCAAACATCTTGGACAGTGCTGGTGTCCAGGGGAGCCCTGTTGTGGATGGTTATGGCCAGGGCTCACCAGAGGCCAACAGTTCGTTCTCGCCCAGTGGGGAAGACCTCAATCCTCACCCGGTCAGCTGCTCTACTTGCTTCTCTGCAGAGGGTAGGCTCTAGGCTGGAAGCGTGGGGCTCAACTAAGAGAGTCTCCTTTTACAGGTCTCAGTTCTGGTTCTGAAGGTGAATGAGGTGTCCATTGGGATTGAGGTACGTGGTGCGGACCTGACTATGGCCCTGCAAGCAGAGGAACTGACTCTCCAGCAGCTGGGCACCGTGGGACTCTGGCAGTTCTTGCATGGACAGTGCCCGGGTAAGGATGGGAACCATTCCAGGAGAGCTGATGGCATGTACCTGGGGCAGCCCCAGCTTAACTGCTCTTGTCACTGTGCTCCAACGGCAGCCGCCCAGTGCCATGCCGTCGGCCCTTCTCTCCTGTCGCCACTAGGGGGAGGAAGAACTCCGGGGAAGTGTCCTTGCAGGAAGCTTCCCAGAGCTCATTCTGGGGCTCAGCAGACTGTGCTCCAGTCATTTCCCACGTCCTCCTCAAGCTTATACACGAGGACAGTGGCCACTTGTTTGTGTGGCTGCTAACATCAAACTACTTCTGACCAGGGAACTCTGTCCTTCAGATTAAGGCCTTTGATGTGAATTATGATTCACATAAAAGAGGACAGGAAAAATCTGGGCTTGTTTTATTTTATTTTAAAAAATTGTTTTCTATTTAAAAAAATTATTTTTTTAAAATATTGAGTAGATACTAAAGAATACTTAAAAAATATACGTAAGGCATAAAATAATAACAATACAAGAACCCATGTACCCACCACCTAGTTTAATAAATAGAACAGCACCATTAACTTTGAACTCCCCGGGAACCCCTCTTTTGCCCCTCATCTGTCAGAGGGGATAATGAGATCCTAAATTTTGTGTTTATCATTCTCTTGCTTTACTTTAGAATTCTTCCACATGTGTTTGTAGCAATGTATTATTTAGCTTTATAGGTTTTTGAGTTTTTCTAAATAGAATTACAGTTTGTATTTTGTGATTTGCTTCTTTCATGTAACATGCATGATATTCTTCCACTTCTTTCAGGTTGTTGAGTTAATAGCTGTAATTCATTCATTTTCACTATGATATGATATTCTATTGTATAAATACACTACTTTTTGCTTTTTAAAAAACAGCTTTATTAAGGTATAATTTACATACTATGAAATTCACTCATTGTAAATGTACAATTTGATACATTTTAGTAAGTTTACAGTTGTGCAGCCATCACCCCTAGACTATCCCCTGTGCCTATTACTATATTTATTTCAGTCTATTCTGAACAGACATTTGGGTTGTTTCCAGTTTTTTTGCTACTTCAACTAGGGTTGCCTTGTATGTGTCTCCTAGTATGTATGTTGGAGAGTTTCTTCGGGGTTATATTCCCGAGGCTATACTATCTAGCTCATTAGGGTAGGTATAGCTTTAACTGTACTAGATAATGCCAATTTGTTTTCCAAAAAAAACGGTTGTACCAACTTGCAGTTATGTAAGTATATAAGTTCCTATCCTTGGCTACACCTGAGATTGTTCTTTATGGAGTTTTGAGATCAGCATTGATCCTACTTGGCTTTGTCAGAGAGACTTGGCTTATATGAGAGGATCAAGACTTGAAGAAAGGAAGAGACGTTCAAATGTAGCAGAGTTGAGGGTTCTGTGTTTTCAGAGCTTGCCCTTCGCCGTTGGCAAGGCTGGCTTTTCATTGGTCCGTAATCTCCCCTCCACCTGGGCATTGTAGCCGAGTAGCTAAGCGCACAGCTGCAGTCGGGCTGCTTGCGTTCAGATCCTCTCCTTGCTACTTACTAGTTGTGTAACTTTGGGTAAGTGGTCCTCTGTGCCTTAGTTCCTTCATCTCTAAGATGGGAATGAATAACACTCTTGACATAGGGTTGATAAGAATACATATGAAATATATGTAAAGTGCTTAGAACAGTCCCTGACTGTTAATTCATTACTATGTTTTCCTTCTGTCTTCTCAAAGGTACAAACTTTCAGGAATCCTCCACTTTGAAGGCTGGCCACGTCAAGCCAGCGGTGGGCCTTCGCTTTGAGGTGGGGCCCGGTGCAGCTGTTCATTCCCCTCTGGCCACCAAGAATGGCTTCCTGGATTTGTTGCTTCGAGGCTGTGACCTTGAGCTGCTCACTTCGGTGCTTAATGGCCTGGGGCCCTTCTTGGAGGACGAGGAGATTCCCGTGGTAGTTCCCATGCAGATTGAGCTCCTGGACTCCAGGATCACCCTAAAGGTGAGAGGAACTTTTGGCTTTTACCCAAGACTTTGGCAAGGAATTCTGGCAGTGACAGCTGTTAACCTGTTGCCTTGTCCCCGTAAAGGGTTGTGAGGATCACGTGAGGAGATGCACATTAGCATTTTTAGTCAGTGTTATGCACTTACACAGTGGAAAGTTCACGAACTTAATTGTCTGCCTTCATAGGCGTTGCTGTCAGCAAGTCCTGGCTCCAGGGCAGAGACTGACCTTGCCTTCGGCCTGCAGCCTGGCTGTGCGCAGTCCCATTCGTTTATCTGATCCTCAGTGGCACCATCTCTCAATGGGAGAAACTCAGTTGTGCCTCTCGCACGTTGCAAGAGTGTAGGATAAACAGTGACGTAACTGTGCTTCCAACTGAATGGGAGAAATGTGGATTGTTACCTCAGTTGCTCTGAGCTGGTTGGGGACATCACGCGGTTTCCTTCTTTCCTGTAGGATGATATCCCCCCTCTCTATCCGACGTCTCCAGGCCCGGTCCCCATCACTCTGGCCATGGAACATGTCGTGCTGAAGCGAGATGATGATGGTGTTTTCCATGTCGGCGGTGAGTTGGGCCTGTCCGCCTCCTGGCTTCTCTGCCTTTCTGATCCTGTAAAGGAATAAGTAACAACTAGGACTTGTCTGCATGTTGGCAACAGTTTGTCATTTAGAACCTTTACTTTTTTTTCCAGCTGCTGCTCATGACAGACCGTCAGCTGAAGTACCTGAAAGTGAGAAGAGACAGCTCCCAAAAGAACAGGTGTCTTTGGTGCCCACAGAGGAGGCTTTTGGACAGCAGGTAAGGACCCCCTGCACAGTACATTTCCCGTGAGCCCTCAGGGGCTGGCATCGCAGAAGCTGGTAACCCAGAGGGCTGGGAAGGGAGCCCGTGCTGTCTATGGCCGGGTGGTGTGGGCGCCTGTCTCCCAGCAGCAGCTTGTGTGAACAGGATGCAGATTGGGCCTGGAGGTGAATGGCTGCTGGTCACATATCGCTGTCGCTGTCCCCATAACTGATGAGCTCTGACGAGGGGGTTAGGCTCCGGGAGAAGATCTAGTTGGCTTCTCTTGATCATTGACTAAACTTGTGGATTTTTCTGCTTGAATTCTTCTACCTTGTTCCCTTACTGTGTTTTTTTTCTTTTTTGCAAGGTGTGTTACCTTATTCATTAACTGTGAATTACTTATCGTTCCTCAGGTGAAAGAACTGCCTATCCTACAAAAGGAACTTATAGAAACTAAACAAGCATTGGCCAGTGCCAACCAGGATAAAGAAAAACTTCTTCAGGAGATTCGGAAGTATAACCCGCTCTTTGAGCTCTGACAGCAGGAGCTCAGCCATCTGTGCCAAGGTGAGGAGACCACCAGCAGTGGCAGCACCAATGACAGAACGTACCCTCCAGTGTTAAGATGTCGGCCGAGGACGCCGAGGGCCTGGGGAGTGCTCAGCGCACTCCTGGCGGCGTCCATTGTGCTAGCTGTTCTGACTCGGATGGAAGCCCAGGCAAAGCATGACCACGTTCTAGGAAATGGGGGCAGCTTTGTGTGTGGCTCAAACGTCATGTCTTGCCTATATAGAGCACTGTGGTCCTCTGTACGTGAGGTAGAGCCATTTCACCGCCTGGTTTCAGGACAGACATTTGCTTCCCCCACAACCTCCGTGAACAAGGGGAAGTACCCACCCCCTCAGTCACTCACAGAGCCAGCAAAGAGTGGATATCCCAGAGCTTCCGGTAGCAGACCTGGGAAGTCCCTGGCCTCAGCTCTGGCCATGGTAGTGGAGTGGAACAGGAAATGGCCAGTGAGGTGGGAGCCAGGACAGGCACAAGAATACGGGCGGTTGGTTGGGACCCTGCCTTTTCTGGAAAGGGAACCGAGCTCATATCATCTCGGCTGAGATTACAATCAGCTCTTTCAGGGTTAAGCTTCCTTTCTGTTACGCTTTCATGATTGTGATGCTGTGGTAGAAAGTAAACAACAGTAGTGGCTCAGTTGCATCATCTTTCCCTGTGTATCACAATTTATTTGAAATGTAAGTCAAGAAAAAGAATACTCCCTCTGAGCTAGGCTGAAGGCATGATGTGGAGCAATCAGTAAGGGAGCTCGATTCTGAGCCCTGCTTCCCGCCCGGAGTCCTCTCTCCCATAGCTGCACCTCAGAGGTTATCTCCTCTCTCCCTGGGTCCTGACATGTCTCTCCCAGCACTATGACTTCCCACCAGCATCTCAACCTGTGGCCTCTTCCCCTCCACCCTGCACCACTGTGGCTTTTAAAAATCATGTAATTTTGACCTAAGTGAAAAAAAAAAAGCAAAACAAGAAACCCTTTCCACCCTGGCTAGGTTTTGCCCCTGCCCTATAAAAGAACAATTTCCCCCTTCTTTCTTTCCTATCTAATTCCATCCAGTCAAGCTGTGTTGATTGGACAGAAGTTCATCAGCTAACTCACCTAGAATTGGCAAGATGGTAAAATAGTGATTTGGTCATCAGTAAAGTCTTACACGTGACCTATTGAAGGAGAGATAAAATGGTTTCCTTTATGGGAAATCACGCCTGACTTGTATAACATAGTTTTTTGAGGATAAAAAGAAACGTGTTCAGGAAGGGACAAGCTCTAATTTGTTCAGACTTTTAAGGAACCTTTGTCAAGTTCTTCATTAAGGCAATTTTAAAAGCATCAGTTACTATGAGATTATGGGAATATTTTGTGATGCTTAGGAAACAACTTAGAGGATTAAGAATAAACATCTTTCTGGAGAGAATGTTAACAGGAGAAGTTTCCTACTGGTTGATGCTTGGTTTAACCTTATTTAAGATTTTTATAAATACCCTGAACAATGCAATCAAATGTTGCTACTGCCAGGCATTGAAATGTAAACCAGAAGAGACTGACAAAAAGCAAAACTGCACAAGGGCCACAAGCCGGCCTGTGACTACTCAGGAAAGTACAGGTGAGGGTAGGTGTAGGGAGGTGTAACGTAATGCACTTACGGAAGAATCAGCCGCTCCGTTAGAACTCGGGAGAGAAGCCTAAGCATTGCCGAGGGCGGGGCGGTGGCAGTGCTGCTGTGGCCGAGCCGGCTGCCTCCGCAGGTAGGACACGGACACAACAGAGACGGGACCTCACACTCAGCTGTGACAATGTCTTCAATTACCTGGCGACCTTCCGTACAAAATGTGTGGTGAAGGGAGGAAAGGCCCAGAGAACAGCAAAAATGATCAGGGGGCAAGGTACTTAGATGAGGACACACCACACCTTCAAAATATCGACTCCAGTTCTGGAAAGAGGGAGGCTGCGGGTAGTGTGAAATCAAATACCCAGTCAAGAGGAGGATGCGGGCCATCACCAGGTCCTGAGATCCTCCTCGAGGGCCCTACCTCGTTGTCTCAGGTTAAAGAGAGCACTTCTTGTAGCACATCAGAAACTTACAGAGCTCAGCGTCCAAGAGGTGGTACTGGCAGGTTTCAGAGGAGTCCTTGTATGATCTAGGCTTCCTGAGAGGAATTATAGACGGGTTATTTTTGGTGAAATACAACTGAGAGGGTAATTGTGTCCCTCCACAAACTCCCCTTAATGCTTCCTTCTTTCAAAGGCCGAATGGTGAGCAAAGTGGATCATGGGTTGTCTCAAGGACGGCATTTCTGATGTTCTCGGAAGGGGAGGAGGGAGATCCAGTAACTGCAGATTGCAATTATTCAAGCTTAGGTTCACCTCAATTGGTTTAAAATCACACTGGTTTTCGTCCCTCCCGCTCCTCTGTGACCGCCGTAGCCCTCTGGCAGCCCTCCACGCAGAGAACATGTCTGATACACCTGTACCTTAAGCTTGTGCTTGGCGGGCGGCAATAGAAACAAATCCGGGAAACACCGAGGCTGAGCCGTGGAACAGCCAGAGCTCAGTCAGCTTTCTGGGCTCCTGGAGCGCCTGTCTGTGTGACAAGTGGAGCCCTAGAATTCCGGACTCCCATTACCTGGCAGCTTTGGCCATTGTGTCTTGAAATCCAGCCTCAGGAAATGTGGTAGGGTCATTGTCCCATGGGATTTGAGTAAAAATCTTGTGTAATAACTTCATACTTCCATTCAATGGGGGATGGAAGATTTTTTTTCTCATAATGAAGAAATGTGAACTGGTTGGTCCTCAGGATAAAAGTAAAGGTAAAAATGGAAGGAAAAAAACTAGTCTCAGCTGCTGTGGACTGCTTACGATTTCTGCCTCGGAGCCATAAGACTCTTGTTTACTCTGTGAACAAGAAATAATAATACCTCAAGAAAATGTCTGGAGTTCTGGAACCACTATCCCTCGAAGACTTCAGCCACTGCACATCGTCATTTCAGCTGTGAAACATTTACAGCTATGTCATCTGTGATTGTCCAGGTTTCCTGTTTACATGGATGCGCTGGAGATACTTTAATGCACACGGACTGGTTTACAGCTCGTAGCTGAGCTGCAGAGATGCGCAGCAATGTCAGATGGTGTTTTTAACTCACTGGAATAATTAACCTAGTTTCTTTGACTTAAGACAGAAAGCGCGTGGGTTCTATTCTTGTGATGGCTGCTTTTTCTGTGTATTTAATCTGACCCTGATTTTGGCATAGGCCTCAACCTTCAGGTACCCTTTATCATGGTTCTAAAAGGAATGGTTCCTGTGCATGGACTATACAAGGGGTAAACACCACCCCTCAGATACCCCATAACTTAAGTGCTTCCATTTAACCCACTTACATTCGATTCCTCTTAGGCTAGTTCAGGAGGGTAGGGGAGAAAGAAGGTAGTTTGAAGTGATATGGGAACTTTCCATTCCAAACCTTTACACTAAGGGTTTGTGTTTCAGTCTCCCTTAATACTTGCCTAAACTTCGAAAATCAGCTATAGTAGCATAGAATTATGGGAACAACTGTACAAGTTAGTAGGACACCTGGTTTTTTGAGAACTACAAAAGCTGTGCCATTGCCTTGTGATTTACCACGGTCATTATTAAGTGTGCCAAGAGATTCTGGTGTGATGGACTATCCTCTCACCTAGATCTATGGCTCCCCCACCTTCTGCTAGAATAGGAATGTTCCCGTTCACCTCTGGGTAGGTCTGGACAGTAGTTATTGTTGAATGAGGATTATTTCCCCCATTTCTTAAAACAGACACGAGGTAAAACACTTGGGTAATCTTTAACTGGGAGGCTTTGCTAAATGGCCACACTTGGGATGTGGACTTTCTCCCTTGTTATTTGTAAGTTTTAGCCTCACCCACTGTCTCAAATTGCAATAGGCATAGTTCCTATAACCATTAAAAAAATTCCTGTTAGAGCTGAGAGAGTATCTGCTTTTTGGTTTTTTCCCCCCAGTTTATTAGTTTTTGGTTAAGATTTAGCCTGAGTCTTAACAGCATTTCTTTGTGGAACGCCCCACTGAAGTGCTTCTCCCCTGGCTAAGTGCATGTTTAAAGCCACGAGTTTTAATTTAAGATATACAAGTCAGATTTGCCCAACTTTGAGTCCAAGCTGTTTCCCCAACTCTTAGGGTGCTAAACAGAATTGGAATCTTTACTAAGACATGCTCAGGAAAGCTTCAAAAGAGAACAGCTTCAAAAGCCTTTTCCCTATGACACTGAATGAGAGAAGAAAGAATTCTTGGGGATTGCCAATTAATACTGTAGCCTTATTACTGCTAATCACTGTCAATAAAAGGTCACTTCATTCCCCTCTATTTGAGGAAAACAATGAGAATGTATCTGATGAACTGGAATACTGGTCAGTATTGGGAAATTTTAATGTTGCAATATCTAATCGAACCTTGAGTGTACTGGTTCTGTGAACCACCTGAAAAAAGCAAATTAAACTTGTCAAACAGTATTGGTTGTGATGTATATGTTTATAGGAATCTGAAATGTATGGGCTTTTACTTTGCTTCTAAGTGCTTTACTTACACTTATGAGATGAAATTTGAATGGCTCTAGTAGAAAATGGAAAGGGCTCAAATTTTCACAAAAAACCCAAGACCAGTTTTACTCTGACACCAAACAAAGAATGATGAACTCCCCCGCATTCCAACCGGTTAGACGGAAAATGAATACACATATGACAAGTTAGAAAACACTTTAATGATGATTCACCAAAATCCATAGGACAATCTTAAATGTTTATAGGGACAAACTATCCCACTATTCCTGCTATCACCACATCCTTCATGTGAGAGTATCACAAGTCACAAGTTTCTGGTGGTTTCACCTACTTAAAACCAGATGTAAGAAACACCCTAAGTCCTAGCAACTTCAGTGCGAAACCGTCAAAGTTCTCTTGGAAAGTGTTTCTCTCTAAAAGCAGCTCCCTGTCCGGAAGATGCTTAAGGCCCGTGGGCCTTCTTCCGACTAGCCAAGGGACAGTTACATGCCTCCGAATGCCCGAAGAAGTCCCGATATTTAGTCAAGGCAAATATGAAACAGGCTGCATGCCTTATAGGTGTGATGAATAGCAGAGTTTTCAGAAAGATGTTAAAACCATCATGGAATTCTGGGAGGACGGAGAGACCAGAGCACCAGTACAGAAAGTCATGCAATCCAAAGTCTGAAACCTGTACTTCCTTCAGCACCAGGCCTGCCGAGGCTTTGGTCTAGAAGAAGATGATTTTTTTGTGCTTTGAGCTGGGTATCTGCCCCTTCGACTTTAACCTCCGAACAGCCTCCCTCATATGTTTGGGTTGTAGTGGTGGCATTTCTCCCCACTTCTCACACACATCCAGTGCTAAACAGGGCAAGGAGAAGTTATTATCACACCAGAGGTTATTAATCAACTGTAATTCTCATGAACTCTTCTTAAGCTTGCTAAGGAAATAAACCAAGACATTTCCCCTGCTTACGAGAATGCTATGAAATCAATGGGATCATGTTAGCTGTAGTATAATATCCCATATCAGGCTTTATCATAGGCAATAGTTGAAAACATCTTCTGCTTAAAAAAAGAAAACATTTCACTAGCTAGAGATTAGCAGTAGGTAGCAGCCAGGCTGTTTAATGATGGGTGGCGGGGGGTGGGTGGGTGGGTGGGAGGGGGCAGTTCCCAGGGGTCAGAACATCAGAGTTAACTCCCTCCCACACCAGTGATTTCTTGAATCTTTACTTTTGGCTGCAGAAAGGAGCAAAATCCATTGGAGGAAAATGCCAAGTTTGCTTCTGTCACCCTGGGCTGAGGGCAGGAATCAGGAGGGGAGATTTCCTAGATGCTTCCTTGCCTCCCAGTATGGAAACTCAAGGAATAATGGTCATGTTCTCCTGTATACACAGCTCCCCCTTGGTCAACCTCTAGTGTACATGGAAACCCCCACAGGTGCCTTATTAAGTCCCTCAATAGAGACACTTTGCAAATAAGACCATCACAGGTTCAATCCAGTATTTATACCAACACCACTCACCTTCTTCTACTACTTCCCCGACGAAAACCTTGGAAATACCAGACATGGCAATAACCACATTCTGAGACACAGAGGTACCGGTGATGGACTGGATCAGCTTGAAAGAAGGACAAAGACGGTGACTGCAATAGTCAGGGACAGGCTGAGAAACAGTACCCATGAGTCGGACTGAAAATGTGTTACTAATGGCTGCTCTGGAAACAGACCATTAAAACAAGGACTCAGGTGTATAATGACCTATTCTCTTTGTCCAGACCCTATCCCTGCAATACAAAACTGCAACTGGTCAGATGATTGACGGACATGTTAATTTTATTTTCCCGCCTAAATGATCCACCAATTTTCAAATGCCAATGGACATAACCTTTGAGTCTACGTCAGTTCTCATTGCTGATGGAAGTGAAGTGTGATAGTCCATCCTTACCCTTTTAATGGCTGCCTTAGGGAAAGCTGACCGGCGATACATTTCGTAACGGTTCAGCTGCTCCTCAGAAAAAGAAGAAACGAGGATTCTAGACAAAGATTCAGGGAATTAAGTTCACTTATAAGAAAGAATGCTTAAGGTACATTATTACATCAATAAAATCAAGTCTCGGACAATTAGAATTTTCAAGGGATCAGTGGTATGAGGCGTAATGCTCACGAGGAATGAAGATAAAGTATTTCTGCTCTTAAGGAACTTGAGGATGTGTGAAACATAACTTCCTTTCTTACTTCGCGAAGAACAAAAGCTTAACTATGTTGGGTCACTGTATCGTACTATATAGATTGTGTTTGCAGCATTAGGCTCTCTCCCCATAATGCTACCTACTGTACTTCACATTATGGTAAAAATTTAATATATAAATTTATATTCAAACTAGTAGTTTTCAACATTAATGAATAAGGGGGAAATATTTGTAAAACATACGGAAAAGGGTTAATACTCTATAATAATTAATTCTTTCAAATAAAATAAAAGACAACCATACCAATTTTAGAAAATTTATAAAAATATCAATGGCTAATATATATATAGAAAAAAAATTAACCTTCACTATTAAAGAAACTGAAATGACAAACTAAAACAAGATTAACATTTTTCATAAACCAGACAGATAAGTAAAAGAATGGTACTAATGAATATGGGAAGACAGAAACTCATACATGCTTATAAGAGTGTGAAGTGGAATAACCTTTTTGGAGAAGAATTTAGAAATGTTTGAAAATATTCATACTATTTGAACTAGCAATTATACTTCTAGTTTATTTTAGGAAGCAAATGGACAATTATGCAGAGATGTACTCAAAGATACTCATCAAAACACGAGAACAGCTACAGGGATTGGTTAAATTATGGTTCGTCCACATGATGCGATACAATGCAGCCATTAAAAATGATGACTTATGGGCATATTTACGGACATGAAAATATTTAGCAATATATACCAAACATTTTTTTAAAAATCTGAAAAGGTATATACTGAAATACATACCCTGGATAAACTCTGGGTGGGTGGGATTATGAGTAATTGTTTTTTTCTATTTTTCTGTATTATTTGAATTATTTGCAATCAGGCCATACTACTTCTATAATCAAAATATAATAAAACTATTTCCATTTTGAAGAAAATTAAAACCTAGATATGTAATTATTGACATGGAGCACATTCACCATATATAATGTGAAAAAAAGGTTACAAACAGAATTTAACATCTTTGAAAACTTAAATTTAGAGATATATATGTATAGAAACTATCTTGGAGAATATACATCAAGATATGAACAGTGTTTATCTTGGTGGTAAGGTGATATTTTATTCTTACTTATTTATATTTTCTATGACATACAATGTATTAATCGCTTTGAGTTAAAAAAAAATTAAAGGCCAAGAAAAATGTGTGTGGTCCAGTTAGAACCTTGCAGTGGGGAAAGGTCAGAAAGTGACTTACTGCATCTTTTGAATCTCATCTTCATCTACTTTCTGCTTCTTCTCTTTCTTTTCTTTGGTATCTATTTTCAGCTTTTTGGCTGCAGGAGTAAGTAATGATGAATCTTCCCTTTCAACTGCTGTTAAATCCGAGATGTCTTGACTCTTGAGCTGAGAAGATGGAAGAAGTGTTATTATATATTTGGCCTACTTTTCAGACTTGGGCAGGGTAAGAAGACAGCATTCTCGTTACAATACAACAAATCCATTTATTCAGTCGTTTTTTTGGTTCAGACATTGGCTACAATGTCAGGTACAAGATACACAATCTCTCCTACAGAAGTTTATAGCTCAGCTGTGGAAACCAGCTAAATAATCCAGTTTTCCAGTTAGCTATGATCATAGCTCCAATATCTGTTTACATGGGCAATAAGATGCCAAACAAAGATCATGAAAGCCTCTCCCCGGAGCCCAGTCTACTGACCCCATTCTTAGAGGTGTCAAAAAAGTTCTCTCCATCCAGCCAGCTCCTCTGCTTCCTCTCCATCCAGCCAGCTCATCTGCCTCGAATCTATAGATCTCTTTACTGATGATTCCATGTAGAAAGAATATTAAAAAGAAGGCTTCTTCTCATCAAAAGTGTTTTTTTTAATTTGGAACATTTAAGAGAGTTTCTCCCACATGTGATATTCTTTTCTTCCTACCTTTTAGTTCTATTGCATCATGCAAATATTTACTAGACCGAAAACTTTTTGAAGATAGGTTTGTCTCTTATTTATCTCTCCCCACTAAAGCATTTACACAGTTTAACTCATGCTAGATGTTTAACATCTGTTTAATAACAGAAAAATCAAAATCCAAACTTCATCCCCTCCAACTTAATACAGAATCTAAGGATATTACAAACCAATATTAAATCCTCATTAACGGGATTTACCCTTTGTTTTCCGTAAAAAGGAACCCACAGTTAAACTCATAAAGGAATATGAGGGGTAGGTGAGAGTGAGGTTAGTTTACGTCTAGCAACTTTTTCAATTTCTTCTCTAGTTATTGATTTATACAAGTTTTCTAACCTCTTTGTGCTTTAATTTTGATTTATATTTTCCTTAAAAATAAGCCATTTTTATTAGATTTTCAAATTTATTGAAAATTAAAATTTGAACATTAAAAGTGTTTTTATAACATTATAGATCTCCATATCAGTGTATATAGCCCTTTCTTATTTCATAATGTTGTGCATTTACATTCAAATAGTCAGGTCTTTATTTTATCATTTCTTATGTTTTGCAAGCATTAATTCATTAACATCTACTTTTATTCTTATTAACTACTTGTTCCTACATTCTGGTTTATTTTTCCTTTTTCTTGGTTTCTTAAGTTGGGTGCTTATTTTCAATTTCTCCTGCTTAATAAAAATATATAAGGCTATGAATTTTTCTTTTTTAACCCCCTTTCTTCCGCTCCCTCCCCCACTCCCCCCTCACTCCAGCTCAAGCCATTGTTTCTCAGTCTAGTTATGTAGGAAACAGCTCCCTGGCCCATGCTGGTGTTATGAGCCTTGCGCTCCCCACAGCCCAGGCAGTCGGTAGCCGGTTATCGGTCAGCCTCTCCCAGCAGCTCATGGCAGCTCTCGTCGGCTGCTGGCCATTCACGCTGGCCACCCGCCACTCATGGCAGCACACGGTAGCCCACGGCAGCCCATAGCAGCTCACGATGTCCACGGCAGCAGCTCACGATGTCCACGGCAGCAGCTCACGATGTCCACGGCAGCAGCTCACAATGTCCACGGCAGCATCTCACGATGTCCACGGCAGCAGCTCATGATGTCCACGGCAGCACACAGTAGCCCATGGCAGCACACAGCAGCCAGCAGCAGCAGCAGGCCGGGTTAACCTTCTTCGACTGCTCACCGCAGCCCAGCTCCAGGGAGAGCTGTTGTTCAGAACCTTAACTGTAGAGGGCGCAGCTCACTGGCTCATGTGGGAATGGAACCAGCCACCTCCGTGTTAGAAGCGCGGCGCTCCAACCACCTGAGCCCACCCGGCTGGCCCCCGAATTTTTCTTTAAATAAGGTTTTGGTCAAACCCCATAGAATTTGATGTAGTGTCTTCTGTTAATTTCTTTAATATATGGGTTATTTAGAAAACAGTTTAAAATGTCCAGGTGTTAGTTTTTTTTGGGGAGGAGTGGGGGTAGGAGAAGTTTTCTGTCGTTAATTTCAAGTGTATTGCACAGGATGTGGCCCGTTATGATTTCTACTTTTAAGAATTTATGGTTTTCTTTGTGGTCTGGTGTATGTGCAATTTTTAAAAGTGTTTCAGAAGCATCAAAAAAATAAAAGAATTTCATCTTCTGTTGGGTGCAAATTTCTGTATGTACGCTAATTATTATTCAAATCCTTTTTGTCCTTGAGATCTATTTTAAAGGTTCCTTCTAAAATAGTTTAATCACTTTTTTCTAAAAGTTATTACTTTATATATTTTGATGCAACTTTATGCTCTGAAAGGCTGTTTCCCTCTAATCCAATGTCCTTCTCCATGACCTCTTGAAGTCCCTTACTCATGGCTCTAAGATCCCAAGGTTCTGTCTCTAGAAATGGAACCTTGAGAACGCTGAGATTCTGGTCCCGACAGATGCTCAGCTAGGTAACACTGCGGAGCTTTTGGGTGGCACAATTGATGGGTTTCGCGGGTTTATGCTATAGAGACCCTTGGACATTGGCACCCAGGTCACTGGTAGCAGTAAATTCCCAAGAAGGGGAGAACGTGACTAAACCAGCAACTCACTCAAAATCTCCCTTTAACGACTCTGCAGCCTATAATAACAAAGTTATGCTTAAGCAACATCTTAATAGAAACCATATTGCGGTGAAAGGGATACTAGGAATCCTGGGTTCTAGCTCTTGCACCCTCTCAATATGAATTTGGATCCCAATTTCCTCACCAGTAAAACCAAGACGCTATTTAAAATTCCCTTAGAAGTAGCTTTAATCGCTAAGGGCGGGGATTAAAAATATTAACCCAGTGCTTGGGTCTCCGGAACCGAACGGACACTATAGTTTTGTCTCCTCCAACCACCTACCCGCCTGCGCGACTGCAGAGCTAGAGGGAGTCCTGGTGAGTTCGACTTATCTTAGCTTGGGAGGGATCGACCAAGAAGGTGGTCGAGCAGCCAGTACCACAATCTCGTACTCCTCCGGCCTCATCAACACATCTCTGCCTACCTCTCCTTCCTCGGCCGCAGCTTCCTTCAAGTCCCCATCTGCGTCCCCGTCAGTTTCCTCCGGGATTCCGTCCGTGTCAGTAGCCCCGGGACCCCCGGGAGCAGCGGCCGTCTCCTCCGACTCCCCTGTCTCCCCAGCTTTCTCCGTGGGCGACTCGCAGGCATTATCCATCGCCTCCAGAATAAGGGAGAGGAGATCGCGGTGCTGTCACCCTCACAAGCTCGGGACCGCGCGCGGCACAGCAGCCCAGAAGCTTACTTCCTGTCGTCGCGCTGCGATGACATCACCTCTACCGCTCCTCGGAGGGTCATTTTGAGGCGCTCCTGGAGGACCTCAAGGCTCTGTTTTAACTCAGATTTGATGGCGGTGGGGAGAGGGAAAATTGAGGGTAGGGAGTTTAGTTTGTGCATCTTCCATCCCGGGAAGCCAGCCTTTGTAAATAAGTGCTGTATTGTTTATCGAAGGATTTCTTTTTCCTTCCCGCCTTTCTGAAAACGCAATGTCGTTCACTCCTTCCTTAACCGCTTTCCTCAGAGTAAAGTTTGGGGACGGGAGAAAACTCAGTTCCGTGGTGCGCGCGTGTCGTGGCACGCGGCTACCTGGTAAGCTTTTAGGCAGGGACTCAGCCTCCTAGTATATAGTTCAATCGGAGAGTCTGCGGGCCTGTGTTTATACTGAATTGGCAGCATTTCTCTTTTCCTCAAGCACCTTAAAATAAAGTCATAGCTTGAACAGAATTTACCCAATCCATTTATTCATTCCACAACTACTTCGAGAGCCTAATTCAGCCAGGAACAGTGCTCGTACCAGAAACAAAACAGACATAGTTTATACCCAATTAAACAATTTTCCCAGTTCACCAGTACTCAAGGTCAGGGTCGGTTTCACTAACCTGACTTTTCATGTCGGCTTGGTTAAATACTATCAAAAGTAAGAGGAAACAAATTCCACCCGGAGGGAGGTCTTTCCTTTGACTGTTTCACTTTAGGAGCCATTTCAGGGGTTGGGAGCATGAAGTGCAGATGTTTCTATTTAAAAATGTCCTGTCTTCCCTCACTGAGGTACGGGGCATTTTATTCACCTGTGTGTCACTAGGTCCCCACACTCATTACATATTTAATTTTTGCGTGCGGAAAGACTGGACTAGGCAATGTAGGTGCGCGTTACCGTATTTCTCTCTTTGTTTCTACGCTGCCGGGACGCATTACCGTATTTCCTGTCCTGTGGGCTCCCAAACCTTTGGGGAAGGAGCGCAGTTCGGGAGGCGCACACAGGTGGGCCCTGTTTGTTCCCTTCCACCTGTCCAGCGGGCGCCCCCATGGCGCTTTCCTCTCGCCCCCGGAGGCCTACCTCCGCTCAGCCAAGTCCAGTAGGTACCGACCACAGCCACCTGCGTTAACCGCCGAGCCCCGCCCAGCTAGGTGGGTAAGGGGGCGGGGCGCGGGGGCGCGGTGACGCGTGACGCCGGATCCCGGAAGTGGCGCGCTCGGGGGGGGGGCTGGCGGGGGGGAGGGGGGTGGTGTCCCCGGCCGGTTTGGGGGGTGCGTTGCCCGGAGACGGAAAGTTTGGGAGACCGAGCAGGCTCGGCGACGGCCCCGGGAAGGGGGTCCAGGGGGCGGTGGCCCTGGGGATGGGGAAGGAGCAGGAGCTGCTGGAGGCGGCCCGCACCGGGCACCTCCCGGCGGTGGAGAAGCTGCTGTCCGGGAAGCGGCTCTCCTCAGGCTTCGGGGGCGGCGGCGGCGGTGGCGGCTCCGGGGGCGGCGGCGGCGGCGGCGGCGGCCTGGGCTCCTCGAGCCATCCCCTCTCCAGTCTGCTCAGGTGGGTAACGCGCCGGGGCCGGGCAGCCGCCGCGAGAGCCCATCTGCACCGTCTGTCCCTTGGGTCCCTAGAGAGATCGAGGGTCCTGAGACCCGGGTGGGGTGGCTTTTCGGGGTGTCCCGGGGCGAAGGCAGGCGGCCCACAGGGCGAGGGTCGCCGGTGCGGGTCCGAGCGGCGCCGGGCTCGTCCCGTGTCGCGTCCTGACCCGGCTGCGAAGAATGGTGGGAGTGCCCAGGTGGTGCCTCCGCCGCATGGCACAGCCCGGCTTCACCCTCGCCCGCGGTAGGGTGCCAGCTGTCGGGGCTAACGAGCCACTTCAGAGCAATATATGTATATTTTAAATCTCCCTCACCTCCTGCAGAAACACCGCGTCTTGCAGAATCTCGCGGCTCCCCTGGAGGAAATTATCCTGATTCCCTTCTTCTGGGAACTGGGAACCTTCCACTGGGCTCTGCAGGATCTGGCTTTTGTTGTTTATGTTAAAATTGTCGCTGGGTTTATCACGTCTAAAGTGTTCTTTGAGCTGCTCTTGTGCGTGCAGCTCACATTCTGGTTCTTTGTCGTGAACCTCATTGCGTTAGTCTGGTAAGTGGCATATGCGGGACTCATCAGGGGGTTTACTCATCAAGAAATAAAGCTTTAGAAAGACTTGGTTAGGAAACTATCCAAGGAGGCTTTAAACTTTTCCAAGGTCTGTTGTTAAAATAAACACTTGAATCTAAGCTGTAAGGACTGAGAGGAGAAGGTCACTTTTGTGTGGCTTGGAGGGGGGCTTGTCAGGGAGTAAAATGTGTTGGTTCAGCAGCACTTTCATAGCCTGTTTTCTTTTCCTTCCTTGTTCTTTTGAGGTTTTTAAGAAGTGGAAGTTCATTTAGAAATGGCTTGGTTTGCTTTTGTTCCCCATTAGTTTATGTAACTTCAATTTGGGTAAGCTTGGTCGAAGGAACCCTCAGGCTCTAATAAATTGGTAGGTATTAAGCATGGAGTAGGAACCAAGCTCTCTACAGGAAGGTTTGAAAAGGCAAGTTTAAGAGAAGCACTCTCCTTAGGAGTTCTTTGGGGGAGGCGAACCATGTGCTGCAATTTCTGCAGCCCCGAAGACAATTCTGTCACACATTTGGTGCTCAGGATTTGTTGAGTAAATAAAAGTATCAGAGAACAATCCATTTCTAAATAAACTGATGGTGGTACTCATACCGTCACTGTTAGTTCAGAGAAATGAGGCATCACTTTGGGAAGAGACAGAAATCAGGGCTTCCAGGAAGAGAGGAACCTCAGCTGGTTTTGAAGGAAGTGAGGATTCGGCTGGTGAAGTCGAGTGAGAGCGGTCCAGGTGGGCACACCGAGATGGCACGCACGGAAGTGGGAAAGGAGCCTTATTTGGTGTGAGGGGGACGCCAGAAGAACTTCCTGCCTGGAGCCTTGAACGGTTGGGCACGATTAAGGGAAATGATGATGGGTGGATAAGCTTCCAGTTTTCAGAGTGACTTAAGTGTTTCTCATGTTTATATTCCCAGTCCCTAGATCAGTGCCTGACAACTCACAGGTGCTGAATAAATGTACTTTGAATGTGTGAATTGGGTTTTGAATCTTCCCCGGATTCCTTGGACATTTCTGCACTTCTGATGTCTGAGAGATGAGAGAAAGACCATACAAGTTTGGAGTTGCCTGTCTCTAATGAGTTGAATGATGTAGCAGTTGGAGGTTTGCCAGAGGGACCTTAACGCCCAGTGTATCCTGCTGAAGTGAGAGACTTTCACACGTCTCCTGCCTTCAAGTACAGGCCAAGTTACTCCTAGTGCTCTCACTCAGAGACGGTGGAACTTCGGCTGAGGATTCAGTTAAGCGAGACTAGGAAGTCTTTGTTGAGCACCATGTTTTCACTTTGGGCCTATGTTAATAAGTGTGTCATAAAGAGTGGAAGGTGGTGTCTCCATTGCCTTGTGTAAGGGAGTTAACTCCTCCTGACTTGCGTCTGTGTCTTTTGTAGACGGTCGATGGCCTGAGAGCTGCCCAGCCTCTCGTCCCTGTGACTCCTACGGGCAGGGAGGATCTGCAGGCACTTGTTACACTAGGTGTGTCATTAATTAGAGGTGACTCTGGTTCAACCTAGTGAAAGATTTCTGAGCAAATGAAACCATGCATTTAAATAATCCCTAGGTCAGCATGTCCTGCCTTTTTAGGTTTGGAAATAATAGAGGGTTAGGTCCACGATGCCCACACTCCCCAGCTTGGGGACCCTGGGTTATTTAGCAAGAGCTGTGGAATCACAGTTTCAGAATTGGCCTTTGCTTTAGCTGCCGTATCCTACCCCCACTAGTATTGCCAACCGCTGCTTAAACTTGTCCAGCTGTTTGAGTGACCAAGTAAAGCTGGCAGGAATAGGAGCCTACAGTCGCGGTGGATATAGATGTTCCACAGCACATGTGTGTTTGTCTGTTCATCTAGTCACCTACTTATGATCGCCCCCCCCCCCCCACTGCCCATTCCACAAAAGCTTTGTGCTTATTCTTAAGCTACAAAATGCTCCTTCTCTCACCCTATCCCTTTTCTCTTACTCTGCTTGGGCTTAGTCTTAACTTCTTAAAGCCCCCCCCAGCCACCTTAATACACACAGATCTCTCAAGCTCCTGCTTCTTTGGAACTCGTCATCTGCGGTGTATAGAAACTTGTCAACTTATACTTTGCCTGGATTTCAGTTTATTGCTTTGGCCTATCAGTATAATGTTTACGTAAAGTAACCCTCACCAATTGAGAGCATACCTGAGATTCAGAAAGTCAGCAAAGAATACTTCCAGATAAATAAAGAAGTTGTTGTAAACTTCATGTGCTCTGACCTTCCCTTAGTTACTGTACATGCAGAGGCAGGATAGTATCAGGCTTAAGGCCTCTTGTTCTGGAGTCACACTGGCTGGGTTCAAGTTCCACTGCCATCACTGACCAGCTGCCTGACTATACAAATTACTCAACCACTTTGAACCTCAGTTTCTGCATCTGGAAAATGGGGATAATATTGCCCGTCTTACAGGTATTGTCTTAGATAATGTGTGTAAGAAACTTACCACAATTTCTGGCATATTGTGAGGGCTCGCTGTTAGCCCTCAGTTCAGTTGGCACGTCCCATTTGCCATGCTGTACCTGCTGTGTGCGAAGTACCTTGCCAGACACGTTTCAGTGGCGTTCCTTCACACGTGGGGATCTGTTTTCCAAGCCTTGGCAGATTGGAAACAATAAGGGAGAGGACTTGCTCAGGCAGGCACGTTAATGCCGTTCACTTCCCAGATGTTTACCCATCGTCTCCTTGTGCCAGGCCCATGGCTGGATGCCCTGCAGAGTTTACCTCAGACCTGGCCCATAGTAGGTACTCTATCAAAATCAGTCTCTCTCCCAATACGTGGTCTGTTCCCGCATAGCGTTTATAGTCGTATGATGTCTGTGTGATTGACAAAATAAGAGACAGAAAAAGCAACTAAAATCTAGCATTTTCCCACCCCCTGGTAATTTGAGACTATTAATATAGATAGATAGATATACCCCTGTACACCTGGCTAGGCCCCCGGCGTCACTTTACTAGAGCTTAGTGCTCTACTTTCTGTTTGTTATGACTCTTAGCCATAAATAAAGATTAAATTATGTTCACTATAGCTTGTTAATGAAAGTAGGAAAAACATATTTTAGTTTTTTATCCAAAATGATTCAAATATAACTTTTGTTACTTGAAAGGACAAGCAATAAATACATTACCTAGAAAGCCATAGCTATCTAAAATGTCTAGTCCTGGGGGCGGCCGGTTAGCTGAGTTGGTTAGAGCATGGTGCTGGTAGCATGAAGGTCGCCACTTTGATCCCCACATGGGCCACTGTGAGCTGCGCCCGCCTTAAAAAAAAAAAAAGAAAGAAAGAAAGTCTAGTCCTACAGAGGTTCTGGATAGCATGGATTTTACTTTATATAATTCTGTATCATTTTCTAATTGTTGAACAGGTGCATGCCTTCAGTCTGTGGCTTGGACAGGCACTGGATTAAACTTACGGTGTTTTTTAGCTATGGGCACATAACAGGTACTCAAATTCTCACGTGATGGAGAGTTTGATATGTTTATGGTTATAATGATTTCCAGGAAAGCAACTTCTGTATGAGAAAACAGTAAGATTTGGGTTAAAAGTGAATTCTATCAACTAATGGGCAAAAAGATCTGAGAAAAGGAAATGGTGAAAGAAAACATATATTACTTAAAACGGTAAATTGAATTATGAGCTAAATACTGATGTATGTGGGTGAGTGCATGTGAATAATGTAAAGTGAAATGCACTTCTGAGGGTTCAGAAGCACAGAGAGACTAAACCAAAGGCCACGACTGAGGAGTAGATTGTGTCATGGTTTAGGAAAATTCTGTACGTAACTGGTCAAGCATGAGAAGGGTGAATGAGCAAAGAAGGAGCCAAGGAAGCTTGCTGGAGAAATCTGAAAATGTACAGACATTTATTTACATTGACATTTAAAGGTAGCAATGAATGTGGCTGTAATCTAGCTTATATGCTACCATTTGGGCTGAAGGGTATGAAGACGATCCAAAAAACACCCATGAGTTTCCAAAGGTAGGAAAAGTTTCTGAAATAAGGAATGAAGAATGAAAAATTTTGAAAAATGGACTCCATTTTGGGGACAATTACAGGTTCTCTCAAAATGTCAAGATGTGACAAGTTATTCATTGTTTTTAAGAAAGATCCCTAGTATTTATTTAAGGAATTCAGAATTAAAAAGAAAAAAAAGAGAGTGGTTAGCATAACCGTTCTATTGAAATGGTTCTTTATTCACCCCCAGGATGACTCTGTAGCCTGAAAATTATAATGACATGATAGCTTTTTCTCATGCTGACCCTCCCCCGCCCCCCCACCGCCTACCATACCAGGTTTCTTTTGAATGTGCCTATTTTGAGTAAAATGATTTTAACATCCTAAGGAATAGGGAAACACAGCCCTGTAAGGATTGTAGAATGGGAGGTGCTGGAAGCAGGATCTCATGAGAATGCGAAAACAAACAAAAAAAAAACAAAGCAAAACAATCCCATTAGGATCTTCTGGATCTTCCACTAAACCTGCTTAATTCATTAAAATGGTTTTTCAAGGGCTTCTTGAAATACTTCTAAGTATGATTTTATTGGGCTGGGAGCCCTTTTTCTTTACTTTGGAATTGCTGTACATTTGGCTTTCTCTAAAGCAGAATGTGGTTAAAAAACAAAACAAAAAAGACAGCATGCCTGGAAATGACTTCTGTGTGGTTACTTGTATATCTACAAATCTAGAATTTTAAACTGAGTAGGGCATCTACTGGTAGTAAAAGATAATTTAGCAGAGGTTTGATTAAGTCAGAGAGCTCCCTTTTTTTCTGTCTTCTCCAAATGAAGTTCAGTTTTTACTGTCTTAGTTACAAAAATTAGAGACAGGAAACAGTGAAACAGTCTTGTGGTCTGAAGAATTTGATTTGTATCCAGTCAGCGTCAGCATGTTCACGTGTCCTGGGAGGTTACGGTCCCAGTGAAAATCGTATCCTTGGCCAGAAAAATCCCTTCAGCACCCCCGCCCCAGTTTGTTCACCCCAAACAGCTGTGAATTTGGGTTTGCGAAAGGAAGTCAAGGCTATTTCTGCCTTGGTCTTCAGTAGGGAACGTAATTACTGGGTATTATAGCCCAGAGACACGAAGGAAACCCCAACAGTAGATAGTGGAGAGTTTGTTCCTGGGAATGTCAGCTCTCCTGTGGGTAGGAACTTGGTCTTTTCTGGAGAGCCCTCAGAAACTGTTCCCCACACTGATTTCCAAAAGATTACTGGGAGATTTTCTGTGGTCTGGAAAATTATATCGTTACATTCATAGAACATCTTCAAATACCTTTGGTGTGGTTAGGGTTAATGGTAGTAATATTAGAAATTACATGGTATGGCTTCTGATGTATCCTTTCTTAGTAATTTGTAGATCAAGTTTGTTTAGTTTGCAAATCAAAAAAGAGTTTTTAAAAACAAGTCAGTTGTCTCTGCTTTACTTGCGATGTTATTACCACTGCTACACACGGTGGAGGTGACACCCAGGCAGCACAACCGCCCCCTGGCTGACTGACTGAACCTTCCTGACTTAGCAGAGCCGCCAAGCGTCAGGTTCTGACCCAGCTCTGCTTAGCAAGTCGGGTACCCTCTCTGAGCGTCTGTGTCTCCATTTGAAAACGAGCCTGGGATATACCTACCTGCTGAAGCAGCATCACGCCAGCTAAACTGTAGAAGACACGTCGTGCCTGGCACGTGCCTAGGGCTTGGTAAGCCTTGGCTGCCCAAATCCCCTGATGGGAGCCCGGTGCTTGCCACCTTTGACGAATCCGGAATGATAATCCTGTTTATTAAGGACATCTTTTTTGATCGATGTTGCCATTTTAAAATTTATAGGAATAGCAGAGGCTCCCAAACTTTTCAATGCGTCCCATTTTCAAAAGCCTGAAAATGGTAATGGTGGCATAGGTACAAACTGATCCAAGCCCACAGTCGTCTCCTGTCTGCAGCTTTGGGGTTTAGAATCCAGAATATCGGAGGGAGATACTGAGCCCCTCGTGGAATCTGGGGCAGCACTCTGAAATACATTTCTGCAGCGAAATCCGTAAACAGTCACCGTAAATGGGATAAATAAGAAGAGCTCCTTATCAGGTCAGGTTTTGTACCCAAACAAGTTTGCCGCTAACTTTTGAAAATGTATTTTCAGAGCTTTTTGGATGTCTGTATTGTAGATAAGGGAATGGACCTTTGCCTTAGAAAAATTGCTAGACACATTAAAACACAAAGAAGAAAATAAAATCATCTATGCTTCCACCACCTAAAGAAATTAACTGTTGTAATTTTGGTGTATATACTTTGGTCATTTTTCTATGCAAACTGTTTTTTTTAAAAACAGAAATGACATTATTGTGAGTATGTCATACATTGTCTCAAATTTTCATTTAATATATTGTGAACACTTTCCTGTTATTTTCTATTCTCCTCAACCTCATTTTAAATGGGTAAGTAGTATTCCACAGTGTGTATGAACTGTAATTTATTTAATCCTTTCCCTGCCATTAGACATGAACTTGATTTTAGTTTTCTGCTATTGGAGTCGCACTGTAATGTACATCCTTGTAGATAAGATTTTGTGCACACTCATGCTTCTAACATTTCCTATACTCAGTAGGATAGTAGATGTAATTTGAGGATTCATTGCAAACCATCATATGTGCAGTTAAATTCGAGGGCTCTTCTAATCATTCGGAGGCCCTTTCTATCTCCTGGGTCCTTTTGATTATTGGAAAGTAATGTACTGATCTACTGCTGCTAAATGCTACTTATATTTAGAAAATTGCCTTTGTGCAGGCTCAGGATTTTTAGTGGTCAAGTTGAGGCCATGTGGGTCCTTCTTCAGAGGTAAAATGTCAAGAAGAGGGTCCATTAATCATACAGTTGCATGGAGCAAGCAATGTGCTCTAAGCAGAATGAGAGAAAAACCATTTTCTTTTGTAGTTCTAATTTTTATTATGGGAAATTTCAAACATACAGGAGTTGAGAGAATAAAGTAATGAATCCTTACATACCTTATATACCCAATAAAACAATTATCAGCGTATACCCAATTTTGTTTCTTTTCATCACCCCCCTCAACGCAATTATTTTGAAGAAAATCCTATATATCGTATTATTTAGGTATGTATCTCTGAAAGATAAGGACTCTTTAAAAAAATATTCACCATACCATTATCTCACCTTAAAAATGGTCGTTCCTTAAAATCATCAAATGTCTGGTCAGTCAGGGTCCATATTTTCCATATTGACCAAAATGTTTTATATTTTACAGTTAATTTGTTCAAATCTGTGTCCAAACAAGGTCCACACATTGCATTCTCTTGATATGTCTAAATCTCTTCAAATCTGTGGCGTCTCACCTCTGTCATTGCTTTCTTTCCAGTTTACTTGTTGAAGAAAAAGCGTCATTTACCCCACGTCTCACAGTTGGGTTTTGCTGATTGTGTCCTGAGGTGTCATTTAACACGCTCATCTATCCCCCGTGTTTCCTGTAAGCTTGAAATCAGACCTAGAGACTTGGTCTGATTCAGGTTCAAATGTTGTGGCAGGATTTCTTCCTCTGGGACGTGTGCTTCCTTCAGGTTAGTCTTTGTGTGATGTCGGCAGCCACTGACATCCCTGCTTAGATCCGTGACTGAACAAAGAGTTTGCAAAATGGTGATGTTTTGATCTCTGTTTGACCTTCTTCCCTTTTTAAGTGGACTCCTTTTCAGAGAGAAACTTAGGAGAGAAACCGCCTGTGATCAATGACTTTATCCTGAGCTACAGTTCGTGCAGGAAAGGATTCAGTGCGTGACTCGTTTCCCTTATTTCCCAGTTTTCAGATCGAGTTGGTTTCCTAGTAGTCTTTAGAGGTGTGCAATGAGCTTTTTGTAAATATCATTATGAACTCATATTTATTTAAATATATTTGTGCTTCCGTAATGATCGTTTTAAAATGTGCTCTGAGACACTTAGACTATTTTACTTTACCGTGAAAAGCAGCTGAATTGCTTTGTAATAAAGTGGTGTTGTGTGTGTTTGTGTATTTTAATTGAGTGATATTTCTACTCAGAGTCCCCCAGTTTGTCCTGGTTCATCTGGCTATTTACAAATCAAGCATTTTAATTCTTCTGGCTTCTAATCTTTTTTCTTTTTTTCCTTTTGATTTTAGTTTCTTGCTGGGATAGATGACGCTATAGGTGAGAAAGCCTTAAAAAGGTGCTCTAGGGACTTGAGTAACCAAATTTCTTTAGGTTGCAATTATGGAAGACCCACTTTCCACAGTATTTTCCACCAGCTTAATGGGTAGCTCTAGAGAAGAATCTAGATGTATCAAACTGAGTTGTTACTTAGATTATTTAGTCTCATTTGTTACTCTGAATATGTTTCATGATGTCACACTTTTTACATAAACATTGAAGAGTCAGTTGAATTGTCTTTTATTAAGTGTACTGAGCACATTTTCCTGTCTCTGTATTGTTGATTTCTGATTTATTGCATTCAGAGGTCCCACTTGTAGCTTTGATTTTGAGTTCCTCTTTTGACACCTGTGTATTTTCTTGATTCGGAGCTCAACTGTATATATGAAAGCATTTTGGGGGGCTGTATTTTATCTGTTGGTTTTATGTGCTTGAAGTGGGGGTGGGAGGTCTGGGTCTGGGTCTTTCTCCCTTGGCTCAGATTTCCCCATCGCTGGCTTGACAAATGCCACATCTAGAGTCAGTCTAAAAGTGATAAAATAGCACATAGAACCGCTCACTGGTCTTTCTTTTTACAGTTGTTGGGACAGCCAGGGTTCTATCTTAGTGAGATCTCGGCCTCTATAAAGCCGTGATAGCATCCAGCTCCGTCACTTTGACTTCATAGCACTTTCATGCTGGGCTCTTAGATTCTGTAAAGAGTATTGTCATTAGTTCAGATGAAAAATAAAAATAAAGAGAAGAAATATATTGAACTTCCTTTACGGAGAAAGGAAAGTGTATCTTAAAACACTTCAACGCCATAGTGCCAAAGAATTAGCAGCACCTTGTTGGACAGTCATGATTCTGGCAAGACGGAGGCTGTGGCTCTGCCTCCATGTGATGGGGTCCGTCCGGGGTCATGGCTACACCAGACTTATCCCTGCCCGTAGCGACTGGAAGCAACATGATGTGTGGAGATCAGTCAGGTCTTTTACTGGGACTGGAAAAGCAGCTCCAAGTGTCTGTCCCACTAACATTTGTACCAGTAGTCAGCATTTGTTAAGCGTTCACTGATACTGGATTAGGAGCATTACTTTGTACATTTCAAAGGGATTATGAAGTGCTTGTCCGTCATAGGATTAAGAAAGTAAAAATTTTTATTATCTATCCTTGTGTGCGTTTTGTGACTTTCAGCTTTGCATGTGTATAGTCAGATCTCCTCGTTACAATTCTTTTCAGTCATAGCAAAAGCTTAAAATCTCAGGGATTGTGATTGTTTTAAGGCACATTTTATTTAAAAAAAAATTGGAAACTCACTTGTTACCTGTGAAAAGATAGAAAAGTGATACTGTCACCTGAGGTATCAGGTATTCAGAAAACAGTAGCTTTTTTTGTGTTTGGAGGTGGTGCTTTATTTAACCTTAGAAAGATCCTTCTTAAAGGGGATTTCAGCCCCTCCCACAGTCCTTTTTGCCTGAGTGCAGCAGCTGTTGACTGTTTTCCTTTCACCTGAGTAAGCATTCCTTGTGGTTTTCTTTCCAGTTTCCTTTAAATACAATCCATTTCTCAAGTTATTTTTCCTTTTAAATACAGTCGAGACCTATTTATAAGAAGTGCAATGGCCAGAAAAGCGTACAAAACAGGGAGATGCTTCGGCTTTCTGGTGTTTGTTTTGAGATCTTTAGCTCTTCGGTGGTCCTGGAGGGCAGCCCCGTCCTGGCTTTGTTCCTCACTGGGCGTCCTGTTCCCCACTCCTGTCCCCATCCAGCCTGATGAAGTCAGTGCATGACTCTTGTCCTGGTTGGATCCAGCTGCCCGGTTCTTGCTTCTCCAGGTTGCCCCACACCCTTGATAAAGCTTCAAGGCAAAGCCCAGCCCATGTTGTAGTATTTGAGGTAGTTAACTCACAAGTTAATTTACAACAGCTCAGTTGTTCTGCAGACTGTCTTGTGGGCGGCTGTGCACACATGTATTTGGGGGGGAGGGGCTTCTCTTGATTACTTAATACTTTGCTCTCTTGGTGCCAAGAACTTTACATCAGTATTTCTTCAGTTTACCTTCACAGCATGCCTGCTGGATAATTGTTGTTATTCCCATTTTACAGATGAAGAAACAAAGGTTCAGGGAGAGGTTAGTGACCAGCTCAGGACCACACAGAGGGGTACAGAGAGAGAGGTCTCTCTAACCCCAAAACTGTTGCTTTAAAGCACTGCATTTGACCGCCTGTAGGACTCAGTCTCCTTGGATGAGATTCAAACCATCACTTAGGTAATATTTTACCAAAAGGATTAATTAGGGATTATTTAGTTTAATTCAGCAGTTGCTTTCATAACACTTACTTTGTGCTATGTACCATTCTAAGCACTTTGTAGATATTAACTCATTATGGCCTCATGACAACTCTTGGGAGAAGACACTGGTACTACTGCCGTTTTACTGATGTGGAAACTGAGGCACAGAGGTCAAGTAACTTGGCCAAGGCAGTAAGCTTAGTAAATGGTAGAGCTTGGTTTTGTACCTGAGCAGACTGGCTCCACAGTCCTTGCTCTTCGTTTTATGCAAGAATGTAACACAACATCCCTTTGGAACGCTTTGACTACATAAAGTGAGAGGCTGGTTTTTAAAAAAATCATCGGCAATTTCCCTGGAATATAGGAAAGTTAGATGAGGGGAATGTCTTTAAATTTATGCCAACTAATGTATTAGTTTAGAAGACATAGGGGAATGCCATGTAGCTCATGAAGAGGAAAAACAAAGCACCCCTTTTGTTTTTTTCAAATTTCTAGAAAATTCTCGTCTTCCTCTCAAGCAGGTTAATACATTCATGAATTTCATCTGAGAAAATTCAGGACCCTCCCCCAAGTTCAAAGTGGTAAAGATTTGTTTTGGACGCATGACTGCCAGATGTACTACCGATGCCAGCGTGTGTCCGAGGGAAGCCATCTGAACAATTGGCAAGAAACCAGAGGCCTGTATTTGCAGTGATTTCTCACCATTGCTACCAGCTCTGCCTTTTTACAGTTCTCTCCCCTCCCACGCTCTCATTAGTGCTTTACAGCCAAATTTTACGTTACCAAAAAACAATTAGTTTGTCCCTAAAAAGATTTTCAGAGAGAGGTATCTGGCTGGTTGAAATGATTGCTGATGCTAGTTTGAAGCCTGGGATTATGGGACAGGAACTGTCACTTCCATAATCCCTGCTGCTTTGGCCCTCACGATCCTGTGACAGAGACATTAGGGTCCACTTTACTGATGAGATTCAGAGGTTAAGTGACTTGCCCGCAAATGAGGTTTTCTGTTTGCCAGGACTTTAGAAGCCATTTTATGTGGAGATCGTGACCGCCAGAAAGATGGCTGGGTCCCCAGGTTGTAGAAGGACGAGGAAAGGATGGCGTTCTAGCTCTGAGAGCCCTTGCGGAGCCCATGAGCTTAGCCGCACTAGAATAGCTCCATCACTTCTTCCCTACAAATGAAAATATCTCAGATGTGGGAATTGGCAGCCATTCCAGATCTGTTACTTTTTAATCTATTGCTATCTCCGTAATTGTATGTTTAAGGCCTCGCTGGAGAATAGTTTTCTGGCGAGTCACTCATCAGCAGTCCTTTCGTGTTGTTAGCAGACCCAGGGCAGACTTTCAAAAAGGTTTTTAAGTAAATGACCCAGGATTTAGTGATTTCCTTTAAAAGTTCAGCGGTTTTTCTTTTTAATGAGCGAGTATATGAGAAATCACGATTCTAGTAGTTTTACTGTTTTGTTTTGTCGACCAAAAAATGACAGCTGTCTTTTCTGCAGTGTCTTTTTTTACCCATTATGATCTATTAGTCTCCTTAGTTACCATCACTCTGTTTACCTCGCTCGTTAACAGTTACTCTTGTCAACTATATCATTTCATTTACAGAGCGAATTGATTGATGACAGTGGCAGCCCAGGTATACCTTCGCTTCTCATTCAATTGGCAGATATTTATGAAGATCTAATTCTTTTGAGTGAGTTTTCACAGCCCGTTAGAAATACCTGTGTGCTGAGAGGAGTGCATATGTAATTGTACGTTTTGTGTAATGCTGCTAGTTCTAATGAGATGATCCAGTAGAAGCTAAACCCAGGATTTATTTGGGGGGAAGTTCCATTATAATCTATAAAATTGATTGTTTATAACTTCTGTTTTTTAATCTTAATAATGGTGCTTTCCAGTTGGCTTATTGTGCTGTTTGGTTGTCATTCTGCTAAGCAGTTTGCCCATAAGCCACTTCTTCAGAAGCCAAATCACCATGTTGAAAAGCATTTTCTGATGGATTGAATCCGTGGTGAGATTGGACCTCAAGTCCGCATCTTTGAAAACATGTGAATATTATGTAATAACCTAGTAACCACTATTATTGCCATGTTTGTTCACATGCTTCCTATTGCTGAAGTATTTTCTGATGATTTTCTCTTGGTGATGAAATAATGAGGTCACTGGAGCCCTCACATGACGAATGAGGCTGGCAGCAGGTTTCCTTGTTACTGGGACTTGGGGGACTCTGACATATGTAGGCTTAACCTCCCCCTTTTTATTGTTGTTTTGACTGTATTCACATTTATTTTAACCTCTTTGATTCTCATTGCTCCCTTAGTATTTGTACTAAGAGGTTGAGATTGGTCTTTGGGTTCGTGTGGTCATCTGGGTTTGAGTGGAACAAAATCTAAATCTTGTCTCTCCCACCTTCATTGATTTTGATTTTAGTCTTTTATTTGATGTGTAGACACCTGAATGAAATCTTTGAAGTGAAAAGCCTTAAGTTTTTCTTGTCATAGAGTATTTAGCTTGGCCTACATCTGTCTGGGTTCCTGGGGTTTGGAAAGTACTTAACATAGGTCTCTTAGTTTTATCCTCTAGTCTCTCCCTTGAACTCTGGACGGAAGAGGACATGGGTTAGACAGAAAACCAGTCTGCAGGAAACACTGTCTCCAGAAACGTTCCTCCTTCAGAGTAAACACTGCCTCTGGGGAAGGGCCTGGGAGAGCCGTCCTTTCAGGGGCATTCTGGCTGCTCCCACCTCAGCCACCCTCTAGCTGTGTGATCGTGGAAGCACCTCTGTGGGGACAGAGTCCCAAAGAGCGGTTTCCAGGCTCTCGGCCTCGCGTATGGAGGTGCTGGCTGGGTAGTGAATGGCGGATTGCGGATCGTGTGGTTATTATTGCGTGTGTCCAACCCAGCCGCCAGAGAGAATATAGTGGTATGACTCCCCTATCTATGGCTCCGTGGGTGTTCCTTTTTGGCCTCACCGTGTCCTGTGTTCTTATGTGGGGAGCGGGACCGGAGGCCCCGCAGGCTGCCCTGCACGACACCCTCAGTTTCCCCATCCATAAAAAAGGGCAGTGTTGGTAGCATTTCCTGATAGGAGTCCTAAGGACGGTGCATCAGCACGTCTGAAAACAGCTGCAGAGTCAGACTTGGGGTGAAGAACTCCTGCTTATCACTCTTACTGTGAACCAGAAGGGTAGTCAGGAGAGAAGGAAGTCCGCCCTCTCATCTGTGTGAGTGTGTAAGCAGGCCTTTGCTCTTTCTGCCCTTGGAGCTTCATAAACAAATACTGACTAGTGCCTAATGACTCAATGTTAAGTGTACTGCCTAGGAGACAAAGGAGTACAAAATTGGTCAATTCCCCTAAGCCATTGACTTGATTAGAGCAATGATAAAATGGCCCTATCAACTCCTCAGAGAAATTCCGGGACTGCAGCAGGGAAAATAAAAAGAACAGGGCCTGTCAAAGGAACACAGCAAGCAGCCCGAAAGAGCTCTGAATGGCCAAAGCGGGAACAACTTGAACAGCAAAATAAATAACATTGGATTATAAACCAAAGAATAAAATAAATATCCCTGAGTTAATGATGTAAATGATTGACTAGATAAATAAACGGGGGAGAAGAGATTGCTCTTCCTTTCAGAAGAATTCCATTAATAAATGTAGAAGGAATGTGGGGACTAGAAAGTCACCATTAACAGTGATCTTAGCTAAAGGCAAACGCTATCAATGAAGCCTCAGATTAGTGGGTGACAGTTTAAGGAGAAACAGAATATTTGCCTGGCCTCCAAGCATCTTCCCTAAAATATTTATTAGTTACTGTGGTGGTTTCAGCCCATGCCCACATCTAGAATTCTCCTCTTGAGTGTGGGGTGAACTTAGAGACTGGCTTGCAAATAACCGCACACGGAAAGGGAAGAACAGCAGCTTCACAGTGGAGCAACCTGGCAGCTCCCAGCTTCACCAGGTGGCCAGGGTCAACGCCACCGTGTAAGTTACGTTGCTAGAACTTGCCCGTTGCTAGGATGTGTTGAGAAGGGCACTTCACCTCTTGTGTTCTTCCCCCCAAATCCATCACCTCAGTGTAATCATGAGAAAACAGACAAACTCAAATTGAAGGGCATTCTTCTCCCAGATCCCTGACTCGTACTCTTTAAAAGTGCCAGGATCATGAAAGACAAGGAAAGACTGAGAAGCTTCCAGATGGAGGCCAAGGAATGATGGCTACTGAATGTAATGTGCCAGCTTGGAACAGGAAAAGGCCCTGAGTGTAAAACTTGGGGAAATCGGAATAAAGCCTGTGGGTTAGTTAATAGAATTGTGTCAGTGTTAATTTCTTAAGTTTTGGTCAATGTACCATGGTTATCTAAGATGTAACATCAGGGGAAGCTGGCAGAAAGGCATATAGGAACTTTCCTGTACTATCTTTACAACTCTTCTGTAAGCCTAAAAGTGTTTCAAAGAAAATGGAAACTCAGACAGACCCTCTCGGATAGTGGCTGTGGGGTCAAGCTGTCTGGCTTCAAATCTTGCCTTTGCCACCAACCAGTTGAGAAATAACAGACAACCTTCTTGATTTCTTTGCCTTAGTTCCCTGATGTGTGATAATAGTACCTCCCGTATAGTAACACTGAGCGAAGATTAAGTAAGTACAATGAGTAAAATACTTAGAAAAGTGGCTGGAAGATAATAATGTCAACTGATGTTGTTCATATTTGGACAGAGGGAGTCCAGCCACCTTTTTAGATACTCGGCCATGTAGCCACAGATGTGGATCGTGCTACAGGATTTCAGAAGAGGAGAGATGGTAATGGGCTGGGGGGGTCTGGAGTTCCCTCCCCTGCCACATCCAGCTCTGGGCTTGAGCCCTGCCCTTGAAGGAAGTCAAAGATTCAGATAGCAGGTAGGAGACTGGTGTGGAGGAGAAAAGGGAACAGCCAGGGGAGAAGGGGAGAAGCTTCCGTGGGAAAGAGCTGTTGTGGAGCCGTGAGTAAAGCCACACAGGAGCGGAAGCTGCATGGGAGTGAGGGGAGGGGAGGGGAGGCTGTAATCCTGGATGCTGGCTTGATGGAGTAGACTTGAGTAGGAGAGTGGGGGGCGGGAGGGAGGGCAGCAGGAGCTGGCTGGGGGCACGGACGGACGGACGGACGGATGGATGGATGGATAGATATCAGTTCCAAAAATTGTTTCAGAATCCCAACAGGATTCTGATTGTGCTTTTTGAGTATTTGTTGGTTGAGAAAATATGACAGAATGACTATGAAGTTAGTAACGCTGAAATAAGTTGTGTTTTATCAAGTATGGTAGTTTCTCTGTACCTTTGGGACATGTGACAGACGTTTACTCTGCCAGTGCCTGCTGTACAAATGCATTTGCCGACCCTTTATAATTGCACTGTGGCCCAAGGGCTAAGAGTCACTGCTGTCAAGTTATTGAAGTGTAGTTTACGTACCGTGAGCGCATGGATATTGAGTGTACAGAGCAATGTATTTTTACCCATGTATTGTTACAGAACAAAATTCAACCAAGTAAGTCCGAAGACTTAGTGGCCTTATTAAGTGATTTATGAAACGGGCAGCATCCCATCCAGCAACTAGAAAGGCACTCCAAGGAGTTGTATTAAATGGAAGGCTTTTTTTTTTTAACATTTAATATTATATTAGTTTCAGGTATACAGCATTGGAAGGTTTTTATAGGCAGAAAGAGCGTTGGACAAGAAAGTTAAAAGAGTGGATTATTTCAGGCAAGGTCATCTTTCCTTAGGGGAAGATTGGGGGTTTTATCAGGCAGATTACCCTCCTAGTGCTTGACCAGGAAATTCCAGACTGATTGGCTGAAAATTCCACTCCTGGGAGAGGCTGAAACTGCAGTTAGGTTTAGGTACCATGTTTCCCCGAAAATCAGCTCTAATGCATCTTTTGGAGCAAAAATTAATGTAAGACCCGGTATTATGTTGTATTGTATTATATTATACCTGGTCTTATAGTAAAATAAGACTGGGTATTATGTTATATTATATTATATTAGACCTGTTCTTACAGTAAAATAAGATCATGTATTATATTATAATTATATTATACCCGGTCTTATATTAGAGTAAAATAAGACCAGGTGTTATATTAATATATATTATACCTAGTCTTATAGTAAAATAAGACCGGGTCTTATATTAATTTTTGCTCCAAAAGACGCATTAGAGCTGATCGTCCGGCTAGGTCTTATTTTCAGGGAAACACAGTATTAAGTCTTAGTGTGGCTTAACAAAAGTGACTACATTTTGGGTTCATTGTTTCTTTTTGCAGTATACATCTCTTTAGTCATCACTAAGATCATTTTCTGCACTTCAGAAGGTTCTCTTATGTCATCTCTCAGCCCCAAATGCCCCTCCTATTCTGACCTCTATCATCATAGGTTTTGCCTGGTAATATGTTTCTTTTTCCCAGGTCCATTCAGGACAGTGGGGTGGGAGCAGGAATGGGTCTGTATGTGCCAAATACTGCACTAGACACATTCTCAGACTTTAGTAAATTCTCCCGTACAGCCACAGACCCAGGCTTATGTTATTTGTCTAAATTTAATTCCATATGTCATGGACCCCAGAGTCAGTTTTTTCCGTAGTACCGTGGTCTGTGCCTTCATCTGATATTTACCATAATAATTATCATCATAATGAAAAGTCACCTTGGTAGGTTTTCCCCCCAGTATTTTACATGGTGGTTTAATAGCAGTAGTTAAAACCTAATCCTCATTTCTATGCTGTTTGTATACCTCTCTTGGAGGGTAGGGGGAGTTATGCTGATTTGAAACCAAAGGACAATGGCAGTTTCTTCATTTAATGAGTGTCAGACCCTCTGCTAGCCGGTGGTATTAGAAAAGAAGTCTCAATGCCAGCCTTCTAATCTAGTGAGGGAGACGGGCAGAGCTGTGAGGCGTGGTATGCAGGGGTCCTGGAGGGTCACAGAGGTATCCAGGGGCAGCGGTGGGTGGGGGCGGGCAGCTCCAGGTGTGAAGGGAAATGTCCCTCCTAGAAAAAGTGAAGTGAGTGGAGTATTAGAGCTAGTAGGCGTTGGGCCGGCAAAGAAAGGGGAAGTCAGGGCTCTTCAAAGCTGGAGAGAGGGCGTAGAGTGTGTATAAAAACTGGATGTATGGAGAGCATGGCACGTTCAGAAAACTGCAGGGAATTGCCTGATGCATGGAGGGGGGAGGGAGGCGGGTGCTGAGAGCGAGCTGGGGTGGCAGGCGGAGGCGAGACCGGCTGGCTTGTCCCCCCATTCCCTTCACCCCCCTCCCCCCCACCCTCCACCAAGGAGCTGGGTTTTACCCCCAACGTGCTGACGGATTTGCAGTTTGGGAAAATCACTTCCGAGTTTTGGGAAGCGGGTCAGGGGTTGAGACTGCGTAGGAGTGCAGAATGATGAGGGCCGGTCACAGTGTGTGTGGAGAAGGCCCACCTGGAAAGAGCAGGACGTGGGACGCACAGGACTTGGTGGGTTTTGATTGCAATTGACAGGTCGCTCTCTCATCTGACTAAAAAGGACTTAAATAGGACTTTACAATGTAAAATGAAAGAGTGGGTTTTTGTAAGTCGTAACTGAAAGGAGGTGCTGTCTCCCTCCGTAGCAGAAGGGCAGTGTTTGCTTTAGAACAGCCACATTACTTATTTTCAGGTGCATAGGAGTTTGTAAATGAAGGCCTAGATTTGTCTGATGAGTTTGTTTTTTATTAAATCAGGCCATTAAGTCAGTCTTTGGTTTGTTTTAATCTTCCTTTGTTTATTGTGATGAAAACTAAATCTCCAAATGGGTATTCCCACAGAGAAGACCCACACACTCTTGAAAAGCGGGAACTAGTGATATAGAAAGAAGGCAGACCTTCCACTCCCTTCAGGTTTTCTGGTCACTGTATTTATTTTCTGAGATGTGTGCAGAAAGCCAAACCAGCACTTCTTGCAACATGGTGTATGGATTTGATTCTAAGGGTTTTGTAAAGTTTAAAGCTCCCCCTGCCCTTGCTTTGCCTGTGGTGCTGCTGAAATAAGTCGTTTCCTTGTTCACAGACAGGGTAGCAGTGCTGTTATCGAGGCGCCCAGGACTTCCTCACTCAGTCCTGGTCCTTCCCTACCGAGAATGTGTCCTCAGGAAGCTTAAGGATCATTTACATAGGATTAGAAACTTCTAGAAAAGGCAAAACAAGCTCCCCGGGCTTTGTGATTGGCAGTGTCTGGCGTCCTAACCCTGAGTGGTCATTAAGAAACCCAAACCACACCCTTCATGCTGAGAGGAAGCTTTTCTCTGCAGTCAGCCAACATGCAGTTATCTGCCTATCCCAACGCCAAATTTCCTGTCACTATAAAACCTTGACAGTTTACAATGAAGGATGGTGGTATGTGGGGCCGAGAATCCTTTTTCAGATAAATAGAAGAGAAACGCGGTTTGGCTACAAAGATGGTAAAAAATAGAACTCCAAGATAGGTTTCTTGCCCCTGGAATCTATGTAGCGCTCTGAGCGCCATGAACCTCTCTTCCAGTTTTCAGCTGTGCCCTGGGAGTGTCAGTGCTTCTGTAACATGACTTCTTGTTCATTTTAGCTTTAAGTTGTAAGTAAACAAGCCTGGCAGGGGAGCTGCAGTTTATGAGGCGGAGCCTGTGTGACCTCAGTTGGGTGTTGTGATGAAATCAAGCACTCATATGCTAATCTGCCACCGTTAATGACATGCATAGTCATTGTGCTGCATGGTAATTAGGTAAGCAGTTTACATGAGTGACGCTAATTAGTATTAATCTTTACATGGCCAAATCAAATTTTCCCAGTTTCATGTTTATTAATTTGTTGGTTCTCCAGCATCTATAATGAGCGTCAGTGTCAGCATCTTATGCTGATTCCTCTGGGGGTCGGACCCTCATCCCTGCCACACTCTGGTTCCCCTGGGAAAACGCAGACGTCTAGCTTAGGTTCTCTGTGGCGCCCCTTGGAGGGAGCGGCTGGGCCTCTGCCTCGTTCTCTCTCTCCCCGCCCCCCCCCCCTCAGTCACAGAGCAGCTCCTGTGACCTGGCCCTGACCCCAGGTATTCTGAGTCTGGGGTCCTCAGGGAGGTGGAGCTCGAGACCCCGAGGTGGGGAGCCCCACCAGGGCTGGGGGGCTGGGAGCACACTCTGTAGGGTGAGCACACACTTCTGAGGAGGAGTTGGCAGCACATTTTATTAAAGAGTGGGAATCGAAATAACTGAAAAATCTCTCACCCAGCAGATAGTAAGGATTTGATAGACATTTATTTATAGAATTTCCTTACTCTACTGCAAAGTTATTTTAGGTAAGAAAGAGAGCTAGTGTCACTAGTAAGAACGGTTTGCCATCTTGGTTAGAGGATCACTGAAGAGAAAACAGTACATTTTGGGTGGATTGAGAAACAGCTTTGGCTCTGAGTGATGTGTTTGACCAGCCCTGAGTATCTGTGTGGCATGCAGTGATGGTGGGTCACTTTTCGGTGGTGAAATGCAGAACCTGTTTACTGTGGTCCTGCCGGCCAAGTGTGTATTGCCTATTTTTATTGTGGTTAACCTGGCCCGCCATTTGGTTCCCTAAAAGTTAGGTTTTCTTTCCTGTATTTGATGAATGCCGTCAGCTTCTGTAGAGGTGAACTTCATTCTTTCTTCAAACATTTACCAAGTTTCTGCTCTGTGGTGGGCCCCGTCCTGGGAGCCAGGTACAGAAAGGTGATCCAGTATCTCAACTTTAAGTAATACCTTTCGCATTTACCTCTGTAAACTCCTTTGGCCTCGCCACCCCTGTAAAATGGAGAAAGACTGTCCATGTGGCCACAATACAAGTAAGTAGTCACAGAGGTGGTGACCTGACATAAGACTACACATGACAGTGGTGGCTGAGCTGAAGCCTCCATCTCTGGACCCCCAACTATTCACTGGGTAGGAAAGACGAAGTAAAATAGTCTTGGCGTCTAAAACGAATCCATCAGGAAGGATGGTATCTTCCCAGAGAAGTTTGTGCAAACATTTAAAACTTCATGCAAATGATTCTTTGACTGTGCTACTTTATGAAAACTTGATAATTAAAAACATCAGAATTTAAGCATAATTAATGAAGGACTCACAGTTTGCTCAACAAATACATTCATCACTTAGTAAATCACCCTAATGGGCCTAGAATGATTTAGTCGTCACCATGTGATTTATACAGTGTTTTCAGGAAGATGCTGTCCAATGTATTTTTTAATTGGTTTGGCAGGTAGTAAGTTTTTCTAAGACTGGGGAGGAAACGGCTGTGAAAAGTCGGTTAGCCAGTCCTGTTAGCCAGTACTGAGCTGGCCAGGGTGGGAAAACCCGCGCAGGTAACGTGCTTGCCCACTTGTGCAGCCGGAAATCCTCCAGGGTCCAGTAGCCATTTTAGGTTTAGTCTTAGAAAAGGGCCTTTGGGCTCCCTGTGTTTCTGACGCTTTAGTTTCTGAAAAACTTGAGAAGGCATATTTCACCCCGAGGGAAGTGAGGAGAGCACTATAACATTGCATCGTGGACCCCAAAGCCCTGTTCACTGCACACAGGCCCCCCGACCGCTCTGAGTGGTGCAGCAGGATGCGGGGTAGAGCGGCTCCTTCCTGCTCAGCTCACTGAGGGCTTCTGGAAGCAGCAGGGAGAGCAGAGGTGACTGATGTGGTTGGAGAGCGTGGGCTCGGCCTTGCTGCGCTGAGGTGGTCTTTTGGGTGATGTGTTGCTTAAGGGAGCTCAGTTTTTCAGCTGTAAAAGGGGGTGACGTTTTACTCAAGGGAATCTTGGGGTATCTCGTATGTAGAACGTCCTTCTCTTTGTAGTGGGAAGTATTAGCGAGCTCTTTACGCACATTTATTTCTGGAGTCATTTGAAGCGGGTCTCCCCCACCAGAGTAGAAATTCCACGAGGGCCCAGGTCACATCTGTGTGTTTTGCTCACATGTACCCAGTGTCTGGAGCTTAGCAGATCCCCAGTGAGTGACGGAGTCCCATCGCTCGTGTTGCAGGCAGCTGCGGGGAGCATCTGGGAGCTTCAGGCTTAGGCAGGGGGGTTTTTGTTGAACGAGGTACAGTTTGGGTTTTTGTATTCCCAAGCTTTCCTTCCAGAGGGTTTCCTTCTTCTTCTCACACTGACTGACGAAAACCTAATAATGAAGCGAGAAAAAAGCCTGGCTGTGTTGGTTTTGAGGTGGCCCGGAGTGTACGTGAACCTTGGTCTCTGAGCCACACTCTTGTTCGGGGTCCACTGCTAGTGTAAGGCAGGTCGATTCTCTCTGCTCCCTTCTTCTCAGAGAAAGGATTTGGTTCCAGCCCAGAGCTGTTTTCCTTGTAGCCAGTTAAGGCCTCTGAGGAATTTGGGGGTAGAGGAGCATCACGCCTGCATCCTCCCACTTAATACATTGAGGAAAGTCTGGACACGGTGATTTATGAAAGCATGAGAGCAAAGTCTCAACTATAGTGCATTTTTTAACAAATATGGCTGAATTGAAGTTAAAATGTTAATTAATATGAAAATGAAATTACTTTGGCTTGGGATTGCTGCTTCCTCTTTGTTCTCAATGGAGCGTGCGATGGAAGAAAAATTAGACAAAGTGCTCTCTATAAATATAAAGCCTCTATTTTAAGAGGAGTGATTCAGAGACGAATGCAAGTCCAAGAAATTTTTATCAACAAATGAAAACTGAATTGGCAGGTTTGCCAGATGTCTCATTTTCAAGAAAGTTTTCCTCATTTGGTCTCTTGTAAAAGTCTTCCTTTTGCCTCTGAAATATGCTGTGCCCCCATGGAACTTAAAAATAAAAAAGTTTCAGAATGTTCTGAATCCCATCTTTGTAGGGCTTAATTCTTTGTGGTTCATCTGGGAATTGCATTGCATAGAAATAAAGGTAAAAACACTGCATTATTGGGCTACAGAGTTTTGGAAAATTTCCTCAGGTCATTTAGAGTACTCTGTCTTGGTCGTCCACTCAACGTTTACTGAGCGCCTGCTCTGAACAGACACTGCTCCTTGTTCTAGATCTAAGGCAGCAGCTTCCCTGCTGCCTGCGTGTGGTTGTCCCTCATTACGGGTGTACCCTCCAGCCCTCCTACAGGTGGAATCAGTCAGCCGGGGAGCTCCCTTTCACAATTAGAGACACAGGCCATCTCTTTTGGAGGGGCAGCATAACACACTCCTGCGTGTTCCTTTGTTTGGTTCACCTTCTGCACGTCTCCCTGCGCCCCCCCCACCCCCATGTGCTGTGTGCATTGGCAGAGGAAGAGCCAGGGGAAGGGGGAGAGGGGTAGGAAGCTAGCCCAGCAGCCGTGACCGGGCGTGGCAGACAGAGCTGCCACGGAGCTGGTCCGTGGCCGCCTGGAGGCGTTCTGTGTGGTGTGTGGAGAGGCAGGTTGCACTCGAGGTACATTTAGATGTTTTCTTTTGGCACCTTTTCATTTATGGGACCTCTTCTTTTCACACCCAGCCAAGCTTCTCTGCCCACAAATGTTCCAAATTGCCTATCAAAATTCCTCTAACCACTGTGTAGCTAGATTCAAATTGATGTTAGAAAATCAGTTTTTGTAAGAGAATTCACATTAAAGTGCAAATGAAATGGCCTTCTGCCCTGTCTGGCTCTGTTTGTTAAACTAACCAGAAAGTCTGGGGGTATGATGTAGGAAAAGATCTTTCTGAGTGGAGGTTCTCTGCTTTCTTCCAGCTGGATGGAGGGGAAGGGGATCCTGTCCCCACAGAACCCAGCGCTCCCTCCGGGCTCCTGGTCACTTCTCTGGATAAGGCCCGGAGGCCTTACCTCTCCGCCCGGTGGCTGCCCTGCTTAGGGAATTCTAGGTGTTTCTGCTCTGGTCAGGGTCACAACAGTTTATGAGGGTGGAGCTGTGGGTGGGAGCTGATAAGGAACTTGCAGACTCCCGACTGCAGTCCCTGGAGAGCGGAAGAGGCTGTCGCCTGTTCCCACTGCCCTCCCCACCTGGTGACCTGCACAGGCCCCTCCTAAAGAGCCGTTCCCACTCCTAGTTGTTCTGCATCAGGCTTACTTCAGAAATGGTTTTTCCTGTTTGTCCTTCTACCCTCCGGCCCTATCCCTAGACCCAGTCCCCGTTTGTTCCTTCCAGGGACTGAGTTGAGCCGTCACTGAAATCAAAGCCTTGAGAGTGTGTGGGTGTGGAACACCTTCTGGTTAAGAGTCAAGGGGTGTTGCCTTGTGTGCGAACGTGGGTTGGGATGGTGCTTCCACTGTGTGGGCCGCGTTGGAGCCGCTTGGCCTGGGCTCACTCGCCAGCTCTCCGCTGAGCAGTCAGTTATGTAAACTCCCTGTGCCTCAGTTTTCTTACTTCCAAAATGGGAATAATAATAGTACCTGCCTACCTACCTTGTAGGGTCCTTATAAGGATCTTAAACATAGGACAGTGGGCACGTGGTATGTGTTTATTAAATGGGAGCTTTGTAACGGTCGTACAAGGTGACCCTCTGGGGCTGATAAGATGGCTGCCAACAAGTGCGTCCCTAATGCACCTCTGCTTTCCACGGAGCAAAGTGTGGTGCGATAGGAAGGCAGCGAGAGGTATCTCTGGATCAGTTTCACAAAAAGCCATCACATTTATTAGCACGTTGTCTCAAGGTTGCCTTAAACATGGCTGCCAAATCTGTTTCCTGAATTTTATGGTTTCATTAAAAGTATTCTGTTGCCTTCTGATTTATTGAAGGGAAAGAGTTGACTGCCAGCATGAATTTTTTTTTTTTTTAACAGAACACTAGGTAGGTAGGTATAGCATATTAAATGTGATTTGACATGTTACTGTTCCATTTTGAACATTATATGCACCTTAAAAAAGTTGATCCTGGAGGAGTATCAGTTATGATTGGTAAGCTGTAATGTTTCTAGTTCTTTACGCAAAAAGTTGGAAGTTAGTCCCTCGGGAAGAGTCCCCCAGGAGACTTGTTTCTAAGAGAAAATTAAGTATTGGCTTGGAACACCCTTTCAGGATGGTGGCTTGCCCTGGAGTCCAAAATCCTTAATGTGTCTGACGCTTTTATAGCCTGGCTCTTTTCTCTTTCCTCACCGCTCACTGTTAGCTTTGCATCACTTCATTTAACAAATATTAAGTGTCCATTTGCAATTCCCTTGAACCTGGCCCTGTGCTGGCTTGCATCTGGAGCTGTACACACGCCGCTTTGCCGACAAATCTTTCCATGCCCCAGTTTCTGACAGCTTCAGGCCTCACCATAGAAAAGGCAGTAGGTGTGGTGGTGAAGTGCTTAGACTCTGGAGTTGGGCTATGTGGGTTCAATTGCCACCTCTGCCGCTTGCTCTGGGTATGGCCTTGGGGAAGTTTCTTAACCTCTTGATTTCATCTTTAAAAGGGCCGTAATAATAGTCGTTGACTTGCAGTGTCCTGAGAATTATAGGAGGTAACCCACATATTCCTAGTACATAGTGATCTCAGTAAGTGTTTGTCTGGCTCTTGTTGTTATGTGTCAGTTCCTGCGTGGAGTGAGGGCCTATGTTGTGTGCCCCCGGGGCCTGTTCTCTGACTCCTGGTGCCGTGTTGGTTACGCTGTATTGTAATTTCCCATTTGCTTGTTTCTGTCCACTTGGAGAGTGCCAGCCCCTTGGAGGCAGGTGAGGTCTCCCCATTGCCTGGTCGACAGTGTTTCCTTCCTCTGCCTGCTCTGAGGTGTTAGGGTAGGGTCTTCTTTTCTCCTCCTCCTTCTCCTCCTTTTCCTCTTCTCTAAATGTTCTGATTTTTTGATGAATGGGTCTGCTTGCCTGTTTTGCCATGAGCCAAGAGGCTCAAGTGTTTTCCTTTTCCCTCACTAGGGCACCTTTAAAACATACACCAGGGTTTGGGGATGAAAATGACATTCATTAAGCCTCCTCGTGCCGGGGATACACCCTTAAGGAATTCACCCTCAGCAACTCCAGGAGGTGGGAATAGACCCGTTTAAGAAGCCTGTAAAGCACTCAGAGCCATTTAGACGTCAGAAGTGGGCTCCAAATCCGGGTCTGTCTGGCTTCATGGCACATAGCGTTTTTGTCCTGTGCTCACTGCCTTCTGAGGACTTGTCCGCTGTCTGCTTCCCTGCCCACAGCTGCTGTCCCAGGGCCTTCTGTCTCGCCTCTCCTCTAAGGAGCAGTACAATTATACTTCAAAAGGGATCATTAAAGGGATTGATTCTTTCCGTTGGGAAGATGCTAGTTGAATATGGTCTTACACTGTGCAATTTCAATGCTTTAATAGCACAAAACAATGTTTGTCATGCAGGCAGATAAGGATTATGGGTAAAAACAACAAGCTTGGGAACGCTGGGGAGGAGAGAGCAGAGCAACATCTATTTTTATAGCTTCATTTCTTAGTTTGTCCAAAGGTTAAAAATAGAGTGAATCATGCCCTCTGGGCTACCTGGATCTCTGATTGGTACAGAAACTTACACAACATGTCCAAAGGAGAGCATGTAAACACTATCAGAATATACCATTCTCTAAAGAATACGTCCCACCTCTCTTCTGAATATGGTTTTTTAAACAACAAAACACAGATGGGCTTGGAAACTAAGGTTTATTGGGACAACGCTGATCTTTCGAGTAGTAAGATAAGCTAAGGAATCAGAATAATACAATGTTTGCTCTTTAAGGCTCATTAGGGTACCAGCCTTTTGTAACATTTCAGTTTTCTGTTTGCATATGAAAAACGTGAACCTGGCACGCTCCTGAGATTCGTGCCCCCTGGCTGAGCTGTGCCCCGTGTAACAGGCCCGGCCACCTCGCGTGGCACGGAAGGAATCCCCTCCTCTTCTGGTTGGTTTAGTCTGTCCCCCAGGCTGAGGGCACAAGGACGACCGAGGAGCGTCCAAATGTAGCTGCCAACGAAAGCCTTGGCTTCAGAAATACCCAAGGCTCCTTCTAGTCCCGAAATTCTGTAAGCACTCTGAAGACACAGGAGGAAGGAGGCCCTTGGATGTTGATTTTCAGTCTTTCAAGAATGTTAACGAACCTTTATTATTTAAAGTGTTTTCTTAATGTAGGTACCCACGTGATGACTTCTGTCCTCAAAAAGCCTAAGTATAACTCACAGCTTTCTGTCAGTAATGACTTGTTTAGCAGAACGACTGGAGTTCACGACAGCCGGAGCCACAGAATCGGGAGGTTCTGTTTGGAAGTGGGTCCCTCCACCTCGTCACACTTACAGACTTGATGTTGTTAGCTACTGTTGGCTGATAAAAGAATCAGGGACTTTTTTTTTGGTAAACAAATGTTAAGGGCATCGGAGATTCGTGGGGAGACGCAGCAGGACATACCTGATGTTCCTCCAGGTTATTACACTCAGGTCGTTCTAAGGATGGTTCCTTGCTCTGTTTCCTGTGTGCATTATTTCCCCCTTTACTGTGTTGGGATGTCTTAACTGACATTCTTTTTTTTTAACTGTGGCTCTGAATATAAGGGTAAGTACAGGGCCAATCGCAGCTAAAATTTCTAGCGCACTTACTTTATTCTAAGCACTGTGCTAATGCTTTACATTGAGTCCCCACAAAGCCATATGAATAGGTACTGCTATCCCCATTTTACAGATGAGGAAACTGAAGCACAGAGAGACTCAGTAACATGTCCAAGATCAGAAAGCTTGTGCGTGGATGAGGCAGGATTCAGTGTGGCTCCATAACCTTCATTCCTATCCACCACGCTGTACTTGTCAGGGCTGGAGGTATCATGAGAAATGCAGACATTTTGTAAACCTACGAATTCAAGCTATTGTTTTTCACACACAGCTTTGGCCACAAACATCGCCTCCCACTTTGATTCAATACACCTGGCTTTGCGTTTCAGCAAATTTGCAGAGATCAGATCTGTCACTGCAAGATGAAGATTTCCTTCACACACACACACACACACACACACACACACACACACACGAGACTCTGCTTAGGCCCTGGTAGCTCTGGGGTTCATCCTCATGGAAGATGGTGAGGTACAGCTGTGAGGGTGACTGCATCCCCTGAGAGCAAGCACGTGCAGAGAAGGCGGGTACGGAGTACTGCGCCCCAAGCCTTTCCACACCCGGGACCAACGGGAGGGTCTAGAGAAGCCACCACAGGAGGAACCGGCAAGAACTGGAGAAGTCTAGGAAGGCCATGAGCAAGGGAAGGGAGAGTTGCAGGGAAGGTTTGATCAGCGGTGTGAAGTGCTTCGGATATGGAAGAGGAAACCTGATTGGATTTGGGGATTGTGTGCGTTGGTGACCTTTGAGAGAATGGTTCCCTTAAGGTGGGGAAGCTGGCGGTTACCTTGAGGGGCTCTGTGGGGAATGGGTGGATAGAGGGTCTGCTATGAGGCTCTGGGTGTGGGGCACTGACCTCCAGGGTTTGGCAAGGACAGAAAGGACTGAAGCAGAGTGGCTTTGGGGGAGTGGGACCCAGCAAAGCCTTTTCCTCTGTCGGGTTCTCTGTATCTGACTGTATCTGAAGGCAGTGGAAGAACCTCATTGAAAGGAAGCAATTGAAGTTGCTGGGATAATGCTAGTAGCACGTACTGAATGCTTATTCTGGGCCAGGTACAGATGAGGAGACAGAGGCTTAGCGTTTAAGCCCCGTGCCCAAGCTCAGAATGCTTCTAAGTGTGTTTAGACCCAAGTCTGTCAAGCTACATCATGGATATCATGGAGTGAGCAGATTATAGGAGAGACAGAGTCTTCCCGGGGCCCCTAGGAAAGGATTCCTGACTTCAGACGGGGAGAGGAAGACGGGTCCGCCCTTTGAACCTTATTTGAGTGCCTGTATGTGCCCAGTGTCGGGCTCCATGCTGCTGCTCACGGCTCCATGCTGAGAGCCTGCGAGCTGCTTGAAGGATGGCTGTCTTTTTTTTTTATGGTCCAAGTCCTTTTGCAGAGGTCGGGGCCTCAGACATCAAGAGGAGGTCTAAGAAAAGCCAGCTCTGTAGACAGTGAATACACTGGGAATGTTGGCTTGGCCCTGTGGCCTCCCAGGATCTTTTTGTACTTGGCATTGAATAGAGGGTTTTTGGGTGTGTGTATTTTTCTTTTCTCCCGTATTTATGGGTGTTACTATGAACCATTCAGCCAGGTCTCTGAAATCTGATAGAAGTTGGTCAGGGTTTGGTTTTTAGACACACTGTCCTCTAGCTTGCCTTTCAATCTTCAGGTTTCTTGTTATTGTGATGCATTTATAGTTCCCGGAGACCCAGCATTGGAGCAGTCCTCGTGTAGTCGTGTCTAAGAGGCGTACGAGACTCACACGTTCTCCACTCCAGAACGTTTCTACAAGTGCAGTTTCCGGTGCTTCTCAGCCTTTCACTCTTTCTAAAGGAGACATTCTTTGGGGGTAACTTGTTAAATTTCGTGTTTTTTTTCAGCCCTGCTATTTCTGAATGTGGTCTAGCAACCAATGGGGCAGCGACTTCAGGATTTCCAAATAGGTGGCTCCTGCCAGTTCAAGAAAATCTGTGTGAATGATCAAAGAGGTGAAGGAAGAGGCAGCATGATTAGAGACAGAGGCATAAAAATCTGTTTGTCAGTACATGTGTTAATATGCTCTGATCTTAGATGCGTCTTAATTGTGTCTATTATCATTTTTATTTTTCCTACTTATAAATTATGTAGATCTTTTGCCTCTTTGTTATTTCTATTGGACTTTCAAATGTTCTCATATTTCCTCCTTGCGTTTATTTGCAAGGAGAGTTTAATTCTTGGAACGTTCCTGGTCTGTATTAGTTACAGTTTCACATTGCCCCTTTTTCTCAGAAACCTTGACTGCCTTCGCAGCAGACTCTTGATTTCTTTCCTGCCCTCTGTAAATGATTATTTTTTAAAAATAAAACCTATTTGTTTCAGGCCTTCCATAAACCATCTTTAGTACATTTTTCTCCCCCTAGTTTCTGCTCATAAAATGTCTTTCCTGAAATCCTATATGACAAATGACATCGAGGGTGTTGGGAAAGGAAGTCTGGCTGGTCCCTGGCTGTGACCAGATAATGAGTGTGTAATTGGGCCTTGGGGGAAGGGCCTTCCCTCCATGTGTGATGGAAGGGTAAGCTGGTGGGCCCAGGGGTGACTGAGTAGGAAACTTAGAACTTTCTAGAAAGATAGTTGAGAAATCATGAAGGAGGCCTAAATGACAAGAGATGGAGAAAGAGCCTTCTTGCCAAGAATTAGAGAATCTTATTCAGGGTGATTTTTATCGATAGAATTTTGGGAGAAAAATAAAAGAATCCAAAAAAAAAAAGTCATTGTTAAAAAAAAAAAGAATTCTGAGGAACAATGTATGTGGCTTGGGAAACGGGGGAAAGTAATTTCAGCTTGAAACTGAGTGTGTGGGGTACTCTGGGGTTCAGACCAAATTGAGCTTTCTTTAGTTTCTTTAGAGCAGTGGGTATCAACCAGGGGTGGTCCTCCCTGCCCCTGACATTGGCAACTTGTTGTCACAGCTGGGGAGCCCGGGGGTGGTGCTGCTGGTACCTCGAGGGTACAGACCAGGGGCGCTAGAAACATACAGTGCGCACAACAGCCTCCCTCAACCAAGAACTGTCTGGTCAAAATGTCAGTAGTGCTCAAGTTGAGAAACCCTGCTTTGGACAGAGTCTTGAGGGATTGTCATCAGGAGTGGATTAGAATTAGTAAGTAAAACTAGAGGAGACTAGAAAGGATCAGATCTTGTTATATGTGTTAATGTGCCCTAGGTTAACGTGAAGGAAAACTGACTCAGGTTGTATTTGTGTAGTTCTTTTTGGTATGGTTTATATTTTCTAAGGATCACACATTGTAAAGAAGCGTTGCCATTCCAGCCGCTGGTGTGCTATCCTGCAGAGAACCCAGGTAGGGGTGCCCACCTGTGAGAGGGGCAGGTCAGTCTGGAGCCTCGGACTGTCCAGGGCACCCCCCCCTTCTCCGGGTAGTGGCAGCATGGGAAACTTACCTGTGGTCGTTGGGAAACCTCTGAGGGCCGTGGACTCCCTTGACCATCCATGCCTTTGATTGGATGTACTTGAGGGAGAAAGACAATCCCTCAGAAGCTTCTAGACTCCTCTGAGTGTATAGTGTTCCCAACCTCTTAGAGCCATACCTCTTGGAGCTGATGATATTAGAGATAAATAATTTCTGTCCCGGGACTTAGTGAGTGGGGATGGGGGGGGCGTGTTGATGAAAACGGAGACCCTTCCTCTAAGGAGACAGCATCGCTTTATTCGTGGAATTTCCAAAATGGAACCTTTTGAATTGTTCAGTGACCCCTTCTAATTTGTGTCGTGCAGCTTATTTGAATTCCTTAAAACAAGTGTTTCTCAGTGTAGGATTCCAGCCCCTCAGGTTGTGGACTTGGAGGTGCAAAGTGTGCTCTGTCCCAGCACTTGGGGTGGATTTTACCCTGGAGCGCGGCAGCCCGATGTTGGTTTAAAGGGAGCTCCGCTCGCGCACAGCGTGTTTCCCGGGTGCCCCAGCCCTCCTTGAGGAGAAGAGCTTGTGTTCGCGCTGCCGCCAGGCTCCGGCACCGGTTCCGGATTGGGGGCTGGACCTTGTGTCCTTGTCGTCAGTTGCGGCGTATTTGCCAGTGTGCAGCTCTCGGGTGGGCGGTGGGGGACACAGGCATGGGTCCTGCTACTGAGTAACGTAACCACGGTGCAGTAGGAGTCAGTACAGACTCACAACTACTATATAGTGATTTAGAGAATGGGCGCTGGCACCAGCTCGAAGCCTGGCTCCAAGGCTTCCTGTGCGGATCCTGCGGCCGGTTGGCCCGTCTGCGCCTCAGTTTGTCCATTTGTAAAGTGAGAATAATTCTGGCAGGCTGTTAAAAGGATCCAATGAACGTCGAGCATTTGGAATGTTGCCTGGCAGATACTAAGTACTCAATAATGTTGCTCTTCCATAAAACGATGTGCAGATTAAGTGCTGGAGGAATTGAGAGGAGGAGGTGAGTTGAGGAGATGTGGCCGGGAGAAGCTTTCGTGGTGGGGCTTGAAATGGGCTGAAGTCGGGCAGAGAACCTTGATTGCAAGGGGAACACTGCGCGGGGATGGCTGTGGGTGGCGCAAGGGGCTGGGTGTGTTCTAGAAGCTGTAAGGAAACTGACTGGGGTAATGGGAAATGGGATTCGGTGTGTGATTGGGGCATGCGAGACAGGAGAGATTGATCAATTCTAACACTAATGATTTGTTTTTTCAGAGGGGCGCTGGGGTTTCTGAGCTGCTGAATGACGAGGACCTGGCAGTTGGAGCAGATGAGTCAGCTGTGGACGGCCAGGTGGGGGGAGGTGAGGAGAGTGACAGTCAGACCATCCAGGAGGCTGCCCTGATCGGCACCTCATTGGGGTGTGGCCTGCGTGCTAGCCGTGGGGGTAGAGGAAGGGGAGGTGTAGGTAGTTTTGCAATAGTACTGGAACATACAGGATTTGATGACTGATGGAGACCCACGGGAGACAGTGCCAGGTGACCGTCTGCAGTCCGTGTAGTGCTTGTGCAAGAACTGGGTCAGGGGAGACGGGGAGGAGGAGAAGGTTAGGGGAAGTAGTTGCCCCTTACAACCACGGCAGCCGAGGGCAGCCCCGTCTCCCAAACTGAGGTGTCTTCCTTGGGCTGCAGTTTGAATGCAGGCGCTGTATTCCATTGCAAGGCTGGCATTTCCCGTTCTTTCGTAGGACGTCCACCTCTACCGGGCCTGCTTTATGCAGACTTGGCACTTGCTTCTCCTGGCTACTCTTCAGCTGTATTGCCCATCCCCCAGCCCGTCCTGCACCACAGGCTTGTCAGAGCATCAGGTGGTAATTGGGCTTCAACCCTGTTTTCCATAACGGAACCTCTGAACCTTGATGGAAGCTGTCTTCCCTTCCTGTATTCACTGACCGCCAACTTCAGCTACTTGAAGTCTCTAAAGCCCTCCACTACCATGGTCAGACGTGATTGCTTTTGAGATTGCAAAAGAAGAAACACAGTGGAGGAAGAGAGCAGCCTTTTAGAGCCCCAAGCATCACAGGAGCGTCTGAAAGGTCTCCGATTTTCATGCTTGGAATCACTCTGTCAAGAGCACTCTGTCACAGGGCGGCTGCAGTGTGCCATCTGCAAGAGCCCTGGGTCCCCCTGGCCAGGGCTGTCGCCCAAAAGCCCAGATAAAAGCATTTTCCCAGCAGGGGGGGTTGTGCTAAGGACCTTATCCATGTTTGCTTTGTTTCAATTCCCCTTCCCCCCTTTCTTTCTCTTGCTCACTGCTTTGTGTCAGACACTGTTCTGATACTTTCTCAGTATGGCCTTGTTTATAATCGCCACAATAATTGGTACAGTTGTTATCCTGTTTTACAGATGAGGAAACCGAGGCACAGCATAGTTAAGCAGCTTGCCCAGAGTTGTACACCGAGTATTGTGGCTTGGGATTGGAGTCCTGGCAGGTGGGCGCTCGGGCCCCTGCCCTTAACCACCTGGTTTCCCAGTCTCCCTTTAGTTAGCTGGAGCCACCATTTTTAAGATGGCGTTTTCTGTTCCCTCTTTTTAGTTCTGCTGAGGAATTTGTCTTAGGAATGTCACATGGTAACATAAGAGGGAGCAGATGCTTTTTTGAGTCCTACAGACTGGGTTTGAATACTGGCTGTGCCCATTTATTAGCTGTGTGACCTTGGGCAGGTCACTTAACCTCTTTGAGCTTCAGTTTCTAAATCTGTGTAACGAAGGTAAGACTTGCCATGAAGAAGTGAGACTGTTTTTGTAAAGGGCCTGGAATTTAGTGGCAGTGAGGTTTTGGACTAATTATTTAGCTTCCTCTGTAAAATGAGGATGATAATTCCTGTTTCCCCATGATCCTAAACTCTTCCAGTCTATTGAGATGTTCATAGTTTTGTTTTTAATATTGATCTGTATGCCTTACTTACTTACTGGGGAGGGGGTTTAGCAGGGGTGGTAGGTGCATGTCTCCTGGGCTGTGTTTGGAGGGTCAACAACACAAGGAGATAAAGCACAGCAAAGGAATGGATAGGGGTGGGCGGTGAGCGGATGGTCCCCGGGGCGTTGCCTGCCCAGCAGGCTGTGGGGTCCCCAGAACCGGTTCAGACTGCAGTCCTGCCACACACTCTGTGACCTGGGTAGGTCCCTGTGTATAGGGGTGCCTGTGTTTACCACACAGAATTGCATCGGGGTTGGTGGAGGTGACCTGTTACCGCCTCTGATTTCTCTCCCTTCCTCTTGCTTTCCTTCCCATTCTTCTGCCTGAATCTGACCAAGTCCGTTTCTCTGCCTTTGTACAATTTCCTCTCATGGAAATTAATCACAGTTTTGCAAACTTAGGAATGTTCTATCTCCTAAGAAGTATCATTTTGCCTCAGTCCCATGATCGCGGTCACAGATGTAGCCGAGGCCTCTCCCTCGCTGATAAGCTGCCATCAGAAATGACCTTCCTTCCTTACTTTCGCGGAAGGAAGGGTTTTATGCTTATCTCAGATGTAGTGTTTTAGTCTTACACTTTCATGTCTTCTTAGCTTTGAGGATTCTCAGAAGAAAGTTTTATCTTTGTATCAAAGAGCCCCTGCCTCCTCCACTTCTGCTTTTTTCTACTCCCTACAAATAGCATGTCATGGAGCCACCACATCTGAAACAGTATTTAAATCTTATAAAACCTGAGTGACTCAGAATGAGTAGCGCAGGGAGCTGCTTGACCTTTTCTTCTCACCAGTCTGGGGCCTGGGAAGAAGGCAACCGGGGTCCTCTCCATCCAGGGAAATCCCCTGTGATACACACGCCGGCCAGGGAAAACCACGTAACGGGTTGGCTCAGCAAAGAACGCCTTCTGGATGCACTCTCCCAGAGAGCTAACGGGCAGGGAAAGAGGTGAGACACATAGACTAGCAGCAGGTTCATACGTGTGTAACTGGCCCTTTCCGCTTTCAAAGTTTAGTGAGCATGTATTGCAGATACAAGGGAGAGTTGCCTTAACACAATCGGTAGTTTCTGGAGAAGGGGTGAGCTGGACTGGTAGAGGCTGAGGCCCCCAGCAGCCAGTCACATGACCCTGGGGATCGTTCTGACACATTTTCAGGTTCAGAGGAGAGGCTGGAAGATCTGGCCTGGGATTCGTCTGTGACACCAGTTCTAGCCTCAGCTCCGCCGTAGACAGTCGTTTCCCCTCTTTGACTATAGTCTTTCCCTATGTAAGATGAGGGCATTGGTCTGGATGCTTCCTCAGGCCCCTTCTAGCTCCATCACCTCTGATTCCTAGCATTCTGCTTGTGTCTGAGACGAGATGGACAGTCATGTGCCATAATGCGTGCGTGTGTTATTGTCTTTACCCTGGTCAGAACTACCAGTCAGATTGTGTGGAGTTTTTCTAAGCTTTTTGAGATCTATTTCACCTACTATAAAATTCACCGACTTAGAGTGTATGGTTTAGTAGTTTATACCGTAGTATAACCAGAGTTGTACAAACACCACCACAATCTAATTTTAGAATGTTTTTATCACCCCCCAAAGAAACCCCATACACATTAGAATCCACTCCTCATTTTCCTTCAGTCTCCACAGAAAACTAGTAATCTTCTTTCTATCTCTGTGGACTTGCCTATTCTGCACATTTCACATAAATGGAATTATACAATATGAGGCCTCTTGTGACTGGATTCTTTTACTCTGCATAATGTTTTTAAGGTTTATCTATGTTGTACTAAGTACCAGTACTTCATTTTTTTAATTGCCAAATATTCCATTGTATGGGTATGCCACAGTTTGTTCATTTATTCATCAGTTCTTGAAAATTTAAATTGTTTTGGCTATTATGAATAATGCTTCTTTCAACACTCATGTACAAGTTTTTGTGGAGAGGTATGTCTTCAGTTTCTCTTGGAGTGAATTGCCGAGTTATATGGTAACTCTAACTTTTTTGAGTGCCTGCCGATTGTTTTCCAAAACGGCTGCACCAGTTTGCAATCCCACCAGCAATGTATGAGGGTACCAATTTATCCACATCCTCGTTGACACTTGTTATTGTCTGTTTTACTTTAGCCATCTCGTGGGTCCAAAGTGATTTTTGAGTTGCTTTCCCCTCATGGCTAATGATATTGAGCACCTTCATTTGCTTATTAGCCATTTGTCTGTCTTCTTTGGAGAGAGATATTTTCAAATCTGTTGGCCGTATTTGAATTGGGTCATTTGTCTTTTTGTTGTTGAGTTAAAAAAGTTGAGTTCCTTTTTGAAAGTTTTGTTTGGCAGTCTGGAATTTAAATTTATGTCACTGATCATTCCATCACGACTTTTGTAGACTAAATGTCATTGGCTAAGTGGCTTCTTTGGAAGTCAGCTATTAGAAATGGAAGCTTAAAAAGATTTTAAATGCAGGATGGCAGAGGGATCGTGCATGGAGTGACCGGAAAAAGGCTGTTTTGGGTTTATACATGGAAAAACAAGTGTGAGTGTTCTGGAAGCAGCTGCTCTTCCTTCAAACACTCTACTTCCTTTGATATCATACTCGTGTTTCTTCCTACCCTTTTGTGGCTTTGACTGACATCTTCCAAAAGACTTTTCAGGGCTAATGTCTTTAAAAATACTCATGGATTAGATGGAAATTAATGCAATGAAACATTATTTTCATTTTAGGATACTGTGTGTTTTTTTAAACATAGCAGTCAATAGCTGCTATTTTATGGCTGTTATTCCAGAAGCTGTGTCCCTAGACTAAGCATACTGTGGTATTCGGGGGCTGACTTAGCGAGAGGGAGAAGACTACAGGACACAACCAGAAAACTGTGTATGTCGGAGAGTTGAAAGTTGTTTCTTTTCTTTTTTGCTTTTACTTTCCTTACAAGTTGAAATATTTCCCAGAGAGCTGACGAGGAAGGAAGCCCTCACGTTGATTCCCAGGACGCTCACAACACGGGGTGAATTGGTTTTTTATTTACTGAGGTCTCTGGAGCTGGCCTAGAGCTGAACTCGCTTTAAATTATTTTGGCCTTCCTCAAGGACCCTGTCTAGTTATTGTCCCTTTTCTCATTTACATTTGCATATAGCTCAGGGGTCTTCCCTACACTCCCTCCCCTGGAAGAAGCTCATACAAGAAAAAATCCTTTGCCTCTTGGTAAGTGTTGGAAACTGGGCCGTGCGACAGGTTGGCTCTGAGCCAAGCTTCCCTTGCTCTTACACATGTGAAACCTGTTTCTTTTGGCGAAGGCATTGAAAGAAAAAAACGTGTCTACATCTCAGCTAAAACAGCCTCGTCTTATTCCCCTCGCTTTCCCTACCGCCTTCTTCTAACCTTGTCCTTTCTGCCTTTCTGCCTTCCATTTTTATTTTACAAGACTGCTGTGGATCACTTTTTCTAGTTATTCCAAACACCAGGCTGCTCAGGTTTCCTCTTTCATCTGTTTTTATTTCCCTTCATAGAGCAGTGGCCACATGAGGCCATTCTCATTCACTCTAATACAAGAAAATCTTTTGAGTTTGTCCTTTGGCCGTGTTTAGGAGATCTGACTCCATTTTCATGCTTCTCTGTGCAGGATGGGCTGGTTTATATTTTTTGATGCCCCATCTTTTGGATCAGAAGTGGGACGACCCTGGTGTTAGCATTAAAAACTGCTGAGGTTAGGTGTATGGCCCAGTCGGCCTACCTTGTAACTGCTGAGGTTAGTCAGGTATGTGGCCTGATCGTGGCCTGGTCGCCTGCCTACCTTGTGGGGCTTTGTTGTTTGTACTTGAATATGAGAAATGGAACTGCTTAAAATGTGTGGGCTCCTCTTTCTTGTAACTTTGTCTCCTGTCTTTAAACCAAATCCTGAAGGCGTAAACATTTTAAATTATTATTTGTGGGTAAAAGCTCTACTGGGTAAAATACACACCAGCATCTTAATATTAAAAGTGTCACTTGCTAAATATCTCTGCCCACCAGCTGTGTAAGAATCTTGGAAGAAGGTGCAAGTTACTATTTACAATCCCTCCTCTCCCCCTGCCTTTCCGCCTGTGGTAATGGGATTAGCATGTTCCTAACCACAGGTAAGAGCTTCAGGAATTTGTTTTGCAGTGTGCAGTACCCCCTAATCTGTAGTGTGCTTTCAAAGAGTACACGTCATGCTGGCGAACCCTTCCTTCCAGGGGCGGAAGTCAGGTCAGTGTGGCTGCTGCCATCGAGGCAGAGATTCTGCAGCGTGTAAGGCACTAGCTGTCTTTCCTCACAGCTGAGTGGTGCCTCTGAAGAGCCCCTCTTGCCTCTGCAGCAGATGGGTACCCAGGTCGTGACTGCCCGCGGGAGGCTGGGAAGGCCTCCAGCTGTGGTGGCTCAGGAGATAGTGTTGAGGTCATCACCTTGACCTTCAGTTCTCTGTATTCTCCCCAGGCCGAGGGAAAACTGTTCACATCCCCCTTCAACTGTTCATTTGCTTCCACTGCCAGGCCTTTTGCAAGACTCTCCCAGGGCCGAGAACGTGTTTGCTTCAAGGCATTGCCATGGTTTCAAACCAGCCCTCGGTTTCTGGTTCCTGTAAGAAGTCTCTGACACAGTGGATGGAGGTGAGAGCTTGTGCAGGTGTTCAGTTCCCTCCCTGCACCCCATCCCCAGCGTGCATAGGACTCGTGTCCTCACTGCCGTCAGTTAATTTGAAATGGATCCCTCCTGACACTTAAAATGGCTTGGGAGCCAGACTTTTATAAGAAACTGCTCTTGTTTGAAAAGCAAAGCATAAGACTGATACGTAGCTTCATTTATTCACAAGACGTTTATCCAGTACCTACTATGTGCAAGGGGCTGTGCTGGAAACCAAGCAGAGGGCCTCACAGAGACAGACTGATCTCACGTGTCTTAGAGTCTAGGAGGGCACATGCACACACGTCGCATGCACACGTATGTATACATGCTTCTGGATACTGAAAGAGCACACCGCTTTCGACCTGTTATTAAATAGTGTAAGCAAGGAAAGTACAATGGAAGTTCAGGAGAGAGAAGAGAGTCTTTCTGGACACATCCTATTGAAAGGCAGTCAGTGGTCGTAGCTTTGGGCTCTGGAGTCAGAGTGCCTGGTTTCAGATCCTAGCTTAGTACTTCCTATTGGAGGCCCCTTGGACAAGTGATTTTATTTCTCTAAGACTCAGTTTCTTCATCTGGTGTATAGGGATGGTAAGTACCTACGTCACAGGGTCGTTGTGAAGATTAAACACTATAACTTAGGTGAAGCCTTAGCAGAGAACCTGACGCACCGTAGGCCTTGCTGTGTGACTGCGGGACCAGAGAAGCCGTGATGGAGTGGTAGGCTTTGAAGGAGGAGAACAGGCCTGGGGCCTGGGAAGGGAGGCGGGTGGGGAAGGCATCGAAGCGGAAGACGCTGTGCATATTTGGAGAAAAATTAATTTGCTCAGTCGGTGGGGTATAAAGTAGGAAAGAAGACAATGAGACTGGGAAAAAGCAGCTGTGGCTGGATCACGCAAGTCTTCCGTCCGTCACTTAGCCATTTTGACTTCGTTTGGAAGGATGCGAGGCACCCGCGGGGGTTTTGGAGTGAGCTAATAATGGGTAGAGTTGGGCTCTAGGAAAGTGGATCTGGCAAGTCCGTAGTGGTGTCCGTAGTGGTGTCCGTAGTGGGAAGAGTTATCAGGACGAAGATGTAGGGTCTGAGCTGTCAGTCACCTCGGGGCCGCCACCCTTGTAACCTGCTGCCGTATATATTATGGACACTTCCTTTTGTCATTGAATTTTCTAGTACATCATCATTTTACATGATAGTTTTACGTCCTTTCCCATCTCAACCCACACCTCCCTCTGCAGGGACCTCTTCCACTTAAGGCACCTATTGGCTGACCTCTTCTTCCCTCCGTGGAAGCTAGGAAGGCTCTGATACCATTTATTCATAATTAAATAAAACGTAGTTGTAGTAAACGCATTACTTTTCAACCATTTGAAAGCACATTTTAAGCCATTTATTTCTAATTGCTGGTTAAAAGGCTTCTCTTTTTCCTAGAAGAATTTCAGGCATTAAGGAAATGGGGAACTATCCTTTTAGGCCTGTTCAACTGGCTTTTAAAAATCCAATCTTATTTAGGCTTTTTTAGGGTTAGGGGGCAAGGGAGGTCTCCAGTCCTCTCCCTTGAGGAATGGGGTGGAATCGCTTTGTGGAAAAGGCCGTGTCCCCGTCCTGCCCTAGCGCACATCATCCTGTTCCTCGTGTCTGTGGATGTCTGCCCTGCAGTGGACAAAGGTCTGTCATGTGCCTCGTGGCCACGCGTGTGCCGTGCACGTAACAGAATGTCCTCATTCTTCTGCCCTCCCCCCACCCCAGCCCCGAAGTGTATTTCCGTCACACTGGAATTTTTATTTTGTACTTAGTTTCATTTGTTTTTGACTTCTGGGATCCCCCAGTGGTTTCTACATTGTTGTTTTTTAGTTGGTTCTCCCTCTTCCCCCCCAGTTTGGAAGAGTCTCAGGAACAAGTGTGTCTTTGAAACTAACAAGTAGTTACACTGTTAAGAGTGTTCACTGGTTGTCCTGAGAATTAGGAATTTTTGTTCTAAAAACACTTGATTGTGGATTATAGAAGGACTCGGTGTACTGACTTCAGGTTCTTCGGGAGGTATCTTTAATGAGGTGTAAGGGAGCCAATGAAAGAATACCTCTTCTTTAGTTGTTTCTGAAACAATTGAAAAGAGTGAAATACACATAAACAGGTGGAGGTAGAAATAATCACTTTTATTACCAGTAAAGGTGATTGACAGTTGTGGCCTTGATCTGCAGCCAGAGGAGCTCCCTAACTTTAAAACTTGTAGTAGAGAAACTCACAGAGCCCTTCCCCTCAGGGCAGACACTTTATCTCTTGGGATGGAACAGATCAGACTGCATGCCTCCTACAGACCCAGGAATGGGAGTCCCTTCAGCAGCTTTCCTGGACAGATTTCACAATGCTTCTCAGCACACTTACTTAATTTGATCCTGTATGTTTCGTCAGGTTTGTGGAATTTATTTGCAGATCTTGTTGCTTCAGTGGACAGCTAGTTTTCAGTATGCATTGATAAATATTTTTATCATCGTTTGTCTTAGCAATATCTTATACGCACTACGGTGAAATATTTAGTTGCCTTCTGCTATTTACTTTCAAGTAATTAGAAATAAAAAGTATTTGGGAGTGTGTTAAGGACAATTAATGCTGTTTCATTTATTCACATGGTTTCCCCGTACTGCTTAGAAGAAAGATCTGAAAAGTAGATGATGGTGGAAAAACCAGCCACAGAAAGCTTGAAGAATCAGGGCCGTTTTCTGTTTCTGTGGCCTTTTTGCATTTTGCTCCTTCCTCTAAGAAGTGGGACTGCTTGCTGCTCCCAGCCTGTGGGCAGTGCCTGAGGCCACGAGAGCAGGCTTTGCAGGAAGGGCTGTGGCGTACCCAGAGTGAGTTTCAGTTATCTTGGTCCTGGGTAGATGCCCGCTAATGCTCTCCTTTCCAGACGTGACCTCTCAGGCACTATTCACTTGTCTTTTGAGACAAGAATACTCGCAAGATAAGCAGCAATGTGGGGTCAAGAACAGGGTGTATTTTGCACTGTTTGCTGAGTACTCTATGTCTCTAAAGTTGAGATTCCACAGAGTGAGCCCTGGAAAACAACTGCCCATAAATTTGGAAGATAATGAAAAGATTAATTGTAATTCCTCATCTCACTGAGCACTCTGAGTTGACCGATGGAGGTAGTTCAGTGACCTGAAGACGGAGCCGGGAAAGCTGGGCTGTGCTGTTTCACATTGTTTGTCTTGAAAAATGTAATCAAAGTGCTGAGTATTCAGGGCAATATACTCGGTATGACCTTTCTCCTTGAGGCACCCACACATGAGGCACATGAGAATTTGCAGGAAAAAGGGAGATGAGAGATGATTTAATGTGTATCACTCTATATAACAGATTTTTTTTTCTGATGATTCTTAGTAGATAGTCTTTTCTGTATGTTTGATATAAAATTAAATGTGCCAAGATTAGGAGTGCTATTGATTCTAACTTGTCGAAAACAAAAGTATCATTTAAAAATTACTAAAAGGATATATTCTGACAATGAAAAAAGTCAATATGAAAATCAGTAGTGTCTCTTCTTACCTTCAATCCCTCCAGCAATTTTATGCGTCTTTTTTCAGATTTTCCCCCCATGCTTTTACAAGTTCATTCCATTTGTTTTGATGATGATATATAACCTACAACTTGTTTGGGTTTTTTTTCAACCAAATGTATCACTGACATTAGTTAATTGAAGTTTTTTAAAATCATGAATGAGTGTTGAGTCATCAACTATTTTACATCTAATGAAAGGAACATACGGTTTTTCTTTACTCGGTTCATGGGTGCGTCAGATTCTCTGACACTCCTGACGTTCCTCGTATTGCGTTAGTCTGTCCGTGAAACTGACAGCTGCTCATTCTTTAAAGACATTTCAGAGATGCACAGAGCAGCAGTGTGTGACCTGGGCTGGGACACCTGAGCGGGACGTGCTCTGACTTGTGTTGGGAATGGGACTGGCCACACACTCGGTGGAGTCAGGAATTGGATTGAGATCAACACTTCGGGGGCTGTGCTTGGTGTAGTTGCGATGGTTAGAAGTGATAGGTTGTTAGAGGTTAACAATGTTAGCCGACAAAGTACTAGATTCTGTGTAACGTTGCCCTGGTTGTAACCTTGAGGAATTTACGGACAGAGGGGTTTTAAGCTCTACGGCTCCCTTTGGTTTTTGGAGTTTATTATGTTTCCTTGCCTTTCCTAGTCATCTGGAGGTGGCTTAGGATGCAGCTGGAATTTCTCATACGCTCCCTCCAGTTAAAATATTTTGGTGTCTCTGAGCACAGGGCTGCACCTGGGCCGCCCGCCTCTCATGTCTTGAAGGAACTAGACTCCAAGGGAAATTTTTCTCTCCTTTGCTAGTTCTCTGTAAAACAAGTGGTGACTCACTAGTACGGGACACAATAACTGGAGGTTTGCTGTTAACAGTCATCACGAGCGGCTCGAGCTTGAACACTCTCTTGGGTTTGTGGTCCAGATCGGAGGTGAGTAGCGTAAAAGAGATGGGGTCGATGAGTTACTAGGAAGGAAGACAGAAGTTTAAACATTGAGGCTTCATGTTCCTGAAGGGTGGGTGGCTGGGTGATCTCTACTGTCTCTTTGATCTCCGTAATAAGTATTTTGTGTAATTGCACCCACTTCTCCTGCGCTAATCCCTCAGAGCCTCAGAACTGAGCCTGCAGGCAGCGGATTGAAAGTTAGGACTTGGCTCAAACTGAAATTGTGCCACCCTTGGTGGCTCGTGCCTGTTTTCATGCCGACGCTGCCTCTTTTCTTCCCATATTTGGGATTATAACGTGTACATTGTTATTTCTAGGGTTAGTGTTCATTTTTACGGGGTGTGGGGTTTTCTAAATAGACGTAGTTTTTTTAGAGCCGTTTTAGGTTTATAGAAAAATGGCTCAGAAAGTGCCGAGTCCCCATATACCCCTTCTCGCCCTCACCCCCACAGGTCTCCCTCTTGTTAGCATCTTGAGTGTGTGGGATTAGCATCTTGACTGTGTGGTACATTTGTTGTCATTGATGGACCAAAATGAATATGTTATAAGCTGCAGTTCATTAGGGTTCATTCTTTGTGGGGAAGTTCTGTGGGTTTTGACAAATGCCTAATGTTGTGTATTCACCAGTACAGTATCGTACAGGTGGTTTCACTGACCTGAAAATGCCTGTTTCATCCATTCATCCCTCCTCCACACTCCCTGAACCACTGGTCTTGTTATTGTCTCTATAGTTTTGCCTTTACTGGAATGTCATATAGTTGGAATAAAAATTAGGTAGCCTTCTCAGACTGGCTTCTTTCACTTAATAATATGCATTTCAGGTTCCACCATGGCTATTGTAGTTTGATAGCTCATTCCCTTTTATTGCTGAATAATACCCATTGTGTGGGTGTACCGGAGTTGATTTATCCACTCACCTGTTGAAGGGCATCTTGGTTGCTTCCAAGTTTTAGAAATTACAAATAAAGCTGCTGTAGACATTTGTATGCAGGTTTTTGTGTGGACATAGATTTTTAGCTCATTCGGGTAAACCACCTAGAAGCGATATTACTGGGTCGTATGGTAAGGTCATGTTTAGCTTTGTAAGAAACTGCCAAACTACCTTCCAAAGTGGCTGTTTCGCCTCGCGTTCCCACCAACAAAGAATGAGAGTCTTGTTGCTCCACACCCTCACCGTGGTGGTGTTTGATGGGTTTCAGCCATTCTGATAGGTGTGTATTGGTATCTCATTGTGGTTTCAATTTGCAATTCCCTAATGACACATGATATTGAGTGTCCTTTCATGTGTTCCTTTGTCATCTACATATCTTCCTTGGTAAGACGGCTCTTCAGATCTTTTGCCCATTTTTAAATTGGGTTGTTTGTTTTTTCTTTTTTTTCTTTTTAATTGAGGTATAATTGACATATAACGTCATATTAGTTTCAGGTGTACAACATATAATTCGATATTTGTACACATTGTGAAATGATCACCACGATAAGCCTAGTTAACATTTGTCACCATACATGGTTACAAAACATTTTTTTTCTTGTGATGGGAACTTTTAAGATCTACTCTTTTAGTAACTTTCAAATATGGAATACATATTATTAATTGTAGTCACCATGCTGCACATTACATCCCCATGACTTATTTATTTATAACTAGAAGTTTGTACCTTTTGACCCCCTTCACCCATTTCGCCTACCCTATGCCCTCTAGCCCCACCTCTGGCAACCACCAGTCTGTTCTCTGTATCTATGAGCTAGGTTTTTGTTTTTAAGATTCCACCTGTAAGTGAGATCATACCGTGTTTGTCTTTCTCTGTCCGACTTACTACTTAACATAATGCCTTCCAGCTCCATCCATGTTGTCACAACTGGCAAGGTTTCTTTTTTTAATATCTGAATGATATTTCGTTGTGATATATCTATATCTATCTCACATTTTCTTTATCCATTCATTCATCGATGGCCACTTAGGTTGTGTTAATTTCTTGGCTGTTGTAAATCATGCTTCGTTGAACATGGGGAGCATATATCTTTTCGAGTTAGTGTTTTTATTTTCTTTGGATAAAAACCCAGAAGTGGGATTGCTGGATCATGCAGTAGTCCTACTTTTAATTTTTTGAGGAGCCTCTGTATTGTTTTTCATAGTGGCTGTACCAGTTCACATTGCCACCAACAGTGTATAGGGTGCCCTTTTCTCCACATCCTCACCAACACTTATTTCTTGTTTTTTTCATAATAGCCATTCTGACGGGTGCGGTGATATCTCATTGTGGTTTTGATTTGCATTTCCCTGATGATTAATGGTGTTGAGCATCTTTTCATGTATGTACTGGCCATCTACATGTCTTCTTTGGGAAAATGTTCATTCAGATCTTCTGCCCATTTTTAAATCAGATTATTTGTTTTGCTATTGAGTTGTATAAGCTCTTATATATTTTGGATATTAGCCCCGTATCGGATATATGATTTGCAAATATTTTTTCCCATTCAGTAGGCTGCCTTTTCATTTTGTTGATGGTTTTCTTTGCTGTGCAGAAGTTTTTTGGTTTGATGTAGTTCCACTTGGTTGTTTTTGCTTTTATTGTGTTTTGGTGTCATATCCAAAAAAATCATCGCCAAGACCACTGTCAAGGAGCTTCCTGCTTATTCAAGTCTTTAATCCATTGTGAGTTGTTTTGTGTGGTGTAAGAGTGGTCCAGCTTCGTTCTTTTACATGTGGCTGCCCAGTTTTCCCAGCACCATTTATTGAAGACACTGTCCTTTCCCATTGTATATTCTTGGCTCTTTTGTCATAAATTTATTGACCATATATGTGTGGGTTTATTTCTGGGCTCTGTGTTCTGTTTCATAGACCTATGTGTTTGTTTTTATGCCAATACCATACTATTTTGATTACTAGCTTTGTAATATAGTTTGAAATCAGGGAGTGTGATTCCTTCAGCTTTGTTCTTTTTCTCATAAGATTGCTTTGGCTATTTGGAGTCTTTTGTGGTCCATCAAAATTTTAGAATTGTTTGTTCTATTTCTGTGAAGAATGACATTGGAATTTTGATAGAATTGCATTGAATTTGTAGATTGCTTTGGGTAATGTGGACATTTTAACAATATTCTTCCAATCCATGAGCACGAAATAGCTTTCTATTTTTTTGTGCCTTCTTCAATTTATTTCATCAGTGTACAAGTATTTCATCTCCTTGGTTAAATTTATTCCTAGATATTTTATTATCTTTGATGCAGTTGTAAATTGCATTGTTTTTTTTAATTTCTTTTTCTTATATTTTGTTCAGTGTAACAACAGATTTTTGTATATTGATTTTCAATTCTGGGTTGTTTGTTTTTTTATTGTTGAATTACATAAGTTATTTGTATGTTTCAGATACATGTCCTTTATTAGACACGTGTTTTGCAAAGATTTTCTTCCAGTCTTTGGCTTGTCTTTTAAAAGTGTTTTTCACAAAGCAAAAGTTTTTAATTTTAATGAAGTACAACTTACCAATTTTTTTCTTTTATGGGTCATGCTTTTGGTGTTATACCAAAATGGGTCATTGTCAAACCCTAGGTCACCTAGATTTTCTCCTATGTTATCTTCTAGAAGTCTTATAGTTTTGTGTTTTATATTTAGGCCCATGATCCATTTTAAGTTGATTTTTGTGAAAGGTGTAAGGCCTATGTCTATAGACTTTTTTTTTTTTTGGCACGTATATGTCTAGTTATTGCAACAACATTTGTTGAAAAGGTTATCTTTTGTCCATTGAGTTGTTCATAATATTCTTTTATTATCCTTAAAATCCATGGGATCAGTAGTGATGGCCCCTCTTTCATTTTTGGTAGTAGTAATTTGTGTCTTTTTTTTCTTGGATAGCCCAGCTAGATGTTTATCAGTTGTATTGATGTTTTCAAAGAACCAGCTTAGAGTGTGGTATTTTTAGTTCATATTAACAGTTTAGAACCATAGTAAGTCCTGGCTTTAAGTCAGTCTAAATTTTTATTAGTAATTGCTATACATATGTGTGCACAAAAGCATAAGTATTAGGAGCTGACATAGAAATATAGTTAGACTTTTAAAGGCTTATTATTTCACTATTAACACAATGCCTATACAGTCAGCCCTCCATATCCGCAGATTCAAGCAACTGTAGATTGCAAATATTTGGGGGGCAAAAGTTGTATTGTTGCTGATGTGTACTGTGTAGTTAAACCTAGGATGGTTGCATCTGTACTGAACGTGTACAGACTATATTTTCTTGTTGTTATTCCCTAAACAATATAGTATAACAACTATTTACATAGCATTTACATTGGGTTAGATATTATAAATAATCTAGAGGTGATTTAAAGTATACGGGAGGATGTGCATGGGTTATATGCAAATATTATGCCTTTTTTTAAAAAAATTTATTGGGGAACAGTGTGTTTCTCCAGGGCCCATCAGCTCCAAGTCAAGTTGTTGTCCTTCAATCTAGTTGTGGGGGGCGCAGCTCAGCTCCAAGTCCAGTCGCCGTTTTCAATTTAGTTGCAGGGGGTGCAGCCCATCATCTTATATGGGAATTGAACCGGCAACTTTGTTGTTGAGAGCTCACGCTCTAACCAACTGAGCTAACCGGCCCCCCCCATTACACAATTTATATAAGGGACTTGAGCGTCCATGGATTTTGGTATCCACGGAGGTGGGGCAGGGGGCTTGGAACCAATCCCCCATGGATACCGAGGGATGACTGTATGAACCAACAGTTACTTAAATCTACCAGACTATTGATTGAAGTAGGTGGTAAGTAGAGTAATGGAGACTGTGGGATCAGCAGAACAAGTTTGCGTGCTGGCTCCCTATGCCAGCTGTGAGTGCTTAGGCAAGTGGCTCACCTCTCTCTAGTTCTATGTTCTGTTCATCTCTCCGAGCATGTTAAAGTTCATAAAATGCAAATTCTTATTATCTACTATGAAAATTGGAGCTAATATTATTAGGTGTCTACTATGACACCTAGCACATAGGAGACCGTTGTAGCTTTTGGACTTCTAAAAGACATCATCTGTTGGACTCCTTAAAGACTTTCAGGATTTATTCACTCTCTAGGCCATCAGCAGACGATAGGGTTTTCCTCTTGATCTTTGATATATGAAGCGGTATTTCTTTCCACACAGTTTCGGTTGTGTAAATGGCTGCCTCTTGCTTAAACATTTACAATTTGAGAAGCAAAAAGCTGTTTGTGGGAAAGCTCTGCTGTCTGGGAAGCTGTTTCCTTTATAACCTTCATGGTCACGTCTCTCATTCCTCAGCTGCTAGATGCTCTCCACACAGCGTGGCCTTGCCTTTCAGCCAGGTGTTTGCCAAGGTCCTTAGTCACCCGAAACGAGACTCCAAGGACAGGGTACTCGGTGCCTTTTGGAAAACCCAGAGAAGGAATTTGGCAAGTGGAGCAGATTTGGGAGCTGATTAAATGCAGATCTCAGAAGAGTTCATGGGACAGGCTTTGGGATTGAACTAAATTTAAACGTATTATAAACAGAGACAAGAAAGTGAGAAAACCTGGACTTGGTTAAAGCCAACATTTTTTGTTTTGTTTTTTTTCTTAATTTGCCAAAGTAATGTGCCTTGTTCAGCTATTTTTACTAACAGAAGTTATAGCTAAGTGGCCGCAGTGCTTACTAAATTGTGGAGAAATAACTTTAAAAAATTAGTTTAAACAGAAAAGCTTAAAGCAGCAAAATTTGATCTGTCTAACCTGTAAGTACAAATTTTCAGAAATAATTACCATGTTTCCTTCAAGAACAGAACGTAATGTTTAGAAAGGAAATAATCTGCCCGGGAAGTCACCTGAGCTGCATAGAACTAAAGCAGAGGAGGTTACTAGTAAAATGGTTCTGAGAAGGGGGTGGTTACTTGTATCCTGGCTCTCTCGGGTCACAGTAAAAGACGTCTTTTGCTTGAATAAGAAGCCTTGGCCTTGGACTAGATGCCAGGCAGACCAGAGGCTAGCCCCACCCAGGCGGGGGAATACTTGTTGTGCTTCTGCCCCTCAGAGTGTCCTGACTTCCTTTGCAAACCCGAGATGTAACCTCACCCCCTTCCTTTCAGCGAACATTCCAGTACCAGCCTGTTCCTCACACCAATATTCACAGACTTACCTGGTTAGGAAAATGCTTCTGAGCTTTAACGGTTCGAGCGTTTATCTGTGTGTACGCTTGACTGAATGTTCGAGGCTCTTGTTAGGTCACTTCGTGAAGAGAGGTAAGGGGAGAAGGGCAGGGGGATCATCAAAGGAGAGAGCTGAGGACAAGTGTCACATGAGGAAGTGAAGAAGGTTTTGCTAGTGTGTGGTGCTGCGACAAGAACGTTTCACTGGGAGACAGGAGGCCTGGTTCCAGTCTGGCGTGGGCCTTCTCACTGTCTCGGTTTTGGACAAGATGGTTTTAGGCGTTGGGGATTGAGAGATGAATAAAACAGGGCCCCAGCCTTTGAGGAGATCATTGTCTGATGAAGGAGACACGTTGGTTGTAAACAAGCAAAGAGAGCATCGTAGCATTACAAATGTTTTAAATAGGGGTCTTTATAAAGAGCAGCCGTTGAACTTAATTCCCCTTAGAAAGTGGGGTGACATTTCGTTGGAGCCTTGAAGGATGTTTGGGATTTCAGAGATGGAGATGGGGTACAGCAGAGAAAACTGCAAGTACAAAGACAAGTGGCCTACACCGGGCGCCCAGAGTGTGTCCTGGGGGTGGGGCCGAAAAGGTAGGGTGGGGGGTAGCTTGGGAGGGTTTTCCTGTGTGTAAGAGAGAACCCCCAAATCTCTTCAGGAGAAAAACCTGAGTGGATGCACGTTTCAGAACGTTAATAGTGACAACAGTGTCGAGAGTGGTTTTTGCCGTCAGTGGAGGACGAAAGGCAACATCATTCTGGAGGTTCTTTCAGGAGTAAGGCAGTGCTTTGGAAATGCAGAGGAAGGGGCAGATTTGCCAACTGTTTCAGGATGTAGAATATCTGGGATTTGGACCCCCTGTTGACTCATTCACTTCCCTGAACCTCACCATCACTTAAACTAGCGGTACCCAACCATTATGTACAATTCCTACGTCTTTTACAATCCACTCGCCTTTGAAATCACTGACCCATTTGGTACCCTCCCCTGGGGACTGATACTGCAGTCGTTTGGGCCAGCTTGTTCTTAGCCTCTGTAATTGGAGAGCTCCATTCAGAAGCAAATGGGAATAATTGATTTTAATCCCCCAGAGGCTGGAAAAATCAAAGACCACAGGAGGTTTTTTAAAAAGGAGGCCAAACCCAGAAATAAATTTTGTTCAGAACTCCTTCTTAAAAGAACTCTCTTAAGAATCTCATAACCGGAAGCCTGTCTCCCTGGAATAGATCTGGCTTCACTTAAAAAGAAAAAGTGGGTGTGTGCTGTTAAAGAAAAAACTGTTCTGACACTTGTTAAAACAGTAAGGGAGACGTTATTTAAGACCACTGCAATAGGAATATTGCAGCAGGGGAGAGACATCAGGCTGTACTGAGAATAAAATACGGACAAGGGGGATTTATAGCCAAGGAGCAGGGTGAGGGGGTCAGTGGATGGAAAATTACCAAGAGGAGAGACACCAAGCGTGGGGGATTCTTGCTAAACTGACCTAAAGGAGTTTTGCTAAAGGCAGGCCAAGGACGGAGCCGTTCAAGGTGGGGGTGGGAGCTCAAACAGATATCGGAGGTGGGGGGACTGTTGCTAAACTTGCTGACCAGGATTCTTGTTAAAACTCCCCTGAGCAGCCCAAAGACAGGATGGGACCAACGTCAAGGCCTAGTTGAAAACTGCTCAGAGGAGCCTGACTAAAGTTTGGTCAAGGAGGGGGACAGAGCGAGATAGAGTGTGAGTGTTATTACAAAAGTAATGCTCGCCACACTCCCAGAACGAGTCAGTTTTAACAGTTTGGGATATAGCCTCCGTGTGTTAGTACAGGCTTAGAAAAATACACTGTTCTTACAGAAATGAGATCATTTTCTACATACTGTTGTGCAGGTGTACTTTCACCTCGTATATCTTACATGTTTTTTCATGTCAGCACATATGCACTGGTCTCGTTCTCTAGAATGCCTGCCTCACTTTGGATATTGATGCCAAGTCCTTATATCTTAGATTCCAGTTTACATTTTTTTTCACATATATTATCCCATGTATTTCATAAAATACCTCTCTCGGGGTAGGGGAGGGTGAGTGACATCTCATTTTACCTAGAGGTTATATGATTCCCTAGAGATTTTATAGCTCATAAGAGTCGCGTCCAGGATTCACTCGTGGGGGCAGTCACATGTATGAAAAAAACTTAGACCGTTGACATTCAGCTTACATATTAGCCACGTTACGAATACTGTTTTCGTCTGTGGTTCTTGGGGCATTTAGGAAATATATGTGGTACTTGTAGGACCTAGAATCTGACAACACCTTTCATTTGAGGTGTTCATTCCATTTGTGTGTATTAATTTCTATATTGAAATTTCTGTCATTTTAATTTCCTCAAAACAACAGAATTGTCATCTTAAATATCTTCAGATTAAATGAATTTAGTCAACTTATATCTTTCATTATAATGTTGATGCTTTCACTACTTACATTAGGTAACAAAGTTTGTCAGTTAATTGGATTTCTGGAAATGTTATGGGAGCTTTTCAGTTAACTACCTCTATTCGTTTCCCTCTGGGACCCTGTTCCTACCTAGAGCACAGTGCCTCACTCTCAGTCCTCTTTATATGTGACTCTGGAGAGCAAGAAAGAGAAAGGCAGAATGAATGGGGAGTGGGGGAAGTGAAACAGAGCGGAAATGAAAGAATATGAGCTATGGGGAATTCATCTTATTCAGGAATGAGAAAAACAGCCAGGAGAGAGCTGTTTTCAAGAAGTCGTATGTGGCACTCTGGTTAAGATTTTGGCGTTAAACACAGTGTCACCCATTCCAGCTCTGTGTTCCTGGCTAAGTTATTCACTTCCATACTTGTCCATTTCCGAGTGTTCTGGTGAGAAGTACATAGTTGTTTCATCCACTTAAAGTGTGCTTGGTTTATAGTACCATTTAATGTTAGCTGTTTTTTCCAGGCCTTTTAGAATCAAAAGTCCAGGAACGGTGTCTCAAAGTCTGGATGGAGTAAAGTGACCATGTAACTTATTGTCCAGGCCAGGATGCTGTTAATAATTATGCTGGGACAACAGATCCAAGCCAGGATTTATGGTTCCCTAAGGTGGAGGCATCTTTGCCCATAAACGTGACTGATTAAGCCTCTTGTCTTCCTACCTCAGCCCAGTGAAGCCTTTGGACTTTGACAAGCCAGGGAGCAAATCACACTTAACTGCTCTTCTTCAGACAGATACACACACACATTCACTAAAAATAGAGGAAACATTGCTTTTTCTTTCTAGGTAATGTGTTGTCTTAGAGTAGTATGAGTCTGCACATATATTTAATAAAATTTGTGCAGTGTTTATTACCCAAGAAATAATGTGACAGAGGATATTTGAGTTCTTATAAATAGTTTTAAAAATCTATTTTAAACATAGTTCACCGTACCGTCCGTGAAGTAGCGAGGCCCCTCGTGCCTCTAGGTGTGGAGTTCTCATCACGTGCCAGGTGCAGGGCGGTCTTGGCAGTCAGGATACAGTGGTAAACATATTTGGATATGCCTCTAAATTGTTTGTGGTCTAGTGAGAAAGACAACCAAATAATGACAACTATAGAACTTGAAACTGAGAGCACTGCAATGATGGTGGAGTACAGGGAGCTGTACACGTTGCTCAGGAAAAGCCTACCTGGCCTGAGAAGGGAAGGAGAGTTGCCTGAGGACGGCGTTGCTCCGGATTGAAGAGACTGGGGTGGGGTGGGGGGGGAGGGGTTGGGGGAAAAGGCAGGAGGGAACATGTTCTTCTAGGAAAGAAGACCCGTATCTGAGGAATGCAGAAAACTGGGAAGTGTCTGTGTTTAAAAGATCACCTTGGCTCAGTATGATCAAACTCTCCCCGTTTGCAAAGCCCTGTCTTCCCCTTTCCTTGCTAACGGGGTGCCCTTCCTCTGTGCTCCCTTAGCCTTTGCCCAGTTCCTCGATAGCAGGTACCACACGGCATTACCGTTTTTTGTCTCTGTGTGTCTGCGGGGCTTGGGGCAGGGACTTCCTCTTATTTATTGTAAGCTACCTAGAACAGCGCTGTGGCTTTTCCCCCTCCTTTCGTCTCCCCAGATGTTTGCATATTTGCGTGTGCCAGGTGCGGTGTGCTTGCTGCTTGGGAAGGTGGCACAAGGCAGGCCCAGCCCCCGCTGTCACGGAGCACGCAGCAGGAACTGCTTTGCTCAGTGAGCGAATGCATTGAATGATTGGCCGCTTAGAACCAGCGTTTTGAATCCATTTTTATGCAGTTCAGCAGTTCTGTGCCTTTTTTGTACAGTAGTCGCGGAAGAGAAACAGTGAATGCTTAAGTGTTAAGAAGCCATGCTGAGGTAAACTGAGACAAATAAAAGATAAGGGCCCCCAAAGTAATGGTGTAAACCAGGGGGATGTGGCTTGTGCAGATTCGATGACTGAATCCTCATGGGCACATGGCAGCACAGCAGAGCTCCTTGGTGGCGGTCACTCCCGGTAGGGGACTTCTCAGGTTCTCATGTCCTCGTCCACACTGAAACAAGTGTCACTCTGCGCTCCCTCAGGCCACTGTTCAGAGTCCCCTTCCTGTTCCAGGCATCGATAGAGAGGCAGTGCTGGGTTTGCCTGCGATCGCAGCGACAGAAATAGCAGTTCTTAGAGTGAAGGGCAAGGCTTTCAGCAGTCCCTGCTCCCAGGGAACTTACCGATGTGTGTTTCTGTGCCCTCGCTGGGTCCACTGCCTCTCCTCCGTCCTTCAGGGATATATAGATACCATTTTTAGTCACACCGTCTTGAATGTTTTATTCAGAATATTACGGCTGTTAGTATAATCCACCTGGTGAGCCAGTTAGTCCACTACAGTCCTATCTATTTTCTTGGACAGCCCCGTTAGGTATTTTCTTGTTGGTTTTCTGAGTTTCCTACGTCTGGCTCACTCTTAGTTTCCAAACACCAACCGTGATTTTTAAATCCCTGAATATCCTTTTCCACGTGCCAGGCGGACACATGAGTTGATTCTGTGGGTTGCATTTTCTCCTGCAGACACCCCCCCACCCCCACCCCATGACCCCGCCTATGGCTGGTTCTCTGCCCATTTTGCTCTGTTTCCTGGGTGCCTGTCTTCTTCCTCTTTCTTGCTTTGCTCACTTATTTGGTGGGGCATCGTATCCTTTAGCTGCTTTCTGATAAAAGGGTGTGTGGGAGCTCAAATTTGAGACCCTGCATGTCTAAAATTATCTTTATTCTCTTTTCATACTCAACTGATAATTTGCTATAGAATTATAGGTTGGAAGTCATGTCACCTCAGAATTTTGAAAGCATTGCTCCTTTGTCCTATGGCTTCCGGAGATGCTATTGAAAATTTTGATGCCACTCCGTCCTTTGTATGCAAACCTTTTTTTCTCTCTGGAAACTGTGTTCTCTTTACCTCATGTGTTCTGAAATGTATTCTTGAAATTTCACATTGTGCCTTGGGGTTGGGTCTTACAAAAAATTGTTCATTGTACTGAGCATAGCATGGACTCTTTCAACGGGAAGTTCCTGTCCCTCAGTTCTAGGAAAATTTCTGAAGTTATTTCTTTGATAATTTTATTCTCTCTTCTTTCTCACTTTTCTCTGGAACTCTTGGTCCTCTAATTTTTAAGATCTTTTCTCTCATATTTCCCATCTCTTTGGTTCCACTTTCTGAGAGATTTACTCAACTTGATCTTCTAGCTCTTTATATATTTTTTCTACTGTCATTTTTTAATTTCCAAGAACTTTGCACTGATTGTTCCAATTATTTCTAATCCTGTTTTTGTGTGGTAGTAGGTTTTTCTTGTTGAGGTTTTATTTGGTTCCTTGTTTCTGTTCCTGTGAGTGCCTTTATTCTATTTGTTTTGTGCTCCGTCTTTTCATGTTGAATGCTTTCTTCAAATGTGTGGTGATCCTTGGTTGTCGGTTTCATTTACGAGTGAGACATCAGAAAGCCGATTGGATAGTCTGTGCAGAAGTAGGAGGAATTTCGCAAGGATGGGTTTTATACTATACGGTGATTGGGCAGGAACCCTTCTGCTTTGTTGGGGACTCCCCCAAAGTCAGCATCTATTGAACTTTTCTGTGGCAGCATTTGGTGTCTCCAGGAAAGAATCTTCCAAGCTACGGTTTGGGGCTGGGGGTGGAGGGTTCAGCATTCTGGGAGCCAGATGGATGAGCAGGCTGGGGTCTTGGCCTTCAGGATGCAGACTTCCTTTGAGCGTCTCTGTACTTTGTTAGTACAGTGGCTCTCCCTGCATTCAGCTCTTCCTAACGTCCGAGTCTAGAGCCCGTCTGATTCAGTTTCTTCACAGAATAAATCCACCTTCTCCTACCTGGGTACAGGAGTAACGGTCTGCTGGCTGCCCTACACGTGATCAGAGACCGAATAGTCTAGCACCTTCTTATACGGAGCTTTTATCACGTCCTTGCTTTCAGCCCCTCATCAACCCTGGCACCTCTAATCCCTGAGTCTTCCCAGGGTGCGTGTGTGCCCAGGGGGTCTCTCTCTCAGCTCTGCTCCCTTAACTTCATCTTTCAAAAAATGTTGACACTTTATTTTATGTTCACTGGTCTTTTTCTCCTGTCCCTTTTTGTTTGTTTGTTTTTACTCTCATTTTAATGGGGTTTAGGAGTGGGCAGAAATAAAAATACATGTTTAGTTTTTCCCAGTTAGCTAGCGTTCCTCTGGGGCCTTGATGCTGGTTGTTTGACGTATGGAAGTTTTGTCTTTCTCTAAGAATCACACGCTTCTTGGACGATGGTGACAGTTTCAGAGGCTCCATGTTATCCTTCCTTTTACCCTCAACAGTTAAGGACAGAGAAAGAATTTTAGTGAGGATGTGTCCAATTCGTTTGAGTAAGATGAAGTCTTTTTAAAATTAGACTAACTCTGGACAGTGTTTCATTGTGTTGGGAGACTGCCAGCCAGCCCTTCCTGAGGTTCAGAGATAAACCTGCCTTTGCAAGGATAACCCAAAGAGGAAAACTGAAGGACTTTGGCAGAAAAGGGCTGATGAGACAAACTCCTGTTTAGACCTTCCGTCACGCTTTAATGTGAGTTGGTGGAGAACCATCCAGAACCTCTCTTCTCCCTCAAGTCCATTGCTGTTGTTCCCTCTTCACAGTCTGAATGGAGAGGCCCTTCCTGCTTTGGTGCCCTGAGAGCCTGGACCTTCTGAGAACTCACGGAGGAGGAGCCCTGTTGTTTTCTTTCAACAGTCAAGGTCAAGAGCCTGGGAAAACTGGAGGGAACATGCACTAGAAGTCAGACGTGGGATGCTGTTTGAATTCCACACTAATTAGCTGTATGACAATCAGCAAGTCATCTGAACTTCAGTTTTCTTAACCCGGAAGATGGAAATAACCACATGTACATTCCTACTCCACAAATGGTTGTCAGGGTCCAATACAGGTTGCATGTACACACCTCAATATTGTCCTGACCTAACCATATAACCATGGTATTCCCGACCCTCATACCCACCCACGGGCATCTACATGTGGGAGTCCAAATTCATTTCAGCCCCAACTAATGCAAAACAAAACCCCCTCTGCCTCCTCTTCTCTCCTCTCTTGCCTCACATGACGGCAATCACAAAAGAAAGCAACCCTGGTTTTCCTCCTGAGTTGTACGCTCTTATTAGCCACTGAACTGTTCAGTTCACACCGACCCCTGTGCCCCATCCTCTTTAGTCAGTAGATCCTGTCTTTTCTATTGAATCTATCCTTTTTTCTCAGTGCTCCTTACCCCTGCCTTCATTCAGGCCCTTGCTCCTTGCGTGCTTTGCTCACTTCTAACTGGGCTCCCTGGATCTAGTCACACACGTCTTCCAGTCCAGCATCTACACAACCGCTTCACGTAATGATTCTTGTTTTCAAATTCTGCAGCATGTCAGGCCTTCACCAGACAACAGTCTGGTGAATAACAAATGGACCCTCTAGGTTCCCTCCTCCCAGCTGTTCTAAGGGCTTTTCTAAAACATGGTTCCCTGCTGCAGACTGTGGTAGCACGTAGGACCCTCCGAGACCCGGCTCTGCCTGCCTGCCTGCCATCCTTGCCCTCACCCATCTCTCATTTGCATGTTGCAGCCACTCACAGTTACTTGCAGTTGCCCCAGTTTGTGGGGACTCCTCGGAGGACTTTAAATTTGGGTTTTTCCTCTTTCTTTCTTCCGCCCAGCTGATTCCTTCTAAGCTTTGAGGCTCAGCTCAAGTAGCTGCCCTTCTGCAAAGCCTCCCTAATTCCCCTTTCCCCAATGGCCACCCTTTGTGTACTTCCTTCGCAGAGTGTCACATAATGCACAGTATTGTCATTTGATGACTTGTCTGACTTCCCCATTCTGCTCGAGGGTGGAGACCAGCACCCTGGCCAGTGGAAGGTGGTGGGTAAACATTGATTGACTTGAACTGGATTGGATGTCTGCGGGCGCCCTGAGATGTTATTGCTGACTTGTGTAAAGTACGCAGTTAAGTAGCTTGGCAACCACATGAAGCAAGCTTACCGCCCGCTAAGAGCTGGTCCCGAGAGCTGGCCGCACACAGTAGCCACGGATGGAAGTGGGCTGGGCACTTTGGTTCCAACTTGTGGTTCTCCTTCTCTGTGTTTTGTGTACGAATGCAGTATTCTTGTATGTTCTATGAAGAGATTGTTGCCGCTTGTAATGGCTACAAGTGCAGCACGTTTGTTCGGCTGCATAGAGCCCATGTCACACTGGGGTGGCAGGTCAGTAAAACCCGAATGTTAGACTTTGCAAACTGGTGGTCCTGGGCCAATCCCTTGCGTGGTTCTGTGCTCTTGGAAACATGAGGGATTCCCCTAAAGGGCTTAAACGATGTGGATGGATGAGCAGCATGAAGAATTCATTGTGGTTCAAGGCCAAATTCAGTACATGCTGGGGTGAGGACGCAGTAGATGATCTGGAAAATCGGAGGGGGTGGAGTTAGTATCAGCCAGTGCCGTCAGGATGGGCGTGGAGCAGCAGGCGCTGGAGCTGGGCTGCTTTCTGGGCCGAACAGAGTGAGGGTCTCAGTGTATTTTCTCCTGTTCTTATTTGACTTCACAGAGACTTGAAGCAATTTTACCCCAAGTTTTTTGACTGAGTCTTGCTGGGTCTGAGAAGTGACACGTCAACGTAAACATGGGTATTGATGGGTCTTTTCAATCAGTTCAGAGGAACCTGATTCCCTGTTAGAGAGATGTACTCTGATCAGCATGGTTTGGACTTCAGAGTCTTACCTCTTCCTGTTGTTTTGAAAGTGCTCCCCCTTTCCTTCAGGGGGGCTTTGGATCTCCCCCAGAGCTTGGCACGTAGATGCCCCGTGAACACTTGCTGACCTGCACTCACTCGGTTCCTCTGTCAGCCTGGTTCGTGCAGGCAGGGCTCCCTGCTGCTCCAGCCCTGGTCATGCGTGTTCCTTCCCAGGGCTTTTGCATTTGATGCTCTCTCTGCCTGTCTCCCTCAGATGCCCACACGTTCTTATTCAGCTCTCCTCTCAAAGATCACCTTCTTAAAGGGGTCTTTCCCTTAAAGTGTCATGTTTTATCCCCTTACTTTGCTGTAGCTGCTGCTTTTGTTTCTTTATGGCACTTACACTCCTGGCATCACATTACCTGTTTATTTGTTTATTCCTCCCTGTCCATCTTCCTCGAATCCAAGCTCCATGAGGCAGACTCTTTGTGTTAAATCCACCTGCTTTTCCGGCCTCTAGGACAGTGCCTGCATAGAGGGCACCCCTCACATGTCCACCGACCGTGTGCAAGTCGCCCCGCGAGCAGGACCTCATTCGGCACCTGTCTCACCGTACAGAGGCAAGGGCTGTGTCCGTGTGGCCTGTTCTCAGTCCTCAGGACCCCAGATCTGGCATGCCACCTGCTGTGTATCCATGTATCGCCAGTTTTTAAATGAATGGAGAGGGGTGTTTGAGGCGGATTCAAACGCTGCAGGTTCTCATCAGCTGTCTTCTTCCTTCTCTCCAGCGTCTAGATGCCATCTCAAAGCGTAAGGCGCAGAAGGTGAGGCTGCACTTCAGTTCCATGTCCGTGCACTTAGGGCGCCATGACACACACATCGTGGGTCTCTCACCCCTAATGCTATTAAACTGGCTCCAGCCAGTTTAGTTCTAGTTTCCATGGGCCATTTAAGTCCTGGGGAGCCTAGCACAGTAGAATTTACAGATGCAGAGCAGGTGGTTTGAAGGATTAGTCACTTGTCCAAGGTCACACAGCCGACAAGTGGCAGAGGCACGTTTGCAGTGAGTTCTGCTGTCTGCACAGCCTCAGCTCTTCACCCAGGCGCTAGGGTGTCTTCCTGATGTGACTGCCCTAAGTGCTGTCAAGGCTCGTCTCAGGGTTTCTTGTGCACGTCAAGGGCAGCTGTCGCATTTCTGCACAGTCTATACAGGTTAGGCTTTGTTTAGGAATCTCCTGGACAGTTTTTTGTTGTTGTTTTTCCCTGGTTCTCTTGGTGCATTGTGTTCTGCTTTTTGTTTGTTGGTGAGCAACCCTGTGGTACTTACTGTTTTAGAAAAGCCTAATAGGACAGATGCGATCAGGAGGAAGACCTAACTAACATTATAAATAGCTCTTTTCTTGGCCTGCCAAAAAGGAAGAAACTTGGGTGGAAGGGGATGTTACTGCCATCCTGTCTGAAGGGAAAATTCCAAGCAGAGAGATGACAGATCCCCATTTTCATTTAAGATTTATTTCATAATTCCCCATTCCCCCAAACTTCTAGGTGGGTATTTAGAGGAAATGTTAGTTAGAAGAAAAGGGCCGTGGAGAAGACTTTATGAGTTGGAAATGTTGCAGTTTATGCAGGAAAGCCTTTATCTTTCTTCCTTGTCTTTTCTAATTGTTTTGGGGTAGTTTTAGTGCTGGTTTAGGATGGCCAAACCTAAGCACCTCTAAACTGGAGGCATGAAAGTAAAAATTAGAAAACGACGGACGGCTTGTTCAATCCTGCCGTTTTGTTAAAAGCAAGGGGAGTTTAAATCTTAGTTTTCAGGTTACTTTGGGAGCTGGGTTGAGATGGTTGAAGACGGCAGATTCCTAATGGAGTACTCGGAGCTGGCAGACCTGGGTGTACTCCCATCTGCGTGGTACTTCCTCTTAGCTGGCTCCTGTTGGCTTATTCCAGTTGTCCTGCCATTGAGTTCTGTACAGCCTGGTTTGCTGCATGTTCGCTTCATCTCGCCATCCAGTTCGATCTTAAAGTCCTTGTTTGGCCAAATGCCAAGAGCTCCATAAAATGGGAATTGTGATTCTGCCACTGATTTCGCTTAAATAATTTGTTTTCGGACTTTAGTGTCACCTATTTCATAATAGAATGATCTTTTGTCTTGTGGGGCAACTTGAAAATAAATAGGAAAATCGTACCTCCCAGATTTCCCAGATCCGTTTCACTTTCCATCATCCTAACCCATTGTCAGGCACAGAGATGTAACTTTTAGTTTAGAAAATGAGATCATCGTACCAGTGTCACAGAGTGTGCTTTTCTCTCTTTGTTTGGAAGGTGCTACAGGAATCCAAGCTTAATGGAGGCAGGGGTACCAGGATGTACCTCCGGCTCTGACGTCGCCAGCATCCTTGATTGGCAATGAACAAATAACCCAGATATGAAAGCACACATCCTCTCTTCACTGAGCATTTATCTTAAGGTTTTAGGCCTAATACCTAAAAGCTCATTAAAATAGCCATTGTCACACGTATACAGCCATTTATTATTAGCATTTAAATTTTTGGTCTTCTTTATTCCTCTTTCTTTTGAAAAGTTATTATCATAAAAATCTACATGATTGCGTTTTCAGTGTAAATGTTTTAAACCCTGGTGGAATCCAGAGCAGGACATGAGGTTTCCTTTCCGCCATTCTGCTGTGCCCCCCACACGTTTCCTTCCCCAGAGGTAAGCAGAGCTTGGTGAGCACTCTTCCCCAGGATGTGTGTGTGCGTGTGTGTGTGCGTGTGTGTGTGTACGTGTGTACACAGATGTACTTTGAAAAATGGGACCCATATTTTGTGTATTATACAATGACTTCTTTTTTTCACTTACCCATAGCAAAGTATTTCTTGGGAAATCTTTCCATGTCAGGACACATAGGTCCATCTTCTTTTCTTTCCTTTGTTGTTATTGTTGTTGATGGTTATATAATAATTCATTTTATGCATATACCTGATATTTAACTGCTCCTCTATTACTGGTGGACATGAGGTTTTTAGTTTTTACTCACACAGTGAAGCAATCCTGTACACATATGTGACTGTGCACATGTACCAGTGTTTCCGCTGCATAGTTAGTTGCCTGGCAGTGGAAACGCTCAGAGTGAATGCCTATTTTTGGTTTTGGTGGACGCTGACAAATTGTCTTCCCAAAGGAATTCACCAATTTAAACTCATACCAGTGGTATTTAAGAGTGCTTCTTTCCCTGATCTTTACATAAACACGTTATGATGTCATTTTTATCAGTCTGATAGGTGAAAAGCAGCGTGTGATTATTTTAATTTGCATACTTCTGGGTTGTGTCTCTGTAGATCTGACCTTGTCTGATTTCTGCCTTTTAGAAATTCCTCAATATTGCCAGTTACTTGATGACATCTTTTCTTGTTTTCTTGGGCTGAGACTATCTATCTATCTTCTATCCATCTGTGGTGTAGAGTGGGAATTGTTTCTTTCACTTCATAGAACTTGAGACAGATGGGTTAAACTTGAATACTGAAGCTACTGTCCTGATAAATTTCCCTCATTTACTCCTTCTCTACAGTATTTACAGTTTTGTTTCTTTTTTTCTCTTTAACATTCCATTGTGATCTCTATTCTGTTTTACTACACAGCAATCAATATAACTGGTATATGAAATTCTAGTATGTGTCTATACCTTAGTTACCATAATCATTTCTGTATTGATAGTCTTTTGGGCTATTTCCAAAATTTTGTTGTTGTAAATAATGCTACTTCCAACATCTGCGCATAAAGGCTCTGGGCCCAGGTGGTTTTACTGGTGATTCTTTATAATGTTTATCCGCTGTGTCACTGATTCCTGAATATAGAAGTGGGTGGGTAGTTAGCTACCCAGATGATCATGACCCAAACCTAACACTAACACAATCCAATAGCAGTAGCACAGAAAGCAAAAACTATAGACCAGCCTCACTTATGAATGCAGATGTGAGTGTCCTAAATAAAATACTCTCAGGTAGAATTCAGTAACATGGTCATAATGGAGAAAGGCCAAATAAGGTTTTTGGTTTATTCCAGGAATGAAAGAATGGCTCAATATTAAGAAACCTATTGATAAGAACATATTAATTGGTTAAATGTGAAAAACGACGATTATTTCCATAGATGTAGAAAATGCATTTAAATTAAACAACTGTTTTTAATAGCACTTTAAATGGGGAAAAAATTCTTTCTTTGCATATTATAGAGTGTGTATCTCAAACCAGCTGCCAACAACATTAGAAGTATTTTCACCAAAAACAAGGACTAAACAAGGCTGCCCTCGGCTACTTCATAGGAATTTAGAAGCTCTGGCTAATGAAGTAAGATGTGAAACAGAAATAAGAGTTAAATCTTTGAGATTAAACAAGATGACATTTCAGCCTTCCTATTATGGTATTTTTGATTCAAATAAGGCTGTCAAAGTAGATTCTGTAAATTTTTATTCTGAATAACACAGTCACAAAGGAAAGACAAAATTGTCTCTTGCATCGTAACACAAATATCCCGGTGCTTTTATGTGTGTGGGTTCTTTGATCCTGGTCTTTGTGGTTGAATTGTCCTGATTTTCTCTCTGGTCTGTGTGGAGCTGCCTCTCAAGCCTTCAGTCACCAGCACAGAGGTGGCTGCCTGGGTGGTTTCCTTTAGTGATGTTTTCGATGACCTTTCCAAGAGCTGTTGTTACAATCCTGGGAGTGTTCAGAGGCTTGCGTCCTGACTGAGTGATTATGGAAGTTCCAGATGAGGAGAAGGGTGCAAAAGGACACGCTGTTAAATGACGACACTGTTGTCTTGACACTCGACTCCTTGTTCAGCAAAACCTTGTGCACCCTCGGTCCTTTGCATTTCTGGGGTAAATTCCCACTGTCCTTTATCAGAAGTCATGTGGAAGTAACTAATTTGCTTAAACATCACCCAGAATTCTTTTCCAGGCAGCCAGCTGTCTCTAAATTTGGTTTGTGACTTTGTTTTCTTCTTCTTTTTTCTCTGTAGCATCTGGAGAGGGCCCAACGTGAACTGTGTCGACAGCACGGGGTATACACCTCTACACCACGCTGCCCTGAACGGCCATAAGTAAGTACTGCGGCTGCCTTCCCGCCCACCCGCAGGACCCAGCCTCTGGATGGTCTTTTTCAGTTCCTGTAAAGGATTACTAAGCAGTCACTTTGAGGAACAGAGAAAAACAAACTAAATGCAGTCCATTCAGAATTCCTGAGTCTCTTTTCAGTGTGTAACTTAAACATTCTTCCCCACCCCCCCAGAAACCTTGAACCAGAGATTAAGTTTTACCTTTTCTTCTGTTTGTCCTTTCCCCTCTGAAATGGGGCAGTGCCACACTCATCTGAATATGAAGATCCAATTTGGGGCAGCCAGATCATAAAAGGGCTGGATAATCTGTTCGGTAACCAGCTGCTTTATAAGCTGAAAATAGATGGAGCGGTCATGAGAAACTTTCCCTCTGTTAAAGTAGTTATTTATTACTCTGTCTTTTGCTTGCCATTTTTTCCTCATAACATTAGCTTGCAGACAAGAACCATTTTTAAGAGAAGAAATACATAAATAATATGGCCTATTTAATTCTCTTACGGATAGAGAGGCTATTAGGAAATGGGTGGTATTTGTGTGGGAATTTTTCCAGAGAAAGTGTGTTTAAGAGAAGTTTAAGAGAGTTTATTAAGAGGAGTTTAAGAGAAGAAAGCATAGATGCAAATGATTGGCAGCTGGAAGAGGGTGCTGCCCTTCGGGTGAGGGAGAACGTGGTGGCTGGGTGAAGGGACAGGTACGATTGTGGAGTACGGCGAGTAAGTGTGCTAGGACGTGTAAGAATGGAAACCAGAGTGTAAGAGAGTAGAGTGTTAAAGACAGCCGAGGCATGACACTATAAGAGATTGGCCATAGAATTTAGTTTTTATGAGGAGGGATTGTTGGGACCACTTTAGATTTATCTGAGCAAGGAGGAGAGCTCTCGCCACTTGGTGGGGTTCTGTACCTTGTGCAATGTTTGGCCCAGCCTGAGTGACTCTGACGTGCCAAAAACAAGGCGGTGATTGTTACCTTCTACTTTAAGCTTTCCTAAAATATATTAAAAGTGATTGTTGTGTCTTTTCTATAGCCGTTTTAGGCAAAGCTAACAAGAAATAGGTAGCGACCCCTCTCCCCCCAAACAGTGGGGTAACATGAATTAAAGTGAATCTTGGATTTGAAAGACCGTAGCTTGTTAGCCAATTTGATCTCCAGATGTTGTTTTTATTTACAGTGGGGGTTTTCTTCAACCTCATGTGCCTGGGGATAATTATACATTTGTATCTGCTTAATTAGTGGTGCCCCCAAGAATGCCAAGGCCTTCTTCCTGGATGTAGCAAACGATGCCACATGTGTCTGGCTTGTATTTGCAATAACTTGAATTCGGCTCTGCCTGTCCACTTTCAGCTCCCATATCATTAAATTCTCTGAATAATGTAATGAATTAATGCTGTTTGTCTTGCATGACTTCTTTTATGTAAATTATGTCCCGACTGCTGTTTAAGCATCACAAACAAGGAAGTATTGCAAGATTTAGACAAGGGGACCAGACATTTCCAAAAGAATGGAAAATGGATGGAGTATCTAGAAAGCCTAGATACACAGGAGGTAGAGAGTCATTGTGGAGTGGCCCAAGATGGCTCAGCTGCCCATCAACCGCTGTCCAAGTAGTTTATGGGATAAAAGGAAGAAGCTGGGCAATGAGCTCAGGCGGAGAGGCGATCGTAGCTGGGAAAGGCCGTTGTGCTTGCTGTGTATGTGCGAAGAGCTGTTCGTAGGAAAGGCGTCTGCGTTCTGCAAACTCATGGTGGACTTTTGCCTTCCAGGGATGTGGTCGAGGTTCTTCTGAGGAACGATGCGCTGACCAACGTGGCTGATTCTAAAGGCTGTTACCCGCTGCACTTGGCAGCCTGGAAAGGAGATGCCCAGATAGTGCGGCTGCTCATCCATCAAGGGCCCTCACACACCAGAGTCAATGAACAGGTCGGAAGGAAGGGACACTTTCTTCCGTTCCACGGCGGCCACGACCTCGGCAGCGCCGTCACCGGCTCCGTCCCGTAGTCGGGTCTCTTCCAGGCCCTGAGTGACTGCCGTCCTCTTAGTGCATCAGGGAGACCTCACTCTGTGAGGATGCATTTCCCATGCATCTGAGTCATGCAGTTTGGGAATGGTGCTATCATAAAAATGGAAATACTAACCTCATGTGCAAGATTTGAAATCATGCAAATCCTGCAAAGCTGCTGCGCGTCCCTTTCAAACTGGTGGGCTTATTCATTAATTGCACATTGTGCTTCTGCCATCGACCTGGCAATGCAGCTTTAGCTGGTAAACAGAAATGCTCCCCAGCGCATGTCGGTCCGTGACCCGTGCTATTGTACGTGCATCAGAACTCGCAGGCGTGGCAGTACTTGAGCAGGTGCTGGAAAGTCAGCTCCCAGACCCGTGAGTGGAGGTCAGGAAGGATTCAGCAGGACGAAGGTGTCCTCTAATGTTAATTTAAGTGACCATGCTTTGACAAAGCAGAGAGAATCCTTGAAAATAAAAAAGGCAGCATTTGAGCAGAAGTACCTTACAATGTCCATGGACTTAGGTGTTCTGAGACCTACATCCTCTTTACGTTTATTACCTTGGAAAACTTACACTTGAATTATGCACGTTCTAGATAAGCCTCCTGTAGAATACAGCTCCCTGTAGTTTGGGTCTGAGAGGAGATGGGCTCTCCCCGTGTGACAAGCCGTTCTCCCATCTCTGCTCGGAACCGAAGCAGCTATTTTTCTTAGTTGCTTGAATGAGAGCGATGATGCTGTTTCTCAGGGTAGGACTGTTTTCCTGATGACTTTGCTGAGAGGAGACTGTGAAATTCCCTGTGGAATTAGATCAGGATTATCCTCAGAAAGTAGGAGGTCATGCTGCGAGGCCATCTGTCACCTAGACCGTGCACATTCTCAGTGGGCTGTCCCGAGCGTGACTTTGACCCAGAGGAGGGCACCTTCACCCCAAGGTCTGCGAGAATGGAAGCTGAGCTCCCACAGGTGACACTATGAGGATAGCTGTTCATCAGCTTCCCTTTCCCGTTGGGCTGTATTTTCTGGGGAGGTGAGCAGCACACATTTAAGATCATCAACGAGAATGTTTGTTTCGTAACATTAGAAATGAATATGGTAGCTTCAGAATTGCCTGTTTAGAATCGATGTGCAATTTACTCCTCCTTGCTAAAGCGACTGTCATTTATCTGGAGGAAACCTATAAGGAAGTTGGCTTTTTACTCATAGCCCTTGATATTGAAAAAACGAGTCACCTATCAAAGCCCTTCTCATTTAAGAAATTTTCAGGAACCATTTCTCATCCTGTCTTTGCTCACATTTGCCTTGGAACACAGCTGCTTGGAGTTTTGAGCCACTTGAGTGTGCTAACTTGTCCTACTCACAGCCGCCTCCCTCCCGCCTGGTGTCCCCACTGAATATGGCAGCCGGGTGGGTGGCGCGGGGGCTGGGCACGATGGCTGCAATAGCTTGAAGAACCTAATGGATCTGGTAGTAGTTACAAGTACTTAACTGATTTATTTAAAAACCATTACTGTGGTTCTGGTTGGATGCTTCATAAAGGGGGGCGATGAGTGCCGAGCCCTGGAGAGAGTCATCCCGTTAACTTCCTGTTGAGGCTCCCAGAGGGCAGGTCCGGCTGAGTTCTCGTGTTGCGCCCCCTAGGGGCTGTGCGTTGCTTTGATATATTTCATCCGTTTCATCGTCACCTTTTCTTTTCCTCTCCTTTTTGTAGAATGCTCTTGAGATCAAAGAACTCAAAAAGTACGGCCCCTTTGACCCTTATATCAATGCCAAGGTGTGTACTTCACTGCCAGGGTTTCTCTGCATCATTTCTCCAGCTGCACTCCCTCTTTGGTCCTCTCCAGCTTCCACTCTTGTCCCCTCAGGCTCCTCTCATCACCCTGACTGCTCTCCGCTTCAGCCCATCTGCCTCTGGCTTGGCTGGGAATGGGAACATGTAGCTTCAGTGGGTTTTGTGTTTATTTTTAAAATCTGTACTAATTCTGGAAAGGTTGGGTGCTTTTCCTAGAATGTCTGAAAATCTTAGAAGTGGCAGAAATGGGGGGAAAGAGGGAACCATATTATATGCATAATTTACTATTGTGAGTTCTAAAATCATTTAAATTCAGAAAAGAAAAACGCAACTAAAAGATGTCCAACAAATTAGCTTACTTTTTAAGAAGCACAGAAAAAATGATTAAGTTTTTTACTTCCCGGATTAAAAAGAAAATTTCTTTTTAGTCTGTTTCCTATGTTTCTTTTGAAGTAGAATCTGATTTTCAGTAGCTTGTGGTAGGGGCATGGGGGCAGGGGCACGGGGTGACTAAAAATCTGTTGCTGTGGCTCTGCTCTCCTTTCCCTGAGTTTGTGCATTTCTGCCTGGGGGTTAGAGCCTCAGTCCCTTCCCCGCAGCGTTGACTTCTCTCTCTGCTATGTCACTCTCGGCCAAGCAGGCCCACGCAGGTCACCTGCGTTTAGTCTCCCACCCTGTGAGGCTGGGACCGGTAAAGGTCTGATCAGCCTGGTGCCCAGGCCTGCCGGCCTCACTGCCCCTGGGGCCTTCACCACATCGGTGGCAGGGTTTGGGGGGTGGGGAGGAGAGGTGATGTTAGCCTCTTTCCTCAGCGCTCTCACCTGCTCTTTTCATTCAGATGAAGTTTGCTTTTTGGCAATAATCTGGATTTGGGTTGAGTCACTGCATTACTCACATTAGCTCCCTTTCACTTCTCTGACTTAACACAGCCTTAGGGAAGGCAAACATAAGATGCTTTTCTGCATGTGTCTAAATGCAAGGCAGATAGTTCATGTTTTTCTTTAAGAAATACTGACTTAGCAAATGAAGCTCCCTGCGGACTGGACCTAGGCAGGCTCTGGGGAAGATTTCTTCAGCTGTTGGGCCATGATGGTGGAGAAGCAGTTTGATCTGGGCTAGTGGAGCACATTCACTTTTGGTTGGGCCCGCTCTTTACAGTCTGTTTTCTAATCTTCAAAATAGGAAGATGCTCTTAGTTTTCTCCCTTTTTTGTTTTGAAAATGATACGGTAGAGTGGAGAACTCGCACAGGTCACCGTCTGTCAAGTGAGACCTGAATTTGAATTCTGTGCTGCCACTTACTTGGTTTTGTTGAACAAGTGTCTTACTTTCTCTGAGCCTCAGTTTCCTCTTCTGTAAAATGGGGTATACCGTCTATCTTGCTGTATTCTTTTGGAGTTTAAGTAAGATGATGTGCATAGAAATATCTGGTAACTAGTAATACTTGAGATCCCAATTTTAAAAGGCATGTCTAATGTGGTATTTCTGAAATGGCCTTTTGGAACTCCTTCTTCGTTGCTAGGGGAGGAAGCTGGATGAAGCGTTGCTCAGTTAGTCGGTACAGGGTTTTGTTTTGCGGGGAGGCGCCTTGAGGTGATTGTTTCCCACTCCGCGGTGAGTTCAGTTAGCTTGTAAAGCTCTGATTAAAGGTAAGCCTTTGGTTCTTGAAAGTACATTGTCCTATCCCTTGATTTTCTACACATAAGAGAAAATTAATGTAAACGGAATAAGAACAGACTTTTCTCTTTGGAAATACTGCCCTTTATCTCCTCCCGCCCCTCCCCCGCGGGGCAACTGATGGAAACCGGATTGAGGATGGAGCTGTCTGGGTTGTGCTGAACGCAGGCTGTCCTTGAGCTGATCTGGCTCTGACCTCCCTGGGTCTTACCCTGACGCAGTATTGACCTGGCTCGTGTCTAGGACTTTGCGTGCAGGTCCTGTCAGGCACCTGTGGGAACGAAGGTGCCTTTCTAGGAAGCAGAGGTAGTTTTCATGAGCTTCCACATACGGAGTCTTTCCTTTGTCACACGTCAGCATAGACCAGTGCAAATGAAAGTCACCCCCAGCTAAGGGGGAACCATGAAAATTATGTGTTACTGTCTTATAAAATAATTTTAACTTAGCCTGAATATCAGAAGATGAGCCACAGTCAAGTTAGTTTTAGGGCGGATCTGTTTTTCTGTACACTTAAAATTAATTCAGTCTTAGAGCTGGAAGAGACCTGCAAGTTACCTAGACCAGTTGTCTCCACAAGCTGCTCAGCTTGTCTGGAAGCATCAGAATCGCCTAGCGAGCTTTCATAAAACTTTATTTGGAAAAATTTCCAACTTACAAAAGTTGCCAGAATAACTCAATGAACTGCGTTATCCTCTTCTCCTAGATAAACCAGTTGTTAACATTTTGTCACATTCGCGTGCCCTGTCCCCCACGTATGTAATTGGTGTAGGTTGATGATGAACTATCTGAAATTACGTCATGGACATCATGACCTTTAGCCCCAAATACTTCAGCGTGTATCTCCTAAGAGCAAGGACATTCACTTATATAATCACAATACAATGATCACATTCAGAAAGTTTGCCATTGACATAATACAGTTATGTAATACAGAATCCATGCTCAAATCTCACAAATTGTCTCAAGAATGTCATCTAGAACCATTTTTTTTCCTGGTCCAGGATCATACACATCCTGGACCAGTTCCTCAGCCTAAAGAGTCTTTCATGACATTGGCATTTTTGAAGAGGATAGGCCCGTTGTTTTGTTGGCTGTCTCTCAGTTTGAGTTTCTCTGATATTTCCTCAATTTAGGTTATACATTTTTGGTAAGGATGCCACAGGAGTAATATTGTGTCCTCCCTTTTTAGTGCATCATGTCACAATGCACATGACGCCAGTTTGTCTCATTCTTGATGGTGATGAATGATTGAAGACTACTAGGGTGGTAAGCTTTTAATAATAGTCTTCCCGGGCTGTCGCTCTGAGGTGCTGCCTCGGTGAGTGTGGGTGGCACTCAGTATCAGTTCCTTCGAAGTTCCCCTGTAACTCCAAAGTGAAGCCAGCTTGAGAGTCACTGATCTAAGCCCACTTCCCACCCAGAGCAGGAATATTCTCTCACCCAAAAGATGGGCCATCTCCCTCTTGTTTGTTTGTTTCTCCTAATAACAAACAGAATTACTCTTTGGGGATTCCACTGATTTTTGGTTTCTTATGCTTGGTTGCTATCTGTCTTCCTAAGCTTCTGTCAGTTGGTCAGAGTTCTACCTGCTAGACCCTTACAGAGTAGGTCAGACTCCCCTTCACGTGATGGGCGCAGTACTCATGTTCCTCCTGTATCTTCTAAATCTCAGTAGACCCAGTTTGTCCTTAACTCAGGTCTCTGTCAACAATGGACAAGAGTTCAGTTGGCTGTAACCTAAGCACTGGGAGGTGACAGTGGTTTTGAATAGTCTGAGAAGAGAAAGGCCATGGAAATGTTTCTGTATGGTTTTCTGCTGCGTGTGTGTGTGTGTGTGTGTGTGTGTGGACACGCCTAAATATAATGGATTTACATGTTGAATGGGGTCTACAGATATAAAGGGTGTATATAGGGATCTTTTTTTTTTTCTTAGAAGTACTGACCATAGCAAGGAAAAACGAAAGTGGTCTCAAAATGGGCAGGAACGGAGAGTTTGTGCAAAGACTTTGGGGGAAATTGGGGTATTTCTTCTCAGTGCCCTTCCTCAGTCCAGCTGCATAGTAGTATGATTCTGGGAACTCCTGAGGTGTTGTGAGCACCTGTGCTGCGATTTGGAAGAGAAGGGTTCCAGGTGGCTGTGAGTCTGCGCTCTCTGGCATCCCTCCCCTTCCTGTGGGTCTATGAATCAACACAGAGTGACTTCCTGCCGGTATAGTTGTCAGGCTCAAATGGGAAATGGCAATAACAGCTCATGGTAGTGGCCTGTGTTCAATAGTCGAGAGATGTGCTCACCACACACACAAACCCAAGATTGTTATGGTTACCAGGCCACGTCTGGCAGGACAGAAACATAAGTGGGATGCTTTCTACACTGTGGATATGAGCCTGATACTCTGCAGGGATGTGGTGAGGCCACTTTTCGTATCGGTGGAAACGTTGCCTGGTAGTGATCAAAACCTTGTCCTTTTAGCAAGGCAGCTTTTTGGCAGCTGTCTTAGTTCTGGCAAAAAAAAAAAAAAAAAAAACAGGGAAGACCCCTCACCCCCCCCCCCATGGGTAGTTTGAGTTTTACAGTTCTTTAGTCCCTCATGGCATACTTTTTACAAAATCAAGGACGGATTATTCTGCTCATTGGGCGACTACTTGGATATAAAAGAGACAACAGTATCTGCTTCAGAGTAAACAAGGTTTTCTGGATGGGAGTTTTAACAAGAAGAAGCTGACTTGCTTGACCCTTGCTGTCATGCTAATCTTGAGATGTAAAACCCTGAGAATCCTCTTCAACTTCCTCGAGTTGCCACTTGGCTCCAGGATCGCTCTGCAGAAAGCTCCTGTGAGCTTTTGTTGATATAGCTGTTGTTTCATCGTGAGAAACTAAGTGACAGCTCTAAGTTTGCTCAGGGAACTCATGCCATATCTGCCTAGGAATTGGGCCTTCCAAGTGGATGTCCTAATGGTTTGTTTGGCACAGGGAACCCTGCAGACTTACCTTCCGCCCAGCATTTCCCCGTCCCTGGGCCCTGTTCTATCACAGGGGCCTTGCTAACTGCCTTTGCCCGAGGCCATGAAGACCGCCTGCACTTTCTCAGCCGCTGCTCTCTTGAACCACCTTTGAACTCAGTGCTGTGTCCTCTGTTTATTTGTGTGCGTTTATCTTGCATGTGCCTCCTGCTACCACCCTTTTCTGTCCTCATTTCAGTCTTAAGATTTTCTTTGCTATCATTCTGGCCTCTTGGGTCCTTGCTCCCAGCAGCTCTGGATCTTTCTGGCACCCTTGGTGTAGCTGGAGAAAATGATGCAGTCAAATGCCAGGTCAAAAGCAGATGGAACTGCATGCGTGTTTGGGTAACTTCTGGTCCGTTCCTTTGAACGTCATTAATACAATTAAAGCAATTGTGGAAACATTTGATTTTTGCCTTTTGACCACTGAAAGGTGCATAATATTGACTTGCTGGGCAAACCCCTTCATAAGCTTTGTTTCCCTAAAGTGGCAGAAGCCTCCCGGATAAATTCAGGAATTTCAAAATCTTGTGGGACAATTATTTTCATTAGTGCTTCTAAAAAAGGAAAGGGCATGAAAAGCGCTTTATTCCTGCCCTGATTATACATTGTCAGTAGTAAAAGAAAGAACATAATTGGAATAGGTAAGAGTTTGCTGCCGATAGTTGAAAAAGCACAAACTTCTCCTATTTTATCCAAAGTTCTCCCTTTAGTTTGACGCAAATTTGGCATTAAAGGACCATGGGGTCGTGAATTGGAATTGATGGCAGTGTTACAATTTTGAATATTTTGCACCTCTCACACAAAACATTCCAGTGTCTCGTTGAGTCTTTCCTATGTAAGAAACGCTTCCCTGTGCTGGCCCTGCATGTACTGGTTGGTGCAGCCTCTGGAATAGGCCCAGGGCCGCTCAGGGTCCCAGTTCCTCTGTGCCTCCCTCCCCTGGAAATGGCTGTTGGCTGATGTCTTGAGCGTGATTTTGGTGCTCTGCTCTGTTCCTTTCATTGTTGGCTGATTGATTTGCATGCAAGAAGCTAAGCAGATGACAAACTCTTTCAAAAAAGCTTGTGTGTGAGGCAATGGATGATCACCCAATCCAGAATCAGAACCAGAGGGTTGGCTACATATAAATTGTAAAACCAGTTGAAGTTTCAAATGAATCAATGGCAGTGATATTATTGGCATTCGTCCGTGCCAGGGCTTCTGCCCAAGGCCGGCCACGTTCCCTAGCTCAGTCTCTCTGCAATCTGGAGACGCGGACTTCACAGCACAGAGGAGAGAGACAGCACATGCCAAGGAGGTGACTGCTCCCCTCTGGCGGTAATTGGGCCGGATGTGGCTGATGGGAGCCGTCGGCCTTGCTTGCAGGGGAGTGTGTCTGGATCTGACCGACTTCTGTCAGTCCCCAAGTATTGCTGCTATTTTTCTCATTTAAATTTCAGTGGTTTTATGTGTGATTGTCCCCGTCACATGGCAGTCACCGTTCTGATGCGATCTGCTTGTTGCCTCTTTAGAACAACGACAATGAGACGGCCCTGCACTGCGCCGCGCAGTACGGCCACACGGAGGTGGTGAAGGTCCTCCTGGAGGAGCTGACGGACCCCACCATGCGCAATAACAAGTTCGAGACGCCGCTCGACCTGGCCGCGCTCTACGGGAGACTGGAGGTGGTGAAGATGCTTCTCAACGCACACCCCAACCTCCTGAGCTGCAACACTAAGAAGCATACCCCCCTGCACCTGGCGGCCAGGAACGGCCACAGAGCCGTGGTGCAGGTACTGCTGGAGGCCGGCATGGAGAGCAACTACCAGGTAGCGGCCCACATACCTGCCAGGCTCGGGGCGCAGTCCTGGGAGAGGCACAGACGCCGTGCTGCTGGGCTGTGTTCTTACTTAGCACGTTTCGCATCACGTGTCAGAGCTTCTGTTCCTTGACTCATTTTCCTGTGAAACTCAAGAGACAAACTCACCAAGTGAGTTTGTTAGTTTTGGCTTCTTTTCAGGGGTCATCTATAGTCGTTGCACCCTGAAAAGATGTGATAACGGATGAGCTCTCAAAATTCCAATAGTTTCATTATCTTCCTATACATGTGTTCCCACTGCCACCGCGTAGCACCTCCAGAGTCCCATCTGCTTGACCTGGCCGACGGGAGACTTAGCCTTTCCCTTGGTTGGTCTTTCTCCGTTCAGAGGAACGATCTTCCCTAGGCTTTGCATTGACCAAACCACCCTTGAAGTTAAAGGTGATTTTTTTCCCTTGTACGTTTCTTCTCATTATTCCTTCCACCCAGGAAGGTGGAATTTTGAGGAGTTTTACCAGTAGGTGGCTCCAAGAGTAACTGTGCAGTTACTCACGTGTGGCCTGCTGGTGGCACATCAGACACCCTTGATGTATAGGCCATGATCGTGGTTTTGGAATCCAGACAAGAAAAATGGGAGAGATAATGACAGAGAACTTTGTGTGGTTTATTTTATTTTCCTGTCCCTTCTTGTCTATGTCCCATTTGTCGTGTGAAGCCACGCCAAACCTGGGTCACTGTTCTGATGACATCCTGCTCTGCGCTCTCGTTTGCTTTCCAGACGGAGAAGGGCAGTGCTTTGCATGAGGCTGCTTTGTTTGGCAAGACCGATGTGGTGCAAATCCTGCTGGCTGCAGGTGAGAGGTTGGCAGCGCTCTTGTCTACACAGCATGCCAGGGTGGGGATGGTTCCCCCCAGTCTCCCCAGAGGGGGACCTCACTGGCTGCATTTGAACCCAATGTATGTACATCTGCACTGACTGATGGCAAATGTATGAGTTGTTCATGAATAGCTGGGTTAGACGGCTTTGGATGAAACCTGGTGGTGGTGCTGCTGGGAGCGTAGGAAGCCTGGCGTTGGAGCCTCAGTGAGGCTGACTTGCAAATGCTCACTGTGCTGTCCACCTGCTGTGCTTTTCTAGGAATTGATGTCAACATAAGAGATAACCGTGGACTGACGGCCCTGGACACTGTCCGGGAACTGCCTTCTCAGAAGAGCCAGCAGATTGCAGCGCTCATTGAAGGTAGCGGGCTGTCTTTCTGCTGGGGTGACCAGAAGACACACTGGCCAAACCAAGGCATTTGTATTTGGTGCAGCTGTTTTTTGTCTTTCCCTGTAGATCACATGACCGGAAAAAGAAGTGCAAAAGAGGCAGATAAAACTCCCACTCCCCAGCCACCTCTCATCTCCAACATGGACTCCGTATCCCAGAAGTCTCAGGGTAAGGCGGCTCTTCTCTGCCAGCAAAGGGGCTCTCAGCTTGCAAAGAGTTTGGCAGAATGGAAACTCTTAATTTAAATAACAACTTCAGGGAGTTGGGAGTACTTAATAAGTTTGTATTCAAATTCATTTTTTTTCCCAACTGCTACATGAAGCTTTATTGGACATAGCTTAGGCCTCTGATAGCCGCCCTCTTTTTTTCCTGCTTTATTCTCTGTTTTCACTGTTGGCTCTATGAGATCTCTTCTGGGATGTGAACTAGGCAGGATAATCTCAAAAGGAATTCAAATCTCAGTGAAACCTTTTTCTCACACACACTGTAGTGTCTTAAACATCGTTGGCCCACAGTAAATACTGAATGAGTGTCATCTGGTTGGTGGGTAGATGTGTACGTGGCAGGTTTTGGTAATGTATCGTTTGGCCCATAAATGTGCCCTGGGTGCTAGCTGAGGCAGTCCAGCCTCTCTAGTGCTGCCAGGATCCACCTTTACAGATTTATTGAGTGGTCTCTTGGGTCCTGATGAATGAGAAAAACAAAATACTGATTGACGCCTTCCCCAGACACAAGCCACAATAAAGGAGGCTAGAGAAACAGAACAAAGCCAGACACTAAACAGGGAAAGGGATTTTTCAAGGGAGTGTGGAGATAGATACAAGGGTGAAAGGGCACTCAGTCTGTCTTTACTGGGGAGTCCTGGCCCTCCTCCCCGGTCACACTTTTGTCCTGACCTCAGAATCTACTAGTAATGGGATTAGTAGTTCATTAAGCTCTCAGCTTTCAGGGATTTTACAGCTATAGTTTGGACTATTTGCAAGTGACCCAGAGATCCCTGGGTAGTTTTGCAGTCACAGATTTGGATCTCGGCTCCTCCGAGGTTCGTAGTTACCCAGTGAGGGAGGCTCCGTCTGAGACGGCTTCGCACCCTGTTTTGCTTGAGCACATGGAGGGTCTTACTAAGAATGTAAAGGATTACTTAAGATTTTTAGTTATACTTTGCTGTATTTTGTGGTTTAACTTTATGTTCTCATGGTATTGAGGTATTTGGGGATTTATGAAGGTCTTGGGAGCTACCTCTCATAGATATCAAGGGTTTTCCATATTGAATGAGAAAAATCTGTTCGCTATAAAGAAATTCTCTATGTTTATTCCTGTCCATGGAGTAAATAAGTCATTCATTTTCCTGCACTGGATTAGTGTTTGTCGGTCCAGGTTTTTGAAGAAGCTTTTGGTGGTCGCAGTGGTTGGCAATCCGAGACTGTGCTCTCCTTTCGTTGACTCTCTGGCCCTCTCCTGTCCTCTTCAGGTGACGTGGAGAAGGCAGTGACTGAACTGATCATCGACTTCGATGTGAGCGCCGAGGAGGAGGGTCCCTACGAAGCGCTGTACAATGCCGTCTCCTGCCATTCGCTGGACAGCATGGCCAGCGGGCGGTCATCCGACCGGGACTCCGTGAACAAGGAAGCTGAGGCTGCAGGAGTTGTGAAAGCTGCTGGAGTGAGGCCTGTATGTGGCCCGGGGCCCTCAGCAGCCTGGGGGTCATGTTGTCCCCTGCGCTTGTGTGCAGTGCTGGGGACAGGAAGTGTGAGCCCTAGTGCCATGTCGCATGTCACAGGCCTGGATCTTCCTCCCCCGGTCCTTCTGGGCTCTCCTGAGTCTCCCTCTTGCTTAGTGGGGTTCAACCATACAGCTGGCGTTGAGATAGAAGCTCGGTGTTTTCAATTGAAGTATAACCCGCTTGCATCTTTTGGTGACTTTTTGGCTTCAGAGCAAATGAATGCGTTGTATCTCTGTTTAGCCTTAATGCTGCTTCTGCCTTTGGGGTCTTTGCTGTGTACTGGAGAGCAGTTCAGACGGTGAAAGAGCTCACTGAAATAGGTTCCTGTGAGCACATGCTTACCTTCCACTTGCCCTCAAAGGATTATCCATTTGGCTTTGGACAGAGTTCCGTATTCGGCAGGGTGGTAGCAAGGTTTAATCAGACATTGCATGTATTAGTATCAGTATGTGGCAGTCCTGTTTTTCCCAGCTATAACCCGTTTAGCCGTTGAAATGATGGCATGAGGAGAGCCTTGAGTTTTTCCTTCGCACGGCCCACCTTCCTGTCTCACTGTTTCTTTCTCTACTTGCTTCTACTTCTGGCCTTGTACGTTGTTCTCCAGACTCCTGGCCCCCATTTCCTCCCCTGGGTTTTACTGTGAGCCTAAGCCTGGTTCAGGGCTCCCACTGGCCATCCTTCCTGCGTTGCCACGCGCAGTAATTTGAGGTTCTGAGCGCGGTGCTTTTGTTGACCTGTCCAGTGGCCTAACAGGATCCCGGTGCTAGTCCCACCGTGAGGCATATTTCCGTGTGCATATTATTTCTTCTTGTTGCAGAAGCTGGCTCTTTCCTTTTGCTCTGAATCTGGCCATTTGGATGATCCTTTGGCTGCTGCTCGGTGATCCTCGGCCTCTTCAGGTGTGCCCTGGCGTGGCCTGATGTTTCCGGGTGTTCTTTTCTGTTAGGCTCCTTGCCCTGCCCAGTATGGATTTGGGACAGGCCTACAGTCCTGTGGTAGCCCATCAGAGAGGGTGTGCGCAAGGCTGTGGTAAAACGTGTGAGTGGTGAGAGCATTGCCTTTGCCGAGCACCGCTGGCGTCATGCTGCTATAGACAGAGATGGTTTTCTCACTTCTTTCACTATTAGACAAATGAAGTCAGCATATCCACGCGCGGGGAAGGCTTTGCGGGCAGTGGTATTTGCAGATGATGCCCATTAGAGGGAGCTGGAGGCTTTGCAAGAAGAGCACAGGGTTACTACTGCAGGGTGCTTTGAACAACCAAGTTCCTGGGGCTTTGCTTCTGATTTACAGCCTCTTTGTTCCATCCTGTTCTGGGAATGCAGCCTCCTGTGGTCCTTCTAAGTAGAAACTGATGCGCCTTGGGGTGCATGCTTTGCCCTTTTCCCTTGAGCACATTGTGGCTCTGCTACGTTCCTGGCCCTTGGTGATTAGCTGTGGCCGAGGGACTGTCCTTCATCTTATAAACATGATAGAAGTTATGTATAAATCAGTTCTGTATTCCAGGCCCCGGGCCAAAGTTCTGATGTTAGAAAAAGGAGGATCCTGCTTCTCCTTCCTTCCAGTGTCCCGTGATCACATCTTCCACCAAAGGCTTTCTTTCACATTGTTCTTTCTAGGCTCCTTTAGCTGTGGGAAGCCTCTAGGATAGGTCCTTTGTTGTTATGTTTCATTTTGTTTTTTCTCAGCTATTTGTGTCCCAAGGTGGGATAACTGGTATAGATCATAGGCCTGCTGCTTTTGCTCTTCCCGACCTTAGAAAGTGGCATTGGAACCAGGCTTGTTCCCACCCTTCCAGAGCAAAGAAGGAGGGGGGAAAGTGGGACTCAGTGGGGAATCTGATCTAAATTGCTCTGTTTGGCTTGAACCTATGAATCTGTGTTGAAGTTGTTGCCATTGGGCATCCATTGGATTCCAGGGACTATGGGAATGACTGATTTATCAAGTTAGGAGGTGTGATCAAAAAATATGGTGAATGTTTTAAATTTAAAAAAATATATATATATATTTATGGGGCGGCCGGATGGCTCAGTTGGTTAGAGTGCAAGCTCTTAACAACAGGGTTGCCGGTTTGATTCCCACATGGGCCAGTGAGTTGCGCCCTCCACAACTAGATTGAAGACAACGCGCTGCCACTGAGCTTGCCGGAAGGTTGGCCGGATGGCTCAGTTGGTTAGAGTGTGAGCTCTCAACAACAAGGTTGCTGGTTCAATTCCTGCATGGGATGGTGGGCTGTGCCCCCTGCAACTAAAGATTGAAAACAGTAACTGGACTTGGAGCTGAACTGCACTCTCCACAACTAGATTGAAGGACAACAACTTGGAGCTGATAGGCCATGGAGAAACACACTGTTCCATAATATTCCCCAATAAAATTTAAAAACAAGAAAGAGAGATTCTTTAAAAAGAAAAAAATTTATTGGAGTAGCTGGTTAGCTCAGTTGGTTAGAGTATGGTACTAATAACACCAAGATTGCTGATTTAGTCCCTGCATGGGCCACTGTGAGCTGTGCCTCCTTAAAGAAAAAAATTTATTACAGTGAAAGACACATTGCCATTAATCCCCCTCAAAATATTCCCCCTCACTTCGAACACACTTATCCCATCGTTCTTGCCACTTTTCTGAAGCAGTTCTGGAAGTCCTCTTTCATGAGTGTCTTTAGTTGCGCTGTCATGGCTGCCTCGATGTCCTGAATCATTTTGACTTTGGGGAAAAGCCAGAAGTCGCACGGTGCCAGATCAGTGAATAAGGTGGATGAGGACACACCATAATGTTCTCATTTGACAGAAATTGCCCGACCAGAAGTGATGTGTGACACGAGTCTTTCCGTTGTGATCACAGAATATGGTGAATGCTGCTGCCAAGTGCCATCCAAAGGAAATGAGCCGAACCTTAGTAACAGTGTGTGACACGTTTCAACTTTTTTGGTGCAGTCAGGCAGGTGTGAGCTACAGTTGAGAAAAGGCATGTTTTAAAGTGTGCTGTAAATCACCCTCCATCACAATAACGCTCCACGTCACACATTGCTTCTGATATACGACAATTTCTGTCAAATAAAAACATTACAGTGTGTCCTCATCCACCTTATTCACTGGATCTGGCACCATGTAACTTCTGGCTCTTCCCCATAGTCAAAATGATTCAGGACATCGAGGCAGCCATGACAGCGCAACTAAAGACACGAAAGAGGACTTCCAGAACCACTTCAGAAAGTGGCAAGAATGATAGGATAAGGGAGGGGGATTAATGGCAATGTGTCTTTTACTATATTTTTTAAAATTTAAACATTCACGGTATTGTTTGATCACACCAAGTATAATACCGAGCAGTGTTTCAGTAGAGAGATCATGGATGCCAAATGATAACTAATTCTGGCAGCTCCGTAAACATGAGGAATATCTTTCCTTGCAGATTTCTTCTGAGGCTTTCACATAATTCTGCATTCACCTCTGTCCTGACTTTTTAAATACGACTGTCCTAGCAACACAGCAAACTCACCTATGAGCCAGGGAACGAGCCTGCAATCCAACTCCTGTTTCAGGTTCCCACTTCCTTCCATGTAGGAACGTTGATTATCAAGCTTTGGAATAGAAAAAATGTTGAAAGTACTGCAGGTACAGTGGCAAACCACGCTTTAGCTTTCTTTCACCAAAGATCATTCTGTGTATTCTTGAAATCGACCACCCATGGCCTAACTCATCCCCTCTTCAGTGAGTGTCTCGCTTCAGGGCATGGATGGCGAACTACGGCCACAAACAGCTGCCTCTTTTTGTGAATAAAGTTTTATTGGAGCACAGCCACACTCACTCATTGGCATACTTTCTGTGGCTACTTCTGTAGTACACAGGCGGAGGTGACTGTAAAGCCTGAAATACTTTATGGCCCTTTAAGAAAAAGCTCACCAACCCCTACTCTAGGGCAGGTAACTGACAAACACTATTTTTAAAAATGGGCTCAGATGAAATATGGTTTTCATATGCTAATGATACATGATAGTACTCATTGAAGGAGGTGACCGAGGATAAGAGACCAGTACGAGCTTTTGCTAATAGGTGGGGATGCCATCAAAGCTGGAACAGGAACTGATGCTTCTGTCCTTGATTACATTCCTCGTTGCTTCCTTCATAGCTCTGGTTTGTTAGAACTCTTTGACAAGTTGATTCTTTCGCCCTGCTGTTTCCTCTTTTTAGAGTAGCCTGAAAGCTGAGCCATGTGTTTTCCTGTATGAGAGTTCTATGTATCAGTATTATGAAGGACATTTTTGGCAAGGCAGTTACGTGTTTTCAGTGCTGCTGTTTCTCAGTGTGCTCAAGGATATGAAAGAGGCACTTATAATCTCTGCTATAAACATCTGAAGGCAAAGGGCACGCTAATTGAAGTGTGTGTGTGTGTGTGTGTGTGTGTGTGTTCACACGCACGTATGCAGAGTTCTCCATCTGTTCAGATGCTAAACCTTGAGTTTGGTCTCTTGGGAGTTCTTTACATGACTCTTTTCCATGTCCAAGGGCTAAGATGAGCGTTAACCCAAACGTTGGATACTTGAAAAAAGAGATTGTGACGTCCTTATGTTTTCACTTCAACAGAGAGAACGTCCACCGCCTCCAGCAAAGCCACCCCCCGATGAAGAGGAGGAAGACCGCTCAGACAAGAAGTTTCTTCCCTTGACAGCGTCTGAGGTAGGGGGTGATGGACTTGTTCCCGTCACTGAAATAGGATGTTTGGAAAGTGTGTCAGTGTGTGCTTAAAGAAGACTTTGCTTTCTCATTTCTTACCAGTTTTTTTGGATTAGTAGGTGTGTGTCGTGTACATCAGTAATCTGGAACAAGACCTTTCAAAGAATTTGCATAGCTCTCTCGAGCAGACAGGCCAGTTATTGGCCTACCTTGCCACACGGAGAGGAAAGCACCTGTCTCCTGCCCCCATGTGCTGACCAGTCTCACGTCTGCCCTTGTGCCCGTATTGTCTTTGAGACAAAATGTACAGTCTCCCTCTAATGCTACTGTTCCCTGGACCGTGTCACACGAGCAGGCTTTGCTGGTTCTGTCTCTGCACTTTCCCCTCTTCATTTCACATGAAGAGTATGCACTAGGACAAACATGGAAAAGGTGGTCAAGACTCAATTAGAAGAGAAACAGGAGTAGTGGGGGTGGAGGAATCAAAGGTTATTTGAAAAGAATATTCCACCGTTTTAAAAAAGAAATGTTATCGTGGGGCAAATAGTTCAATCTTGTCGCTTAGGTTTATGAAGAAAATCCTATTTTCCTTGATCTTTCATCTTTAAAATGCTCCTTTAACACTTCCTATCACTCAGAGAATGTTTATTGAGTATTTATTTGAAATCCTACATAATTTCAATAGTTTATTTTGTAGCTCATCCAATGCTCTCTAGTTCTTTAGTTTAAAAATCAGCTAATATAAATAGTCAGTTTAGTCTCCTTACTTTATACCTAGAAGTAGGAGTTAGTTTTTTTTACAGTATTGCCATGGACCATCCAGTGAAGTGGGTTCTTTTATTTAATATACACACATGGGACCAGAGGGATGGCTTTAGTTTAACAAAATGTATAAATGCAAAGAAGCCCTTTTAAGAGTGTAAAAGTCAGTGTCAGAGATAGGAGATGATTTCTATGCTAGGTGTGAATTCTGTCCTTACTTCTTTCTGTCTCTTAATTAAAAAATGCTTATTATTGTGTCTCAGCTAAGGGGTCTCTGTAATTACAGCCTCCAGGGAATAATACCTCGCTCACAGACACAAGTGCATGTAGTAAATCCCTGCATGTCTTTACATAGAAAGTTGCCTCATTACTCCCTGTTTACAAGGAGGACCCTGGTAAATGCGGAGCATATTCAGTTGGGGCTGGGTCTGTATAAATGCCTCATGGCGCCTCTTTAACACGGACTTGGATTAAAATTCCTAATGCCCCAGGATAGGGGGAAAGCTTTTAAAGAAATATTGGACAACCAAGACTTTCTGTTCTCCCAAGGCTTTCTAGAACATACAGTTTGGCAATAACTGTGTCAAGAGGTTGGGGAGAAATCACCACATTACTCTCCTGGGTGGGTCGCTGTGTCTGAGATACAGCCCCTAGGACTTGCTTCTGCATAGCCTGGAATTCTGGGTCAGTTGGGCCACGAGAGTCAGTACTTGGAAGACTGAGAACCCTGGCTTTGCTTATTGATGTTTATAAGTACGTGAATATAGATAGAGTTCATACGGCCTGGGTCATAGCCTTTCTTTTTTTTTTTAATACATTTTGTTGGAGAATATTAGAAAACTGTGTGTTTCTCCAGGGCCCATCAGCTCCAAGTCAAGTGGTTGTCCTTCAATCTAGTTGTGGAGGGCGCAGCTCAGCTCCAAGCCCAGTTGCTGTTTTCAATCTTTAGTTGCAGGGGGCGCAGCCCACCATCCCATGTGGGAACTGAACTGGCAACCTTGTTGTTGAGAGTCGGCGCTCTAACCCACTGAGCCATCCGGCCACCCGGTCATAGCCTTTTAATGATCAAGGCAGATTGTATGATTCTGTGTGCTATAGTTTTAATGGATAAATCTTCTCCAAAAGTGGACTGGTGTTTTGTTTCTTTGGACTCTGGCCTTCACCACCTTTATCTCTTACGCTCTCCTAGCTTCATGTCCCGTTTGGCGTTGGCTTCATCAAAGCTTAGACGTTGGTATTTGGCAGGCAATCTGCTCCAGTGCTCGTGTCTTATTCCCAAGGCTCGTAATTGTCAGATGACCCCTAGAGCCTTTCAGGGAAGCTGAGTGTGCCTGGCTCCAGGAGAGCGTGGCTTAGAAACATTAAACACGTACACACATGTGTGCACACCCCCCACCGGCTAGATGTTTTTGCCCACCCAGTGGGCTACAGCCTACATGGGACTGACCGCAGGCTTCTCTGTGCTCAGATGTGCTTGACATTCATGGGAAGTGGCAGCTGCTGTGATAGCTCTTCTCAGAAAGCTGCCCACCCCCAGACTGGCCATTCCATTGCTTATAGTTAACTGGTGACTGGTAGTAACTTTTGTCTGCAGCAAAAATGTTGCTTTCCATGTGGCAACAGAATGTGTTTCGGGGGAGCTCTGATTTACTGCCATCCCTGGAAGAAAGGGGAAAAAAGATTAAGGAGTAATTTAGTAAAGAGCAGAATCCTTTCTGTTGAAAATCAGTTATTGCCATATTCACTGTGACACAGGGCTCCTCGAGTGGGAACTAGGAAGGCTTGGAGAAAAGCAGTTTATTGCTTTATTGTGAGATTTTTAATCCCATAGCTGGCAGGGGCCAGGACCAAGCAAAAAATATCACCCTACGAGTTGTCTGGGTATGAGCGGGGACTCCCATTAGACATCTGAAGGAGGGAAAGAGTTCCAAATTGGATGGAGAAATCACATTTCCTAGAAAAAATGAGGCCATCTTGGTCCAGAATCAGGAGAAGTGAATTTTCTGGCCCCTGCTCTGCTGGGAGCTGTCTCTGTAACCTTGGGCAAGTCCCTAGACCTCTGGGAACCGGGTTTTGTCACCTGCAAAATGGAAGAGCTGGAACCAGGTGCTGTCTAGCTGGGACTGTAAAGGTTCAGGTCCCTTCCAGCTCTGACATTTGCTGGTTCTCTGCTTCCAGTTGTCGTGCATAAGAGCCAGGCGTGAAGTGAACACAGGTCCGTGGGCCTGATTTCCCAGATGGAAGTCGTCAGCCCTGTCCTGCCTGGGGAGAAAGGCTGTTACGAGCTGGGCCGCCAGGCGGTCAGACACCTCTGAGACAGGCCTGCCTGGAGCTGGACGAGAGCCCTTGCTGGGTGCACCACGCTCCGCAGAATCAGATTTCCAGGGCTCTGCCGAAGGGAGAGCTCTGTGTGAACCTGTGGAACACCGAGTCCTGTCTGTGAAGCCTTTGGTGTGAAGGTGACACTGAGTGAACTCTTTAATGGTCCTCCTTCGGTCCCTTAATTGTGTTCCTATGAAGAGGTAAAGGAATAAGTAATGCAGGCAGACGGCTCATTGTAATGAAAGAACTTTTAGCTTCCAGGTGGCTTCTAGGAGGTGGAGGTTCCTGCTGTGTCTGGCAGAATTTGGAAGGAGACTGTCTTCTGCCTTTAGAGTGGCAGCCTTGTTAACAAACGGGAGCTGCAGGCTTGGGTTCAGTCTGAGACGCCAGCTTCCTTGTTGTCTCATGAGACTGTAACACGGTGAGCTGTGCCTCCAAGAAACAATCACAAACCTGATTTGTTTCCAATGGTCTGTGGGACGTGTCAGTGAAGGAGGAGGTTTCTGTGTGTGCCAAAGACACATTTGCAAGGTACCGTTATGTGTTAGGTGGAACTGGGGATTCTCCTTCACCCCGTCTTTCATAACGTATCACCCATACCCAGCCAGACTGCTCAAGAAGAGATTTTGTGCTTTCGTGTCCTCTCCTGATAGATGAAATGTGATTATTCTTAATTTGCTTGTGAAACACGTTGGAGTCTTAGGACAGATGAGCCAAAATTTCCCTCGGAAGCCAGGGTCTATTCTTTCTCTCAGGGTGGCTGTAGCGTTAATCCTCGTATTTCTGGCTTGGTTTGAACTTGGCCACTCTGGCACCATGACTAGCCGTGGCCACCAGGCCCTCAGCTGACTCAAGCCGGTTGGCAGGTGGGGGAGCCAGCTCTGGTCTGGTTACTTCATCAGAGACACCTGCAGCCTGGATTAGGATTTCTCAGCAGACAGAGCTGCTTTTTCTTCACCGAAATAATACTGCCTAGCCACTTGACTGTTCTCAGAACCCAAATTGGTGGAATTAAGATTATATTGTCGTCAACGTGGCAGGATGCTGGCCTTTGGGAAGTTCTTCCCTATAACCCCCAGGACCTATGAAGAAAGGCTCATAAGCGTGGAGGATGTACAGAGCACTTTGTAAATGCCTGTCATTCAGGGTTGGTCAGAATCATTCTGATTCCCAGTTGAGAAGGTGGGAAGGATTCCAGCCTTAGGGTAGTATGTGTACACGTTAGGAAAGAGACGTGGAGAAAGAGGCCTCTGTCCCCACCTGGAAGCATCAGCCACAGACAAGAGATCATGCAAGACGCTGCGGAGATGGGAGAGGAAGGGAAGAGCGCTCCTTGGGTTTTATTTGTGGTTTTTTGAAAGATAAAATTAGGTAAGGAAGGGGGGTGTCTTAATCAAAAGCCATTGAAATTTGAGGTACAGGCGCATCTCTAGAAAAGCAGTTCCACGTGACACTCGAGTTATTGACCTTCTCTTCGTCTCCAGTGAAAAATGAGCCAACAGTCTCAAATTTGTTTGACGTAACCTGTTCTGGTGTTAGCCTGCTACCTGAAAAGCACTGTGTATTTTGTCTCGTAGGCCTCGGCCCTGAGACCCTGGCCTCAGGGGAGGACAGCCAGGGAGGACGACGAGCACCCTTATGAGCTCCTGCTAACAGCGGAGACAAAGAGGCTGGCGTCAGTGGACGGAAAAACAAAAGGTACGTGCCTTCCCCGCCCCCGCAGAAACAACTCCGAAAGGATTTTTCTAGTTTGTCATCCTGGGTAGAAGGACGTGATGATTTGCTGTTCCTTGGGATGGGGAGTGTGGTTCGCTGGCAGTCTGGGATGGTGGCTGTGTTACAGCTTTCCTTTCATTTGCAATACTCTGGGCTGCCGTTGGCTGCCACCTTTCCGCACATGAAGCAAGGCAAAGGTCCGGGCAGACTAGGTGAGAACTGTGAAAGGAGAGATTGGCAGTGCCGTGGCAGAGATTGATTTGGGGTCTCCAGCCGTAAAGCCTCAAGGTAGTGCTGTGGAAAAACAAGCCCAACAAGTTGGTCCCTTTGGGTTTGGGCTGACGGCACAGACTCCGCTTTGAGTCCTGACCTCAGAGGGAGGCACTCCTGGGGAGGGGCCCGTGATTGGCTGCCACCAGGTAACTAGAATGCTCTGTCGTCTTGGCCTACTTTCATCGCCTCTGCAAAATTCAGTTTCCTCTGTGAGGGAGTGAGTGCTGCAGGACTGAGAGCCAGCCAGGCGATGTAAACGCAGTCACGGCAGAGGTGAGTGTGCTCTGCTGGAGACTCTGTGACCACCTTTGTGCTCCTCGGGAAGGACACGGAGGGGCGATGCAGTTTGAGGGAACTCTGTGGCCTCTTCTCAGCGCTATAGCTGCAGGGGTCGGGTCCTTCACGGGGTGTTATAAGTGCCTCCTTTCAATCCTAAACTAGTCCATGGTTCAGGTAAGAATGGGGCTGTGATGGTTTCTTTTGAAGTACCCTTTGCTAGGCCTGTCAGAAGGTAGGGGGTGGCAAAGAGAACGCGTCGTATGTGTGTGACTTTGTAGATCTTAATTTTAATAGTCCTGTTTGAAAGGTTTCTCTTCTAGTGTGCAGAAACTTTGTGGTTATTTTCATAGTAGTTTTTTTTTTTTTTTTTTTAATTTTGCTTTGTTTTGTTTTTTATGGTTTCCATTTGGAGCTTTTAAACAAAGATTATCGTTTAGATACAGTAAAACTTGCCCTTTTCGTGTACAGTTCTGTGAATTTTGACAAATAACAGTCATATAACTGACACCATAATCAAGATGCAGGATAGTTTCATCACACAAAAAAATTCTGTGTCTCTTTGTAGTCACTCCTGCACCCCTCGCTTATCCTCTGATGTCTGTCCCAATAACTTTGCCTTTTCTAGAATGTCGTATCAATGGAATCATACATCATGTAAATGAACCCTTTGAGCCTGGCCCCTTTCACTTAGCAGAATTCATTAGAGATTCATCCATACTGTTGCATATATCAGTATTTTGTTCCTTTTCGTGGCTGAATGGTATTCCGTTGTATGGATGTACCACAGTTTATCCATTCTCTAGCTGAGAGATATTTGCTTCATTTACAGTTTGGGGCAATTACAAATAAAGCTATTATAAACATTTGCATACAGGCTTTTGTGTTAACATAGGTTTCATTTCTTTTGGGTAAACGCTAGGAATGGGATTACCCAGGGTCCTTCGTAAATACATGTATGTTTAACTTTATAAGAAACTGCCAAACCATTTTCCATAATGGTTGTACCAGTTTTCATTTCCATCAGCAGTGTATGAGAGTTACAGTTGTTATGTATCCTTCCCAGCGCTTAATATTGTCAGGTTTTAAAAAAAAAAAATCTTTTTTTTTAAAGATTTTATTGGGGAAGGGGTATAGGACTTTATTGGGGAACAGTGTGTATTTCCAGGACTTTTTCCAAGTCAAGTTGTCCTTTCAGTCTTAGTTGTGGAGGGCGTAGCTCAGCTCCAAGTCCAGTTGCCGTTGTTAGTTACAGGGCGTGCAGCCCACCATCCCTTGTGGGAGTCGAACTGGCAATCTTGTGGTTAAGAGCCCACACTCCAACCAACTGAGCCGTCTGGGAGCTCAGTGGCATCTCAGTTCAAGGTGCCGTGTTCAATCTTAGTTGCAGGTGGCTGAGCCCACCATCCCTTGCAGGAGTCAAGAAGTCGAACCGGCAGCCTTGTGGTTGAGAGCACACTGGCCCATGTGGGAATCGAACCTGCAGCCTTCGGAGTTAGGAGCACAGAGCTCCAACCGCCTGAGCCACCGGGCTGGCCCAGGTTTTAAATTTTTTTAGCTATGCTAATATGTGTGTAGTGCTGTGTATGTGTGTATTTTATTGTGGATTGAATTTGCATTTCCCTAAAGACTAATGATGCTGAGCATGCATTAGTGTGATTATTTGCCATTCTTATCTCTAATGAAGTGTCTGTTCAAGTCTTTTACTTATTTTTAAAAAGTTGGGTTGTTTGTTTTCTTATTGTTGAGGTGTCAGTTCTTTATATATTTTGGACACAAGTTCATCAGATACATGATTTTCTCCTAGACTGTGATTTATCTTTTTAATTTCCTTGACAGTGTCTTTTGAAGAGCAGAGGTTCTTAACTTGGATGAAGTTCAATTTATCCCTTTTTTAAATGGATAAGGTCACAAATACATTTCCTATATTTTTTTCTAGAAATTTTATGACTAGGTATTCCATGTAGGCCTATGATCCATTTTGGGTTTATTTGTGTATATGGTGTGAGGTTCATTTTTCTTTTGCATGCGGACGTCCAATTGAGCGGATTTGTTGAAAAGACTGTCCTTTCTCCATGGAATTGTCTTTGCCACTTAGTTATTCTTTCTTGAAATTGTTTTAGATATTGTAGTTCCTTCTCATACAAAAATTTAGAATCAGCTTGTTGATTTCTACAAAAAGAAGTCCTGCTGGGATTTTTTATTGAGTTGTTTTTAATCTATATAGCAGTTTGGGAAGAGTTCATATCTTAACTGTATCTGATCTTCCAATCACATGGTAGATTTTTAATTCAAACTTTTAGAGCGAGTGGAGTAGAGCACCAGTGCTTTCTCTAGTTGTTTAACAATAAATCACATTGAAACTAACCCTTAAAGCACAAGTACTTAGTTAATTTAATGCTCTGTTTGAAAGTAGTTCTTAGTGAGGGAAGAAGCTTTAGCATCACGAAGGAGGGAGATCCCAATTCATTCTCTCTTTCAAAGGCTTGATCTGGAACCCCTACAAGACAGCAGGCTCAACCTTTGACAGGAAGAAAAGACGAAAGTCAGGCCAGTCTCCTTGGCTGCCAGGTGCCCGTGATAGGAATTTTCTACCCCCAGATCAAGAGACCTCCAGGTGAAGGCGGGAACTGCCAAGGAGGCTTCAGACTGCAAATCAGTCCTCCTCTGCTTTGGTGTCATCCCTCTCTGCCATCTTGGGCTAACAGTGGAGAGCGGGTGGTGCAGGAAGCAGAGGTAATTGAGCCATCGCCTGTGGGGTGTGCCTGCCTCCAGGCTAGCTGCTGGAATCACTCAAAGAGCTTTCAGACAAAAGAGTCTAGACATTAAAAATGAAAATGGGCTCTGCCAGTTTCACAGTAGCCTGGAAGGAATGCCTGCTAGGGTAGGTGAAAGTGAGGCAAATCATTTGCACTAATTATCTTAGGCAGCTTTTATGAATTAATTTATCCATTTTGAAAGGGCCATGTCCATGAGAGACGACCGGACTTTTCAGCCCTCTTTACTATAATTCAGGAAACTACAAAGTGAAGGGTGGGTTGGGAGAGCTTTTCAATTACATTTTAAAATTACATTTGTGTTAGCTCACTGGCGAAAAAAAATTCAAATAATACAGAAGTGCATACAAATAAAATGCTCCGGTTCTTCTCACCTGTCTGCTACTCACAGTTCTGCCAGAGGTGACCAGTTTGAAAGTGTGGTGCATGCTTCAGGCCGTTTGCTGTCTTTATACAGAAGTGATGGTATGGGATTGTTTTGTTTGTTTCTAAGCTAAAATGGGATCACATTTTACAAACTGGTTTGCAAACTTGTTTTTCTTTTACCCTGTCTATAGAGTGTGGGTATCATTTTGTCTTCGTTCTTAAAAAAATCTGCGTTACTCTTTTTTAATGGTTGTTAAATATCCCATGACTCATTTTTCTGTTTTCCAGTTGATGGATGTTTAAGTTGCCTCCAGTATTTCTCTGTGATAAATTAAGCTGCTGTGGACATTCTGTACACATATTCTTACACGCTTATGAGAGTTTTTCTTAGAAGGCATTGACAGAAAGAATTCGCCAGAGTGTAGGTGCGTGTCTAGATCTAATTGATGGAGCTGTTACCTTCCCTTCATGTGAATGAGCACTCTTTTCCCCAGAACTTCACCAACACAGAATATTATCACTCTTCAATTGTTTTCACCGTGATAAACAAAAAAGGTGTCTTCTGAAATTGGCATTTGCATGACCTAGTGAAGTTAAGCATCTTACCTTCTTTTTTTTTTTAAATTTTATTGGGGAAGGGGAACAGGACTTTATTGGGGAACAATGGTCAAATTGTTGTCCTTTCAATCTTAGTTGTGGAGGGTTCTGTTCAGCTTCAAGTTGTTGTTCTTTCAGTCTTAGTTGTGGAGGGCGCAGCTCAGCTCCAGGTCCAGTTGCCGTTGCTAGTTGCAGGGGGCACAGCCCACCATCCCTTGCGGGACTCAAGGAATTGAACTGGCAACCTTGTGGTTGAGAGGACAAGCCAACCAACTGAGCCATCTGGGAGCTCGCAGCTCAGCTCCAGGTCCAGTTGCCGTTGCTAGTTGCAGGGGGCGCTGCCCACCATCCCTTGCGGGACTCAAGGAATTGAACTGGCAACCTTGTGGTTGAGAGCCCGCGCTTCAACCAACAACTGAGCCATCCGGGAGGCAGCTCAGCTCAAAGTGCTGTGTTCAATCTTAGTTGCAGGGGGTGGAGCCCACCATCCCTTGCGGGACTCGAGGAATTGAACTGGCAACCTTGTGATTGAGAGCCCGCGCTTCAACCAACAACTGAGCCATCCGGGAGGCAGCTCAGCTCAAAGTGCCGTGTTCAATCTTAGTTGCAGGGGGTGGAGCCCACCATCCCTTGCGGAGGCAGCTCAGCTCAAAGTGCCGTGTTCAATCTTAGTTGCAGGGGGTGGAGCCCACCATCCCTTGCGGGACTCGAGGAATTGAACTGGCAACCTTGTGATTGAGAGCCCACTGGCCCATGTGGGAATCGAACTGGCAGCCTTTGGAGTTAGGAGCACGGAGCTCTAACCGCCTGAGCCACTGGGCCGGCCCCGCATCTTACCTTCTTGATTAGTATTATATATTTAGTCTTGTGAGTTGCCTTCCCGCCCCCCCCCATTGTTCTACTTAGAAATTACTGATAGTGGAAACACTTCATATAAATACTGATAACATTTGGCCAAAGTGATACTCAGAGGAAAGTTTATATCCTTAAATTCATTTGTTAAAAAACAAGAAAGACTAAAACGTAACCAAAAGGAAGTAGCAGAGGAATTAATAAAGATAAAAGCAGATAGTATACTTCACATACTTTATGGTACACACGTTACACCTCAGTTAACTAAAGAAAAACTAAAGGCAGAAAGAATGAAGTAAAAAAACAAAAAAGCAATAGACTTGATCATTATAATGCAAACTTGTTTGTTTTTTTAAAGATCTCTGACAATTCTGATCAAGAGAAAAAAACAACATATTGGAATAATATGAAGCGTATGTATAACCGCAAATTCGGACATGTTAAAAATTGATAGTAAGAGAATTTATAGAAATAAATTTTATGTGGTTAGTTAAGAGTTGCTACCACCCCTCTGGGATGAATTGTCTGGGAGAGTAATTGGTTCACCACAATGACTAATTGAGATGGTGTTTCTACTGGCATTTAGTTCCTGGTGACCAGGAATGCTAAGCATCTTACCCTATGCGGGATAATCCTTCGCAGTGAAGAATTTTCCCACCCAGAAATTCCATTTGTGTCTGTAGATGTGACAAAAACTGACAGAAGTGTAGAAAGCTTCATGAAGATTCATGAGGTAGAAAACCCATCCCTCCCAAAAAGGCACTAGGCCCAGATGGTTTTATAATAGTTTTATCCAACTAGGTCTTCCTCTATTATTTAATTTGTTTCAAATGTAGAAGAAATCTTCTGAAATCATACAGGGCCAGCATAACTGAGAACAATATTTCCTGTTTCGTGTGGCTTAGTCATTTATTTCTCTTCAGTGTTTAACTCCTTGCCCACCGGACATTCTGGACATACTGCCATTCAGAGAAACAGCAGACAATTTTCCAAGCTTGCTAGCAGATGGGAAAGTAGCCCAGAGCTCTACAAGTCATCGTTCTCTGTGGTGCTTTTCTGTGGCATCCACTAATAGTGCTTAAGTCCTCTTAGCTTCGGACAGTGATGAATGATTATCTGAGAACAGTGATCCACGTGGTCTCCTGGCTCACAGCACACTTCTGAGGGTTTCTAGATGCAGTTAAGTCAATATACCTGAGCGCTGTGCATTCAGGTCTGCGTGAAGTTTGTGCACGAGGATAAAGACCTCAGTCCTGTTGAGGGGGAGGAAAATGTTATTTTAGTTCTCCCTCTACTCCCACATCCAGAGTGCTGCCAATTCCTGAGGCTTTAGGGAATTCTGTAGTGTCAATCTGGCTTTTGCCTTTGCCAGCTTGGATTCTCACGTGTGCTTCTACCTGCAGTCCCACTTTTACTATCATTGGTTTAATAAGACTTCAGGAAGAAGATTAAATAGATACCCGCGTTCAGTCCACCATTTTTACCTGGAAGTCCAGCCTAGCTCTTCCTGGTAGATTCCAAGAAGTAAATTTGGGTGCTTTACCCAAAAGCAAAAAATGTAAATGAGTAATCATAAAGGGCAGAATATGTTACATTCACATCAAGTCATATAAATAATTATGCCTTATTTTCAGCAGCTTCCTCTTCTCTCACCTTCTTGCATTAGAGGAGTTCCTACCCAAAGCCCCACTGTGTAACTGTCTTGCTCTATCAATTTATATTTCTGAGTTGGAATAGTTCACTTTTCTTTCCATTATAGAACAAGTCCAAGCCCTGTGAACTGTACATCTCTATGTTCTTCCAAATGTATTGACAGCCATTTATACACATGTGTACGCATATACATGAGACATATATAAAGTAATCATAAATGGCAGAATATGTTAAATTCACATCAAGTCATATAAAAGTAATTTTAGAGTTCAGAAAAAGGATACATTATGCTAGTGTAAGAGATTAGGGATGGCTGTATGAAAGAAATGGCATTTGAGTTGAACCCCCAAATCAAGCATTCTACTTGATAGGCAGAAGTTAGGAGGAAGAAGAAGGCATTCAGGCAGAGGGAGGGGCATAAGGTGATGGGAGATGCTAGAGCACATGTTTCCATCCAGTTTGGCTAGAAAAAGAACTGGTCTTAGAATACTGGATCTCAAATGTCAGTCTTTATTCCTGAGACAGTGTGGAGTTGTTGAAGCTTCTGAATGAGGTGCCGGGATGGAAGCTGTACTTTAAGTATGTACGAGTATGAATGTGGAATCCTGGATTGCAGCTGGGAGAGGCGAGAGGCAGGAATACCCTGGAGTCGAGAGACTGTAAGGAATCTTAAAGGAAATTAGTGCCCAAAGTAGGGGGACAGGAGGAAGTGATAGGAAGGAGGGTACATGGGGGCAGAGGTATTGAGGAGGACCTTACAACGAAATGGGGAAGAATAAGGAGGAGAAAGTATTGAGGGTGATTCTGAGGTTTTGAGCCTGGTTAACTGGGAAGATACTGTGCAACTAAAAGAAATAGGGGATTGAAGGGGGGACATGTTTGAGGGAACATGTTAAGTTCAATCTTGAATATGTTTTGTTTGATGTGTTTCGGGTACCAGGAGAACATGCAGGTAAAGATACTCCATAAACACTTGGAAATGTGGGTGTGATGGAGAGACGCAACAGATTCATGAATCGTCCAAGTTGAGGTGATGGTCAACATAAACGATAATCAGTGGTAGAGGAAAAGTCTAGAGAGATTGAAGAAGTCAAGAATAGAACTTCTGTTTAGAGGCACAAGGGGAAAGAAACGGAGGAGGGTCACCAGGACAATGCAGTCTTAGAAGCCAAGGCTGAATGTGATGGAAACCCCAAATACCTGGTTTAACCAAGATAGCCGCCCAGAAGTAAGGACCCTAGGGCTAGCGTGGCAGTTGGTGATGGCCAGGGACCCAGTCTCCTTCTGCCATTTCATGGTTCAAAATGACTATTCAAGTTCAGGCTCTCAGCACAAGAAGGAAGGAAGGAAAGGGAGAAGAAGGGCACTTTGAAGGAAGTTCTCAAAAGTTACGTGTCCCACTTTCCCTTATAACCCATTGGCCAGAGCTTGGTCCCAGGCTACACCTACTGGCTGCAGGGAAGATGGGAAACACAGTCTTTATTCTCAGTGGCTGTGAGCCAATCAAAAACAAAACCCCATAGCCAAGGAAGAAGTGGAGAGCGGGTATTGGGGACAACTAAGAGACAGTGTCAAAGTCATACAGAAAGAGCTAAAAGGATGAAGACTAGGAAAGGGTTAGGCAATTAGAAGACCATTGGTGACTCGTACATTGGGTGAGTCCTCTCTGAAGCAGTGGGAAGAGATGAAGTTATCCCCAAGTTTTGACATGGTGTTGAGAGTAGTAGTTACGGAAGCTTGTCTGGTGTAAGTCTTCTGAGGAACTTGCTGTGATTATCTTCCAAAAGTATAGGTGCTGTGGGAAAGGTGACACTTTGAAAAGAGTGAAAGAGATGAGGAATAGATCTTACGACGACATCACAGTTCTGAAGACGTGAACAGAAGGACGGCTGAGTCTGGTAGTCAGGCTTGCGTTTGGGTTCTTGCTCTACCACTCGTTGGCTGGTGACCTTGAGGAAGTCATTTAACCTCTTTAAGCCTCATTTTCTATGTGTAAAATAGGGATACAAATTTTTACTTCATTGTTGCTGTGACTATTAAAAAAGAAAATAGCACAATGTCGGGCACAGAATAACAAGTACTACAGACATTGTAGCTTACTGGAAACCAGCTGAGTTAAACAGGACTCAGTCAGTTGTTTCTTGAGTATTCACCAGGGCTCAACATTCCAGCAACTGGAGAAGAGAGAGCAAATGGTTGTGAATACCCAGTGTTGGACCTGGCAGAAGATCAAGGGAAACAGAGACGGCAAGTGTGCTATTAAATGAGGCACAAACATGGCCTGTTGGAAACTGATCCAGGCAGAGCTGGTACATTGAATAGGGGAGTTTGAGGCGCTGGAAGTGAACAGAGTCTTCAGGAGGCATTTAAGGAAATGGGGGAGATGTGAGGTAATCAGGACCAAGCCCACGGTTCCCAACGCGGGGCTGTACCCTATGGGTGCTGCAGAGTTGGGAGAAAGGAAACCAGCCTCTGTGCAGCGTTAGCAGGAAGAGCGGTTTGGAAATGGTTGTAAATGAAAGCTGATGATAATGATGGCAGCTTCCATTTTCTGAATGCTGCTTCTGGGCCAGCCACGTGCTGAGTTCATTTACACTGATTAGGTCATTGAAAAGCTCAAGACGGAGCTGGGTAGGAGCTATTTTTATCCCGTTTAGTGGATGAGGAAGAAGTTAGGTGTTAGAGCTGAGCCTTAAGCCCGGGTTTGGCAGAATCCAAAGCCTCTTAAAACCAGGAGGTTAAATCATTTCACCCGGAGCCCTGCTGCTATTCATATTCTGAACGTCATGGAGCTGGAAGGAAACTCAGGTCAGCTCATCACATACTAAATCCCAAAGCCCCAGAGAATGCAGCCCAGCCGTTCATTTTTTGTAAAAGACCCAGAGAGGAAAAGTCACAGGGCTGGGAATTCAGTGTGAGCCTCTTGGATCCCAGTGCGGCCCTTCTGCTCTTTGGTTGCCATGGACCAGAATGGACTCTCAGTCTGTTTGCCTTCTCAGATCACAGTCTCAACAAGGTCTGCATAACCTGGTCCGTACCTTCCTCCTGGGGAAAGTGTGGTGACCCTCCGAAAGCAGCCGTGTACTTAGGAGCTCACCTGGTTTCTGACATGCACCACACTCACTGGCCAGGCCATCGGAGGGTTCCAATCCTGCTGGAACAAAGAAAGCAGAGCAGTCTGGGACGTTGGAGTACCCCAGCGTTCTTCTCTGGGTCTGAGGATTGATTTGACTTAGCAAGTCCTCACATGAGCTGCATTTTTCAGCCCAAATTTAAATGTGCAGGGGTGACTGAAACTGTGTAAATGTTAAAAATGTTATTATTCAAAAGCCCTTGAGATCCCCGTGGATCATCGTGGTAATTAAAATGCAGCGCAGAAGACCCCTTGCTTCAGCAGCTCTCAGGGTAAGAGGAAAATGAACACCCAGAATGAATCAAGATGGAGAGTTGCAGGGGCTGGGAATGAACGTGCTGGCATGTCCTGTTCTGTGGAGCAGCTGGCCTTGAGCAAACAGCCCTCCCCGTGTCCTCGTCCCTCCTTGTTTCTCTCGGAGAAGGGCAGTGTGTGAGGAGAGCCGAGGGCAGTGTGGGAGGACAGGTGGAAGCTGTAATTCCGAAGGCGGGAGCACAGTGATTCCCGTCAGAAGGAGCCGGAATCCACGGCTCCCCGTGAGAGGTTCGTGCCTCTGCTTTTTCTAAAGGATTTCCACTTCCCTTCAAGCCTGTCAAGGCCTGCCTTCTCCTTCCGTGCCCGGCTCACACGCTGCCTCTTCTGATAAGCCTCCTGGTTCAGAGTAACGCACTTTGCTTTCTGTGCATTTATTTGGCTTATATGTTTTTGAAAGCATCTACTAATTTTTGCCTTGAATTCTAGTCATTTTTGTATATGCTGTTCTCTTCTGGTAGCTGGTAAGCCCACTGAGCAGACATGTCTTCATCTTTCTCTCTCTCGGGTGCCCCCTGAAGGCAGACGTTTTTCACACGCATATTGACGGTCTGGCGCCTGGCTCAGTGTCTCACTGCAGCCTTCTCATTGCGTTCCCGTCTGTCCCCTCCTGCTGTCCAGACGTGTGAGGATAATGAAGGTAACAGGTGTTAGTACTTGTCACGTACATTGTCTTTGGTGGCCCTGGTGAGGAACAGAGAAGTCGTTGGTCTCATCTGTGAGCAAACATGTTGTAATGGATCCGGTATGGAGAATAATAACCATTGTTAACATCTGTTGAGAGCTAGCAGGTGCCAGGCATGGTTCTAAATGCTTCGCGAGTATAATCTAATTCTCACAACGATCCTATGAAATCAGTGCTACTAAGGGCCCAAAATTATAGATGAGAACGCTGGGCACAGAGAGTTAAGTAATTTGCTCCAGACCTGGCCTCTTGTTCAGCATGTTATGTTGTTAACAGCTTGTCCCTAAGAGATCTAGTATTATCCTGGCTTTCCAGAAGGAAGACACCATCGAGTAGATCGTTTCCCACCTGTTGATTTGCTGGGAAATCTGTGTTAGCCTTGGGCACAGTTTTTTTATGGGAAAGAAAACACCAACTCATTAAGATCCTGAGCTTCTTAGATCAAGCTTTCCAGATACCCCGGTGTCTTTCCTAGGGAATTGCCTGGATAAGCCGTGTCATGGCAAGAATCCCCTTCCATGATTCCCTGTACTCCGTAAAGTATTGGTGGATTGTGGTTTCTCTGATGGGATTATGACCCTCAGAAATTCTTGCTCTTCACATATTTCCTTCTTCCATAAGTTTCCATTCCTTCTTTCTGCCCACTTCCTTCCCCAGCATCTGTCTGCTATTGAGCTCTTGGCATCAGTCTCCCTTTCTTCATTGATGGCGTGCATGAATGGGTGGCTATGAGACAGGGCTTTCATTGTGGGCTGCCACAGCAGCAGGCAGAACATTCTCTGTGGCCTGGGTTCTGAGGTCCACCCAGGCAGCGGGAGCTAGGCAGACTCCCAGTTCTGAACTATGGCGCTTTTCTTTTGTTGTTAGACTCCCCTCCCCCGCCACCCAAAGTTGTTAAATAAGGAGCTAGAAGCTGATGCCCGGGAGGGAGCCTGTGTTCCTGTTACCAGAGTCCTGTTTTTTGTATGCAGATGCCGGCAGAGGGACGTGGCACCTTGGGCCGGGATCTGTGGTTAGTCCTAGAGGTGGCAAATGTGGCAGCCTGTTGACCTCCCCATCAGCCTGTCCTGGGAAGCGCTGTGGGATGGTCAGATGTCGTCCTCCCTGTCGCCCCACCATGCAGTACCACAGGGCAGCTGTGTTCAAGCTGCCGGTGGCCATAGGTGGTATTCACAGCCCTGACGTCACGGTTCCCTGGGGCCTGAGTTAAGCTGTATGGGTCGCTTCTGTACGCAGCATGTCTTCTTCCCTAGAGAAATGATTCAAATTGTTCAGCGCTTGTGCACTGCTCTGGACCTGACCTTTGGGATGTAGGGTTTGTGAGTTAGGGGTGTGAAAGTTCCGGAACAGTCAGATGTAGAGGAAGGAGATGCCAGAGTTCATACTTCTGGGCTCCTGCGGATATGTAACCAGAGCCAGAAAGTGCAGCTTACTGGCTGCCCCCTCAGCAGCCTCTGCAGACCTGCCAAAAGCTGAACAGACTGGAGCCTGAAGCATTCTAGGGGGGGGGGGGGGCCGGGGGCGAATGGATCCATGTCTCTGTTCAGACCTCAGGGTGAGGTGCTCGTTGTGACAGCTGGTCTTTGGGATCCTGTCTTGGAAGAACAGTGTTGGGGAACACTGGCGTCACGCATGGGCAGTGGGGACTGTTTTAGTGCCTCAGGTTTATAAAGTATCTGACTACCCTTGTTAGTTTCGAAATTGAGCTTCAAGAAGGGGTCTTGAGGCTTCAGGCAAGCTGATGAGGGAGAGTGGGTGCTATGCAGGCAGGCACCCAGGAGGGGTCCCCAGGCAGGGCTCTGCACCCCCCGAGGGGGAGAAGTTTGCCATCGCCATGAGGTGGGGACTCAGCTTCTCATCACTGTCGTAACATAAAAGGAACTTTGAAGGACCACACAGGCCAACCTACTTATTGTCGACACTGAAGCCCAGCACGACGAGATCACTGCCAAGGCCACACAGTGAGAGAGCAGCACAGCCAGGACAGCCAGGTGTACAGGCCCCCAGGCTGAAGCCTGCTTCCTGCCACACCACCTTGGACAGGCCACTAAAGGCCTGAGGAGGGCCTTCCATTTCTCATCTGAAACAAGAGCTGAACTTGACCCTTTCGGCCCTGAGATTCTCTGATCTCACAAACAGTTCTTGGGAGCTTTGGGCAGACGGGGGGATCGTGTGGTGTGTGTGTAGCACAGAGTCCACTTAGGGAGAAAATAAAGTTGAATCTTAGCTTTGGAATTTGAGCTAGTGCTGGACGCGGGGTTGTTACCTACCCTGCTGGTGTGGGTGAAAATCTCTAGTGGGTCCGAGTTCGTGCAGGGCGAGCCTGTGGTGTCCCGGTGAGACTGATGTTGGACTCTGATTTGGTCAATTATTGATGCTACGTCGGGGCAGAGGTACTTGATAGCTTGGGTGAGTGTACAGTAGGAGTTGGCTGCCTGAGCTCGTGGTATCCGATTTCTGGGATGGCCGGGAGGTCTTGGGAGAAACGCAAATGTCTCTTGGCACTGACAAGTTAGACCATTTTGTTTTGAGTGGATCAACCAAGGTTAAACTTAAACAAATAAGAGCAGCTGGGAGGCTTTGGAAGGAGTGAGATGGGCACATTCTCAGAAAAAACAGAAAAGCCTGTGCTCCCTGCAGAAGGAAGGAAGGAAGGAAGGACGAGGTGTGGAGCTCTGAACAGCCCCCCTCCAAGGAAGGAAGCGTCATTTCTCTGCTGTTTTGTTTTGCATTTTCAGTTAAGGAATTCCAGAAGTTGCAGGTTGTGGCTCGTGCCCTCCATTTTCCCCCTCCGTTGCTGCTTGCCAGAGGAAGGGAGGGCGGGTAGCTCTGAATAACACTTTGGCCTTTATGGAAATGTATCAGATGTTCCAGGAGTGAGTCTCCCTTGCTCATGCTTGCTGTCGGCGCTCTCACTCTCTCCCTCCCTCTTTCCCTCTCTCCCTCACTTTCACTCCGTGTTCACTCACTCTCCTCACTTGTGTCCTCTCTGTAGGAGCTAGTTAGCACTTCTCGCCTTATATAGCAAGGTCTGCTCGTTGATGGTAACAGCAGCCTAACAACAGGGGAGGCTGCCAGAGAGCATTAATCAGGCCAGTGTTTGGAATTTCATAAATGCTCGGACTTTGGGTACAAATTGAACATTAAGAACAATACCAAACTGTTTTCTTCCTTCCTCTCTCTCTCCTCTCCCTCTGCCCACTCTCTCCCCAGCCCATCCAGCGTCTCTCTCTTTCCCTCTGTTTTTGAATTCCTCTGCTCTGCCGTGTGCTCGCTGCGTTGGAACTTTGTTGATTTTTGCCTCGTTTAATTTTTTGTTTCTCTCTCTCCGTCCACTCCCAGACCACAGGCGGAGCGGCAGCAGCCGGAGCCAGGACTCCGCGGAGGGGCAGGACGGGCAGGTCCCGGAGCAGTTCTCAGGTCTCCTGCACGGCTCCTCCCCAGTGGGTGAAGTGGGGCAGGACCCTTTCCAGCTGCTGTCTGCCACTGGCCAGAGCCATCCAGAAGGGTCCCCCGCGCAGGCCGCCTGCCACGAGGCCAGCATGCAGTTGGAGGAGACGGGTGTGCACGCTCCTGGAGGCTCCCCGCCCAGTGTCCTGGACCCGAGTAAGACAGCGAGCCACCCGGCAGGCCTGCCCACTGCCAACAGCCAATCGCACCCCGAAACTTTGACTCACACAGCATCTCCACACCCTGGTGGTGCCGAGGCAGAAGGAGACCGGAGCGGGGCTAGAAGCCGAGTCCCTCCCACCAGTAAACCCAAAGCTGAACTCAAACTCAGCCGCAGCTTGTCCAAGTCTGACTCTGATCTCCTGACCTGCTCCCCCACGGAGGACGCGATGGGGAGCCGGAGCGAATCCTTGTCCAACTGCAGCATCGGGAAGAAGAGGCTAGAGAAGTCGCCCTCCTTCGCCTCGGAGTGGGATGAGGTAAGGCCGCGTGACGTCACAGAGCTGGCCACGGCCCCCCACGGCTCCCTGGGTGCGACTCCCAGGGCCAGGGTTGCCCCTGGTTCCTTTGCACAGCAGCCAGTGTGATTCTGACAGCCGTGAAGGAGGCAAGCCCCACGTAGCCAGGGCAGGGGGTCCCCTGTGTGCATCGCAGAGAATTCATGGTTAAACTGGAGGGTGGAGGCCCCAGCACAGCAGGATGGAGGGAGAGGCAACTCCTGGAAATGACAGGCTGTTTGGAAATGCTTGGATCCCATCAGCCCTACTGAGGAAGTCATGCCCACCGTGAAGATGCTTAAGCAGAGCTAGAGTCCTTCCTAGGAGTCTTCAGGAGGAAGAGGGGAGGTCCAGGGTTGGCTAGGAGGGCGGAGAGAGGGGCTGCTGGACTCTGGGAGAAGCTGCTGACGGGATCGGGGGGGCTTGGCTTTTCTGTTCCCCGCACACCCATGATTCTGCTGTGTTCCCCTGGGAGACCCAGTGCCTCTTCCAGCAGAAGTGTCCTGCCCGCCCACATTCCCAGGTTGGTGAGGCAGAGGCTAGTTAGGTGGTTCAGGAAATAGATTAGTAAGGAGAAAACATTCAGAGTCTGAAGTCCAGGTTCCTTTCGTAACCACTGTTACAGAATAATTGGAAATGTGTACTGAATATTTTTCAGTGACTGTGACATGTCTACTGGGCAGAAGAATGTTTCTCAGAGATTGGTAAAACACCCAGGGAATGTGAGGGTGCTACCCTTGCAGGCTTTTTGCTGGGAAGAAGCTGGCTTTGAAGTGGCCTGGGTCTATCTTGCAGGAACATTTTCAAGAGATGAATTTAGCTCTCCAACAGGAGGGGAACAGTCCAGCTGACATGTCCATTAGAACAGTCTGTAGATTAAATGCCCTACCCGACTCTATTCTGGTTGCAGCTGCAAAGTTATGTAAACCAAAGCTGATCCCGTTCCCAGTGTGGGAACAGGGTGGGGACAGTTCCTACGGCATTCGTATCTCCAGATAAGATGAGGCTTAGGACTGTTTTGTCAGGAATCCTTGCAACAGGAGGTTTTCACTGTTTAGTGAACAAAGATTTGGCAAGACCTATTGTAGGTGCCAGGCCACTTGAGGAAAATCAGTCTAAGGGAAAGAACTCCTGGCCCTGGGAGGTCACACACGAGAGTGTGTGTGTGCAGGAATGTGTGCTCTACCTTTGTTTCTCAAAACAGTTTTTACTCATTTACAGTCAAGTATAGAATAAGGCAGTGCGCTCTGAAATGGCAGGACAGGTGAACAGGGAGAAAAGCCTCCGAGGGAGTGGGGTGGGTAGAGACAAGAGGCGTGAGAGGGTGGAAAGGGGCTTCAGCGAAGATCACAGGGAAGTGGGATGTGACATGGAATTAAAGAACCGAGTGTTAGTTTAAAACCAGGTCGAAGCTAGTGGGATGGAGAAAGGGCCTTGCAGGTAGAGAGAACAGCATGAGCCAAGGCCTGGAATTGGGAAAGCTGAGGTCACTGGGTTTCTATAGAGTATACAGTTTGTATAGAAATAGGAGAATAAGAAATAGGAGTAGAGAGTGAGATTGGGACCAGATAGTGAGCCTTGAACATGAGGCTGAGAAGGGAGTATTTGATCTGATATCGAGGTGTGATCTCATAGTCCTTCAAATGGGCTGGGAAACAGCTTTACCCGCCTAAAGAGTTAGCTCTGCGTTTGGGCCCCATCTCCTGGGCGTACCTTCTCCCCACAAGGTCAACAGTACGCGGGGACGCTTCACAGTATATTCATGCTCTGATAACATGCCAGGTGGCCTTATGGGCGCCACCATTTATTTCCTGCTGCAGAAGAAATGTGAAATCACCAAAGCACAGCCCAGCTTAATTGAAGTTGGTTGTTTGGGTTAATAGACCAATTGTCTCCTGACATCTTAACGAGAGGAGGGTTCATATGCTGATGTTTCCTTGCAGGTAGAGATTGCAGGTGGGTACAGTGAACCCAGAGACTGTTCAAGGTCTGAGTGTCCTGGCCAGTCTTTCGTGGGGCCCAGAAGGACTGTTACATTTTAAATTTGAAAAAAACTAAAGGCAACTGAGGTCTTATTGGAAAGAATTCAGAAGCTTGAGCCCTGCTTGCAACGCCCTTTATGTGTAAGCCTTCCACATTGTTTTTGAGTCATATTATACTTGGTTTTTGTGGGTATCTCATCTAAAGAGAAACTTCAGAGCTGTTTCTCCTGGGATTGGCCCTGAACCCCGGGCTTTGGCAGACTTTCCCAGAATAGTACATTAGTTAATGGCTGCCCCCCACCCACCCCTGACCAGTGCCTGAAGGCTGCTGTGCTGTATCTTGTGTACCTTGTGCTTGAAGATTTTTTCTTTGTCATCATTATATCCCCGCTGCCTCCCCCTGACCCCCGCAGGTGGTGGGGAAGGCTGCTCTGTGAGGCCTGCGAGGCGGAGGGGCCTGGGGGCCCAGGCAGCTGTGATCCCAGCACGTGATGAGTTGTGCCTGTGAGCTGGCCAGGCCGCTCCTAGAAGGTGCAGGGCCGTGCCCGAGGCCAGGCCCCCGGCTCCACTGTCTCCTCCTTGGTGGTGGATGGCCTCAGAAAGCCTCAGCGTCCCTACCCTTATTTGTGAAACAGGCAGTCCAGTCTGTGTTGCAGAGTTGTTTTTACCAATTAGATGTGTTCAAGTGCCGACCACAATTCCTACTATTCAAAAAGCATGCGTGAGTGGCAGATCGTTACTGTGCCTGGAGCTCCGGAGCATGAGAATTGCGGCCCGGAGTCGTCAGACCTTAGGAAACACAAAGCTTTCAGGGGTGTCCAGGGCTGGTGGAGTGACTGCGAAGTAGTGGGGTTCAAAGCCCCTCGACCCAGGACCTCCTGCACAGCTGCCCCACCCCAGACCCGGAAAAGTAGGGCAGGTGCCCCCCCTTGTTCTGCAAGAAATTAATGAGCCTTTCTTCCCTAACTCCCTGAAAGGAGGAGAGAGGGTAAAGAGAAATCTGCAGCCCTTTCTGCTGCTTATTTTTCTTATGTATTCTCCATACAGCAGTAGTCCCCCCTTATCCATGGAGGGTACATTCCAAGACCCCCTGTGGATGCCTGAAACCACGGGTAGTACTGACCCCTGTATGTACTCTGTTCTTTCCTGTACATACCTACCTAGGATAAAGTTTAATTTATAAATTAGGCACAGTAAGAGATTCACAAGAAAAATAACAATAAAATGGAACAATTATAACACTATGTTGCAGTAAAAGTTACGTGAAGTGGTATCTCTCAAAGTATCTTATTGTATTGAACTCACCCTCTCACACCTTCCCTCTGGCGTACCTGAACTGCCAGTATTGCTACTCTTGTGCTTTGCGGCCATTACGTAAAGCAGAGGTTACTAGAACGCACGCACCGCCATACCATGCAAGTCAGTCTGATAACCCGATGCTACTGAGTGACTAACGGCAGGTAGTGTACACAGCGTGGAGACGCTGGACAAGGCGGATTCCCGTCCTTGGCGGGTGCAGCGGGATGGCGCGAGATTTCATCGTGCTACTCAGAACAGCGTGCAATTTAAAACTTGTGAATTGTTTATTTCTGGAATTTTTCGTTTCATAATTTTTGGACTGTGGTTGACGGCAGGTAACTGAAACTGCCGAAAGCAAAACTGGATAAGGGCTGATACTGCAGTGGGCAGCAGTGGCTGCTTGATGGTTGGTTGTTTGGGGTGATGTCTTATACCTGGGAACGTGCAGAGCTGATAGATTCGGGGTCTCTGACTGCAACCACGGACTGCTCCTTACAGATGGTTGACGCAGCCCTTGCTGAATTACTCCGGACTAGACGACATCTGGGAGTTGGCCTGGTTACATATAGCATCCATTCGTGACACTAGCATTCTCCCTGTTTTCTCTCATGGTTTTGCTAACAGAGAAGTAATAGAGTTGGCTTTTAAAGGAGCTCGGCCTAAGAGGACATCCAATGCCAAGCTTCACTGGGTACTTGCTGTGTTCTCCAGTCAATGCTCGCCTTGTTGTCTGAACGATCCCTGGGGCATAAGAGAGGGTAAACTGAGAAGCTGTCCATAAATAAAACTTTACAAATATATAGCTAAGGAGCAGGAAAATCACCTACAGCTCTCTACACATAACACACCTATGTTAACATTTGGTGTATGTCCAAATGTGGGGTCTAATACTAATATTTACTGATTTATAACTGGCTTTTTTTTCACCTAATGGCTGCCTATTGGGATATGTTGCCGTGGCAATGTCAGTAAGATCTGAATTCAGGTCTTCATTCTAAAAGGCATTGTATTCTGTTAAATGGCTATGTCAGAAGATTAGTTAATTTGTTGTTGTTTAAACTGGTCTCCAGTTGTGAGATCCTGTGCAGGGCATTTCACACCTGCCCTGCAGGTCCCTGCTGGCCGCTGTGCCTGGAGGCTGACCTGTGTGGACTGAAGCAGTGGGCCCAGGAAGACCACCTCTCCTGTGGGGACCCTCTCCCAATCGCTGCTCTCTCTGGGTTCCAGGACCCAGCCCCTCCCCGAGCCCCATCAGGCCTGGGCTCCGGGCTGTGACTACCTCCCATCCCTGCCACCCTCCCTGCAGCAGTCCCTTTATTGAGCTCCTCTGGTTGCCCAGTGTGCGTGTGCCATCTTTTCCCTGCGGGGACCCTGAGTGCTACAGGCAGTTTTAGCACTGTTTCCATCAACTCGAAGCAAGCTAGATGGCTGTGTGCTGGAGCAGTAAACATGGCTCTTGCATGTAAATTGTAAATTAATCTTCATTTGCAGGTGAACCAGAAGCTGTAGATACTCAGGGTGCTGGGAAACAGGAGTAATTCATCATTTAATTTGAAGCCTTTCCCACTTCCAATTACGGGGAAGAAACCTGTCCTCCTTCCCACCAAGTTGGCAGTGTGCTCAGTATTTCAGTTGTGTGCTCCCGAACCCGGTCTCCTAGAGGCATTTCCATCCTCTGTCCCTGCATGCCTGATGCACCGCTGGCGACGCACACAGCAGCAGTTAGCGTCCGAAATAAATACCTCATAAGAAGAACAAAAATAACGTCCTAGTCAGGTTGCGGTTTGAACGTATAAAAAGTCTGTGGGATCAGATAGGTCTCTCACATACCTGCCTTTGAATGGGATTGTAACTTCTGAAAGAAAACCACAGAAGGCTGCTTGTCTACTTAGCATAAACATTTGAGTCATTTAGAACTTGGCTGAAGGCTGAAGTGATAAATCTGTGTTTTGTAATCAGCTTTCATAAATATTAAACAAGTGGAAAGGGAGTGAAGGGCAGGGGGGCGCTTCCTTTGCCTTTTGTACAAGCTGAGAATAGTTTCTGGTCAGGGATTTGGGGGGGGGCAGCTGTGCCGGTTTCCTCTGAGGGGACCCTTGGCTCTTGAATCCGTCCCTGAGACGTGAAGTGGCAGCCACAGGGAGGGCACCCTTCCAGGCCAGGTCCCAGACGCCTTGCCCTTTCCAGCAGGCCGTCCAGTGGGAGGCATGATGTCATCATGAGAGGAGCTGATTGGTTCACCTCCACAGAGGCTTTGGCTGCTGTTAACCCTTCACGGTTGGTGTGCAAGAAGAATGACTTGGACGTGAAAGGAGAGACGGGCTGGGAGTTACCGCTGCCAGTGCTGAACTTCCCACCCCGTGCTCTGAGTACGCATTGTTCTTTGTTATGTGAACAAGTGTGCTGTGTAGTCCTTTTAGGGAGCAAAGCTGTCCCTAAACAAGAATGTGACACTCCTACCTCTGGGGACAAATTAGAGCCTCGAGTGGCCTGTAAGTTGCTTCCGGTGTACCGTGGAGTCAGCTTTTGTCCTAGAACCTCTCAATCTCTCTGGTGTTAAGTGGTCTGTTAAGATTGAGGGGTTTTTTTTGTGTTTTTTTTTTCATATTTTAAAAATAATCTCACTTATTTTATAGGCAGTCCTGAATAAACCTCTGGCCTCTCTGTCTGATAAATTCAAGTGAATGGTATTAGCTGGATTTAAAAAATACATATTTATATGGGTATTTCCATGGCCTTGAAACTAACAGAAGAAAGACCATAGCGTTATAAGTGAGCTGGGTGAGTCTTGGCTCTGCATTTCACTGGTGATGCAGAGACGCGTGTGTCCTCCCCCCCCACCAAGCCTCCCTTGATGACCTCGTAATGACATGCCTCGCACTGGACAGCTTGCTGGCCTTTGGGACCTGGCCCTGAAGGGTGCCCTCCCTGCGGCCGCCACTTCCCTTCTCATCACAGGAGCCTGGGAGCCTGGGAGCCTGACTTTTCTCTTCTCTTCCCTCATTTTCATGCTTTCCTCTGCTTGCTCTCAAGATTTCATTTTGCTGCTTTTCCTGTCATTTTACTCATCCTGCTTATTTTTTTTCCCATCTGTTTTTCCCCCTTTGCTCTTTCTCCCCTTTTCATCTGTGCCCTTTCCTGTCTTTTTGCTTTGTTCTTCCTGTTCTCATTTATCTTTCCTTTTCATTCTTCTACCAGTGGCATCACGGAGAGGCTTTTTCAGCAGCCTTCCCTCCTCAGCCTTCTCCACCAAAAGCGTTTTTCTTTTCTTTTCTCTTTTTAGTATTTTGCCTGTTTGTGTATTCTGCAGAGCATTTTACCACACCTCGTGTTAGCGCCCAGGTCCCCGCAGGCCACCACCCACACTGTCTGCCCCCATCCTTTCATAAACAGTCTGGTTCCATTTAGCTGCGTCAAACACTGTCAAACACCATGCAGGGATTTTGTGGTATTTGTGAAATTGCCAGCCAGATGAGAATTTCCCTTTTCTCCTTTTTGTTTACTTCCATTTTTTAACACCAAACCAAAAGCAGGGGTGACAGTGAACGTAGGTGGATATATGAAAAGAATTTGATCTTTATTCTAGTGCATACGGATGAGGAGAATCACAGAAGCATTTTCTGGGACATTCTTTATATAATTTGGCTCTGGTTTTGTATCTCTTCTTTTTTTTCTAGTAATTGCATCAGTAGCATACAGACTGAGTGATTTTATATAATTTAGGGAATAGTAGTTTATCTTATTCTAAACAATTAAGTTTAAGAAACAAGTAGAGGTATTTTCACATAATCAGCAATACTGTCAAATTGCAGTATATTTTTATTATAATTATTCATTCATTCAATTTCTTAAATACCTGCTATGTTCTCGGCACTGTTCTAAGCAATGGGATGGGAACTGAATGAACCAGACCAAATCCTCTGCCTCATGGAACTGACAGTCTAGAAGGCTAGTAGGAGAAAGAGAAATTAAAGAAGACAATAAAATTCCTAGTATGCTAGTTGGTGATAAGAGGAAACTAAAGCTGAGAAGAGGGATGGGGTGTGGTGGGAAGTGGGGGCTGCAGTCAGACGGGGCGGCCAGGGCGCCCCAGTGAGGAGGGGTGAGAGCAGGCCTGCAGGGCGGGGCCGGGCCTGAGTGGAGCTATCGAGCCGCTTTCTCTGTAATTAATTTCTCCTGTAAAAGAAACTTACAATTCAATTCTACACGTACACTGTCTTACAAATATAGCTTATGACTTCTACTTTTCACTTCCTTTCTCTTTCTCTTTTGCCACTAGTGCTACCTGATCTTTTCTGACCTTGTTTTTTTTCCCCTACTGTTAAGCTGTTTTGGGTGGCTTTTTACACACACACACACACACACACACACACACACACACACACACTTTTTAAGCAATTGAACTAGAATGAAATCTGAATTTCTAAGAATTTCTCAGGCTTGGCCTTTGCCCTTGTCATCATCCTGGGCAACGATCTGTGAGCGGCTTCTGGAGGCATTGGCTTCTAGGTCATTATCTTAGGAAATACATTTCTATGGGTGCATCACATCCTCAAAGCAGAAATAAAATCTAAAAACCAGGATTATAAGGCAAGGGGAGAGGAATTCAAAACTACTGAGACTGGAAGATGGCCAGGAATCTAGAAAATGGACGATCCTGTGAGAAGAGGACAGCTAGCGAGGGGTTCACGGACTCGCGGCAGAGGGGGCCGGGTCTCAGCACCCAGAACAGAGTGGTGCTCATACCCCGAAAGGCATCTTACGGGCTGGCGGCCTGATCCATCTAAAACACTTTTTCCTAAGCCCACAGGTTGGAAACGGGATTGCCCCAAGTGAGAGAGAGAGATGCGGGGGGTTCCGACATTCTCTGACCCTGGTGGACTTGGGGAGGTCGGTGTAGAGCAAGCCCCTTAGACACCAGGTGTGGAGAGTGTCCTTTCTGTGCACACGTGTGAGGAAGTATGTGTATGGGTGCTGTGTCGTTTCAGATGGTGGATTACATGACATCGTGGTGGGGGGAGTATCTCAGTCAGCCGTGCCCAGGGACTATAGATGCCCAGTTAGTGAGCTGCCCAGGTCTGGCTGGGGTCAAGGTGCCAGGCACTTGCCCTCTGGTCTGCCCTCCTTCCCCGGAAGTCTGCCCAGATGGCCTGCTGCTGGCTACTTCGGGCCTGTCCTCTGGCTCCCGTGGAGCCCTGCATAGTACAGCAACACCGGCTGGCTTCAGTAGGTGCTCATAAGACAACCAGGTTTGGTTTTTCCTCCTTAAAATGAATAGGCCCCAGAGAAACTTAATTCGTTCAGAGATGTGCTGATGGTCAGAGTGGCCAATAATTACCCGGCCAGATAGTGAGGAACAAGCTTCTCATTATATTAGACTCTAGGGAAGCAGTTAACCTGGACCTCACTTGGGCGTCCTTTGGAATCTGGGACCCTCAGTGACGACACAGTTCTTTTCTGGCCCCCGACGGCACGCCAGCCCCCTCAAAGATGGGAGCTCCAATCTCAGCTATCTTTTCATGGAAGGCTGCGCCCCCTTCCTAGGGTTCCTTTACTTTCCTGTCCTGCTTTCTTCCTTCCCCATAGCTGTTCCCTTTTGATGCCACCAGGTGAGTAGCCGGTGGTAAGAAGAATGCTTGTGGTCTGAAGAGTCTGGGCAGGCAGGATGCTGAACAGTGTCGCCCAGGTACCCTTCTCTGTGTCACTCACGAGCTCTGATGACCCAGTCAGTCTCCAGTGCCACAGGGCCCACCTGTCCACAACCCAGGGCATTCTGTTTGTCTGTCTAGACAGGTGGGAAACTGCCTAAGTCACTAGGGGCCTAGAAATGACAATTTGTCTGACAGTCTGTTCTTGCCTGTCCCGATTGAAATTACCAGGAAGCCATTGTAAACTCAGTTGAGATGGTGTGGTTTGTGTCAATATTCAGGTTCCTTTCCACTTTGGAGTTAGTTATTTTGGGCAGGACCTCTCCCCAAACCTGCAGTTTCCCAGAAAATAAGACCTAGCCGGACAATCAGCTCTAATGCATCTTTTGGAGCAAAAATTAATGTAAGACCTGGTATTATACTATACTATACTATACTATACTATACTATACTATACTATACTATACAATACAATACAAGACCTGGCCAGGTCTTATTTTTGCTCCAAAAGATGCATTAGCGCTGATGGTCCGGCTGGGTCTTATTTTCGGGGAAACACTGTGTGCAGTGGGTGTGTGGTCCTGGGCTTTGGTGGATGACCCCAGAGAAGCTTAGCTGCAGGCCTTGGCTGAGCCCTGTGCTGGCCCTTAGGACAGGAGGGAACTTGGGGGGTAGTGGCAGAGGAGTGGACTTCAAGGGCAGGGATTACCGAACCCCAAGGTCATGATTCATGATCTTGGAGGAAATATGTGTCAACAGCCTCCATTTCTAACTGTGTAAGAAGGTAGGCAATGCCAGCCCTAGAGATGGAATTTTTATAGCCTGGGAATTTTTTTTTTAAGTCTCTCCCCAAGACACCCATTTCCTCTCCAGTTTGAGTACCCTTCCAGAAATATCTGTGCATATGTAAGCATTTCAGATATGCCAAGTGTTTTTCTTTCTAAGATAAATGGTGCCATATTATACATAGTGCTCTGAACCTTGCTTGTTTCATTTAATATTTTTTTTGAAAAATCATCCTACCTGAAGTGTTTTCTTTTTTATACTTCACAGTATTCCATCGTGTGGCTACACTGTCACTTACTTGAAAAAAATTCCCCTAGGTGGACAATTTAAATGTTAATACGTTTTTACTGATTAAAAGTAATGCTACAATGCATATCCTTATTCAAAGTTATTTTAAGATAAATTTCTAGAAGGTAAACAGCTATGTTAAAGGGTTTGTGCATGTTAAATTTACTCTCACACCCACAACTTATAAAAAGAGCCTATTTCTCTACACCTCACTAGCCTGGGGTGGTGATTTTTAATCTCTGGTTAAAAATATTATCTTGGTAAGGTTTTAAAGTGGGTGTCTCTCATTATGAGTGAGGTTGGTGTCTTTTCCTTTTTTTTTTTTTTTTTTAAGATTTTATTGGGGAAGGGGAACAGGACTTTATTGGGGAACAGTATGTACTTCCAGGTCTTTTTTCCAAGTCAAGTTGTCCTTTCAATCTTAGTTGTGGAGGGTGCCGTTCAGCTTCAAGTTGTCCTTTCAGTCTTACTTGTGGAGGGTGCAGCTCAGCTCCGGGTCCAGTTGCCGTTGCTAGTTGCAGGGGGCGCAGCCCACCATCCCTTGTGGGAGTCAAACCGGCAACCTCGTGGTTGAGAGGATGCGCGTCAACCAACTGAGCCATCTGGAAGCTCAGCGACAGCTCAGCTCAAGGTGCCGTGTTCAATCTTAGTTGCAGGGGGCACTGCTCACCATCCCTTGTGGGAGTCGAGGAGTTGAACTGGCAACCTTGTGGTTGAGAGCCCACTGGCCCATGTGGGAATCGAACCGGCAGCCTTCGGAGTTAGGAGCACGGAGCTCTAACCACCTGAGCCACCAGGCCGGCCTTGGTGTCTTTTTATATATTTAAAAAACACTATTTCGTGGGTTCTGCTTGTAACTTTCCTTTTTTTTTTTTTTTTTTAATTGTTGAATCAATCTCTACATTTATGGAAGCTCTTTATGTTTGAAGAAATTAGCCCTTTATCTGTGATATGAATTGTCTTTTGGCTTTGTTTATGGTATTTGGTTTATTGAGGTATAGACATATAACATTTTTTTTAACATATAGAAATTAAAAATGTTTATGTAATTGATTCTATTAGTGTTTAATGACGTCTGGATTTTTTTTATTTTTTATATTGGGGAACAGTGTGTTTTTCCAGGACCCATTAGCTCCATGTCAAGTCGTTTTCAATCTACTTGTGGAGGGCGCAGCTCACTGGCCTACGTGGGAATCAAACCAACAACCTTGCTGTTATGAGCCCTGTGCTCTAAACACTGAGCCAACTGGCCATCCAATGACTTCTGGATTTTGTGTCCTAGTGAAAAAGACCTCCCTGCTCTAAAAACATTCATTTTCTTTTTTCTTCTAGTACTTTTATGGTTTCCTTTCTCAGGTTTAAATCTTTGTTTCTTACAGAATTTATTTTCATATAAATAAAGCCACCTGTTGACTTTCTCCAGCTTTATTGAGGTAAAATAAAATTGTAAGCGATTTAAAGTATACGCATGATGATTTGATACATGTATACATTGTGAAAGGATCCCACATCTAGTTAACACATCCATCATCTCACATACTTACTTTTTTTGTGTGAGAACATTTAAGTTCCACTCTCAGCAAATTTCACTTATGCAATAGTGTTACCATGTTATACATTAAATCGTCAGACTTTATTCATGTTATACCTGAAAGTTTGTACCCTTTACTAATCTCTTACTATTTCTCCCACCTCCCAGCCCCTGGTTCTATGAGTTCAACTGTTTTTGTTGGTTTTTATTTATTTATTTTTAAAGATTCCACATATACGTGATAACACGCAGTATTTATCTTTCTCTGTCTGGCTTATTTCACTTAGCAAAATATCCTCCAGTTTTATCCAGGTTGTCACAAATGGCAGGATTTCATTCCTTTTTTTAAGGCTGCATAATATTCCAGGGAGAGAGAGAGAGAGAGGTACATTTTCTGTATTCATTCATTTCTCAGCAGACAACTTCGATTGTTTCCGTACTTTGGCTCTGTGAATAATGCTGCTTTGAACATGGAGTGCATGTTCTCTTTGTGATACCGATTTATGTCCTTTGGATATATACCCAGACGTGGGATTGCTGGATCACATGGTAATTCTGTTTTTATTTCTGAGGAGCCTCCATACTGTTTGTTTTCCATCATGGCTGCACCAGTTTACGTGGCCACCAACAGGGCACAAAGGTTCCCTTTACTCCACATCCTCACCAACACTTACCTCTTGTCTTTTTGTAATAGCTATTCTGAGGGGTATGAGGTGACATCTCATTGTGGTTTTGATTTGCATTTTCCTAATGGTTAGTGACGTAGCGCATTCGCCTGTACTTGTTGGCCATATGTATGTCTTTTTCAGAGAAATGTTTACAGGTCCTTTTCTATAATGGGAGTAAATATTTTCTCCCATTCCATAGGTTGCCTTTTCATTTTGTTGATGGTTTTCTTTGATGTGCAGAAGCTTCTTAGTTTGGTGCAATCCTGTGTCTTTATTTTTCCTTTTGTTGCCTTTGGTTTTGGTGTCAAATCCAAAAAATCGTTGCCAACACCAAACATTCTGTTGATTTTTTCGCAACTATTTGATCTAGCCCACTATTTGATTCCGTTTTCCCGGTGAGGAAACTAAAATTTTGAGAACTGAAATTACCTAAGTAGGTGTTGGAGTTGATAAATGAGGGAAGCCGGCTGGGGCTACATCGTCTAAGTCTGGATGAGATTGTATTGAGAACATAGGTGAGCTGGATTTTTGTTTTGGTGCTAATTAGCAGTTACTTTTCAGTTCCTCTTGTTTCAATCCAAATTACTGCACTATCTTACTTCTGCCCCGAACTCCAGAAGAAAATTTATCTGTGTGTATAAAGGAAAGTAACTTGGGAGAGGGGACTCCTGGGCGACAGCATGAGTTTTCCTTTTCACTGTTAAGGCTCGAAGCATTTCTTCCCTTTCCTGCTGTCCCAGATGGAGGACTGTTAGGTTTTTCTTTAATGACTTGCAGAGCGATGGAATGATTTGCAGCAAATTCTCAAATCACGAAATCGGAAGAAATCTGAGTTGCCAAGTCATTCAGCTGTCCTATGAGCAGTTGCTTCCGTGCTCTCAGACAGGGACGCTCCAGCATTTGCTTGGAAACTCCAGGTAACCGACCGTAACTGCTGTCAGCAGTTACTCTGCGAGGTCGTGGAAACTGCTTCCTCATTTCCAGCTTAAATCTGTGACTTCCACTTCATCAGTTCTGGTTTTAACTGCTGGGTCCGCAGGGTCCTGGTAACAGTTGTTCAGATGCTTGGAACCGCACTTACGTCCTCCCGCCCTCAGACCTTCTTGTTTCCTTGCCAGGTACCCTAGTTCCTCTTCCCTCTCCTCAGATGACTTGTTCTCACGCTGCTGCTGTCCTGGCTGTTCTCTGGATGCATCCAGGTCGTCCGGTCCTCTTGAAGTTGCATGACATCATTACAGATTGCATTATACATTGTGATGAGATTTCACTTGTGACATGGCGCCTGGGAGTACTTCATCAAGGAGTCTGATGTCCCTCCTACCTCCTGAAAAATTAAGGGGATCAGTTTATCAGTGAGCCCAAATCAAAGACTTCATGCATGACCCTTCCAGAGCCCCCCACCCCACCCCCATCGGGAAGCCATGCAGAAAGCTGCTCTGTGAAGTGGCAGAGCTGCCTGTGGCCTTGCCAAGCTTCTGCCTGTGCTTCTTACCTGGGAGATACAGCTCTGCCTCTCCCCTCCCCTGTTGTGCTCTGGCAAAATTAAGGCAGGTCTTCCCTGCACCCCATCACAAACCAGTGACTCTGCGTGCTGTCCACCTAACGGCATAATCATCTTGCTCTGGGTCCCTGAGACTTTCTCAGGCCTTGTTTAGCAGCTACAGGATTCGCCATGACCTTCATTTACAGGTCAAGATGCTTCTGTACCAAGTTTTCATCTGAAATCAATAGGATAGATGAGAGCTGGGGAAGCCTGTATTGTATAAATGACCCCGAGGCAGGCCCTGTAAAGGGTGTCTCCAGCCTTCACTTGCCCTTGACTCTGAACTCTTCCTCTTCTCCCATCCTGAGTCAGTCACCAAGGTCTCCCCACTTAATCTCTCCACGTCGTTTCCTTCATTTTCACTCACCTTCCTGGTATCGGTCCCACAACTGCCACCTCAGTATGCTGCTTGCCTCTGAGCTTCTCCTCTGGTCCGTCTTACTTGTGGCTCCCTTATCGCTCCTAAATGCTCGGTATACCTCCCCTGACTGAAAACCTTCCCTGGTGCCCTGTTGCTGCAGTACAAAGTCCAGATTCCTCCGCCTGGACTTCATGGTCCTTCCAAGAAGGACCTGTGGTCCAGCTGCTATACCTGGCTTTCTCTTTCATCTTGTACTTTAGTTTTCTGGCGCTAGTAAATTCCTTTACCCACTACTTTCCTCTATACTTTGGTTTATAACTTTTCCCTTATTGGAGTGACTTTCTCCGTTTCTTTTGGTTGAAATTCCATTCTTCTTTAAAGCTTGCTCATTCATTCGACATATTTTTTGAAAGCCTCCTGTGTGCCAGGTTGTTCTAGGTGCTGGGCATACAGAAGTGAAATAGTAAACAAAAACCCAGCTTTTGAGGGACTTACAGTCAAAAGAAAGAGACAGATATTAAACAAGTACAAACAAATAAAAATATTGTCACAAACGAAAATAAGTGCTCTTGAAGAAAAAGAACAAAGTGCTATGAGAGGGAGGAGGTGGGGTAAGGCCCTATTTAGACCGAAGGAGTTAGCCTGATAAGCAGGGGTGGGACCAGGGGCCCGGTTCAAGAGAGACAAGGATGGCATGCCCCTGTCTGCCCTCAAACCTGCCCCTGGCGCCTTGGCATTGCAGAGGCCTGGCCTTTGGCCCTTCTGTCCTCAGGCACTGATTTGGCACTATGGGCACTGCTGATTCTTGTGTTTTTTCATGCGTGGCCAACTCCCTAACCAGATTAGAAACCTAACCAGATTTCAAGGTTGTGATCACAGTTCCTTTTTACAAACCCCTAGGCTCCCTGGCCCCGAATGGGCACTTGGAAATGAGTCAATAATTAAGGACCTTGGAAGGATGGTGAGGGTCCTGAGTCTTTCACATGTCGTCACTCCAAGGAGCTCAAGGTCGGGGTTGCTAAGACCATGCCATGCGTGGCCATGGGCATCGTTCTTTTTCTTCTTGAAGGAGATTGAATAATTGTATTCTTCTCCATCTCAGCCTTAAACTTTGATTTTTACCTTCTTTTTCATTCTCTAGTAATAAGCAATAGCCCTTGTATGCTACAACATGTGGAATAATTTGCTACACAGATGGGAGCATAGAAATTTATGGATTTCAGGAAAGGTTTATTGCCAATGTTTTATGGATTTCCCAAGTTAATAGATTAGCGCCCCCCCCCTCCATTTTTTAAATTGAAACTGTTGTTTCACTAAAACATTCTAATTTGAAAAAGAGGGGTTGAATTTGACATTTAAATGCCAATATATGTTTTAAGCTAATTCCATTTACTGCCTGCCCTGGCCCCGTACATAAAATACTTTAACATCTATAAAGAATGTTGAGAATAGAAACCTTCTTGGAAATGTCACAACTCTTTCTGCTTTCAAGTATCATATATTTAAGTCAAGAACAGAAACGGGTTTGGCCAGTTCTCGGCCCCTAATCTTTTAAATTAGATGGAGAAAAGAAAAGAAGCAAACCAGGCACGGTGTACTGCAGGGAAATGACCAGCTGCGCAGGTAGCTCCCTGTGGAGGTCTCCAGAAGGACACGGCTGCAGTCGAGCGAATGTGTAACTAACCAAACCCTCGGCTGGGTCCATGCGCTTAAAGCCATTTACACGCTTTAGAGGCAGTTGGCAACAGCAGAAGAGTTAGCGTCTCTGGCATATATGGTGCTGGCGGAATTGATTTGGCTAGAGGACGTTTTCCAAAGCCCGTTTAGAAAAATTAGAGATATTGCTGCTGATCCAGAAGTAAGGTCCTTGATGAGTCTCCCCGGTTGGGGTATTAACCCAGCGGCCTGGCCGTGCTCCAGTTCAGATAACGCTGTTTCTCTGGGCTAAATTCCCCCTGGATCCAGTTAGATTCGGCCTGTGTCGTCCTAGGCAGCAACTCGAGAACTGCCAGCTTCTAAGGCCAGAGCCTGGTGAGGGATGCCTCTGTTCCACTGCTCAGAAAGGTTTCAGTGTGACAGCTCCCAGACCCCGAGGATGAAAACAGGCTGATGTCAGTGAGAGCACATTTTGGTCCTCATGCAGACGTACACTGATGTCGCTGTGCTCGGGGATGGGCTCACATGTCCAGGTGGACCTGAGCGGGCCGGGGGTGCAGCCAGTTCAGCCCATTCCCGGGAGAGCCTCACTGATCGCTGTGTTTGGGGGCCTCAGTGGTGTCAACACCCACCTACCTTACTTTGGTCGGTCGTTCCACAAAGCCGCATTTACTGGGTCTCCCCCCGGGCTGTGGAAAATGGTCTCTGCATTTGGGGAGCGTGTGTCCCCCTGCCAAGTTTGTGGCCATGCCCTTTACTGGATTTACTTCAGACAATGCCTCCTGCTGGTATTAATTAAAATACATTTCCAAGCCTTTGTAGGCTTATCATGACTTGGGCCAGTATCGTTGCATCATTTGCTGAATTTGATGTAATATGGCAATGTCTATGTTCCTTCAGTGTTGAGTTAGAAAAGGAAAGGCCCCATCACAAACCTGAGTGCGCTTGTCAGAGGCCGTCAGGCCCACCGAGGTGAGGGCTCCGTGTCTGCAGCAGGAAGCCCGCGCTTAGGCTGAGATTGACACCTGTGAAGTCACAGGAGGACCAAACAAGCAAAGCACAGCTTGTTCCTAATTCCCAGTGTAATGAGCTAAAACACAGATTGCACAAACTTCAAGGTGGCATAGAGGCAACCGTTCCCAACCGTGGGCGCTAGGGAGCCTGTGGGACTCGTTACCCTGGGAGCAGATGGGACGCGTCGGCTGAGGAACCGTCTCACCCAGGGGAGCAGGTGCAGAGGCCCTGGCCGGCCTTCCTGAGCCGCTGTCAGCGCGTGGCCTGAGCGGGCGGAGGCCGGGTGCTTCATAGGCAGGTATTTATTAGGTGACCACTGTGCCAGGCACGGCGCGGGTGCTGGGGGCAGACAAAGGACGCAGTTCCTCTCAGGGAGCTTCCTGGAAGGAAGTTGGGGGTAGCTCCTGAATTCTGTGTAGGGAGGGTTTAGGGGCAGCCGTCTGCAGGTGGGGGCAGGGGCTTGTTTTAATGATACACTTCACTGTGATTACTTAAGTTTTTATGTGTCTGATCAACAGAAACAGTTTTCTAAAGATGCTTGTTTTTATACCTTATGTGAGACTGAGAAAATGTGTTTATATAAAAAAGACTTGTTTTTATTTGGCTTGGCAAGGGACTGTTCTGGGCGGGTAAATCCCCCAGCTTCTGAGCTTCTGGTGTCTCCTTGACACAGCCGTTCCCGGGTGCTGTTTCTGCCTCTTTAACCTAAATGCCACATCGACATACAGGTCTGAGTGTAGGTGTTGGTCTTAACTGAGTTCTTTTCTACCTCACGCCCGGCTACATACTGATCAGAGGTTGCCAACCTGGGCTGGTCAGAAATCAGACTTCCACAGCTGATTTGTTGGTGATTTTGAGCAAATTATGGTTCTCTCTGGGTATCAATTCCTCCTTCTGTAAAACAGAATGAAATAAAAATGTTTCCTGCAGGTTCCCGGTGGAATCTAGAAGGTCAGGGCTTTGCCTGGGGACACACCGGGAAAGGCGTACAGAAGCCAGGCCTGTCAGATAGAGTGGTGTCATCAGTGGCCGCCCTTCACAGGTGGCTGCCCCCCTCTCTCCACTTGCATCCTGCTTTGCATTCAGAGCAGGAAAGCTGTTAGTGCAGGGCTCATTTGAAGCCCCAGTTGAGGAGGTTATCATAGCATCTTTAATTCTAGTGAGCGGCTCCCATTTTCCCCTCAGCAGTTGGAGTGAACAAAAGTCATAATATACCATTTCCCCAAAAATAAGACCTGGCCAGACCATTAGCTCTAATGCGTCTTTTGGAGCAAAAATTAATATAAGACCCGGTCTTATGTGATATGAGACCTGGTCTTATATTACAATAAAATAATACTAGGTCTTATATTGATTTTTGCTCTAAAAGATACGTTAGAGCTGATGGTCTGGCTAGGTTTTATTTTCAGGGAAACACGGGAGTACCAATTTTGAACCTGGATTTCATGCTGGATGCCTCTACATTCTTTGCTTGTTGGACATGGTACTGGCTCCCTTGGCGCTCCCGAGAGCCTCCCGGCTGATCAGGCCAATCCAATTCAACGAATGTCCGCAATTAAAGGTGCGCTGAGGACCGTGCCAGTCCTTCACCTGCCCTGCCACCACCCCTGCTGGAGCGGCTAGGATCTTGCCCACGTCTCTCATCATGCTGCCCGGACAGCCAGGCAGAATGTTTTTGCTTTGAGACACGATGCTGCTTTGATTCATTGGAAAACGTCAGAGCTGAATGAAAGTTCCCTAAATGTGAGTCACTCCTTTACATGTTAGTGAACTGAGGCCCATAGAGGACATGAGCCCCCCAGAGTCGCACAGAGCCTTTGGCAGTGCCCGAACCTCTGTTGCCTGGCAACATCTTTGGCACAGAGTGGGCACTCCCCTTGTTGAATAAATGAGCAGACCCAGGTCTCCTGGGATTTGAGCACCGTGTTTCCCCGAAAATAAGACCTCACCAGAAAATAAGCCTGAGCATGATTTTTCAGGATGGCATCCCCTGAACATAAGCCCTAATGCGTCTTTTGGAGCAAACCTTAATATAAGACCCGGTCTTATTTTCGGGGAAACACAGTGACAGAGTTAATTTTAACTTTTTTGGGTTAAACTGTCAGTGTACCAGATCTGCTTCTGGTTCCATGACTCAACTAAAGTGTTAGAAGATTCTGCCGATTTTCAACCTTTCATGTTGCAAATGCCAACCTGGGAAGTTTTACCGCGAATTTCGCTCTGTCTTCTGTGGCCTTCAAAGCAGTGGTTCTGAGTGATTGCAGACCAGCGCACTGGTCAGCAGCGCGGGGCTCCTCTCCACACCTACTGAAGGTGACACAGCCACCGGTGTCGTAACAACTGCCACTGAAGTTCCGCAACCACAGTGTTTCCTCCAGTGTGAGTGCCCAGCTCTGAACACACAAGAACTCAGTGTGGGGTTGCACAAATAGAATTTAATCAAATAGAATTTAATGCAAGTTTTCTCTGACACATTTAATACATCCATGGTAGTAAATGCGCTAGTGGTAATTAGGCAAATGAAAAGCAGTTCACATAAATGGCTGTGATGAGTATTAACCCAGGCAAATCAAATTTTTATGGGTTTTTTTCCCCTGTTAGCTTTCTAGTATCTAATGACAGCTATGGTATTGGCAGTGTCCCTCATTATGTAGATATACATCCTTCAGACACCCCCAGAAACCCACTCATTCATATTTGAAATTCAGCTCTAATTTCCCAATGGTTAGGGTTCCCTGTGACCATCTACTTAGGTTGAGTTCCCCCAAAGCAGGATTTGCATGCAAGTAGTTTATTCAGGAGGTGAGCTCAGGAAGCCCTGGTAGGAGAGTGGGGGAGTGAGGAGGAAAGGAAAGCAATAAAGGGTTTGCTATCAAGGGGTTACACTCCAGGCCCTGGGGCTCAGACCTGCTGGGGGTCTGTGTGAGATGGCTTCAGTGCTCCCACCCGAGGGCGGAGGGATCTGGGGTCTTTCTCTACCGCTTCCTTTCCAGCTGGGTGAGAGCTGCTCCCTTGGTGGGAGGAGGGGAGGACATGACTCGCCTGGCGCTTCCAGCCTGCCCATGTACAGGCCTAGAGGGCTCTGCGTCCAGAGAGAACCCTCGGAGAGTTGTAGGTGCCTGCAGTTGCAAAGTGTCCGATTGGCAGGATCAGAAACGATGAAGCTGAGAAAACGTAGGCAGGTACTGACAGCGTCTGCTACACCACCCATCAGTGGTCCCAGGCTGGGGACCACTTGTCTGGCTTTCCTGGGTGCACCCCTCTCCCACCACCCAGGAGGTCTGTGAGGAGCACCACCTCTGGGCACTTACAGGGCAGACCTGCTCCTGGGGTTCCGGTTCTGGAGGGGATGTGGCCAGCAAGTACTCAGGGGTCTGAAAGCAGGAGGAAGGGAGAGGGTGCTGTGAGATTAGACCCTGGGTCTCAGAGTCTGAGCAGGGAGGGAAGGGTGGAGTAAATGAACAAACCTGGGATTGTAAATGGATGACATCAGCTCTGTTTGCTCTGGTAGAAGAGAAAGGAAAAAACAGAGTGTTCTGGGCACCGGTAAGAGGAGCAGAAGGCAGAAGAGGAACTTCAATTCCTTGCCAGCAAAGCCCGACATGCCCTTTTCCTCAGCCCCACTCAGCCCTCTCGTCTTGCCCACGGTGGTGTTCTAGTCTCTCCAGGCTGGGAAGGAAGGGAGCCGTAAGCCAGGCCTCCCTTTGAGTGAGTCTGTTGGCACGTGGTGGCTGCTTGCCCGGCAGGTGAGAATGGAGGAACCAGAGCCTTGCATTCTTGCTAAGATAGTCCTCAGCACAGTTTTGACTGGTCCACGATAAAAGGAGAAAGTTAGACAGTGAGGGCTGCCATGGTGGTGCTGGTGGGTATGTGGTCGCCAACCGCCTTTGTTCTGCTTACGTCCACTCTTTCTTTGTTTTCAGTTGTCCTTTTATAAAACAAAAGGGATAGTTTTCATGTTAACTTAAATTTTTTTCCTTTATTCATATTTTTTAGTTTGAGATAATTCTGGATTCACAGGGAGTTTCAGAAATCATGCAGAGAGGTCCTTTATTCGGTACCTTTACCCAGTTTCTGCCGATGGGAATGTATAACCATAGTACAACGTAAGAACAAGAAGCTGACAGTATAATCCACATTTCCCCAGTTGTGTGTGTGCATGTGTGGTTCTGTGCCATGTTATTGTGTGTAGGTTCGTGTAACTACCACCACAATCAAGAAGCAGAGCTGTTCTTGTAAGAGCTCTCCCTCACACTTCCATCCTGTTAATTTTTAAAGTCCTTATTTGCCATGATGAAAAGCTGGCAATCTTATAACAGTCCCGTTATCCCAGCTGGGGGGAAATGGCTCCCGTACTTGCTGAGCCCTGTGTCCCCCCTGTTGAAGTGGGACAGCGCAGCTCTGCGCAGAAGCCATTTTTCTGAAAGAGGCAAGTGCCCAGGGATGCAGAGAACTACGGGTCAGAAAGCTCATTTTTCCCTCAGCTGTTTTTCCCTCAGCGTTCAACCCCTGGAGGCTTCAGTATCTTCACCAATGGCTGCTCCATGTTCTGCCACTTCCCAGCTGCAGAATCAGTGGGGCATCTCAGCAGAGAGACCAGAAGCCACAGTCAGCCCACGTGTTGCCCGTCTCACTGCCTTGGTGAAGTTATGAAACCTCCCTGAGCCTTAGTTTCCTCACCTGCCAAACTGAGATTCATCTGGGTGATGTCTGAGGTCTCTGCCAGCTGCACCTGTGGCTTCCTGCCTCGTGTGGCCCGCACCTTCCTGCCCTGTGTTTCTGCTGACACAGGTGAGAGCCCAGGGGCTCAGTTTGTTGATCCCTATACCAGCTGCACTCACTTATTCCCACTTCTGGAGCAAATCGTTTTAGGGAACGAGCTTAGCGATTTTGTACTTCACAGTTTTGACTAGAGCCATCCTGTTTATTTTCAACTGTGTAGGAACATATTTGAGATTCTGATATGTGCATGTGTGTGCGTACACACACACTCACACACACCCACATACACTCACACATACCACACACACATACACACACTCACACACACCACACACACATACACACACACACACCACACACATACACATACACACACACACCCACACACACACACCACACACACACACACACACCACACACACACTCACCCACCACACACACTCACACACACCACACACATACACATACACTCACACACACACTCACACACACAGCCTGAGCTCAAAGATATTTGAGAAAAACAAATCTCTTACTGATGATGGTTGCAGTGAGCAGTACACTTCCTTCAGCCTGAACTTACACTTTCTCTACACCGGTTCATATGTTGCTCGAGCATTTGATTCTTTTAAAAGATAGAATGTTAGACAAGGTTCCTGGACCTCAGTTAACAGTGGAGCTGGGACCCCTGACCTCTTTGCTGTGGACGCTTGAGGGTTTCAGCCAGTTCCCCCTTCACCCCTTCTTCTCTCCCGTAGACCTGAGGCATTGACACACCTGTTCAGGCTGCCTGTCCGCTCCTCCCTCTCCCCCCTTATCCCAGAACTCGGTGAGGAAGGGGCAGAGTGGTCCACTGTGTCCCCAGTTTTGCCGCATCTGAAATAAGCACGCAGTCCTCTTTTAAGTGTTTATTGCTTATCAAACAAAACGAAACTGGGAAACAGGCTAACAGAAGTAGCCAATACATTGTCAACAATGGAGATGTTATAAAGTTACTGCCAAAATGAAAAGTAATAGGTGTGCTGGGTCTTACTCAATCTTGAATAAACTGTCTTTCCTTGGCTCCCCTGACTGACCTTTCCTTCTTCATGTTGTCTTCAGACTGTAGCTCCACTCCGTTTCTGAAGGACCCTACCTTGTAGGCACACACACAAAGCCCCCAGGGAACACTTCTTGGCCGTGATAAACGCTTGCAAAATAGTTGCGACTTGTGGATTGTGGTTGTTCTGGAATCTTGGTGCAGGCAAGACTGGATGTGTCCTTTGCGGGCTGGGTGGCCCGTGGGTCTCCCACTGCAAAGGTCTCACGATGTGGAGAGGGCGGCATGGCTCTCTTTTCTGCCTTTCCTCTCCCTGCATGCAGCTTTTCTGGGTGCGCTGCCTGAGAAAACGGACATGCTGTGTGATTGCAGCCTGCAAGGCTTCCTTGCCAGCACGCCCGAGTGCACGTCCACGGGGGCTCCTGGGGCAGCCGGCCTTCACTGAGAATGGCCTGAAAAGGCTTTGTCCTTCCTGGTTGTCCAGCGTGAAGTTTAGCCCCTTATAGGGAATGGAGTTTCTCAGGAGTCCCAGAGGACGTGCCCTCGCCCTGCCAGCCTGACGAGGTACCAGGGCTTGTTGCCCTCCTTACCAGGGCCGTGTCTTGAGGGGCTGGGTCCTTTTCGTGGCCTCCACGTCCTCACCCTTGACCCTGAGCTCTGGCCCCAGAACCTATAGGGTTACTTCAGGGACGTCAGCTGGGAGCCCGTGTGGTTAGGAACACTGACGTGGATGGCAGACTCTAAAGAAAGACAAGAGGAGGACAGCGTGTAATTCAGGCTGGTGGCCTCAGAGGAACAGGGAAGCCAGCCGCGATCCAGGAAAGGCATGGCGTGTTGGGGCTTCCATGTTCTGTTCGCTAAACTGGGTGGTGGGCTTGCAGGTGGGTCATTTGTTACTGTTGTTGAAATCATAATATTATAAACTAGACTCTTGGGAATTTAAGAAAAATTTCACATTTTTAAAGAGGAAAGAATGCACTTCCTGTGACTGAGGTCAGCCCCAGGCTGATAAAAAGGCTGTTGACACAGGAACTTAACAGTGAGGCAGTAAGGATGCAGGTGGAGAAACTTACGTGGAGCGATGCTGCCGCTTTCCCCTCTCATTTCCTCCTGGGGAAGAATCTCAGATCCAAGAAAGATTTCTGTCCTACACAGATTCCTCCCTAAGAGTCAGTTAAGGTGTAACCACGCTAAAAGCTCTGTGTTCCTCTGCAGGGTATTGACTAAGCCCAGTGCTCAGTGCCTGCTGGGGCACCTGTGGGAAACACAGGAGGAGCCCAAGGGGCGTGGTGTGCGTATGTCAGGGCCAGGACCCATCCCTGGACCACATTTATGTGAGTGTGTTGCGTTAGTGTGGTACAGCCAGGCCCCCTCTGCCACAAGGATTCTGAAACAGAAACCTTAGGTGCAGCCAGTCCAGAGGGTGCTGGCAGGGCACTCGTGCTTATTGCACGCTTGCTGTGTGCTCGACACTGTACCTGTGTTACCGCATTTAGTACCCATACCAGACTGCAAAGCAAGGTGTTAGCACCCCAGTTTGCAGACGAGGTTCAGGTAGCTTGTGTGTTTTTATAATGGGAGAAACCAAGGATACAGCCTTGCTCTGACTCTGAAAAATGTTTACATTCCATCACACACTGTGTGTCTTGAGCACAGGTGATTTGAGCTGGTCCTGGAAGGAATTACAGGATGAGGATTTGGGGGTGCAGAGCAGGCAGGGGCCTGCCAGCCTGAGGCTTGGGGTCTCAGGGACAGCAGGAATGTAGGTGGTGGGAACGGTGGGGTAAGTGGTAGGCACCATCATTACGCACTGTTGTCCGGACTCCTGAGCTCGGCTTTCCTACCCAGAAAACAATTATCCTCCATGTGCCTATCATTCCCGTGGAGTAGTTCCACACATCTTACCCTCCGTGATGATATTTGGGGGACATAAGATGCCGTTCTATGATTTTTGTACTCCCTGGTGGGATGGGGGGGCAGGGCACAGACTACTTTGTAGCTCAGGCTCTTTCTGTGGGGTGACCTTGGGTGCCCTTGAACTTCAGAACACATCTATGAGATTTGGAGGACTCCAGCTGCTTTGCTTCTCTGCCCCAGCTGGAGACCTGAGTGGGCTGAGGGCAGTTCCTGTTCAGCCCCTGCCGTGCTCGGTGTGTGGAAGCTGGAAGTTGGCTTGCAAGAGGTGGCCTCTGAGTTGATAGACTAGCAGAGCCCATGACTCGCTAATGCCTTTGGTCTCTAACGAGGGGGTCCCACGGCCCTGGCTGGCTGGTCCCGGATCATGCAGTGACCAATGAAAGCACAAGGCATCTTTCAAACAGGAACCTCAATGAGGAAGAAGGAAGGGCTGAAAGTCACCTGGGATTGTTTACCAGACTTTTTAGGAAAAAGCAAACAGGGGTTCTGTGTCTTTGGGAGTTTAGACTTAATTGATAATGAAAGTAGTTTGAGAATTACTGCCCGAGCAGCTCCTGGTATTGATAACCGATAGCGTCATCAGACACTGCAGCCAGCTCCCCCCAGGGGCTTTCTATGTGGCCAGTGGGACTGGGGGTTCAGGTAATTACAAAATTTTGTTTTGTTGAAGGAGGAAGTCATTTTTAAAAAGAACACAGACATTTTAGTTTAAACTCCAAACAGATAGGTGTGCGACCTTTTTGATGTGGAGCTTAGAGCCTTTCCTCTCTGCATGGACCTGCTGAATCACCGCTCGCTGGCCTCTCTGGCCCATGAGCCACGTCCAGTTTGAGCTCTTAAAAGGCAAAAATTTAGCCACTTGTGATGCAGTCTGAGTACAGAATCCTTTTAGAACTTTTTACATTTCTCCAACACTTAATTCAAGGGCACATTTTTTTAATGATCCTGTTGTTAAGTCTCTTCAAAACATCTTCTTGGTTGCCAGGAAACAGCTGTTTTTACGTTTGTTTCATGACTTGTGTGATGTTTAATTAAGTTTTCTATTTTCATCCACAAATACAACCATCTTCAACAGTTTGGGGAAAGATCGTGCCATTTGTTGGTAATCAGAACACTCGGGAGGGTGGAGACAGGAGACCTACGGGCGTGCTCGCGAGCCCTGCCAGCGGCAAACCTGGACCTGAGTGGGTACTGTTTACTGAGGGAGTCGATGGCAGGCAGTTGGCTAACTGGTAGGTCAGTTAAGTAGAAATCACCAACAGCCGTGCCAGGTAGGTGTTGCTCCAGTCTGTCGCAGATGACCCTGCTGAGTCCAGGCTCCGGCTACCAGCAGACCTTTGCTGAGGTGTGGGATGGTGTCAGCCGCCCTCTAGCCCTCACCTCTCCTCCTGTCCCGGAAGGAGCAGGCCTAGGCTGACATCTCTGTTCCCTCTCCTCCCTTCGCTATTGTCTCCCTCGTGTTTCCCAAGGATCTGCCTTGTAGAAAAGGCGTCAGTCCCCTCACATGAAACGTTTTGTCCTGAATGGAGAAGCAGCCTCCAGCTGAGCGTCCAGGAAGTGAGCTATTGTTCACACAGCATGTTCTAAACATTTTCTGCCAGAAGGAAACCCTTTCCCTCTGGTTTGTCCTTTAAAACAAAAACAAAGGAACCTGGGTTTTGATGAACTTGTTTTTTAGGTAGAATTCTGTTTATTTTGGAACCAGATGAATGTGAGTCATGAGTGCGAACCCTTTCTAATCTCTGTAAACCGAAATGAACGCACGAGTCGGGCAGTTTGCCTGGCATGTGTGGGTTTACAAGGACCGCACATGTTCCTTGGCGTGAGGACGGCTTCCATCTGACCGGGTGGGTGACAGAGTGAGAACGAATCGACTTCTAGACCCAACCTTGTTTTTTCAAGCACTTAATTTAAGAAAGCTCCTTGTGCCTCCGGCCACGGCCCCCAGACCCGGCAGGGACCAAACCCTCCCAGGAATGGGCAGGTGACGTTGCCTGTGGGGAAGGAGAAGCTCTCACCAGCTGTGCTCACTGCAGCAAGAACCTTGTTTTTACTTGTAAGGTGATGTCATTCAGGGAATGAATGAATTACGCGAAGACCCCATGTCTTTTACACAGCGCAGAGCTTGCTCAAACTCGTGTCGTAATAAATGAATCTTACGCGAGTTCCGTCTGGGAGCCCGACGCCGTGCCAGGCAGGACGCCTCGGCCTCGGCTCAGGCCTTCCCAGCAGCCCTGTGTGAACATCTCCATTTTTGCCTCTGAAGAAACTGAGGCTTCAGGAAGAGAGGTAAAGCGATTTGCCCACAACGATGATCCCACGAGTCAGGAATTTTTTTCACCTTCTATAGAAAAGGGAATTGAAAGAGACACGAATGAGTTGGCCAAGCTGCCACAACTAATTAAGTGGCTTTTTAGCTCCAGTTCCTCATCCCGAAGTCCTGTTCTTTCCATCTCTATACACGCCCTTTTCAGCGTTCTCACTCCCGTATATTTGAAATTGTACTGTGAGCTTCAATAGAGGTCTAGATGGTAGGCCCTAAATAAGCTGGACGCCATGGATTAGGTTGTTAATCGGGCACTGGTCACTCATTTCTAGTGCTGTGAGCATGGCCGGTATTTAACTTGTCTGGTGTGGTTTCCTCTTCTTTAAAGTGAGATGAGTCCTAGCTCTCCGCAGGCGGGTTGTGAGGATGAACTGAATCGCCTGGCGGGTACCAGCTGCTTGTCAGTGCGCGGCACCCACTGAGAGAACCTAGCCCTGGGACCACAGCACCCCGAGGCCCCAGTGTGAACACTGCTGATCAGAAGTACTTTCCAAGGAGGAGGCCGTGCTCTGAGCACCTGAATTCGACTTTCAACAGTGATGACCTCCTGAAGTAGCAAAGGGATAACTTAATAAGCTTTGAACACAGCTCACACAGCTTTCCTTTGCTCCGTCAGTGTTCTGAACATGTGTTTGATCTCCTCGTTGTATTGGTTTGGGGCTATAAAGAACACAAACGTATTCGACCAGCCAGATATTCTAACGTGCTGCTTACCCTGCTAAAGAAACTCACTGATGAAAGGATCAGTGTCTCGTTACTGTGAACCAGTTTCCCAGGGTCCACTGGTCCCTGGGCACACTGATGATTGAGTTTTCAAACTGTCAAGACTGGGGTTATCCTGGTTCCAGAATAGAGAAAAGCGTACCCCAACAGAGAAGCTGTGCTGAGAGCCCTTAACCCTGAAAGCTCTGTGACACGGAATAATGAAGTCAGCTTTCCCACATTCCTTGTTCTTCGTTTCCTTTGCCTGGTGGGCATGTCTCTGCTTATTAGCATGTTGAGCACAGTTCATCACAAGTGATGAAACTCAAACCAGGGTTGAGTTTACAATTTATTCTCTAAGAGTTGATCCTGAGGTTTTGGTTTTCTCAGTATTTTATTCAATGAATACCCGTATATCCACTACCCAGAGCCTAGGCCCTACAATTTGCATTTTGCTGTACTTGCTTTATCTCACATCTCTCCACATTTCGGTACATTCAAAATTCCATATTATTTTTTTATGCATTTCAAAATAACTTGCATATGTCAGTACATTTAATCCTTAAACATTTTTCAATGTATATCATTAACTAGAGTTCAGTATTTGTTTATAGTACTTAGGAGGGGTAAAATTTATCCAGAGTAAAATCCCTAAATCTTAAGTCTACCATTCCTTGAGTTTTGATAAATACATACATTTGTGTGGCCAAAATTCCTGTCAAGATACATAATGTTATCACCCCTGAAAGTTCCGTCATGCCCCTTCCCAGTCAACCTTTACCCCTCCCCACCCCCCAGGAACTACCCTTCTGACATTTTCCACCCTGGATTGGTTTTGCCTGTTCTAGAGTTTTATGAAACTGGAATCAATGCAGTATGTGCTCTTTTGTGTAAGGCTTATCTGAACGGTTTTAACGAGTGCTTTAAAATGAAGTTTCGGGACTCTGTCAACTCCGTTTATCCAGCTTCTTCCTGTTTCACAAGTTCAGAGATAATCAGGAGTGGCAAGCTGCAGGAAATCCCAGGGCAGCTGATGGATGCTGGGAGTGTGTTTGTATTCAGTGTATATAATTTTTGTTTTACATCTTAAGTATATGTAATTTGGTGATCAAAATTTCACCTCTGACAGCCCTGATGTACAAGACAGGTGTTTCCCCGCAGAATCTGAGGATTCCCCTGTCGCTGGATGTAGGACCTCTTTCCCTGGCTGCACTGCTGAGGAAATCGATTGTGAGTGGGAGTTGAGGGTGCCTTCTTTGGGCTAGTTCACTCGGTAGCCAGCCTCGCAGTGCGCTGGAGTGAAATGCAGATGGGGAAGAGCAGGACCTCGGGAAGCTTACTTGGATGTTATTGGTGGTGAAGGAGAAACCAGAGAGAGAACCGCAAGGCAGGTTACCCGTGTTATAGGTAACTGTAGCCTTTCTGAGGTCTGTGTGCGGCTTCCTGCACCCCACCCCACCCCCGCGCGCCCCCAGTAAGCCTACTTCTGGATAGAAAGTGGATTGCGCAAATTGGACTGGAACCCAAATACATAATCTTCATTAATCTTTTAGATTCTTGTCCCACTTTTTAAAGCCAGTATTTGGCGCACAACCCTGAGTTCTGTGGCAGGCGGTAATAAAGTTAATTGGAATCTAGGTCTCCCAACTTTTTTTCTTCTTTCAGCAGTTTCTTGGGGCTTGGAGTTAAAGATTGCTGTTCTAGCATGAGAAGGGCATTTGGCAAGTGCTGTTTACAAGTAGGACTCAATCTCTGCCGCGTTGTAGGCCTGGGCGTGAGCATCTCCGGGTCAGTAAGGGGCCTGTTGGTAGGTATGGGGTGTGAGATGCTTTGGGGAGCAAGGCCCAGTATCAGCAACCCAAGAGGTCTGGGAAAGAAAAGGTGGGGAGGGAGAAAGGGAGTGAGAGCCCTCACAGGAGCCATTGGCTGTCCTCACTCCACCAGTCTAGCCTGGGGCGGGCCCACGGCAGGCTTGACAGTAGGACTGAGCTGTGTGGTCTCTCAGTCTCATAGAACAAGCAGGATTGAGAAGGTAGGGTGACAGTGTAGGAAAGGAGATTCAAATGGGGTTAAAACAATTAATATGGTTACAGTCTGAGTGCCCCCTGCAATGAGACAGACGGTGCTGAGACTAACAGCCTGCTCTCTGGAAAAGACGTTCCTCATTGTTAGCGAGCTGCCACGTCTGCTTTAGAAGGACAGCCCGGAGCTGACAGCCCTGAGCCGCTTGGCAGATAGTTATTCATTCCCTGCTGCCTTCTCCCCTCCCCCACGGGCCTGCCTCTGTCTCCTAAAAGCAGTTGACAAGGTTAGAAAATCAGGACAAATAATACTAAGATCCATCTTTGTCTTTCCTGAGGCCTTGTGCAATTCAGCCTGGGGGCAGAGGAGAAAAAAATAACCCCGACCCTGGTCAGTGACCCTTTTTCAAATGTGGACTCAAAGCGCACTCTAGGCTGAGAGCCTGTCTGCTGCTGAGAGGCAGAAGGCGAGAGATGGGAATGAATTCTTATGTGGTTGCTGGGCCTGGAGTGCAGCTGTCAGCAGTCTGTAGGGTTCCCTGCACAGCCTTCTGGGGGACCCAGCTTTGACGTCAGCAGTCACCTGATGGCATGGGCCAGGCATCTGTGAGGCAGGGGGGCTTAAGGCTCTGTGCTCCTGGGGATGGAGAGAGCTGTCCAGGCAAGGCCGGCTGGCCAGAGGGGAGGGTCTGCCACTCGATCCCCCTCCGCTCCCCCAGCAGGAAGCTTGAGCTCTCCAGGGAGCAGGCTTGGCCTCCCATGGCACTGACCAGCAGTGAGAGCTGTGCCATCCACGGGGAGCTGGGGAGCCGCCCATGGAGTACAGCTTCCATTTCCTCACCTAAAAAATGGGGCACTGTGTTTGCTGGGCAGCGAGTTGAGGCTCTGCAGGATTGTTGAGCGAAGGTGTGGGGTGTGAGGTTGCTGTGCCAGCAACCCAAGGAGTCCGGGAAAAGATAAAAATGAGGAGGGAAGGGGAGTTAGAGAATCCAGGCTGAGTCCAGAAGTGTTGGCTGCCTTTCCCCTCTCGCTGTATTAGCGAGGTGACCAGCTTGGCGTGGACACTTAACAAATGGTAGCTGTTCTTGTTTGTCACCGAGCACCTCCAGCGTGCCAGCTCTGTACAAGGCACCCTGTGGGATCTAAAAGAAACAGTACGAAGCAGGATCTTTACCCTTCATGGTTCGTTAGTGTCCCTGGGACACACCATGAAACAGCTAATCAGGGGAGTAACAGCACAAAGCCGTGTTTCTGGGCAGCTACAGTGTAAGCGTTGGGGGCGGAGGAGGAGACTGGAAGGTGCCTGGCCCTGGGGGACAGGCCCAAGGAGACTGGAGTATGTTTTCCAGCCGGTAGGAGAGTCCTAAGGAGCTGAGAGCTCCCCGGGCAGCAGAAAGTGGGTTGGGAGGGCGTGTCTGAGACCGGCAGCCAACTTCAGTTGCTAGTGAGTCCAGAGACATCGCCCTTCATGTTCTCATTTGCACCAAACGCAGGTGGGGGAAGGCGGGCCCTGTCCTGTCGTCCTCTGTATCAGGCTGTTGACCGGACCGAGTCCTGCTCTCTGCTATTTGGCTGCCACTGGGAGCCCCGAGCATAGCCGCTGCTTCTCACTTGCGCACCTGGAAGGGAGGTTTCCTATGGGCCTCGGAGCCGAGTCATGCCGAGGCTTGCGGTTCTCCTGTGGACCCCCTGTGCCCAGCACACTTCCTGGCACACAGAAGAGCCATCGAAACCTGGGGAAGTGTTTCTTCCCCCTATAGCTGTAGTCCCCGCCCCTCACGCCCAGTAGCCATTGACAAGTGGATGGTGTGATCCGAGCTGCTCCTGGCGGCCAGGTTATGTTGCTGGGGAAGGAGGCCTCTTTACATGCCCGCCGGTGGGCAGCCAGGGTCCTGTGTTCCACACAAGCAGGTGTCAAGTGGCCCAGTGGCAGGTTCTCCCGTGTTCGTTCTGGTGGTGTTTTCTGGCATGTAGGGAATACATTGTATACAGCCCCGAGGGTGGGGGGGGGGGCGGTCAGAATAGAATAATCCTGAATACTTTCTGACAATGGAGTATTTCCAAGCATTTTTTTTTAAATACATGAGTCCATTGTGGTGATGATAACCTTCAGGCCTTACCTTACCAGATGCAAACACAAGTTCTCTAATAGAGTTCATGGGAAGTGTAGGATGAAGGTGTGGCCATTTCCTATCTCCCTCCAAAAATGTCACTGACCCTAAACAGTAGAGAAAGAAGAGAGCTGTGAGCTGTGCTCCTTCTGTTACATTCCACCTGCTTCTTCCCCTGACGGTCCCAAGGTGCAGAATGTTTCTGGGAACACAGCCTAATCAGATGGGTTTTTAAAGCCTAAATGGTTAAATGCCACGAAATTTAGAATCAGATCAGAATGGTGTCTGTTTTCTGTGACCGCTCGTCTTTGTCTAGACTGAAATGACCAGAATCGCTCTCTGCCAGTGCTGGGCCGTGGTGGGGTGGGGGGTCTGTGCAGGGAGAGACGGTGAGATCCAGCTCCTCCCCTGTCTCCCCACCCAGAGCCACGGGCTGGGCAGGACCACAGCCCCAGACAGCTCTGTGCCGGCAGTGCCAGAGCAAGGACCTGCCACTCTGTCCAAGCGGGACCTCTTTCCTGCCACTTCCCCTCAGCCCTGAGCGTCCACCGAGGCGGGAAGGCGTCCTGGGTTGCAAGCTGTCAATAAATTGCCAAGTGCTCTCAGTTCTTCTGTACACGAGAATCTTCTCAGCTTGACTGGGCTACTACAGTTCACAGAAAACAAAGCATACTTTCTATTTGGGATGAAATAGTTCTGAGAGTGTTCGTCAGCATTTCCCAGCTGGCCTGCAGTCTGCACCTCAGATACCCACCCAAAAGGGCCGGGGAAACCTGGGGTTCTCCTGGCGCTTTGCAGTTGGCACGAGGGTGACTCCTGGGGCAAGGTGTTCACCTGTTCACTCTCATTTTAAAAGGCCTTTTCCTCCCTTCCTTTCTTCCTTTCTCCTATTTACCAAGAGCCAGGCCCAGGGGGTAAAATGGCAAATAAAACATGCTTGATTCCAGCCCTCATGGCGCTTCTCCCACAATCACCCCCTTTGGCCTGGAGGACGGATCCAGAGGCTGAGGACCCACCCCCCGTGTAGCAAACAGTCTCCTCGCCTCGAGTGCCCTACTTTTGTCCTATAAATGTGAAGGTGGAAGGCACGTCAGCAGGTGCCTCCTGCATGCCCAGCTTCGAGGCTCTGGGATCTGACTGGGTGCCCCAGGCCTCGGGACCTGGCCCTGGCCCGGCATTCGGTGCAGCCTGGGGCAGGGAAGCAGCCTGGCCTGGAAGAGGAAAGCTGTCTCCAGATGTCCCTCTGGAAGAAGAGCTGCTCTAGGGGAGTAATGGGACCACTGGGTTGAAGTTACGAAAAGGTTTTAAGTCTGCAAAAAAAAAAGACAAATGTTACACATCAGTGTTTTCTGCAAATGGGTGAACTGACTGGGAGAGGTAGCAAGGCCTTTAGCAAAATCAGACGGGGCGGGAGTTGGGATTCTGTGACCTGTGAACTCCCTGCCGCTGACTCGAGATTCTGTGCTGGAAGAACTCTCTGGAAAAAACGAGGAATTATCCTACAGATAGACTTGCACGTGTGTACAAAGATGTATAGAACACTAGTCATCGTAGCACCGTTTAAAATGAGAAAAGATTAGAAACCACGCGTGCATATCGGGACGGGTTAGGTAATCGTATAGCCATGCGCTGGATGAGCACATACCTCACCCAATTAGGGAAAAGGTGTCCCTTATGAACTGTGTAAGAACTCCAAGATGTGATATTAAGTGGAAAATGGAATGCCTCTGTTGGTATGTGGTGGAATACACTCATATTTGATTACACGTGAATAGAGAGCTAGAAGGATACTGGAGAAACTGGTTCTACTGGTTTCCTCCAGAGAGAACTAGGAGACAGGGCTAGGAAGGAGATTTCTCTGAATAACCTATGGTAGCTTCTGAACTGTGAAGTGTGGATGTATTTATTACCTGTCAAAAAGCAAATGTAAGTAAAAAATGTTTTTTAAAACTTCCAAGATCAGTTTTGCTGCAGACGCCGGCAGGGGCGTGGAAAGCAAACAAACCTTGTACTGAGCATGGACCGTGAGCCAGGTCTCCAGCCCGAGGTGGGATGTACATGATGCTTTTGCCCACACAGCTCTTCAGAGGCAGCAGTAGGCAGTGCCACCCTCGTTTTTTGTAGATTTCACACCAAGGCCTTGGAGGGTGAATGCGCTGCTTGTTCCTCTGGGTCACTCCCTTGCTGCACTGCTGCTTCCTCCGGGGGTTTTCCTTAAGGGGGGCAGAGCAGACCTGTGTGGGGCTGCCAGCCAGCCTCCGGGCCATTTACCCCGTCAGCTGTTTTGTTTCCCTTTGCTTTTGCTAAGCACAGGGATGGAGTTGTAGTGCATGCACAGCCCGTCGTTTCTGTGGCTGGAGGAGAACACCCCTGCACTCCTTTCAGGCTGCAAGGGGAGAGGTGGTGCTGCCCGCTGCGCTTCCGCTGGGTGTCAAATGTGCTGTCTGTCTGCCAGCTGCAGGCTGGCTGCAGAGTTGTTTTTCTGATCCTCAGACCCAGGCTCCTTACTTGCACTTAGAGGAAAAGCCTTCCAAGCCCTGGTACAAAAGGTCCTCTTTCCATTTCTTTGGAAAAAGAGCAGCAAATGAGCTCATTATCACTGCAGCCCAGAAAGGAGTGGGAAGGGAAGAAGAGAAGGGGGCCGTCTCCTCACTGCACGATCCTGCCCCTGGTCAGATTTCCTAGGGTGGGAGGCTTGAGTCTGGCTCAGGATGACAGCCCAAGCCAGATGGCTGAGACAGGTCCACACCGGGGCAGTGCTGGAGATGGTGGATGCTTTGAGACCAGCTCTCTGCTGTGGTCGAGAGGAAGGACGAGTGTGTGCGTCCTTCTTATCCCTGAATGCAGAGCTGTCAGGGACTGCTGGCCTCCAGGGAGCAAAGGAGCCTCCGTTCAGGGTTATGTGCCTACCCACCTTGGCTTCCAAGAGGCTCCTGTGTCAGGTGCTCTGCTTATCTCAGCCCTAGAAATCGGCCTCACACCTCCAATGTGGCGTCATACAATATCACTTACCTGTGGAGTGCTTATGGTTTGCCAGGCGCTGCCCTAGCACTTGGGGTGCAACAGGAGACAAAGCTGGCAAACTCTCCTCATGGAATTAAAATTCTGGCATGACCAGTGACACGTGCCAGGTCTGGCCTGCTCTCACACCCTCTACCCAATCGCTACCTGGTCTGGGTGAACTGGGGGGATAGAGTGATACATAAATGCCTTGGAAGAGAGGCTCTTTGGCATTTTCAGCAGCCAAGCCCAGGTCGTTACCCTCTCACTCCCTTCAGAGCATGTCTTCAGACCCTACTGGGCTATGCCCAGAGTGGGCCTTTCTCGGTCTGAGCAGCAGAGTTCTGACACCTTGCCGGTTGGTGCCAGCCTCGGAATCATCTCGAAGAGCCCTGGAGGCCTGCCCCCAGTGCCCTGATGGCAAGCTGGCCATGTTTCACCCAAGCCTGACAGCCTGTCCTTTCTGTTCCTCTTTCTTCCGTTGCAGATTGAGAAAATCATGAGCTCTATCGGAGAAGGGATTGACTTTTCTCAGGAACAGCAGAAGACCTCAGGTATTGTACCAAGCTGTCCTCTTCCCCACAGAACACAGCCCCCTGGTCCTTTCTGGCTCAGGTTTTCCCTTCGACACAGAAAACAGACCCTTACAGGGTGAGCGAGCTCACGTCAGACCACGTCATGCTCGCACAACTGAGAATCTCTTGCATCCAGACGGCCCATCCAGTACTTATTGTTAGAGCCATAGCTCATTTCACATATTGGAAGGGAATGTGTACAGAATTTCAGGCTGCCTATTAAGAAACTGTATGTTTTAAATCAGCAGTTGTTACTCATAATCCTTTTCGTAAATGTAGGCTTTTTCCAGTTGGCTTAAACTGGAGCGCCCCGCGGTGTGGGTCCCCACTACCCCTTCGTGGAAACGTGGCTCTTGTTTGCCTAGTCCGTGACAGTGGCAGAGCATGGGCGTGGACCAGTGGTCCCAGATGGTTAGCCTGCTTCTGGAGGGGCCGGCTTTGCTGCTTCCTCCCTGTGTCCGTTTCTCCACTTTTCCATTTACGTAGTCACTCATCGTTTTTACTTCAGATCACTACTACCTTGGGAATTCTTTTCATATCACAGCCCTAGGGGGCAAGGGCTGCCTCTGTTTCCTTCCTTTGAAACAGAACTAGGGAGGCCATATCTAAGCCCTTTTCCTTGATAATAGAATTGTGGTTGTGTTACTTTCTTAGGTCGGGTAACATTCCGAGCAGCTCTCACACTCCTTCCCCCAAGCAGATCTCCTGCTGCCCCCGCCCAACCGGGTCCCTCCCCCTTAGCGAGGAAACGCCTCTGCACTGAAGGGGTAGAATTCCTTGCTCACTCCGAGCTTCCATCCAGGATTGGCCTGGTAGCCCCAGGTGACACCGCTAGTGCCTCCATGGGCCTCTGGCCCTGGTAGGAAGTCTGATGGGTGGGGACAGGTGTGCACATCTGGGAGAAAGGACCTGAGGCCATGGGGCTTGTGGACAGAGTATGGGCTCTGGAGCCTCAGTCCTGGGTTCACATCCTAGTTCTAAATCCATGTGTGTCTTGCGCCAGTCACTTAGTCTCCCTGAGCCCCCAGTTCCCTGTCCACACATTTGAATGACAGCACCTCCCTGCTGGGTTTGTGGGGATGAGTACTGTATACTAATACCCGACCTGAAGAGGCACTCAGTAAGCAGTGGCTCTGCTCGTTTTTGTCCATGAAGTCATTACTGACTCGTCGAGGCCTAGAGAAGAGGGTCTCTGCTCCCCTGGCTCGTCTCCCAGTCCCGTTTTTCAGGCTGGGTTCCTAGAGCCACCCTCCCTCCAGCAGCCTTGTTTCCCTGGGTTCTAGCAAGCGGGCATCGCTGGGTTTAGTCCGTCTTTGTCAGCCTTGGAGGACAGCAGGGTCTGCCGAGGTGGCTTTTCTGGCTGAGAGTTTGTGGATCTGTTTCCAGGCAGTTGCTTCCTCTCAGGCCACAGGGTCACCCTGTTGTCGTTTTCAGGCTTTACCAAGAGGCAGGTGTTTGTGGGGAACAGACGCCCAGGACTGAGACAGTCATCATGCCATTTTCAAAGCTGTGCTTTGGGCACAGCCAGGAACAGGACCGACACCAGTCAGTTCAGTCGAGGCCACTTTGCTTCCCTGTCCCCCTCGGTGTCAGAGGAACCTAAATCACTTGCGTGTGCTTGAGAGTTTGGGGTCAGAAACAGGCCATTACCTCTTGGCTTTGCTACATCAGGAGCCGTGGCAGCACCTCTGGGAAACACTCTCCTAGGAGAACCCTTCTCCTTGGAGGTGCTGACACGGAGCTCTTTCTTTGCCCTGCTGGTCGCACCCCGAGCCCTTGCCCCCCATGTAACCATGTGAGGGCGAGAGTTGGTCCCACTATCCCCCTAGGTTTCTGGATCCCAACATACAATCTCGCTTTAGTCATCGTTTAGTGGAACCATTGTCCATACGCTAGCTTAGGAAGTCAAGGGCAGGCACACAAGGGAGGCCGCCTGAGCAGAGGGTACGTGTACCTGTGCTGCCGAGCTCCCACCACTGATCTGCCCCACTGCCAGCTCAGGAACTTGGCCTCTGGCCGATGGGTGGGGGCGGGGCTTCCCCCACAACCTCGGGAGCAGCAGCCGTCAGTCCAGACCAAAGCAGAATCCTTAACTCTTATTTATTTTGAATGGTCAGTATCAGGGGTTCAGCTTGTCCATGGGCTTCCAGATCTAGAAGAGACCTGGGCTCTGAGCTTGCCAGCCTGGTTGGGGAAGCAGCCCTTCCAGCGGCCAGCCCTTACCTAAGTGTGGGATTGCCTGGTGTGACTGGCTTTGCAGACAGTCATGCCTTGAAGGGTGAGACCCTCTGTGGCACTTGAGTCTCAGTCCTGTTTTGGACCATGGGCCCCTGAGCTGCCAGCACTGAAGCTGGTTACCCGAATCCCCAACAGCCATGGTTACAACCATCCCGCTGTCAGGAGTCCAAGAGGGTAAGCCTTCCTCCTGGCCCAGGCCACGAACCTCACCGCTCCGCTTGCTTTTGCTAAAGCCAGTCATTGTAGCTGTTGAGTAGCCGCTCAGTGCCAGCCCCTCCTGGGGCCTGATCTCCCTGCACACAGAGCCCCTGCTTTTTCAGGGCCATCTATAGCCTGTTGGGATGCAGGCGCCCCCCGGCATGTTTAGAGGGTGGCATGGGGTCCCTGGGTGGTTGGCCCTGTACACGTTGCCTTTTTTGTCTCTGCAGCTGTGGAGGTTTGTCCCGGTTTCCCCTGCCCTGGGTGCCTCCCCTCCCACGCCCTTTCCCTCAGATTGCGAGTGGCTGGCTCTAGACCTGGCGCTTCCCTGCACTGTGACGGGCCAGAGAGAAGTCACTTCCGGGCTGTTTGGTGCGCTCACCTGAGGAACATCAGGTGTAGGATCCTTACTTTGTCACCTAGTTTTGTGATCCCCGAGGTGTATCTTCTTGGCAGAGAGGCACAGTCATTCCTTAAGTGGAGAGTAGGTTTGAGGGTCACTTAACCTACGGGCTGTGCCCTCAGGGCAGTGTCATTCCTCTGTCCCATCTCTGGCTGTCCTAGAAACTATGGGCCACAATTATAGGAATGTCCCTTCTCTGTTCTCCCCGAGAAGCTGCCTCCAGCCCCCTGAGCTGGAGGTAAAGTTTCGCCGTCTTTACCTTTCATGTGCATGTGTGTTGGACAACATCGGATACTGGGAAATCTGTCGTTTGGCTCGGATGCTAGTGCTGCTGTCTTTCCCTCGGCAGCGGCAGCAGCCGCTGCTTCTGCTTCAATGTCCGATCCCTAATGTATTTTCCTGAGCGTGGAGGGGAGGAGGGGATGAGGGGAGGAGGGGGAGGGCCAGACCTTATGAGAGTGAGCAAGGACCGTGGAGCCGGCAGCAGGCAGCGTGGAGCCCAGGAGCCTTTAGACAAAGCACTCGGCTGCGGTTCTGTGAGCGCACACATCCACCGGCAGCAGGCAGGACCACAGCTCCGGCTGGGGGATCACAGGCAAGAATGAATCAGCAGCCAGGGACACTTGACTTCATGGGCAGACAAGAGCCTACCGCTTAGATCCCCGGAGCAAACAGCACCGCTCAAGGGCAGGGGAGCTCAAGTAGTCCCAGACGGCTCGGGCTGCTGCTACAGCGCGCGTCGGGAGGCCACCCGGGGCGCCGACCACCATCTGTTCTGTGGAGGACAGCCGAGAGGGGAGCCTGGGACCCTGGCTCACCCGGGTCTCCTAGCTGACCCAGCCAGTTGGCCTTGGCCTGCCCTGCGGGCACAAAGTGCCAGGAGCGACAGAATGACTTTCACCGTGTCAAGAGTTCTCTGGAGGTGATGTTTTTGTAGTTGGTTCTTCTTCCGTCCTCGCACCTCTTTTTCCTCCCTTTCTCTTTTTCCCTTCTTTTACCTGTACTTGCCTGTGAAAACCAGAGAAGTAGGTGGGGGTTAAGGCATTCAGCTCAGAGCATCCACGGTCTGCCAGGAAGGGCTGAACTTTTTTCCTCCCTGCATCACTACTCCCTGTCCTACCCAAGGAGCATAGCGAGTAGGTGTCCTCCCTTCCCTGCCTGGCCTCAGAGGAGAACGCCAGGACCCGAGACCCTGGGGAGACACTTGCTGTCTTTATGTCTCAGCCGAAGAGAGGACAGCACTGAACGTGAATAGACTTCAGCTGCCACAGCTCAGCTAACAGAGGAGCGCTTCCTTTCCTTTTATCCGGCTGGGTTTTGTCATCGTCCTTCGCCCAGAGCTGGATCTGCCTGCCTGCTTTCCACCTGAGCGGGCAGACGAGACACAGGAGCAGCCACTAGCAGAAGAGGACAATGAATGCCCGGCCCCTGCAAAGCCGCCCAGCCCGGGAAGGCAGCCCTTCAGACAGCGCCCCGGCCCGGGACACGCCCCGCTCTCCGGCCGCCAGGGTCTAGCTGCGGAGCAGGCTCCTTGGCCCACCGGCCGCGCCGCCCGCAGAATGCGATGTTGGCGCCAACACAGACACCCTGAGCCTCGGTCCATGCGCCCCGCTCGGCCCTCACTGCCTGCGCCTCTGAGCACAAAGGGCCATGGTTTGCTTGTTCCGGGACTGCTGGGGGAAAACAAGTAACAGTCTCTTTCCTCCCCTGCCGTGTCCGCTGCTGCTTGGGTTGCATGTGCTGGGTCCCTGCGAGCAGCCACCGCCGCTTTTCTCCTGGAGCCCTCGCTGTGTGCCTGTGTCCCTGAGCTGCATGAAGATGTGTGCGCTCTCCTGACCAGTGTGTGCTGCAAGGTCACAGGACCGGGCCGCTGCCACAGCCCCACGGGGCTCCCGGCGTGCATGGATGAGAGGGGCTCCCCAGCCCCGCTAGTGCCTGTGGGACCAGACTTTCTGAACTACCTCAGTGTGAACGCTGACGAGGAGCTGACCGGAGACCGTTGGGGGTTGGCTTCCCCTGACCTGTGGGCAGAGCTCGTGCGTGTGGCCCCGTGGCCCTGCAGCAGCTCAGGCCGAGGGGTGTGAGTGGGCGCAGCCGCCCAAGGTTGGGAGAGTGGGGCGCCCGGCGTGCTGCCCGCGGAAGAGGAGCTGCGGGCCCTCTGCCCTCTGCTCTCTGGTCCGTAGTTTGGCTGCTTTATGGTAATGACCATGATGTGGCAGTGCCATCTGTCTTCCTCTGAGTGCCGCTGCTACCGCCTTAATGGTTTTTCCCTTTTCAAGCGTCTGCCGATTCCTCTCTCGTCAGGTTCGCGGACGCTGGAGCAGAGCGTCGGGGAGTGGCTGGAGGCGGTTGGGCTGCAGCAATATGAGAGCAAGTTGCTTCTGAATGGCTTTGACGATGTCCGCTTCCTGGTAAGTGCCAAGGCCTCTGCATGGGTGGGTGCTGCTCCGTGAAACGTGCTGCCCTGGTGTCCCCGTGGCTGCTGCTGGAGTTTGAAACTGTACGTAGCCCCACATCCCAGAGCAGAGCTGGCTGAAGTGACTTAGGCATCTGGGAAATTAGCTGAGTGTCGGGCACCTTGTTTCTAAACTCTGTCCCCTCTAATTCTGCTCCAGAAACAGTTCTGTAGGGAGAGCTCTGCAAGTCTGCATCCCAAGGAGGGTCCCTGACTGCAGACCTTTGTCCTGTCCCCGGTCTCCCTCTCAGACCTCAGGTCGTGTGTTGTGTGGTGAGGCGTCAAGGCCGGTCAGAAACCAGGAGTTTGGGTGGACAGGACAGCCAGGTCCCTGTGGTGACCCTCCATCCCAGCTCGGCTGGACACCAGAAGGTTCCTTTGTTCTCCAAAACTTTGCTGTCAAGCAGGTAGTCCCCGGAAGCACGGAGGCTTGTCTCTGGCAGAAGGGCCTGTTCCCTGGCCTGTCTGGGCTGGGGAGTGAGGCCGCACAGCCTCAGGTACCCGGGGCCTCACAGATGGCTCAGGGGAGAGGCTGTGTTGCTGGTTTGAAGGATTGGTATCATTTTGTTACAAATACAAGTCAAAAAAAAGAGAAAACTTGAGGTGCCTTTCCTCAGGCTCCCTGTGGAGTCTGCGCCTGGGGAGAACCCTGGGCAGGAGGCGGTGCTCCCTTTGCTAGTCTGAAGTAGCTCAGAGCCATCTTTCTCCTGGAAGCCCTGCCCGAGACAGCCTCATGGGTGGGGCTGGGGCAGCACAGCTGAGCCCAGGGCCTGGGCTCACCTCAGAGGCAGTACCAGCATCCCCAGGGCACATTTCACAGAGAGACGTGAGAACTGGTCCTTCTCACTTGTGCCCGTGGCACGCTGGGCGCCCTTCGTAGTGCTGTGCATGTGTCAGCTCACTGAATCGTCCCGGCGGCCCTGACGTGGTACTAGTATTACCATGTCCGTTTTCCAGATACAGGGCAGCTAAGCGGCTTGCTCGTGTTCACACTCCTAGTACTTGGCAGAGCAGGAGCAAGTGCCCCGGAGTCTGTGTCTGAGTGTCTGAGCCGCCGTATTGCCCGGCTCTTTCCCATGTGTATGTAGGGGGTGGGACTGTAACCGTTTATGTACTCTCTCTCACTGTCTTGCATGTCTGTCTCGGGGCTTGCTTGGAGGTGGCGTCAGCAAGCCTTCCCTGCCCCCCCCCTTGCTCCCTGGCAGGCCAGCTGCCTGCTCCCCAGTTCCTGGGAGCGCAGTCCTGGGTTGACTTTGCCTTGCCCTCTCTGAAGCAGTTCCCTCTATCTGTGCCCACCTCACCCCGCTGCCTCTGTGCAATCAGCCCAGAGCTCCCAGCCCTGCCCTCCACTCTCCAGTCTGGATCTCTGTGGGGTCCCACCCACGGGGTTGCATTTGGTGCTTCTGGCCTGGGGCTTCCAGAAGGGGCCCCGATTGGACAGCTCACCTCGCACAGGCCATCTTCACTTCCAGGGCACACAGTGAACTCTGCAGCAACTTCCAAAGCCAACTTAGGGCCAGACAGTTATGTTTTAGCTTTCAAAAATACTAGGTTTTAAAATAGAACATTTTTAAAAAGTTAAACTGAGTTTATTTACGATTCTTATAAACTAACCTCTGACTCACCATGTTTCTTGGGGAAGGCCAACAATCCCAGAACAGAGACAGTGAGCCGGGCTGGGTGGCCTCCGGCCCTGAGTGCTCAGGGGCCGCCCCATTCTGAGCACACCCTTTCCTCAGGCCATCAGACAGGCAGCGGAAGGCCGTGGACTTCAGCCCCCTCCCTGGGCTTCAGTATTTTAGAGGCTGAGCTCTTGACTTCTCACCCCTCCTTCTGCTAATTTTGGACAGAGTAAGGTTCCCAACCCTTGAATATCAAAGCACCATGACAACTTTCCCTGCCCTCCCGGTGCTCCCGACCAGAAAGGAGCTGGGCGGGCATCTGGGGAAGTCTAGCCCTGGGCCAAAGGTCCACGCGTGATGCAGGGCATCTGTCAGGACGTGTCTGTTCCCATTAGGGAAGGGCACTCATTGAGGGAGGCCAGCAGCTCCGTTTTTCCAGGGCCTCTCCTGTGGCCCAAGGTACAAACTGTTCTCATCACTGCTCTCAGTTCTGGAGGGCAGCTGGCAGGTGGCGTCTGCACGAGGACTGCTGATTACACCTCACTTGAGTGCGTTACTTCAGTATCTAGCGTGGCCTGAGTAGCCATGCAAAGCATCCTGGGTAAATGCATGTAAGTTGCCAGATGGACCGTAAGGCTAATTAAGTTTTAGCAACCAGAAAAAAAAAGAGAAGGGTAACACACAAGAAGAGGGCCATTTTTGTTTAGAAACATTCCCTCGTTGCATGTGCTATAACTTACATCACATTAGCTATGGTGTATCCCTGTGGTTGGGTTTTCAGTAGGCTGCAAATGTTTCCCTTGGTTCTGAAATGCCCTGGAGACTCTGCACAAGTAGCTCCCAGGAAGCCCGGCTCTCGGTGTCGTAGGAAGATCTGGAGACAGAGGGTGTCTCACAGACGAGGCTCCACTGTGTAATTTCCCTGTGATGGGGTCCTACAAGTTTTTTGTGGGAGAAGGACAGGGCATTTGTGGGGGTCACACAGCTCCCTCTCGGGGTGGCAGGGACTTAAGCGTCATGTGGTCTCAGCATCCTCTGTGTGCCTGAATCCCTTCCGGATACTCTTTGCCGCGATGTTTTTCCCGTGTCGGGGAATCTACCACCTTACAAAGTAGTAGCCCATTCATTCTTTCCATCGCTCGGGCTGATTTAAAATGTTCTTGATATTGAACAAAAATGTGTTTCCTGTTTCCTCGTGGCTTCTGTCCCTTGGTTCCAGGTGTACCTTTTGGGGCCACAGAGAACACACGTAAGCCCTTTAGGAAACTGATGACCTTTGTCATGGCCTCCTGGGCCCTGTCTTGTCTAACTACCCTCGTTCTCCTGGCTGTTCCTCCTATGGTGTGGTGACTGAGCTGGACGAGCAAGCGTTGCACGTTGAACTTGATGCACACTGTTGCCTGCAGGCGAAAGGGCCTTTGGTTTGCAGGGCGAGGGTCAGGGCGGGGAGGAGTGCCAGGTGCTCCCTAAGCTGACCCGGGACTGACACCAGGCGGGCAGCCCAGCACACTGGCTCGTGCATCGTAGCCAGTTCCATTTTTCAACACAAATTTTGTCCACAGGAAAGGGCTTTCTTAGGGGAAGGGGGAAAAGGCATTTGATCAGCTTAGAAAGAAGGTAACTGGCAGATCTGTAGCCCCGAGCCTGCCGGTACAGGGCTCTAACTGGCAGCTCAGCCTGACCTCCCTGCGTGGAAGTGTTGATTGAGTCCATGATAGTGCCCCTCATGCTGGAGTGTTATGTAGACGTCAAAAATATGTTCTTGAAGAACGTCTGATGTGGGAAAACGTTTACCTTGGAGTGTTGAGTGAAGAAATCGAGATACAAAAATCCATCTGTAACATGATCTTGATTTTCAAAAGAAGAATCTATGGACAGAGGTGCAGGCGGTAAGCGGGGTGTGCTCCGTGGGGATCTCGGGGCTGCAGGGGGCCCCGTCTTCCTTTTTGGAGGGTAATAGATTTTCTGCGTTTCCTGCAGTGAATGGATCTGAAATCGGAAACGCTCGTGTCTTAAGGAAGGTGATGGTCCAGCTGGGGACACAGGCGCATAAAGCAGTAAAAACAACAGCCCGGACAAGGGTTAAGTGCTGTGGGGAGGCTTCTAAGGGCCGCAGGGCGCACGGGGGAGCCTTCCTCTCCCGAGTGTTTACCGCATGCCAGGCGCCGAGCTGGCACACAGCCCTGCGGGTGTTGTCAGTCAGGTCGCAGACGGGGCTGCTGAGACCAGAGGGTGGAGGCACTGCCAGTAAGTGGCAGAGCCAGGATGCCATCCCGGACCTCACCAGCTTTGACTGTCTGCACTCGACTTACTGTCCTGGGGGTTGGGAGAGGCTTGGGACTTGGAAGGACTGCAGGGGGAGGGAGCAGGTGAGAGGCCCGTGCTGTCTGCGGCGAGTGCGGAGGCCGCCTCGAGCTGGTGAAAGGCAGGGCCCTGGCTTGGAGAGGCCTTGACAGCCCCAGGGTTTCTGAGCCCCCCCTAGGGTATGTGGGAGGCCCTCCGGTTGTGCCCCTCACCAGGCGGAGAGCCCTGAACCTTAGACAGCAGGGTGGGGTTGAGAGCAGGCATGCAGTGGGTGGTCATACTAGAAGGATGGGCAAATGGCACATGGGAATGAGTCTGGCTCAGGCTCAGGGTGGCGAGAAGCAGGCCGAGTCGGCGAGCCCATCACTTCTTACCACCAGTGTCGGGGGCCCTCTTGCTCCTCCCATCAATTTATTTCTCCACAGGCTTCTGCCACGTGCAGATTGGCCCCCACTGTTTTCCTGTCTGTTTCTGAGAGTGTGCCAGCTTGTTCCCATGTGTTGGAGGGAGCTGACAGGTGAAGAGGAGCGCGCTGAGAACGCTGGAAGGCATAGCTCGGGGAGGAGGTCCTGCTTCACTGGCTTCTGTGAGGCTTTCCAGCCAGGCCCCCAGGCCCCCGAGCTTCCCTTCCTGCTCGTGTCCCTGGATTAGCTCCTCACGCCTCAGCCCCGGAAGCTGGCTTTACGTGCCCAGGGGGCAGTGCCCTGGTTGCCCACCCTCGCTTCCCAAGCTACCACCTCATCCTGCCCCCATGTCCCATCCTCTGCCATCGTCCCTCCCACGCTTCAGGGGGCCCAGCACTGCTATCAGGAGGCCTCCCCGCCTCAGCTTCCTCCCTACCGGCCTGCCCACCCTTCCCGCCCCATAGCACTCCAGGCGCTTACTGCTCTGTCGGGATGGCCTGTGCCCCAGTGTGAAGCAGAGCCCGAGAGGGACATTTTCCTCCACTGGGGCACTGGTGGGTCGTTGGAGCTCAGGCTCTGAAAGGAATGCTCCCAGGCAGTGTGGATCCTGCCCTCTGTGCTAACGTGATTGGTTCTGTGGTCACCTGAGAACGTAACTCCTCGGTGTCCCGGGGTGGTGACGCCACATGCTTCCCTATCTCTGCTGTGCCCTTGGCCTTGACACGAGTCATGCTCACTTCGGTTGGGCCCCTTTCCAAGCACGTGCACTCTGACTTTCTCTGCCTGACCACGTGGAGTTATTCAGGGTGACAGCAGCTGGAATTTCTCAGGAGTCCAGCGCTGTTTGCCCCGGTATCGCTCTGGCCTTCTCCCATCCCCTTTATAGTAGAGGGATGTTTGAGAGCTGTTTTCAGTCTGTTAGTTTACCTTACTGCACTTCGAGATGGAATTGGACAGGTGAACACGTCCTGTTGTGTAGCTTCCAATTGCTGACATCTGAGCGTGAGCAGCAGCGGAGGGGCCTGTCCTGGCATCTCATACTGACCTTGACTTCATTTAGCGAGCCCCCACCATGTACACGTACTGAAGCGCAGCCCAGAGGGCAGGGCAGGGCAGGGGGGCCGTGTCCCTGTGAAGGCGCAGTGCTCCTGACACACAGGTGTCAGTTACCATTCAGGGGCTCAAGGACATCTCTGGAGCCCACCCGTGGATTCCTGCACCCCACAGGTGTCACATTCAGGGCAGTCAGATTAAGTCATTTGCCCAGGGTTGCTCCTCAAGCAGATGTCTGAGCTGCGGCTGGAAACCGGGTCTCCTGTGCCCAGGGTGCTGCTCTCGCTTCCTGCTCCAGACCCCACGCCCCCCTTCCCCAGGAAGGTGACATGCTGAGGCCTCATGCTCAGTGCGTCCCCCCAGTCAGCCTGGCAGTTGAGCAGTGGGCTAGGCTAGCACATCACTCACTGGTGCCAGCCTGGGTCGGGCAGACTGTCCCACCCACCCACTGTGTGCTGGGACCGTTCTACAAAAGGTGGAAACGGACCCATAAGCCAGACCCCGTAAGCTCGTGGCTCCGGCTTGGGGCCCCACTGGTGCCCTTCTACACCAGCTGCCACCACCGCAGGTCAGTGGTGGCAGGTGTTCTGCCTTCCACACCCATGAAGCTCCAGGGCCGAGGGCTGCCCGCTGAGGCCACAGCTAAGTAAACTGGATGGGGAAAGCACAAGAGAAAACTCGAGCTTCCAGTTATTTGCGTAGAGAGCTGGACGGGGAGTCAGGAGACAAGGGTTTTCCCCTTGCAGGATTTGGGGCAGGTTGTTTGGCTGCCCTGTTCATCCCTGACCTGTGGGATCTCATTTGACTGCTTACTTCATGGGGGCATAAGGTCTCAAGGGGACACATTGTTACCTGTGGTGACGCGTAATGACTATGTAAGAATGTAAGGTGGTAAGGTGGCGCTTCCTCTGCAGTGAGGGCAGGCGGCAGCCTTTGTCAGATGCGTGAGGGGAAAGCCTGCTTGGTGGTCTCGGGGCCAAGCCTTTTGACTCCAGACTGGCTTGGGCCTGGCTAATCTACACTGCTGATCGGGGAGTAAATGTGGTTCCTTAACCTCAGCAAGGCAGGCGTTTGGGGTGACGGTCGGCTGGGGGGTGGAAGGCTGCTATACCTGGTACAGAGACAATGGGGACACCAAACAGCTGCTTGGGAGAACAAGGGTCGTAAGGCCCAGCGTTGCTTCCATGAAACCTGGAAGAGAGTTTCCCTAACACCTGTTGCCTCCATCCGTGAGAGCCCTTCTCGTGAAGGTGACAGGTGGAGCTGGCTTCCAGCTTCAGGAACTACCGTGTTTCCCTGAAAATAAGACCTACGTGGACCATCAGCTCTAATGCGTCTTTTGGAGCAAAAATATAATGAAAGACCCGGTCTTACATTATAGTAAAATAAGACCAGGTCTTGTATTAATTTTTGCTCCAAAAGACGCATTAGAGCTGATGGTCCGGCCAGGTCTTATTTTCGGGGAAACACGGGAGGAACCGGTGTCGTTTGCGCGTCTTCCTCATCTTCCCTGGAACTAGTATTCTCTGTCACCATCAAGTTCTCTCTGTGTGAGGACAGGTGTGGGCTGGGAACCCCTAGGAGAGCAGGGCGTGTGTGTCAAGGCTGAGACGCTCCTGTTGCTCAGGGTGGTGAGCTTCGTACAGGGTCGGCCATGCGCTGGGGGAGCGCGAGTCTGGCAAGTGCTGCGATGGAGTCCCAGGGGCGGCACAGCCGGCGGGGCCAGGCAGCGGTGAGCAGATGAGCACGAGAAGAGCCACTGAGCACCTGAGTCCTGCCGGCAGGTCAGTGCTCAGCACCGTGGAATTGGTTACTTAACTGCGAGGCAGCTGGGTTTTTTCCTGTTTACAGGGTCCTGACTTTGTACCAACCTAGAGCAGCAAAACTGGGATTTGAACCCAGTTCTGATTGAAACAGTTTCTTCCTTTATACCGTTGCTGCTTTATATAGTAGCTGCCGCACAGAGAGCCTTCAACCCCTGGGTAAGTGAACGCTTCAGGGAGCGTGCCTTCTATTTTCCATCATTAAGATTTTGGGGCCACAGCAGTAGCAACAAGCCCTGCCCCTCCTCTCGCTTTCTGGTCCCTCTCCCCAACAGCTGGTCCCTCTTGCTCTCCCTGGGCCGCCCCCTCATGCCTGAGACCCGTGGGTCTGGGGCTATGGTCTGAACTGGGAGACAGGTGCGCTCACCCCTCCCGCCTGGCTCACCTGTCAGCGTGCGCGTGTGCTTAGCACAACCCCAGCCTCGGAAGGCGGGCCTGGCTTAGTCCAGGGTCCTGGTCTGTGGACAGAGACCTGCACGCCAGATGACCACGCACAGGACAGTTATGTCACGGTGTCCCGAGGACTGCAAGAAACTGCCTACGGTGGACGAAGCCAAGCTGTGCAGTGGCGGGTTAAATTATGGGATGCCTGGGTACTGGAATGTGTGTGTTCATTACAGCTGTTCATAAAAGGCAGTTAAATGTCAGGAGGAAATGTATGCATGCAATGTATGAGTATGTGACAAAAACACATTAAAAAACAATACATATACTATAACCCTAATTTTGCTAAGAAAAATTTTAAATGAAAGCTTAGAAAAAATATGTTAAATGGAAAAAATATGTTAGCAATCCACTAAAAAAAAAAAAGAATAGAAAAAAGTAGCAGTCCACTTAGAAAAATACACCGTATTGGTAACCCTGTTTGTTTTTCCTCCCTGATGTGATGGATTTATGGTTGGTTTTTACATTTTTCTTTGTGTTTTCTTTATCTTCAAATTTTTCTACAATAAACTTGTATAACTTTTCTACTCAGGAAAAAAATTTGTTTCCATGTGGGGAAGAGATAGAAGCACGGCCCAGAGGAAATTCACAATATTCTTGAAGCCAGAGACAGTGTAAATATCCCATTGAACCGGCCAGAGGCTGGGAAGCTCTGATTTGACTCCTCAGCATGCTGGAGCTGGCCAAGCATGGAGAGTTTTGTAGCCTCTCCCCCGACTGAGCTGTTTATTTGTTAATGAGCTTTAGCAGTTCCTCTCCTGAGAGCTGAGCTGGCAGGCCCCACAAATCAATACAGTGATGGGTGTGGCGACTGTCAGCTCACTCAGGCTGGCTCTTCCCTCAACTTCCCCAACCCCTTGTTTTAAGAAATCTGCTCTTAAGGTCTTAATTTGCACTTTCATGTATATCCCCATTGAGTATCCCACACACACACCCTTCTCCCAGTTCAGTGAGTCCTTTCTCTGGAGATTCTTTTCCACAGTCCCCTGCTCCTTGAGACCAAGAACAGACTGGAAGGTGGAGAGGAGAAGAGGGAGGGGCCACAGGGAGAAGCACCAGGGCCAGGCTTTCCCGGGATGCGACTTCAGGCCAGGACAGTAGCTGTGTCTCATTCCTTCTTCCCAAGAGAGGAGGTTTCAGCCTTTGCTTTTTTATGACTGATGGCAGGAGAAAAGGCCAAGTGATTGAGAAGAGGGGTCATACTGATTATGGAAATGAGGCTGGATGGGGCAGGCAGAGTGGAAGGTGTGGAAACATTTCTGGGAGATGACAAACCTTCTTTGGAGGCGAGTCCAGTCTAGTACAGCTCTGCCCAGTAGTCACTCTTCCTTCACGCGTCAGCCTTTGTTTGAGTGGAGGTCAGATCCTTGAGGGGCTGGTGTTTGGCCATTGGTGGGCTGGAGGTAGAGAGCCAAGGGGCGTTGTCCTCCGAGCCTGCTCCTGTCACATACGCATACATTGCATGCGCGCATTTCCTCCTGACATTTAACTGCCTTTTATGAACAGCTGTAATGAACACACACATTCCAGTACCCGGGCATCCCATAATTTAACCCACCACTGTACAGCTTGGCTTCGTCCACCGTAGGCAGTTTCTTGCAGTCCTCGGGACACCGTGACATAACTGTCCTGTGCATGGTCATCTGGCGTGCAGGTCTCTGTCCACAGAACAGGACCCTGGACTAAGCCAGGCCCGCCTTCCGAGGCTGGGGTTGTGCTAAGCACACACACACGCTGACAGGTGAGCCAGGCAGGAGGGGTGAGCGCACCTGTCTCCCAGTCCAGACCATAACCCCAGACCCAGGGGATCTCAGGCATGAGGGGGCGGCCCAGGGAGAGCAAGAGGGACTGGCTGTTGGGGAGAGGGACCAGAAAGCGAGAGGAGGGACAGGGCTTGTTGCTCCGGCCAGAGCTCCCCCCAGGCCGCCTGTCTGCCATGTCCTTCTGCTCTGATTGCTCTTCTAAGGCTGAGTCTGAGCGAGTTGGATATTGGGGAGTTGGGCTTCGGGGACCCACCACACTGCCCACCTGCTGGGTCTCAGGTTCCCAGCCACCGGGAGGAGGGGCGGATTTGGCCAGCCCCAGGAGAGCCCAGCTGGTCTCCCAGTCTGCCAAGGAAACAGGTCCCCAGCAACAGAGCACCCAGACCTGGTGTAGGGACTGCCCAGCACTTCCATGCTGAGGGCTTGTCTTTCTGGATGAGGAACTGAAGCGTCTCTTGGCCTTGGGTCTCAGCCACGAGCTAAGACAAGAGCCCTTGCCTCCCTCTGCACGGCTCGCTGGTGGCTGACCTTCCTTGCCCCATGTGCTGTCCTGTCCAGTAGGAGGTGGGCCGAGCACACTGCCACACTTGCTGGACAGGCAAGTTGACCCTTAGACGGTTCCCGTAGACCAGGGGTGTCCAAACTGCATCCCATGGACCAACTGTGGCCCGCGATCCATTGTTAATTGGCCCACATCAAATTCCAAAAATATATTTAGTTTACTTAAATAAACCAGGTGAGGCAATACGTACTTCACCTCGAGTGAGTGGCCCAGCTGTTTGTGTATTTTACTGCATAGGGCCCTTGGTGAAAAACGTTGAAAAAAGTTTGGACACCCCTGCTGTAGACGGTTGACCCTTGGCTGTAGATTCAGCTTCCCAGCTCACCCTGCGTTCACCCCATGGGCCCAGCCCTGCCTCCTCATGCTCGAATCCTTTGCCTTTGCCGAGGGACTGCTGAGTCCTGCGTGCCCATGAACAAGCCCTGGCTTTAGGGTGAAGTTCCAGTGCCGGCCCTGTCTTTGCTTTGGTTCTCATCCAGGCTAGGAAGAGGCAGCCCTGTGATCTGAGTATGGCAGGGACCGGGCTACCTGACCTGTCACGGCAAGTCACTTCCTTGGCAGAAGCTCAGCTTCCGCAGGAC